>NC_037591.1:29722173-30382862 GCF_003073045.1 Pomacea canaliculata
AGCTGTTACTTAACCTGGGCAGCAAGGCCATAAACATCCTGAAAAGATTATAAAATATGTATTGTATCATATGCTTTGCATTTCTCCTTCATGAAATAGAGATCCAATGAATTCAATGTAAGCAATCTGCAGCATGAAAAATATGCCGAATGAAAAGTCATAACTATATCAGAGACACCAAGATGCCAAATGAGTAGAGAAACAACAGTTGAAGGATATAGACAGAGATGAGCAGAAGCGATGACTCGAAAATTTTCTTTGCAGTTTACTTGTCTTTCATCATATAGACAAAATGTGTATACTCGACCATCCAGAAATTAAGAAAATTTTATTAATATAATACATTACAATATTACACAAGCCTATTCCCATCCTGCATTTCTATCACTTGTATATTGTTTAGAAGATTGACAAGATTATGTACGTCTATCTACATCTAAGACAGTGAGATAAACACTTTAATTCATGTTAATATCTCCGAACCATTCTAAAACATCACGGATTCGCTTACGCAAAAATGGCTAATTACGCAGTAAAAAATCGAACCCATCAATTTTCGTCAATTGGTCCCATTCAGATTTGGGTAAAACAGGACCCTTAAAAATCGCAAAAAGTCCGACCCCAAGAATATTAGACATCAGCCAGAACCAAAGATACATATATCAATTTCATGCACGGTAATGATATCCATCTACTTGTGTAATTAAATCATAAAAAAGTCTTCCAAAATGACATAGACGTGGCTCCAGTGAAAACACTTCTAGAATTGTGGATTACCCTTTGCTATTGATTTACCAAACATGATATCAAATGGCTCGGAAAGGACCAGTTTCTGCACACATTTTATACCTTCTTTCAGTTAACATATATCATTAATTTTCATTAAATATTTTTAGTAGGCTATTATAAAGTTTAGCGTAATCCCTATCTCATTATTGGACAGGAGTTCGCCAAGCAAAAAACTAATTAAATTAAAGCTACACTTCTAACCATGGCATTTTCTTTATTCCAAATGTTTAATATTAATGAACCATAGAAAACCATCAAGCCACGCATTTGCAAATTAGCTCAGCAATAGGAGTGTCAGGACGTGGATTCTGGAGCTCAGACAGCCACAGGGCAAACATATGTATATCATATACAATGGCACTAAAAATGAGCAATCCATTCAGATAGAAGAACTGCCATCTTAGGCAAATAGGCCCAAGATTAATATGGTGAGTCGAGTGACGCTGGCATATCGTGGACGTGGTGGAGCATAGAGTATATCACTTTCTGACTACTGAATCCTGTATGAAAAGATGCGTTAACAAATTTCCATACTAAAAAAATTATATTTTCAGAACGATGATATAATAAATATGTACTTGTTTCTATTTATTAGAATGCTTCTAAAAATAAAAGAACACCACAACACATACAATTAAACGTTATAATAATCAAGGACAAACAAGAGTATCAACTGAAACACAATGCCTTTCCAACATGTTCCTTGTGCTGTACTAAATCAATGAAATGGGTATTCTTTTCAGACCTATCATCCCATGATATATTATGTTGCTTGTCTTCTTGTAAAAAAAGGAAATTAAGAAATGAATAAAATTAGCAATTCTCTGGGAAAGCAGCAAACCAACATGCTATGAATTAAATTTATTACTGAAAAGACAGAAAGAGGAGGTCCTTGTAATATCTGCAACTTAGCCGTGAAATCCATAATCATTGCGAACAAGATCAGCATACTTTTAAACAATAAATAAAGCACACAGAAATCTTACCACAACTCCAACATGGCCAGATCCACTGCTGGCATGAAGAAGCATCCAATCTCAATTCGAGAGTTGAGTAATGTGAAAGGCCAGAGCCACGAATAGAGAATGGAATCTGAGATGATGAAAACAGCAAACAACCTGTGGGAAAAGGAGCCAAAAATATGCATTAAGATATTTAAGTTTATTTTTTAAGAATTATAATATTCTTTTTACAGCTCCAAGTGATAGACACAGTTTACTGCAGCTGTTCCATAAATATCTGATTTTATCAATCAACACTAGATTACTAACAATTTTCATTTCCCAGAATCAGTACGCTTGTAGGTGCCTCTCTTGCGTCCATATATACGGCGTCTAATTTATGCGATTCATGATGCTTCTTGATAATAACCAGCTGAAGGTCACTAATAAGAATGACATGCTTCAATACATTCAGATAATGACACCTTCCAAACTTCAAAGTTCCGACATTATTGCAGAAGTGTCTATACAGATCTGAATATCTTTTAAGCACAGTATAATCTAGAAAAAATTAAAACACAAAAAATCGTAAATGGAATATATTTATACTTCAAGATGCAAGCTATTAGACACCTATATACTCCTAGGCACCCCACACTCAGACGACCACACCATGAACTTTGCTGCGTAAACAAGCTCATGAGGCGACTCATGATCTGACATACATAAGCAAGCACGAACGTAGTGAATATTCAAGTCAGTAATACTTGACCCGGTAACCGGAACGTGTATCGTGCAAAATATACCTGCCTCCAACCAAACACAACACCACACGATCACCAGCATTTTCACACAAAATGCACAACAGTGCTTCTCTTAACATTAACTGAGCTCAAGTAATTACCATACACAAGTCTAGTCCAAGAAAACAACCAAATTAAATATATTTACCGATTCAAGTCAAAGGATCAACCCCGCACGTTCCATAACATAATCCTGTAATCCCTGATCAACCAAGTCAACAAAACCATTGAAGTGATCCCGATCAGATTTTCCATCTGTTGAACAGGAATATTACGTCGAGTTACATGAACACAGTCCACGCGACAACTGAAAAAACAAAAAGAATTTCCAGAAACCTAACACTAATATTGAAGTTGACAGGGACTCTGCACACTCTAAACCTAAATCAATAGAGACAGAAATAACTATCAATGTCCATAATCATGCTTTTCTTGCTACACACAGTTATAATTTCTAAGTCTTTTATTAGTACTAGAAGTGGCAACTAGGAAAGTAGATATAGCAGTGCTAGTATCTTATCATTAAGTTTAAGGACAGACGATTCGGGAGTTACTGAAAGCAGACTCACGTGCCATGAACTGTTAAATCAGTTATTTATGTTTCGTCAAGTTAGTTAATTTCTCGTAAACTTATGTATCGAATTTTTTAAAACAACCGCGACATTTGAATGATCTTGCCAGAAAGCAGAAAGCGGCACATGCGGCTCCTCTGGATCACGGACAAAGCGTCCAAAAAGCGACGTCATGGCGTCCTTAATTAAGTTACATCATGTAGAAACACAGGGTGTATTGAAGCAATAATGTTATTTAGAAAGTAAATGAGCATATTCAAAGAAGATACGACTGCCTCACTTCAGAGTATGAATAACTCTCGGCTTCTGGCTTAAAGAAGAGTATAACAATCCTTAATTGTACAGATATCATTTCATGACGCAACTCAATTGAATTACAAATTCCTCTGATAAACGCAAATAATATACAACATTTCATGCATTATATTTAGACTAAAACTTTAATAATTTGTTTTTATGCAGAATATATCATACACACTTATGGCAGCAAACAAACTACTCTTTATGCAAACAAAGATTACTAAGAGGAAAACATTAAATCACAAATAATTTTTTCTTAGACACGGATTCTTCTTTTTCGCGATCACCACATTCAAGGAACTGAAACAAGATCTAACACAAAATAGGAAAGTGACATGACAAAGCTGTCATTTGCCACGATGGTTCAATTACTTAGGCTCCTACAATATTTATTCCTTTATATTCTTCATCACGATCAATGCAAGAATTAATTTATCTTATTTAAAAAAAGCATGTAATGGTATTATAATATAGATCAAGAATCATGATGTCAAGGTTGAATAAATATATAACTATGGATCAAACCGAATTTGTAACATGGGAACACAAAACCACAAATCTACTTCTGAATGCTATTTAAAATAATCATACACGGCACTTCACCAGGCATTAATTGCAACTTTGCAGTTAACACCAACTTACTTTCATCCGATTGTAGCTGAATGCTATACAGCCTAAGTCAATATCAGTATCTTCTGAAGATCAACAAAATCCTGCACAAGGAAGCAAGAAAGATTTGGTGAAACTCAGGGTTGAAAAATAAGATCTGAGTCTGAATTGTTGCCATAGCGGAATATTACTGGCTTACCTTGTGCAATTACCAAAAATGAAATGAAAATACATCACACAGAATACTCAATTTGCTGATTTATTTATGGAGAAAAACGAATAATAGATCGTATCTTGTCAATCAAAGCCAATATTTTCGATGCACTTTTCAAAACTTAAGCACTGCATCCACCTACAACAGACACGCCGCTATCAACTAATAAGACAAGCTATCAACTTGGTAAGTAAACCACGATTCAAGTACTTACTCATCATTGGTCAAATTAACAAACTGTCATAAACTCTGTCTTAGTGCACTATGAATCTGTTTACATTATTAAGCGAATGCAAACAGCATATCATCTCGGCGATTCACATTTCCTGAATGTTAGCTCATCAATGTTGAAATAACATCAGAAGCTTGCTGCCTTGCAGCATTCTCTTGCGCCGCTTTGTTACCTCGATTGGCCAGTTGAGGATAACCGATATAGAAGACAACTTGAGTATAACGAAAGCATTTACAATATGATCAGAAAATGACCTTTAAGTATAAAATCAGACGGAATATAATCATTTGGCATCAATATGCTTACCTAAACGTAACCTAACCAATATTATGGGAAGTTCCACAAAGCATGTGAATTTTAAATCCACTTTTAAGTGGAAACTATTACTACCTTCTAAAATCAAAATCTGATGTCCCATAAAACCACACACATAATAATAATAAATGCAATATTTAATGCTAATATTTCAATTCATAAAGAGTGTCTAACGCACTTACATCACGATCTGAGATCATAATGCAGCAAGTGTACTTCTCCAATGAATGTTTTCCTGAATAACGCTCATCTTTGTATGAGAGCGCATATTTCTTCAATCCCGTGTATACTAAATGTCCCAGATCTCCATTGAAAAATAACTTGTACTCTCATTATGTCTTCGATCTTTTATTCCTGGTGTTCCATATCAAGATTATGAATCCAATCACTATTGATTCCGTCCTGTAGCAACTCAAGGACCTCCTCTTCATCACTGAAATCATTGGCGCGAAAAAAGAGGATTGTGCTTTTTTGAACACTGCAGGACCAGCAATGTCGAGCAGAACATGTCCTGGCAGGAAACTTTGTTATATGAATTATAGGCGAACATTTAGCATCTATGTGTGACAAGCATATTTAATTATAAGCTATAGGAACACCTGACATATTAATTGATACCCGTCAGACACTCCACGGTATCTGTCCTTAAATAATCTTATTTTCAGATTTATTATGTTAAGCTTTTACTTGATGAGCACTCTAATATCAATATCAGGCAAAATTAAATGTAAGTGCATGATCTGTCTAAACTTATCCATCATGTTATAAATACTACTGTTCTGCTACACGACAGCAAGTGAATGAAGAAGGCAACACAATACTTCTGCTACGATTCCCTGTGTTAAGTGGGCCCATATACTTTCGTTTTCACCACTCGATCTGTGCTGCTGGGGTTTTATATAGGACCATATCCACTAAGAATCACCAGCATAATGGATGCTCAAAGGTGTGCTCAGGAAACCTGTGTTCCTGTTCGTTTATCTGTTTGGCAATCTATGAACAAAGACATCTAGACTCGATCACTAGTCATTGTATACATTCGAGAGGAATATTACAGAAGTGGGAATCTATCCTTTCCACCTCTTCATATACTATTAGCTATATTGTGGTAACTAACATAAATTTTTTTGCATTAAACGTAAACATCTGCAAAGTACATTTCCAAAAATGAAAGTTGTAAAACTGCTCTATATATAAAATCTTAATGAAAAAAACGGCACTTAATTATAGCTTTACTTTCGCTTTTACTCTCAGCGATCTACTAATATATAATATACTATTAGTAATACTATTACAATACTCTACTTACTGAGGGGTTATAGAGAAACTAAAAATTGTTCCCACTAGCCAACAGTAAGATGCTCAAAATTACGTCTTCCAAAGACACCCATTTTGATGTCTTGCTATCAGCGAAGTACTTCCAACTGTGATCACTAAATTTCTTCCCGGTCACCTTTATTGTATGCAACCGAAAATCCCCAAAACATCAATAAACTTCCCTGTGTACGACGAAGTACGGGGAAAAAAAAATAAAACATTTAGGGATATATAGAAAACATAATAATTCTCGAATCAGCTGCTCGTTGGTCTAGGGGTATGATTCTCGCTTAGGGTGCGAGAGGTCCCGGGTTCAAAATCCCGGGACGAGCCGATAAGTATTTTTTTTTCGCCTATGAATTTATGTTAGTTCAACATAATCAAGAAATTGTACGTTTTCTATAAACTATTCCAAGTGTAAGAAATAATGAATTGAAACGATATGTTTATCTTCTGTTTACCCATTTTTTATTTACCTTTTATTAGTGACTTAAAAATTTTTCTGTTACCAGATATTTAAAAAAATACAGGCTCTAGTTGTTTCAACACAAAAAACAATATGCATACATTAGTTCATGCTAGTGTACATGAGCATTTCTATAGTACAGTGAAAACACGGTTTTCACTTTTTTTTTCACTCTTGAAAAATTTTTCTTGGATTTTGTTGGTTTTCTTTGTATTTCATCAGCATGCCCACATGATCTCACAGTTGTATGCCAATCTCTTGTAAATGTCATTTATTCTTTACACTAGTCTTTTATATTAATTTCTTATTGCTTTAAGTATTTAACACTATATATTCTCAATAACTGTTTTTGATATGTATTTTGGAGTGTCTAGAACGAATAAATTGGATTTACATTGATTGATGCAGAAATAATTTAATTTCATTAAGTCTAGGAACGGATTATCAACGAAACCTTGTTTAACTGTATATGAACTAAAGGACAGTCATTAGCCTTTCTGTTTAGTACTTGAATTCTTGATCAACACCCCCCCCCCCCCCTTTTATTTTTAATTTCTACAAATGTATTTTTTCTGTTGGGAAGCTGCTTAGAAATCCAACAAAGGATTGCAAATCTGCTCGGGCCTGTTTGCTTCCGTGTACACCAATTTCATAAGATATTATTTTTTTTGTTTTATACATATGATAGTCTTGAGGCTTACATTATTGCAGTATCCATAAAAAAACAAAGTTGATATCATGCATTTTAATTACTTTTCAGTCAAATTAAATTTCAAAACAGAAAATGGCAAAAACTGCACAAATTCAGCAGTAGCAATGACTTAATTCAAAGACATTTTAACTGCTGAAAAAATTCATGCTTTTCTTCTATACAGTGCTTTTGTACTCCTTGTTATACATGAAAGTTTATTTTTTAAGTTTGCAATTTCGACAGAGATTTCAGTTGCCTGCTCGAAGCAAGCTTGACTGTGCCGAAGATGAGGAGACACAAGATAGCCAAACAAATGAATAGGATCTTTCGGACCTTCCTTCTTACACCCTTTTTCTTCATTTGCATTATTTTTGTCTTTGTCTTTACTTATTGAACTCTCAACACTATCTGATGAACTCTTTATTCCCTTGGTTTGTTCTTGAGGTTCACTTCCACCATAGTCTTTGTTAATATTACGCCGTCTGACTGTTTCACCTGAAGACTTGCTATCATCATTTTCTTCTGACTTGTCTTTTTGTACCCTTCTATTAATAAGAGTCATTTCAATAGCTGTCAAATTCTTCTGTCCATGTTTAGTCTCCTCATCTGAGTCTTCATGGTCAAAATCCAAGATCTCTACTTCTTTCAGTGCTTGCATTTCGAGTCCATTCTCAGCAAACTGCAGCATTCCTACATTTCGAGTACCACCCATTGTGTAGCGAGCTCTGGAAAGACTAAGATAACCGTCTCGCATGTGTTGCTCCATCTTTGCTTGTTTTTGATACAATATGTCAAGAGCATCAAAAAAATCTATGACAAGCTTATCTAGATTTTGGCACAGTAGTTCTTTGCCTTTGTCCATTGTGGAAAAGCTCTGAAAACAAACAGTAGGCTGTACTGATAAATATTTAATATTAAGTTCTACGGTAAAATGTTGTTTTTTAAATGCTGCAGTGCAAAAAAATATAAAATAAAATAAAACCAAAACAAACAACAAAATAATAAACAATCTAAATTCAAACTCATAATCTAATATGCTAGTGCTAAAATATTCAAAAACACTAAATCCTGGTTAATTCAGTGAAGGTAACAGTTGAAGTATTTAATCACGGCAGGGGCACATTAAGTTATAAAAGTACCTACATCAGCAAGTATATTTGACTTTATCATGAATTCCCTTGCCTTCTGTTTGATTTTAGTTCGGACGTCTCCTTGCGACTTGTCCTCTGTCGGCTTCCCCACAGGTCAGGGGGGAGTAAGTCATAGAATAAAAATAAGGAATACCACTTTATATGAAGTGAATTGTCTTGAAATCAGATAACTTGGCACAGTATTTAATTCAAAGAGAACTTTTATTTCTTTTTAGCTGTTATTAAATTTTAGTCTTTGATATGAGAGTGCCAAGGGACACCACTCGCAGGTTCACACCGAAGCAAGAAATGGCGAAAAATGCGACTACCACATATTCTTCACATGAGGTAATGACGAAGTGTCATGCAGTTCACATTTTATCGTTACCACATCTAGAACTATATATAGTGTAGAAGAAGAGGTCCAGGGAGACTGATTAAAATATGTGCACTGAAAACTATATTTATACTGCTTTGCTATTGTAGTGTCAGAGAGGAATGAGAACGAATTACAAATAAAAAGAGATAACTGTTGTTTCTTACCTCTCTCAATGCACTAATAGATTTTTCACCCTATTCGCAATAGACTGGACAAATTTTGCAGAAAACAGGACATTAATGTTGTTTGTATGTGATTAACAGAACTGTTGACTCTTGCAGGCTATCCATAATCACAATTAGTAATGCTCAGTATTATTGGAATTTCAGCTCTTTTTACAGATTTGTTTTATATTTCCACCTTTAGATATTATTTATTTATTGCTATTGGATAGTTTTCAAATTGACTAGCCGCAGGAAATTTGGGACACATTAGCACTTGCAGCTTAACACCATCCTTAAGGTTTTTATAACAAGGGAGTCTCATAAAGCAGGGTCTGTAAATAATCTGCAGATTGAGGAGACCAAGCAAGGTATTCCTCACCACTTGTTCATCTTACATAAATAAAAGACTGCTGTCCCAGGAAGATAACAGGTGGAAGGGGGTTTGGTCATGGTGGTGGTGTGTAGAAAATAACCTAAGAAAAAAGAACAACCCTTTGAGCCAGCCACCATGTCTCAGGGAACTCGACAATACCAGTTAAAGAAATGATAAAACAGGTTGAACCAAGAAAGCAATTATAAAGACACAATGCAGAATATGTTAAAGTTCACATAGCTCAATAATGTTTTGATGAGAGTAATCACTTTGATATGTTAAAAAAAAAACACCAATTAGTTGGAGGTCTCTAAAATACAACAGGCTGAGATGTAAAATAAACAACAGAAAACAGCCATTAAGCCCTTTAAAAAAAAAAAATCTTAGAGTGTGAATTGTTTTAAAAACAAAACAATGGTAATAATAAAATCCATTGCATCAATAGCCAGTTTCCTTTAGTTTGGTTGACAAATGATTAAACATATCAGTCAAGATTACAGGTTTTTCCTTGGGATGATGGGGTTTTCCCAGAAGGATTACAGGTGGGTTATCCTCAAAGTAAACTGCTTTGAATTAAGTGAAATATTTGGATGTTTATATCATGCCTTCATATTTACTTTTAATGTATAGAAATTTTAGAGTAACATGGACAAGGAACAAATTTGATGCATATCTGTGTATCTGGGCATGCACAGAAACATGTAAATGGCTTTCTGTTTTATGTTAGGAGCAAGTACGGTTTCAACAGGAAGTTGATTACTGTTTGGCGAGGCTGGAAGAGCAAATTCAGACTGTAAACCCTGACAGCCGTAAAGGTTTTTAAAATTTATTTTCAATACAGCCAGTATATATAAATAACAACATTTATATTGCTTATTTTGTTATAAACAAAAACCTCACATACCTGTAGTCTTAACTTGATCTACCTTATTACCCACATGTGTATACATATTTTGGCATTGTTTCCTGGCTTCTTTAATAGATATGTGTGTGAGAGAGAGAGATAGAAGAGAAAGTATGAGTGACAGAGAAACAAATGCACAGCTTTGTTTCGTGTATGCTGGTGTCCAGTATTTAAACTTGAATAGTTTATTTACTGTTTTAGTTCTATTTTCTTTTTCTCATCAGCTGCAGAAATGGAAAAGGCATTGAGGATTTTAAGTAGCACCAAAGCTCCATTTATAAAAAAGCGCCAGGTGATGCGCAACATGTTTGGAGACTACCGTGAGAAAATGAAGGTGTTAGAGAAGAAGAGTGCAGCAGGTAAAAAAACATTTGTGATTTTCTTAATGTGTTTCTTAATATGTAACTGTGCAGGAGAAAAGTTTTAAACTGAATATATAATGCAGAAAACATGACAGTGGAATCTGTTCACCAAGAAAGTACTGATTTTTTGCTTTTAATGTAACTGTTTATAGTGTTTTCTTACTGCCATGAAAAAAATCCAAATGAGGAACAGTAATTCAATCTTCTGTTTTCATAGCTATGGCAAAGAGCAAATTTGTTGCTGGCCCTCCAAGAAAAAGAACATCACAATATTTTCGGGACAGTAAGTCTGCAATAACTGACATGAAAAGGCGAGGTAACAGACCCAGGAAATATTTTGCTGTGCTCAGTACAGGGACAGAAGTTAGGGAAGATGGGAGTTCATCATCCTCAGCCTTTTCTAATATGGATGCATGCTTTTCTTTGGATTGCCGTGTAACAGCAGCTGCAAATGCAAGTGCAAATTGTGGCTTTAAGTTTGTACCCTCTCCAGAGGAGTTTAGATTTAACTTTGATCCTTCTGGTATGCAGCAACAAGATTGGCAAGATACAGAGAAAAGAATGGAGGACCCCAGTCAAACAGACTGCAAGAATTCAAAAGATTTTGTGATGAAGTCAATTGGCAAAGAGTTTAGATTCAATTTTGCTCTTAAGGAAGCTGATAACAGCACATGAGATGCCAAGTGCAATTCTTAAATATTGGACCAACAGAGATTCTTTGCATGTGGTGAATACCTGATAGTGTAATCTTTTTATCCAAAAAAAAGGGAATTGACATAGAAAAGTGCTGCTGTGTGCATTGATCTTTTATGAAGCAAGGGTGAAACTTTGCAATGCAATAGTTGAGAAAGCAGTTTCTTTGGTGTGCCTGATCGTGTGTACAAGAATACTTTTTTCTTTTGTTCATGCATGGACACACACGCATACAACCATTTAAAAAACCCACTGTAACCAAGAATTTACTTGTAATTGTTTTTGTATTTAAATCATTTGTACCATATCTGTAACATCCTACAATTTGGTAATATTTTCAGTGCCCTAGTTTATTCCTCTTTTAAAAACAAAATGTCGGGATAATGTGACAAAAATTTAACAGGACCGTGCTAAGGTATTTCTCTGGAAAGTTTAAGACTGATCAGCTATAAAGCCATTATAACAAGTAAAAGAAACAACCGGACAGACCACAGAGCATTACAGCAACCTAGTGACAAAAGAGATAATTTCTTTCATTCTCTGCTCACCAGTGAGCTGATACTTCTGTAAAGTCTAGAAAACATGCAGATCGACCAAAGGCATCTCTCAGGTTATTTTGAAGCACTTCGTGGTCATCAGCTTGTAGTTCCTCAAAGAACACACTGGAAGGTCTACCTTCTGTTCATCTCTTTTTCATTTCCCTTCTCTCTCTCTCTTTCTCTCCAGTTTTTATTAAATTCATTCATTGTATGATTTACCTAGTCAAACAAAGAGGTCATGTCATCATCCAACTTGACACTGCGAGGATTGAGTCCTCGCACTTGCCAGTCTGGAACATCTTCACCATACGTAGGACCATAATAGAAATTTCGTCTTATCCCATGGCTTAGCTCACATAAGTATGTGATCCCATCTACAATGTATGGCTTCACATCTGTGTTTCGCAAATCCAAACGACCAGTTTTTATCAAGCTGTCAAATGCCTGTGACACAAAAAAATATGAGAATATTCTTGAGAACATCTTGGATAGCTTGATGACTTAACAATACATAAAAAATAAAGAAGCAAAAGGCAAAACAAAATGAAAACATCTAGATAAGGTAGGCTGAGTATGGAAATTTAATGCTGGCTTCAATGAGGTATTTCATGTACCTAGTAGAAGAATATTATGTTAGCTCAATGGGTAAGGGTAATAATAATAATAAAGTTAATTTGTATAGCACTTTTCCCCACCATTAAAGGCAGGCTTAAAGCACTATTACTAAAAAGAAAACATAAGACAAATAATAACACAAACAAAAATAATGGATGCTGGACTTAAAAACTATAAGTTTCAGTGTTCTTATCACTATTTACACCCAATTCCCTTCTTTCCAGCACTGGACTTTGAAGTTGTTCTTCGTAAAGCAATGGTATAAGCAATGTCTTGAATTTCACATGTAGACCAGTAAAAAGAAAGATTTGTTAGAATATTGAATTTGAAGTTTCAGGGCATCACAGTTGAAAGCAGAGCACAGTGTTGGCATTGAATAAGCGAAGGTGACAGTAGTCAGATACACGCTTGAAGCAAGATGCAGAATGACACAAATGAATCTAATCACCAGACCACAGTATGAAGTGCATAGATCTAGAACAATCCATAACAGAGGCCAATGGTGCAAAAAACATCACAGAGGAGTTGGAGAAACCAAAACTCGACATTAATCCACAGATGAGAAAAAACGATAGAGCTGGTCCCCTCCAGCCAGTTAAGGAAAGGGACATCACTCTCCGAAAGGGTAGGAAATGTAAAAATATCAGTTTTAGCATACATATATATATTTATTATGAACAGCAAATACAAACAATACAAAGTGCATACTATGCACACTGGTTCCTCCAGTTTGTTGCCCCATATAAAGACATTTGTCAGAGTTGTGTTTGTCTTCATTGCATCTGCTATGGCACACAGTCCCATGCTGCCAATGTTGTTGCTGACCACGGAAAGGCTAGAAAGGAAGAGAAGTAGCAAGCTTCTTAAACATTTGCAGAATCTGTAAGTCTTTATTGTATAGCAGCAACAAGAATTTCTCTATTTGAGTGGGGATATAAGTACAATGTTGATGTGATTAGTTTTTTGTGAATGTACATTCTTCACTGATATCAATAAGGATATTCAAGTGGCTTGCCTATTATTTCACTTAAGTGAGTCAGTAAAAACTGAAAATACTCTGGTTTGGAAAATCCTTTTGTCAAGTTACAACTTAAATTGGTGGCTGGCTTTACAGTTCAGTAAAATTACTTGATGTTCTCGAATGGCGAAGAACAAATTCATGTGTGATTAACATGGTGTCTTTTGAAAACAAACTCTGTAGGTCAAATCATAAATACACTCCTAGAAAGGAATACTTTTGCATGCTGAGTGCAGTGTTAAAAGCCAGTGTTGTTTTAGAGAGACAGTTGAAGCCCTTGACAAGGTAGCTGCTACTGCCAGTAACATCAGACAGTGTTAATGAGTTTGCCTGAGGGTTTTCAGAATACAGCCATATTTTGCAAAGTTATCACCTTTTTGAATCATATGTGATAATCAAAAGCTAGTACATGTAGTAAACAATGAGTACTATTCATGCCACTGTTTGCTCATTTTTCTTTATGACTGGGTTTTTCCACTTTCAGCAGTATCAACAAATTCAAAGTATAGTTTTAAGAAATAAAAATATTGTGACATAAGACTAGATGATAACTTGGAGATGAGAAAAGGGAGCATAGAAAATAATGATCAAATGATAACAGTAATAAAAACCCTCTATAAGATCAATAGTTGAAGTAAGAAAACTTGAAGTTGGGCAACACTACTAAATGAAGAGATACTGACCACCGCAGGTTGGTGTTAAGGCTGGCCAAGGCTTCAGCAATGTGCATGGCACCATCATCCTCAAGTCTGTTAAAACCAAGGTCCAGTATACACAGTGCTGTGTTCAGTTTCAGCACCTTTGCTAACTCCTTCACACCATCACGTGTGATGCGATTGCTAGGATTAAGTCAAAACATGACTTATGGTGGTAGCATGGTGATAATAACTTGGTGAGTACAGTACCATTTGCAAACATACAACTGAGGTAACCCAGGTTAGCAGAGTTTGATGTCGTTTATGCACTACCAGACCTTGAAGAGTTAACTGTAGAATGCAGATGATGCAAACATGATAAGCCTAGTAATATGCAACAGGAAATATACAAGTTAGCTAAGAAACAGATATTAAGGCAGACACATACAAACAGGCAATTAAACATACCAGCTGAGATCCAGGTAGGTCAAAGTGAAGTTCTCCATTAAATTTTCCGCTAGTCGATGCATTCCAAAGTCTCTCATGTCATACTTCTGAAGATGGAGTTCTTCTAATGTCTTATTCACCTGAAATTGAGAAGTAAAAGTGATGGTATACGTTGACATTATCATTATATATTGACAGAATGCTGCACCAAGTATTGTAATATATCATAGTGTGTAAGACTGAGCACAAACAAGAATACAAGTGTGAGTGCATACATAGCTGTATATGCATACACATTCGTGAGTTCACCTCATACAAAAATACTCTCTTGTAATTGTACAGTGTGCATTGAAATTCACAGGAAAAATAAAGGTAATTGAGACATTAAGGAATGGGATGTTAAGAGACAACACTTTTTGTGAGCATGGTGATCATCTCTCTCTCTCTGCCTTTCTTTCTCTAACTCTCTAAGAAGTCTGGTAAATCACACAGGTCAACCAGCAAGTGTTCACACCTCTGGCCATTCAGCAGTTCACTTCCCATCATTGCAGGCATAGTGGCAAAGATAAATGTTCTGCTACTAACTAACCTTCAGCATGTTAGCAAAATGAACCACAGGCTCCTCCTGGACTGTCGTAAGAAGTGGGCGGCTGACATCGATGACTCTGATAGAAGTATTGTTGCGGAGTACTGTGGCAAGAGCTACTGTGCTCTCCATCCTCTGCACTCAGATTAAGAAACAACTGGCTTATATATTTTTGAGTAAGAATATGTAATCAATGTGTTTGCTGATACTACATTCATAATAGTTACTAAGGTGGGGTTTTTAACAAAAACGTTATGATGAATGTACACTTTACAGGCAAAGCTTCTAATTCATTCGTTAACATGAGATTTAAAAACAGCTACTTTATGCACTTACTTTTATTTGGTATGGTGATTTTATGTCATTAAGTATAACTATTTGCCAATCTGATGCCAAAGCCATTTTGCACAAAGAAAGATGTGTATCTAAAGTTGCACAAGTTGTTCCTGCAATTCTTTTCTTCAGTTTCCAACAAAATAGTGGTATCTACAGCACAGTATTCACCTTTTGTGTGATGGGAAAATGTGTTATCTCCCTCAGGTAATGCAAGCATCTTTCTTTGCTCATACATAACATTTTAATAGCTCCTGATGCAGTGAATCCTATCTCAACTTCAATCAAGCAAGACTATGGCAATTTTGCATTTTGGATTTCTTTGCTGTTTTAATAAGTGTAGGTTACACAGGAAGCAAGAACAACCCTTGCTAAGCTGTCTTACTTCAAAATGAGGTGGATGTATGTGGCATCAGAGTTTTCCTCTTTTTGTTACATATCTGGCAGTTGGTGTGAATAACAGTTGCTGGGTTGCATGTGAGGTCTTGAACATAAGTCAACAGTCTCAAGTGGAAGACAACTTCATTAAGTTTGAGCTGAACAGTCAACTTGCCACGAGATCAGCACACTAATATTCATAAGACCCTACATACACACCAGCCATACCATACAACCAGGCAATTTTTGGAAGCTGAGAAACTTAAAACAGTTCCACTTAAGACGTCATGCAAATCAGACCTGATGTTGTATTCCATGTTTGGAATTTTATTATTATTTAAAAAAAAAAAAATCAAGCGATACTATCTAGTCCTTCCTATGCCAATCATTGGTTTGGGCTTGGTCATTAAATGCTTATATGAAGAATGTACTGAATATGTCTGCACACTATAATGATAGGTTTTGAATGTTAAGCCAAAACAAACGTAACTACCTCGCAGGCCTGATGCCTGATGCTATACTTTGGCAAAATAATTTATTATTCAAAAATAAAAAAATGATGCCATCATGTCTCTCCCATGTTTAACATCGTTTTGTGCTTGACCCATTCAAAGCTCAAAAGATGCATTTACTGATATACATCATCTCTGTACACAAAAGACTTGCTGTGTTAAAAATCTAAATGCATTAAGATAAAATGCAGAATATTTTCGGAGCAAAAGAAAAATGGAATAAATAGCTATAAAGAATTAAGATGTAAAGAAAAATGTTTTCAAATACCAGATCAGCTTCACCAACATCAAGATGCTCCAGGGTGGTATTGATCTGTAAGGCTTGGGCAAAACTCATTCCTCCTTTGTTGTCTATTTTGTTTCCATTCAGTAATAGCACTTTCAGCATTTCATTTATCTGTCATTAAGAGATGACAATGAGCAGACCTTATTTGATTGTCAAGAGTTATTCATTGTTTCATGAGGAGGTGAAGTGCAAAATGTTTATGCTGTAGGGTGACTCGAAAAGCATTGGTTAATTAAAGATTCCCTTTGATCTATACCCAGCCTGCATAAGCTTTCAGATTTTGAAGGGCCCCGATCGGGGGGACGGGTGAAAGTAAGGGCTACGGGCTATCCCGCTCCTAACTGACCGAACGCCCATAGGGCGTAGCCGTTACGCGCTGACAGTGACCCGTATGTCGGACTTTTCACTCCGCCCTCTGACCTCGCGCCCGCATTTGCTGACCGGCTGTCGGACTCCACACTCGCCGCCCGATGGGCTTCTACCTGCAACAACCGCTTTGGTCATCGCACTCTCGGTGAGTTTGTGAATTAAGTGTAAAGTGTACCCTAAAATTCTGTAAAATATTATAACATGAATTATTCACACCAGTTGAAACTGTGTACAGTATCAGGATTTCTGGTATTAGTTTAATTTAATTTGTATAGTTCAGCCCGAATCGTCGATTTGTTGCGTGCTACTTCCGCTTTGTGCCATGTGCTCGCTGTAGTGAGATGCCGCATGGCTAACACAAGGTATTTTATGTATAAATTCTCGAAGCAAAATATTAGTGTTTCAAACAATCCTTATAATTAATTGACCCTATAATAGTTCTTAGCAATTTACCTTCTATTGAAATTTGAACACTCGATCGTGTATTGAAAGATTATTGTAATCGTTTTTTTGTTTGTTTGTGTTGTTTTTTTTTAATGCAGACTTTGGTTATTTCACTTTCTAGGAAATGCTGAAGATCGGGGATCGTGCTTAGTCAAAGCATTGTAATAATGCCGACTACAAAACAGTCAACAGATAACTCCACAGCGTGGCTGAAGATGAGCCAAGCTGAATGTATAGTGTGCGTATAAACCGTTCCATGTTGTAAAATAAGGCTACACATTTCTTAATCATGAGAACAGCAAACAGTATTCCTGACAGAGTGAAATACATTAGTGTTTCAGTTTGGTAAAATGTTTATATATACTTTTTCTTTCATATAAAGTAGTCCAGTTTTATAATATTTGCATACTTTTACAATGAATGCTTAAAGTGTGTTCTATTGTGTTTGCATTCTGCAATTATAATATATAAAATAACATTGTTGTAAAGCTGTTGTACATTATTGCAAACATAAAGACTGACTACAGTTTAGTTAAACACAATGTAAACACAACCAAACCAATTACCTCATTAGCTTAAAATTTCATCTATTTGAAACTTTAGTGATAACTTCAAGTAATCTTTGGGCAATGTAGGATATATATTAGAAAAAGAGAACACAGGCTGCAGATTGTTTCTGCATAAATGTGCATACACGAGATAAGATAACAGTAATTAGAGGTTTTTCATGAAGAGTTGTGACAATGCCATAAATTAACATGTTGTGTAGGATGCTTTACTTTATTTGTGTAGGATATTCAATATCCTGGAAGGGTTGTAAGAAAATCAACTGACATGGTATGTGACGAGACTGGTTATTCCCAATCTGGAATGAGTGGAATTATAAAAGAAGAACTAAAATATTTCATCACTCTGCATATGAAACAGGATTATTGCTGTACCAGTAAGTGTTTTGAAGTGGCTTCTTAAATTGCTACTTTTTTATTATGTGAGCTTAAGTACTTTATTTTGCAAGGAGAGAGATTCTTGCAGTGAGTCTGACTGGGTTTAGCTATAAGTCAGTCTCACAAGATAAATGCTCCACTTTCATTTAAGTGTCCTGTCACTTGATAGCTTGTCAAAATTTTAATTTTTCCATTTTTAATGTTCCTGTTCAAGTAGATTGAAAACTTTAGATATAGATATGTAAAAGAGAGAGATAGCATATCTAACCATACACTGAAAACTACTGACATTTCATCAATACATGAAAGATGTTGCTACTCATAACGAGATAATTGTTACGACAGAGCAGGCTCTTTTAGTCAAAATGCTTCATTGAAGAAATAGTGGGGCAGGCTGGTAGAAATTGTGGTGCTAGTTATGTAGGGCAAAGGTTGGGATACTGAGAGCATACTTGATTGTTTTTGTTTTGTTTTTGCAAGTCAATATGTTTTCCTGTTTGGTTTGCATATGACCCTGAAGTAGACTGTAGTTTCATGTACAAATGTATTACAATGAAACATTTGTATTTGACTTTTAACCATCACAATTTCCCTTTGTGCACAGCAGCAGCCTGGGGATATTATATCTGCCACTGCTTACAAATAGTTTGGAAGTAACAGGCAAGAATGGAAACAAGTCCAAGGACAAAGCCATCTGATGGTCAGTGAAATAAGAAATCAAAGAAAATAACCATGCATGTGTTTAATTTATCAATGTAAGCATGGCTTTATCATTCATGATTTGTTTATGAAGAAAGTTAACCCTGCCTATTACCCTGTTCTGCATGTTGTACACCTGTTTACAAGTGCAACTGCTTTGATGTGATATGGTTCTAGTGATTCTACCTCTTATTTTCCTTTCTAATCCACAAATAGTAATCAACACTAGAAGCAAGCCTACATGAATCTATTTACATAAGTGGTGTTGGCCATCAACTTCCTGTTGCCTCCTAGCTGCTTTAAAGCTCATAAATAGTAAGAAACAGAAATACGTTTTACTTCAACTGAATGGCACATCGGTAATAAGTGAATAAATTGAAATGCCTTGTTTTTGCTTATCATTAAAGGACTAATATTTTGATTCAGATGGGTCATGCTGTTGAGGAGCACAGAGAAATGTTTCGAAGCTTGCTCCACATATGAATCAAGTTACGAAATGTAGGTGAACAAGGAATGACTCCAGCAGCAATCCCATGTTCAGGTGAGAAATTTGATAGGCTTTAAGAGGAATCTGTGTGTAGAGAATTTAGGGGGAAAGTGGCTGTTGTGAAATCTAATTAAAGCTTTTTTCGCAACAACTAGCCTGAAGACTTTGAAGACTCAAATTCTTTTGTAAATAAATGTTAAAACCATGTTTAGTTTGGCTTGTATATAATAAATTTCTTCTCTCCTTTTTGTGTGTATATAGTACATTGTTTTGAAGATTGTAAGGATTTTTGTTGTTTTTTTTTGGTCAGGTATTCCCGACAACTAGCCTGAAGACTTTAAAGACTCAAATTCTTTGTTGTAAATAAATGTTAAAACCATGTATATTTTTTGCTTGTTGTATATGATATGTTTTGAAGATTGTAATGATTTTTTTCAATTTTTTTTCTTTTGGTCAGGTATTCGCGACAACTAGCCTGAAGACTGTAAAGACTCAAATCCTTGGTTGTAAATAATGTTAAAACCATGTATACTTTTTGCTTGTATATGTATAAGTTGTTTTTGAAGATTGTAATGACTTTTTTCTTTTTTTGGAGGTGGGGGTCAGGCATTTGTGACAAATTCTTTGTTGTAAATAAATATTCAATCCTTGTTTATCTTTTGCTTGTATATGATAAATTGTTTTGAAGATTGTAATGATTTTATTTTCTTTTTTGGGTCAAGTATTCGCAACAATTAGCCTGAAGTTTTTGAAGACTCAAATTCTTTGTTGTAATAAATATTAAAACCCTTAATTTTTTTTTGCTTGTATATGTATATGATAAATTGCAATGAATATTTTTTGGTCAGGCATTTGTGAAAAATTCTTTGTTGTAAATTAATATGAAACCTTGTGTATCTGCTTTATTTAATAAATTTGTTGAATCATGTCTATTTTTTTGTCTGCTGGTATTTACCAAGTGCTTTGAAGGGCTGAAAGGTGTTTTTTAGGATGGGGCTTTGGAGGGCTGAGAGGGGCTTTGAAGGCTATGAGGTGTTTTTAGGGTGGGGCTATGGAGGGCTGAGGACTATGGAAGGGCTGCGAGGTGTTTTTAGGGTGGGGCTTTGGAGGGCTGAGGGACTATGGAAGGGCTGCGAGGTGTTTTTTAGGTTGGGGCTATGGAGGCTGAGGGACTATGGAAGGGCTGCGAGGTGTTTTTAGGTTGGGGCTATGGAGGGCTGAGGGACTATGGAAGGGCTGCGAGGTGTTTTTAGGTTGGGCTTTGGAGGGCTGAGGACTATGGAAGGGCTGCGAGGTGTTTTTAGGGTGGGGCTTTGGAGGCTGAGGGACTATGGAAGGGCTGCGAGGTGTTTTTAGGGTGGGGCTTTGGAGGGCTGAGGGACTATGGAAGGGCTGCGAGGTGTTTTTAGGGTGGGGCTTTGAAGGGCTGAGGGAGTTATTTCTCCCAAACCCGCAAGGGGCCGATGCACTTTAGGCTCCCATAATACGGCGGGCTGGGAGTGTAACTTCCCTTAACGGCCCCATTTCTCAGCCCGAAACGGGCCCGTTCGGGGCCGATGAACTCTTGCAGGCTGGGTAGATGCATACAGATAAGTGATAAAAAAAGTATAATAATAATTTCAAGTCCTGAATAACTTTTGAAATTACACAAGTTCATATTATGCTCACATGCAGAGATCGTGCTAGTGCTTCTGCCCCATCTGGTCCAATTTCATTGCACATTAAATTAAGCCTTTGCAATGTTGTATTGTTCTGTTGACAAAAATAAATTCATAAAGTAAAGATACACACAGGTTACATGTATGTTCTGTGTTTAAATATAAATACATCTATTTGTATTTTGTCTTTTAACTAAGATTCTTTTTCTACTGTATCTAGAATGTCACCAAATCTCCCTTTCAGACCATTTATACAATTGGAGGTAGAAAATATTGCACGGTACAAGGCAATAATAATCACCCAAATCATTGTTATCATATCAGGCAACTTGAGGATCTCGACTTTGCGGATAACATCAGCCTGTAGTCCCACGAGCAACAACATGCACAGACAAAGCTCACTTGGCTCACAGAAGAAGCAGCGATGACTAGCCTGACCATCAACATCAAGAAGACGGAGGTAATGCGGGTCAGCAACAAGCAAGAAGCCTCACTCCAACTACATCAGGAATGTATTACAGAGTCTGACTGTTTCACCTACCTTGGCAGCATAGTCAACAAAGATGAAGGTCCAGATGAAGATGTAAGAAGCCGAATAAACAAAGCCAGGCTTGCATTCCATACACTACAGCCTATCTGGAACTCCAAGGCTTTATCTTTGCACACCAAGATCCACACCATTAACACAAATGTAAAGTCAGTCCTTCTGTATGGATCTGAGACATGACGTGTGACAAATACCATCACTAACAAGATACAGACATTCGTCAACAGATGTCTGCGCCGCATCCTCAACATCAGATGGCTCAAGAAGACCGCCAATACAGACCTGTGTGAGAGAACAACCAAAACCCTGCCAGCCAAGACATTAAAAAGTGGAAGTGGGGCTGGATTGGTCACACCTTGTGAAAGCCAGCCGACAATTTAACAAGACATGCTTTGGGCTGAAACCCACAGGGGAGGAGCAGGGTTGGTAGACCCAGACAGACATTGAGGAGATCAGTCCACAGAGAGGCGGAGACAACTGACATGACATGGTCCCAACTGAAAAGGGATGCCCAGAACCGGGTCCGATGGCAGGGTGTGGTTGCGGCCCTATGCTCCACTGGGGGTGAATAGGAACAAGAAGAAGAAGGTATTTCTTGAAAGTTCCATGTGTCTGTGTATGATGCAAATACACTGGCAGGAATTTCAAACTGTGGATTCAAATACTACAAAAGAGTGTTTGCCAAAGGTGGAAAAGGAGAACTTGGAAACTTTAGAAAGGCATCCTAGCTGGGATCTCAGTAACACCCATAATGGTTTATACTGGAGAATAAAAGTAGATAGATTGTCAGGAAAACTATCATAGCGGACTGTAATTGAATGCAGAAGATGATGTATCACTAAAACATCTTCCACAATCAAAACTCTTTAAGCAAGAAATATAAACCATGGCAAATGCAAAGATCAGTCAAGAGTATACTTATTAATTTCCCAGTAGCATACTTTAGTCACTCAATAAAATCATTTTTTGTGAAGAAAATTCACTTTGGTTATTAAATATCTTTAGCAAATCAGGCAAAGGTGTAATTTCTATTTACTGTGTAGTAAATATATGATTTTTGCTCTTTTCAAGGATTGGTTAGCAGAATCCACAACAGGGGCCAAATATCCCTGAGCTCAGAAAATTGTTATGTTAAATAGAATTCTTTAAAAGGTGCACTAGAGTATACTTATTATATAACAATAGTCTTTTGATATTTAATTGCTATCAAAAGTTAAAAACAGGTTAGTGGATTCTTCCTTTCCCACACCTCAATACTTTCAAAGAGATGATTTGAAATATGAACATTTTTTTTTTATTCATTTCTTTATAATCTTCCACTAAATGCTTCAACTTACTTCTAACATTGCAGCAAGGATTTTAGCACCCTTATCACAAATTAAATTGAAGCGGAGATCAAGAGATGTGATGAAAAGATTCTTTAGCAGAACCTTCTGTAGCAGAATGCAGTCATCATCATTGATGCGGACATCTGTTAGCAGGTGGTTGTTTCCAGCCAGGTAAAGGTGCATGCTGGTCTTAAACTCCCTACAAAACAAAGTCAGCTTAATATTCAGTATACATGGGATTTATAGCTATTTGTAACTTTCTGAAGTAATTCTATCTAAATAACTATCTACCTTGGAGATACTTGTAGCTTGACTTAAGTAACATTTTATCTCTGTTTACATTTTTTTTATTCTACAGTTATTTACTTGTTTTACTAGTTAACTTAAAACTTAAATAAAAGACTGATATGGGTTGCATTGGAAGGTCTTGAGATCAGGAATAGCTCTTACACATCTCAGCAGGTTTTACTCTATTAAAGACAATTTTCTTGAAGCAACAATTTTGAAAAGAAGCAAGAACAGCAACTACTAGAGGATGTTTACTTGCTGCTGGCACGTCTTCATTTTACAACTGTTAATTTTCCATTTTATTTCCATTGATTTTCACCCATCCTAAATGCCATGCCAGCACAGTCTCCTCTAGAAAATTTCGAGACCTAGATATGTTTCTGTTATATTTTGGGATTACAACAGCTTACTGCTCTATTTATAACAAGGAATAATCTAACAAGTGAACATGCAGATGGGAGAGCTTGAAGGACAGGCTGGAAACACACTCCATCTACAAAAAGTATATCTCATTTTGTAATGCGGTTTGTGGATCTTCTAGCATCTATACCATCTTTTCATGAGACAGAAAGATGGAACTGGCAGCATGATATACAGCTGCTATAGGCATCAGGAACTTGCGTCCTGTGACATACTGCTGATATTATGCAGTAACCATAAACATCATTTAAAATTAAGCCCAACTCAGCAAGGATTTCAGAACAAGCAAAATGGGATGTCACACAGCATCACACTTACATTGTCAGGAGCAATGACAGTTCATTTTTAAAAAAGAAACAAACAGAACTGAATCTTTGTATACTGACCATTACACTAACTTAAACAAAGCCATTAATACCAAACAAAGAAAAATAAAACATTGTTCATATATTGATCACACATTAAAAATAAGTTCAAAACATATGAATTCAAATGTACAAGAGCTGTGTGGTAGAAAAAGCTAAAGATTTAGTAAAAAAAAATGTAATAACAATATCACACGTATATGAAGGACAGACCTATCTATCTATTCATATTTTAAAAAAATAAGAAAACTGAACACAATTAATAAGGTATGTTAGGTAACTATTGCACTGCTTTGTTCAAGATAAAATGGAAAAAACAAGAGGTTAGATATCCAGATAAAATGGAAAAAACAAGAGGTTAGATATCCATGATCTAAAAAGAAGCAGCTATAGTCACACAAACTTGTTGAAGATCAACTTCAAGTACAATGTTTATAAGTTGCAACCATCTCAAACAGGAACACTCACTCTACTCACCCTTTTGCTTGTCGGCTATTTTCCAGATAAAAATCAGGACTGATTATATATCAGTGTTATAAAGGTTTATAAAGTCCTATATATATTTATTTATAAATAAAGAGAGAGAGAGATCTAGAGACTGGAGAGAATATAGACACATCTTACAAGTAACTTTTGAAGAATCTTATTTTTATAGTGCTTGTAATGTTTTCCTTGTTTACAATCCAAGAACAATTATATGATTTTCAAATTTTGTTTCATTTTGTTCTCCGATGTTTGAATATTTGAAAAATAAAACTGCTTTTACTATCAAACTTAAATGTTTTGTAAAGTGCATTGAGTCTGGCAGATGCTGGAAAAACATGGTCTCAAATGTACTCATTCTTCTTCTTCTTATTATTATTATTATTGTTATTGTTATTGAACTTAAATTAATTTATTGTAATGTAATTGGTAAAGATACAAAAATCTGCAATGCCTACATGTAATATTGAAAACACTGTTATTATTGGCAATGTATGTGGTTACTTTATTTTAAAATCAGAAACCTAACTGATGCTTAAAGAAGATTTTGTGATTTATCATTTAAAACCATAAATAATGTAGCAACTTACATTAAACATTCCTTTTCTTCTCGCTTGAGCATTTTAAGAATGTAGGGATGTTGCTTAACACCCAGCTCCTGGCAGGCACTTTCAAAACTGAATAATGTTGAATGGATGTCAGACATTGTGAGAGCTTTTTCTTGTCAAGTGGAAATCCAGAGGCGTTTATTTGACTGAACAATTACATATATATGATGAAGCTGCAAAAAAATGAAAGATCATAGTATTTAAAAAACCAGAGCACAAAACTAAAATTGAATGAATTCATGACTTACTGAAAAACAGCAACTATTTGAGAAAAGGGTGAGGTTGAGGAAACGCGATGAGGTGAAAAGGAGGAATAGTGACATTAAATGCAGGGGAGGATTGAAAGATTTGAAAGATGGACTGAGAAAGCAAACAGTATAAAGGTTTGAAACTCGGTTTCTTTGCAGTTATTTTACATAAAAAACACAAACCATAAATTGATCACGAGGCCTTCTGCTTTTCTTGTAGTTTGCCAACAATTCTTAATTTATGAACTTTATAATATCGATTCAGTTAGTCAAGGGACATCTAAGTAATGTTTTACATGCATGATTTTGATTTTTTAGTACCAAGCAAGAAGACGGTAGAGATAGTTACCTTTAATTTTTCTTTTAGGGGGATGTATTAAAAACTACTTGAACCTCAAAGACTATCCTTCCACACTTTGCTTACTTCTGTCTGCTATATACTTCCGGTCGTTGCTATAACAACGTGGAAAAGTGATCTCCCCTGATATCGAAGGAGTAGTACGTTTGTAGCCATTGAGTGTACGAATAAAAGACATGTCATATTGCAGGGTGTTTTTTTTTTAATTATTATTATTGTTATTATAACTTCATTTGGATGTAGACAATTTTTACATATTTTATTTTTATCTTTTATCTTATTACTAAATGTACGACATTCGTCTAGAGATATATTTGTCTGTGATCCTTGTTTGGGAAAAGCATCGAGACTGATATGAAGGAAAATGAATTAAATCCCAGATGAGCACAGTTGGCATTGTGAGGCTTAATTTAGAATTAAATGTAAATTCGAAAATTAAATCGCTGCATAAAACGAGTCCGTTGTGTGGCGGTGCCATAACCAGAATGCAAACATTCTCACTTGAGATAAGGATGAGAAGACTCAGCGGCTGCTAGTTCCTCAGCAACCGCTAAGGGAGGCAATGCAGATAATGCTTTGTCAGTGATCTGCCCTTGAACTACAACAGTCTTACCAACGATGGTGGGTAGGGGAATCACCAAAAAGAAAAAAAGGATAAGGGTATACAATTTTAAATTTAATCTTAAAAGCGTTCACTGAGAGGCTCAGACATACTGGTGGATCACTCAGTAATAATAATGATATAATCATAATCTTGCCACTTCACTCTAACGCAGGGCCGCCGAGAGCCAGCACGGGCCCCGGGGCAAATGATCGACCTATCCGGGTTCTTTGTAATTGTAATCGCATATTATATTTATAGTACATTATAATATGCTTACAATTCGGCTGTAACGTAATACAGACTGCAAACACGAAGACAAGTCCACAATTTAAGGATCTATATCAGTTATTACTACTAAAACATAGAGTTGTTTATGCGTAAGTGGTTAGAAAATGAGTAAAAATGACGTTAAAGGATCAAACGTGTAATAATAATAAATAATAAATGCACAATTTGTAAAGCGCATACTCACACAACTAAGGATTTTGCTCTTAGCCCTTAAAAACAAGAACGAAATATGGACAGCATACGATTGACAAGAAAACAACATATAAGCTAAAAAAGAATGAACGTACTAAACGAAGAAAAAGCACCAGCCGTGCAGCAGAGTTCTTTCAGAGTACTTTCTGGAGTTTGTGAAGAAGGTATTCAGGGCAGCTAGCAACCAAGGAGTTACGATAATCAAGTCGAGACAGAACATACGCACAGACAAGAGTGGCGGTAGCGCGTGCAGAGAAAATGTGGAGGATGGCGCTGAGCGTACGGAACTGTTAACATGCAGACTGACAGACAGCTGTAACTTGTCTACTGAGGGTCATGTCTGTAGTAACGACAAATCCGGGATTTGGGACTGACGACGTGAAAGTGATGTTGGTGTCGCCCACCTTGCACTTGGGTGGATTGATGAGCGATGAACGATTTCTTCTCGAGCAGAAGAGGGGTCCGTTTTATCTTCATTAAGTTTAAGATTGTTTCGTGCTATCCAGTCTTTGACAGATAGAACTTATGCACACCTGGAGCACCCGAACTCCTATACTGACAATTTTAAAAACAACTTTTTTTGTTTGTTTTGATTCTCCAAGACGTTCAACACAGTACCGTGCCATTTGCTTGTTCAGAAACGAATTTGGATGAATGTTGATGCCAGAACTTCCTTATGGATTAGACATTATCTGATTAATTAACCTCAGTTTATTTGAAATGTCTAGTAATGTTATCTCTGATATTCTGTACACAAACACCGGCACTCCCCAGAACGGAAAGTACTCTCTCGTCTTTTTATTTTGTTTTTGTTTTCCTTGTACACGGCTGACTGTAGACACAGCTGATTGCAACAGTTAAATATGCAGATGACACCGGGCTTACGGGATTGATTATCAACAACGATGACTCCTACTACAGACAGGAGATTGATCACTTTGTAGCATGGTGTGCTGATAATTATTTAGAGTTGAATGTCAAGAAAACGATAGAAATGAGTGTTGATTTTAGGAAGGACGAGTTTGTTTTTCATGAAATACTTATTATGAAGAAGTAGAAAGACGAGCAGAGAGTTAAATATATTCAGGAATAATTATCGATGATAAACAAACTTGGAAAGCTCATGTAGATAAGGTTATTACGAAAGCGCATTTCCACCTGTACTGTCTCAGAAAGTTAAAGTCTTTTAAAACTTGTGCAAATATTTTGCACCTCTGTTATTTGCACCCCCATGACTTTTGGTCTAGCTTGCTACTGTGGGAACATTGCAAAGCGGGACAGGTACAAATTAAAACAAGAACATTAAGAAGGCAAGGGTTGGTTAGGAGGGATATTGACCTAGGAACAATGTATGGTAAGCTTTTCTGATCCTCAAACTCCAGCTTTAGTCGAAGACTCGCACTCACTGCGACAAACATCTGACATCCCACGCATAGAGAGGAGTTCATAGCTCTGAAACTATTCGCTATATTCACTCATTTATCCAATCCAGATAAACAATCCACAACAGGCAGGACATACGCATGAATTTAGATGGCCATACTGAATGCTCCCTTTCCAGATTGTCCGTTTATATTGATAGGTTGGAACTGATGTTACAGATGTATAACTCGTCTCTCTGTTTTCCTATTTTGAGTGGTAATATGAATATGTGCAGCTTTTTAATATCTGGGAGAGAGACTGTAAGTGCTAGCGTAGATGAATTGGGTGTAGCTGGTTTATGCTCCGTTTTTATAGCCTGTGTTAATGATTTATGTAAAGTGATGTTCTCGTGTTACCGTTGGCAGCCAAAGCAATTTCCTTAAAAGGATTAATATAGATATTTTGTAATTTTGTATTTGTATTCCAAGACATACAAGACACGAGTCCCAACGCTTTACACTGAGGAAAAAAAATTTACCCAAAATCGACAACTAAATCTACGATGGGGAACTTGACAGTTTGAAGATGACAGTTTGATGATACAGGTAAAAGAGATGAGTGTGATTTTGATGTTGTGATTCTGGTGCTATAATAATACTGATCGCACTTCTAGGAGTAGTGTTGCCCCAATATCAGCTAGGAACTTACAAGAGTTGGATAGTCATGTACTTTGAAATACTCAGACCATAGGCATCCGCCTATAGAAGTCCCCGGTCTTGCGTGTTGTTCAGAGACCTTGCTATGGTTGCAGTTATTGCAGTAAACAATGGATAGGGATGCACAGTAACCAAGGTGATGCATGCATGCTTGGATCGTAAACCCTTTACATTCAGCTACTTACTCAAACAACACTGCAACAACTAACCTCAATGAAGGAAACTGATTGCTGTTTATATGCACGACTTGCTTCTTTCTAATTTCGTGTATTTAATTGATTGCATGGTTGACTTATCCCCAAGTTTTTCCCAGCACTGTGCCCTTAATTTGGTATGCTTCCGAAGTTTTGACAAGGCGCCATTCTAGTTCTGTTTTCTTGGCAAAGAGTTTGTGGAGAACTTTGTAACCAACTTTGAACCTTCCTACCTTTTCTTCCGACTATTGATTCTGCACGTGCGGCAGATAAAGTAATGAATGTTATGGACTTAGTGATGACTGTTGTTATACGATGGTCACCACCACTACAACCCTTTCTGTAGCGACCTGAGACGAAACATTACGAAACGAGAAGGGGAGGAATGTCAAAAACCAGTATTTAGTGATGCGATCTGATTCTGCTGACGCTTTGCATACAACGGACAAAGTTGCGAAAGAAACTCAACCAACATGTTGTAGCCGTTACCCGTTCATACTGTTAGAAAGGTCGTGTCAACATACAGAAGCACTCAGCCTCTCTTGTTACACAAATTCGAAAACCATCTTTGGGGAAATGACGACTGCTGGGTAACGCAAGCGAGTAGTTTGCGGCAGTAATTACTTTTTTTTCAATTTTCACCAGTCTTTATGACGAAAGCCCAGAAGCAATGAGACAAACGTCATGAAATCCTTTCCAATCCACCCGGCAAACCTCGTGGGAAATTTTCCTTGTACTCGTGAGGTGATGCGCTCCGCAAGTGATCGTCAAATACCCTCACAAGGTTAACACTCTTTATTCGCTCACTTCCATGTCCCCACCACCCCACCCCAACCAACTTCCTATCCTCTGACATCACAGTATTGGTTCAACAGCTTTAGACCGTAGACTTATGTCCGAGTCACAACCACTAACGTTAGCTTCACTAGTTTCACTTGGCTTGATACACTGAGAACCTTCATTTCTTTTTATGGGGCAACGGGGCTTATCACGTGGACAAAACTATCATGTGCTTGGCTTTGATAGCTGGGTAGCGAAACTTATAATTCCTTCCACTATCTGTCTATCGGTCTGTGTATGTCTGTCAATTTAAGCTGAAATATGGTTAGTATTCGACTGAGATGTGCAATTATATGTTTCTGGTTGAATCCTAGGCGTGTGTGCCCGCAATAGTTGTTTTGTGTCTGGATGGGATTGGACCCCTGAGCTAACCTGTACCCGGCGACTGCAGCTCCACTTAGCCAGAATTGTGGCCAATGTGTGTGATGTTCCGAGGCATTACTCTCGAGATGTCTGCTTGATCTTTTCAGACCGTAAATGTAGTTTGCTTAACAATTTCTATGATGCTGAAGTAAATCCTGGCATGTCCTTCTGAACTTACAACAAACACAACGAAAAGGTCAAAAGATAATAAGCAGTTGCTTTAAATGAAACCATGAGATCATTGGGGAAAATATTTTGAAATAAAAGAACAACAAAACTACTGTAATTAATAGATTGATGCACTACAGGTGGTCCTTGTCTCTAATTCACTTTCCTACATATCATATCACCACATGCTCTCTCTCACATACACACACACGAACAAGCGCACACTCAAATTCACATCACCACTCTAAAATATATCCGTTTTCTTGATCTTTTTGTTTTGTTTTGAAATGTTTGGGATAGTGGTTTGCTAGATACCAGCTAAGATGCTGAGGGTTTCAAAGTTAAGAGTATACTTTTGCTGAGAGAAAAGTTTCTTGGTGAATGTCGCTTGATGAAACGGCTGAGACCCTCATGACGGGGTCGTATACATTATCACAAATATCTCTTAGATCTTTCGGAAATCTTTATTTGACAGACATTCAATCACAGTATATAATTTGTACCATAATCGTCTACCAGCCAATCAGCTACATTTCGTTAAGAGCTTAATCGCATGTTTAACTTCAGCAGAAAACACTTCTTTGTCCAGCATGCTAGAGGGAAAACTTTTCAAAACTCTTTCTATATTTCAGCACTCAATGATCCAGAACATTTTTTTGTCTGTCATAATTTTTCCAAAACTCTTTATGACCTTCCAATAACTTTTTATGACTTTCCAATAATTCATTTCAGCCTTTCAAAATTCGTCCGTTAATTAATTATCCTCTACAATTCGCACCACAGTCTGTACTTCTCGTGGTTCTGAAAAATTATTATTTTAGCACGAGAAAAGCAGACTTTCAAAGTCCGAATTACCCGAACTGTTGCTCTGATTGGTGTTGACTGCAGGCAATGTTGTGAATGGTGCACCAATGTGACGTAGTACACTGTTAGCGTGACGTAGTACACTGATAGTGTGACGTAGTACACTGTTATCGGCGCTCGTTGATCCCTTGTGCGACTCGTAGCGGATAGTTAATTAAATGATGGGTTCTGGAAGCTGAAATTTACAGGCTAGGTTTATATCGCCTATACCTACCGATATCTGCAGAAAACGCAAACCATTCAGGTTGGTCTTTAAGCAAAGCAGTTACTTAAAATCCCTAAACAAACATTTCGCTTAGCTAACTGCTTGGCATCAACATCCAGCTTAGAGACTGATCAGTTAGAGAAAGAGCAGGCCATGAGTATGAAGGACGTTAATACAAGAGCATAATGGCTCCTGGGAGAGTGTCTGGCGCCAGCTGTTGAGTGCGCAATAAATACAGCAAAATAAACGAGATTACTTGAAAGACAGCCGGAACACTTGCACATATTAGTGTTTGGGCATATCCTGTGAATGTTTTATATTATACACTTGCAGATGTGTTTTAGGTTTGTTTGCTTGCTTTTTTTTTTGTATTTTGTTTTATTCTCTCACATGCGCCAAGACACAAATGCATGCTCGCACACTTTGTCTCACATCTTTCTCGCACACGTTATATGTACGCGCGTGGTGGGTGGTGCGGTGTAGTGTGCGCGTGCACGGGAGTGTATTTTCAGAGTGCATTAAACTGAGACTGTGTGCGTAGGCAGTGCAGTGCTGCTGGATGTGTCCGCTTGATTGACTTTTCAGCCTCAAACATTCATCTTCATTGATGCAAGCAGCGCTCAGCAGTGACCCATGGTGAGGCGTCGGCCGATGACCGTTTCCGTCATGTGTACAGTCAGTCTCGTCGAGGTCTTGTAGAAGATGTTGGTATGCTTGCTGACGTGGTCGTTTATTTAATGCAAGAATTTTATGTTTCTGTTGTATTTATAATCGAAGGTCTAACGGTTATGCTAACAGCTGCATTCTGGAAGTCTAATGGTTATTGTAATAGTATTCAGGAGTGACGACTGAAGTTGGATGACCGGAGAAGTGACCAATCAAACAAAAGGACAGAAAGAGACTAGATTTTGATTTTTAGAAAAAAGGTTGTGTAGTTGCATATGAGTATTTTCTGCATGCATCAATACACACGACACACATTTAGGAATGCGTGAATATGCCTCGACAAAGACAGAATGACAGACGGACAAACAGAAAGGGTTTAAAAAAGAGAGAATGAAAAAAAGGGAAAGAATTTAATAATTTTTTAAAGCAGAGGAGATTTCTCTAGGGTAGGTCGTAGTACTGTTTAGACAGTCTCTAACATGTTGCAGGTCTCCCATGTTTCCATATTGAAGTGCTGGATTCCCATGTTATATCTGAGGTGCTGGCTTTGCATGTCAATATGTGTGAGATGCTGATTGTTATTTTTGTAGCTGGAAGAAACGAGTAGCAACAAATGGAAAAAACAGATGAAACAACGATCGCTTTATGTTTAAAGATTTATTGCTCCTTTCATCACCTCGTCTTTTGATTTCACTACCTAGTTCAAAATCCTTTATTTTGATATATAACACCTGAGCGATAAAAAGATTTTCCGATCATTTTGATCATTTGGGCTTTTTTTTTCAGTGATACTTAGAAAGCAACAATGTAATCCACGCTGTTTTCCTACAGAGAAACGCATCATTAATGACTATCGTCTGTTTCCTGCAAAACAACCACAAGAGTCCTGTAAATAATGTTAAAGACAGATAAAATAAATAAAGCAGGTAGTGTGAGAATGATTTGACTGACGATTTTCTCTTTGTGATTAACAGAATAAGTGTGTTTAGCCATTGATGGACAAGACGGATCAGTGCTTTATTCGGAGAAATTCAAATCAGCCCTGGCAATGAAATGTCATTCAAACGCAGTCCGCATTTTAATTACAAGCCTTTACATCGTCTGCACAGGGAGACAACCTGCTTCCGGTTCTCTGCGCAGAGTAGTGGGCAACAGTACTCTACAGCATCCCCTTGAGCTTCCTCAGCACAGCGTCACTCGCCTCGCTAGCCTTGTGCTGAAAACGGAAAAAGGTAGTACAAGTGCTTGAATAAACCCAGCTAGTCCACTCTCACTTCACCTGTATTCCCTCAGATTAAAAAGAAAATTGCGCCAGACCTTGAAAGGACTGTCTTTTTGACAAATTTTACCACGAGACTAGTATAAAATGTATCGATGTACGATTTACGGAGATCTTTAAGTCAGGTCTGTGACACAGTTTCTTACACAGTAGGGTAGGGTCAGAGTGCACATCAAGAACACCCGGATAAAAAGGTAAAAAAAAGAGTTTCCTCACACTATCGCTGTAGCAGGAGGGTACACACATGGAGTAGAAGGATCCGTCAGGCCGCTGGTCGAGGATCTCCTGCAGCTCCTCACAGCATGGCGCCTCAGCAGGACAGATGTTGCGTGTGTCGGCCTTGCCAGCTTCTGCTAGAATCCACTCAGTCTTCAGACCCAGGGGGCAGCACGAGGCGGAGGCCTCGTCGTTGGCGTCATTTCCGCTCTGAGATCTGCCCAATCGTGGGAAGGCTAGATACCCTCTGCCGAGTCGTGGGAAAGCAATGTAGCCCTTCGAAATAAAAGATTTTCGGTTAACGTAGGATTTTGTAACGTTTCTTCTTAAGCTATTTATTCCTCGAGAAGATTTGTTTGTTGTTTGTTATAAAACGTTCACGTTCAAACTCTACTCTCTAGAATTATTTGAATACAAGCCACAGTAATGAGATCTTTTTAAATGAATATTTTGTAAAATAAGAGCGAGACAAAAACAAGTGTCGACTGATTACCGTCCTCTCATTGCTTGTCTGATTGTAAAGCTATCGTTCTTTATCTATCATTGTGTGCATCGAACCCTGTTTCATGGGACGGCTGCTGACACCTAGTCCGCCGCATCATAATGAATTATATCCATTATGCAGTGCCAGTTACCTGTGACATAGGGTCATGCTTAAAATATAATTACCCGCTGCTGATGCGGATGCTGCAAAGATGAAAGAGCAATTTCCACAAAAGCCTGCTGACATTTCACCTCTCACTGGAAAAGCCAGTGAATCCCTTATTCTGTGTGGGTGCGTGAGAGAGAGACTGTTTGAGCGGCGAGACAAGGAAGGTATATATAGGGAGACAAAGAAAGAGAGAGGCGCCATCTAGGTTTACAGTCTCTGTTACCGGGTCTCAAGGGAAGTGGCCAAGTACCCGTGGCGCCAAATGGAAAATGTGGAGATAGCCTTCTGAAGATCCGCCATGAGGTTGTTTTTTATACGTTAATTCGACACAAAATGATTAAAGTGTTACTTAAGAACATTTTGCTGCACTCACACGAACTTATGAAATTTTTTTAATTATTTTGTTGATTAAGAAGAGAAGAAATTCATTATCGACAACTGTAACCAGGACCCACCGAGTACAATGTGGGACTTATATAATCTGAATAAGGTAAGGATAAAAAAATGTCGTCCCCTAACCCATTTTAGGTCTCGGAGGGTGAGATGTTAGGGACTACACTTTTCTCGGCTCCTTTTACTGAGTGCTGCGCCCATTCTCTACCGCCCAGCGTTTTCCTCTCCCCCAGCCCAGTCGGGCCACTGACTGGAAAAAGCTTCGACTAAGTGGTGTGAAGTATATTGTGATGGGACAGCTATAGGAGGGGGTAACAGATATTATTTACATGCACACAATATATTGTTACTTGTGGGAGGGGCAGTAACTGATAGCAGCGGTAATAATGACAAAACACTTTCGTAGGTAAGTAGCGTCTGCTGCCTGAGACACGATGTAAAGTCAACTTTAATCAGTTTCTTCACTTAGCCGACAATACAAATACAAACTGAAAGTTTCAGCACGTTAAATAACAACAGCGAAAATATAAAGCAATGTGTTTTACTTAAAGCTCATATTGTACTCGTTGTTTTACCATTATACCACTGTTACCATTTGTAAAAATCACACGTGGAATCGTTTTCTTTCAAAAGGTCGTGTAATATTACGGCAGCTGTAAGTGTACAGGAACTTACTAATCACGAGCTATTTCTCATGGGATTATTTGTCATTGCTTTCCCAATTACTCTTCTCAGAAATCCTGTTTCAAGTTAACAAACTGCCTTTATCAAAACCCGTCAGTGGTAAACTTAATATGTGAGGTGGGACAAGATAACAATAAAAGCTTTGATTGTTTCAACGGCAATATCTCGACATTGAATGGGCGCCTAGTGCAATCCAAACGATTTCAGGGTCGAACTATATTACGGATACCACCTAGTCATTATGTTATTATCATTCCCTCTTACACACAAAAACTTGAAACGGTTGTATCAGATTTTACTTTGGTCTGAATGTTCATCATTTCATCAAACAAGCACTCTTGGGGTTCTGATTAGACATGTTTCTATGGATAAAAGTCTCCTAAGTCCTGCGCTTGCAGAGTTTAACCAATTTTTTTTAATCTTCACAATAAACAGCAGTTTCTGTAAAGATTTCATTACAGGACACAACGTGCATTAAGGTTTGATTTCACAAGGTCCTTATAAACTGTTGTCAAATCCCCGCCCCACCCACTCAACAATACACCAGATAAAATAGAGTAAAGTATCTCACAGACGTGTTTAGAAATACTTTGACCAGTCACAGTTGGAAAATATCTTTTAATCACTAGAATCGAAACTGCTGCTAAAGGGCAATCAAACCACAGTCGTCTGGTAGTGTTTTGCCTAACAAAATCTTGGGTCACTCGCAAAAAAATAAAGAAACAACATTTTCAAATTATTTTGCGAGAAGAAACTGTTCTGTAGGCGTTGGATCAGTTCACACAAAGACCAGTAATTGGCTGGCTGGAGATTTCCCCATATCAGTGACTGAAAAAACTCCCTCTGTCCACTTGTTTACTTTAAAGAAAATCACCAACTTCAGCGTCCGCCTCTTCAGATGCTGCCAGCCTAGCTTTCTACCACATGACATTCATGAACTTACTTCTTAGTTTTTTTTTATCAGCCAGACAGCTAATATAGATAAATATATATTCCATCTTTCAATTCGTAGGCAAAAATCACAGGCCGCCTGGTGATTGTAATTCTTCGGTAAAGATATCATCACTTTATTTCAGACAGGAGATGCAGGGCGTCTGGGTCTTCGCTGCTCGGATGTTTGTCATGTCATCCCGTTGGCCGTTCTTCAGTTGAGTCTGTCGAGAGAGACTGCCCTTATGGCTCGTATACCCTGGTCAGCTTCAATATTCTTTGGTAAATGCAATATATTATACGTACTATAGAAAATTCACATACAGTTCCTGGAATAGAGATGAAAGTGCTAATTTCAAATTAAAAGACAGTGAAAAATAATAATAATAAAAAATAGACAGGACATCGACATCAGCAGGCCATGTCACTACCTATAGACACACTGGGAGCCATGACAGAATTTCACCATGCAACCATTTTATATCACTGGCAGTGTCATCATGGAACATGAACATCTCCACACCTATCTGCTCGGTTTTGAAATCAAGGCAGACAACAATGAAGCATTTAAAAAATTGTAACATGCAACGTGTATGAACAACGAAAACAGTCATTTATGAAATTTATCCTCTTGCAAAATATGAGTTTTGCACCTGTAATCAACGTGAGACCCAAAGTCCCGCTCAAGAGCAGGAAAGCGGCGTGACGTCACGCTAGTGCGATGGCGCGGGCTGAGGCTGTTGTTGCAAAGCGCGCGATAAGATTCCATCTGACAATTTCCCCTTTCTGCGTTCTACAATAACTTTAGTGATAAAATTAAATTAGATGTCTAAAGTATTTCTGAAATTTACCGAGAAACCGAATCATCGTAATGAGCAGATAACGCAAACTGACTCACAACTGACGAGTAATTTCCCTTTAGTCAAGTGCTCGTATCTGATTAAGATGCTGTCATAAAGCATGGTAGCCTTCCTTGGGAGTAAACACATATCACTTTGATATTTTCTTTCCTAGTTGTATTCGCGTAAAATTTCTTCTGAATATTGCTATTTTATGATGAAGAAGAGTCCAGCATTAATTTCTAATGTTTCTTTGACCCTTGAATCGGCGACTTCTGTCACTGTATTGCCAACGGTGGATCTGGTACTTGATTGGAGTCGAGTTCCTTCAAATCAGTAACTGAGATGCATGATGTCTGTTTAGGTCTTATATTTAAATCTCCCATTTACACCACCTTCATGTAGCTAAGTGATGTAGGTATGAGTAGTACACCATTCCAAAATTTGCTGTGTATCAATTTTTATCTTGGACTACATTTAATACACCCTATAACAGATATCATAAAGATTACAATAAAGTTGCTTTGGAGCCATTTTCACAAACCAAAATTAGTCTGCAAAGTGTTTTGCATACGAACGAAGTTGCGCAAAAAGTTTGTTAGGATCCACCTTTCATTCCAATATTTTCAATCTGCTCAGCTCCACTCTCCTCTGTTCAATGGGATCGTACCCGGTACCCCTGTCCAAGCACCTTACTATGGCTGAGAAATTGTAATTAAGTCTCATTTCCGTCACTCGTGAACACGTGGCATGTGAACAGTTTACACGGCATACTGAGGATGGCCCTTTAGCATGTTTTACGCATGCTCGGTGTGATGCCAACCACAGACTGTTTCACTTAAAGCCATCGTGTTCTTGGTCTAACCTCACCTACACTTCCATGATTGTGCCGATCGCGTGTGTCTGACATTGTGGTAGTGTAGGTACTGCAACTATTGTGAGGCAAAAATATATTTTATTAAAAAAAAAAATAATTCAAGCTGAGGTCACCTACATTCAAGAGTGCATTTTACAACAATGCCATACTTTCTTTGACATCTAACATTTCCTGACCCTCGTTTGTCAGATGCGCTTGCTCATCAAACTGCAGGTGATTGTTAGCACGTCAGAATGATGTCAGTTTCTTTACTTCCGCTGCGGCAGCTTCTGGCAGGTGAGCCCCGGCATTTTAATTAAATTTCTCGAAAATCTTTTTTTTTTTGCGATTTGAGTAGAAGACATCAATTAATGCAACAATCTTTTTTGCGTGGTTTTTGTGCCATATTTTTGCATTCGGTTTGATATTCAACTTTTATATGTATCTTTCTTATTTTATCTTTCTGAGCACGTCGTCGTGCGTGCACTTCTGTTTGCATGCGCGTGTGCGCTAGAATTCAATTCAACAATGTATCAGTTTAGTGCGAGTTGTCTACACAGACTGACTGACCAACGGACGGACCTAGCATAATTGATTGGCTGCAGCTTACAGTCGGCCATTATATCTGGTGGAGATCTTTCTGCGACGACGGCCGACCACACAGGGCCCCGCAGGGACTGGACCAGTCTTCACACGCGTTCAGTTCTGGAAATTGTCGGCTGCTTCCTCAGGGACCAGTACAACGGCTTCCGTAGACTTGTGTGGAGCCGCCGAGAAGCTAGCATCGCGTCCCTACATGAAGTTTACGCCTACCTCGTAAATCTTTATTTGATGCCGAAATCTTACAGTGCCACAGTCTGACCGAAGCCAGAGTTGCAGGCGTGTCTCGTGACAGGAAGGTTCACTTCTGCTGTCCCTCGTTTTTATGAAGCCCTTTGGAAATCAGGGAAAGCGCCACAGGCGCAGAACTAATGCCGAAAGCTGCCTTATCATGCGCATCAGACTTTTTATCTACAGAGCTAGCTGCTCATCTCATCTTATCTCAAAACTGCAATGAAGATACAAACTATTTACTGTTAGTATATGCAAGTCGTGGATGTTAAATCAATGTTAAGATGCTTACATGGATTTTACATTTGAAATTATATGCAAATACGGGAAAGACAGAAAAGTTTCCCTGAACTGGAAAGTTTTGGACATGTGATAAGAAAAACAAACCAATTACTTGCGAAGTTTCCGAGATATTTGAAAACTCTGGTGCTGTAATGTTTTCTAGTTGCCCACTCCTCGTTCTGTTGACAACTCTTATTTTACCCTTGAACATTAAGGTTTAAAAGTTAAGATCACACACGCACGCACACACATACACACACACACACGATTACACTGATTCACAACAGTGGGGAAAGTATGCACACATGCTATCACTAGTAACAACAGGAGCAACATTTAGCAAAGAAATGACCGTCATGCAAGTATCAATAGAACAAAAGCATTATTTAAAAAAATAATTTCCAGAATAACTTAAAAAATTTAGTCAGAAAAAATAAGAAAACTGTGACACACACACACATGGGTGACAATGAAGCATTGGGCATCGTCCGGAACATGCGAGATCAGCCGACATCAGTAGATGGCATCACAAAACACACATTAGTTTGCATCATAAACAGATTCACTTACACTGGGCAGACCTCACGGACACAAACAACTGCAGGGCTTATGTACGAGCTAGGAATCTGTTGTAAGGGACAGAGGTGTACAAGGACGGAGGGAAAGACGATGCCGACATCAAAGCACAAAGGCGCCAGGAGAGAAGTTCTCCCACGCAGCTTCCACAAATCAAGTTCTATAGGAGAGGCACAGATGTCTGTAAAATATACTTACTGATCTGCCCATTCTCGGAAACGCGATGTAGTTCTGGAAATTAAAAGAAAATATATTAGTTTGACAAATTATGTATTGCTAAAACAGTATAAAAAACATTCAGTTGCCTAGAAATCGCTGTCAAGTAAGAGAAAGCGTATATGTAAATATGTTTTATATATATATATATGCGATCGTGTGCGTGTGAATTGTGGGCAAATTTGTTTGCTTTTTTGGTTTGTTTTTGATAAATACATCAACGTTGAGAAAATCGAGCCCTACGCTGGGACTCTCAAGGCATCTTGTTTATTCCCTGAATATCCAAGATACATTTTAATGTCTGTAGTACGATCTCACTTCCAGAAAAAGGTTTTAAGCCCTTTTTTTGTTTTGTCATCGATCATCACAGCTTATAATGTTACAGTGCTTTTATGACCATGACAGACAGCATCCTTCATGCAGCAGAGAGGCAGATTGAGCAACAGCTTCGCTGTCCTCGACTGACCGATGGCATCTGAGAGTATCACCTGCATCTGAGGACGTCACCACCCCCAGAACGGTCACGTGCCCAAAGTGATATCAAGACACTGGGGTAGGTACTTTGTTAGTTTCTTTCTTTCCTTCCTGTGTCACGTGCTGCATTGTCGTGGCAACGCGCCCAGCCTCGTCTCATGCACTGAATGAGATGTCACGTGATCAAATAAGTTTTAGCGCTGCTGCGAGAGGCGAACCTCGCCTCCTTTCTTATCGTTTTTGTGCCCAAAGTATGACTGATTTACCTAATGTTGAATTTTAGCTGTAAATGCACACAATTTAAATTTTAGTTTCAACGGTTTCCTAAACGCTGCTCTCCAAAATAACTTTCAAAATGTACTCTTAAAATTCGATATATGTTAGGAAGATTAGATATTGCGAATAAGAACACCGCAAATGAAGAAGCTTGGTTTCAGAAGAAGAACAAAGCTTCTATACTCCGTGAGCTTAGACCAGGTATCAAGATCCATTGGACAAAGCAGTGGAATAGGTTAGTGGGTTAGTTTATAGCTGTTACGGCCAGTAACCGTACAGAGGGTGAGTAATGGATGTTCCGTGTTCAGATCTGTGGAGGAGATAGGCAGCATTGTTCTGAATTCCCTGAAGTCTGTCAAAAGATATAGGAGAACACGGTTAACCGAGAATTACAACAAACAATCATTGAAAGCACGAAAGCAAAGATCAGAATATTGGTTAATAGAAAGGAAGGAGCGTAGGGAAGCAGAGAAGGGATGAAGGGTGTAAACGAGGACCAGCATTGTGTGGACTGTTGTTAGGAGTAATGATGGCGGAAGAGGTGAGTTTTCAGTGCACATTTAAAGGATTCAATTGTGGGTAGGTGGCGGATGTGGTTGTGGCAAGTGTGTGATGATGTATAAGGGAACTGATCCTCTGAAGTTGCGTGCCTTGGTACTGCTGCTGCATTCTGATGCTCACTGCACTGGACTTAAACTGTCTTTTTGACAGGAGAGCTTGGTCACTCAGCTTCAAGTATACTAGCAGACAATATGTTCCCACATCCCGTTGTCAGAACGTTTTTCCACCTTGAACCTAGTTTATAGCCGGGGTTTGGAGCACCCTTCTTCTCAGGTAAGAACAAAAAGTATGATCAACTTTGATCCGGGTTCCGAATGAGGAGGATCGTCCAATTAAGACATGGTGACGGGTTTACTATGCACGACGAGCAGACCGGACAAGAGGGAGGGTCAGATTTTAAAGAGGGTTGATAATTTTTCGACTTTTTTTTTTTTCACTAGCTAGGACTTGACTGTCGAGTTAACAAAGGGGTTACCGATGATCACTCCACTTGTCCACCACAACAACCTCGGATGTTTCAGACCAGAAAGCAAGATGGAATCTTCTCACATTCACAGCATTCCTCCGGCATAGCCATTTCCCTTTTATGCTAAAAAGTTGTGATGGGAAGGGAGGGAGAAGATAGGATGGAGGTGGAGTGCCGAGGTGAATGAGTTTGATCGATGAGAAAAAAACGTATTTGTTAACGATTGTATTAACTCATCTCCGTTACAGTTTCGGAAACAAAGATAACAATTTATGATCAAAATATTGCATTGATAAGTGCATGCTGCTACAAGAGGACGAGAACCGCCCTTCCCATCCCCGAGTGACCTTTCACTTTAACTGCGCACCGATTCAGTCAGACCATTACCTTGCCGCTGTGCACAAAAGCCATAAAGACGAAATTCAATTTATATCCTTTTTATCACACTGAGAACCATGATGCACGGCCTTTTTGTCCCTCTGTTGGACATCCACAGACGTAGTCTGCGTGGAAGCTTTGTGTCCCTCCCGCAGAAGAGCTATGTGCGAAATAACTAACTGATTTGGAGAAGAGCGAACCGAGATAACATGAACATAAACAACAGTGTTTCGTATCTTTATCGGCTGGGTTTATTTACACGTCCTAGACGGCATTCATGAAAAATAAATAAGAGCAGAAAAGTACTGTGTGAGAGGAAAATGCTAACGGTTATATTTTCAGAAAAGAAAAAAAAAAAAGACTCCCCTCCCTCCATACTGTTGCGGTGTCCAGAATCGTTTGTTGAGCCGCAAAAAAAAAAAATGCATTTGCACCGAACCTCAACAAATAATATTGGATGACTAGTTGTGGGGAGTCCCTTGTGAGTTCGATGTTCGTATGTTTGCTTTGTGGCGCAGTGGTCCACCCAGGAGGAGGCGCAATGGACTTGTGGTGTTCCAGCGAATCGCAGCTTGAAGGAATGAGTTTGTTTGCCGGGCTGATGTAAGTCGCGCATATAAATCACGCCGACACACGCATTTAGGCTTTAATTTAAAAATTATGGCCAGGACTCAAGCGCTGAAGTTGATGATTGTTTAAAGCTGCATCGACCATTAATTTTTTTTATATGCGTTAGAGGATGTTGTTCCGTCTGTACGTTCTTCTGTTCTTCTGGTGTGAATCCTATTTTCTTCTCTCTTTCTCTGTGTGTTTGTTTTTGTTGGCAGTCATTATCTGTTTAGCAGTCAGCGGGAATATATTATCATCAGGGATTGGCTAATTCAGAGTTCCAGTCTTTCAGATGTTGCCAACACCGAAAGTAAATGTCGAGTAATGCAGTGAAGGTATGCTTTTCCGGACAAGTGTTAGCTCCTGTGTGTGTTTGTATGTTTGTACACAGAGTTCTTTCTGATGGTCTGCAAAGTGCAAGGACTGTTCGTATTTATTCTGACAGATTATTAAAGAAGAGATTGTTACGATAACTGATAAACATTTCAAGAATGTATTTTTTGTTTATTGTTCCACATTGCAAGAAAAAACTCTAATAACATTTTAACAATAGAGTGTCCCGATTACTGCAATACATTTCAAGAACGGTTTTATCTGATTAGTGATCCACACTCTTCTGGATGTCGGTTCATAAAGCGGGTATCAACTGCCTCATGTATATCGCATTAAAAACAATTGTAGATAACTGAACAAAAATGCGACTACAATTCTCAGAATTTGTACTTTTCTTAATTAACTTTATGCTAAAGAGTTTGAGTTTTTTTTTATTTTGCATTATATATCTATAGACAGCGCCGTATCTACGATATTCTCCAGTAAGCATCTACCCGAATTTCAAGTTTAATGCAGTATTAATGACAGATGACCAAACCTTCCACAATAAAAAGAACTAATATGACAAAATGTTACGGCGCCTTTAATGTTACAGACCAGAACAAAAGATGACTGACGAGTAGAGTCAGGAGATGAGAGAAATGAGTGAGGGAGAGAGAGAAAGAACAATGCCTACCAAAAAAGTAGTTCTTGAGAAAACAGGAAATCGATCGAAGAACCTTATAGATATATATATCAAGAATGCAATATGAAAAAGTGCACTATGTCATACACTTTATTGCTTTTATTTGTTGTTTTTTCATTTTTTCAATGAAAATCTTTTTTTTGTTTTTTGTTTAAAGGCCTGTTTGATCTCTTTTCTAGATCAGTCACCTAATCACCCTGTCACGCTACCATACAATTCCACCCAGTCACCTACCCCTCTACACACATGCTTCACAATGACCTAGTGGGTCTCATTGCCGGGTGGAGGTACCCGCCGCACAGCGCTTTTGAAATGTCGCCACCCGCATAACGATGTTTAATTTTTATTTGCCCGCAGCACCTCCCCGTGCAAACACCCGAGGAAGGCCGTGAATATGATCGTACCAACTTGCAAGACAGGTAATAACCCACAATTCTGCGATGCAACATCGCGTGTCAATGAAACATTTCGTGGTCCATTTGAAGCGCACTTAAGCCGGGGGAACAGCACATCCCAGAATCCCCTGGACACCCCAGAGATCAGCTTGCGATCCAGATTCTTGATTATGCCAGAGTCAGCGGGGCGTGACAATTGATTTTGTTATGTTGTTTTGTGGCTGGTGCCGGGAAATGTGGTGTCAGGGTGTGTGTCTCTGATGATTCTCACAAGAACACAAAGCGCTTGAAGAGAGTGGATTGTCTTCTTGGGTCTACTGTGGATGCTGGCCTGCTTCCATGATGATATTACAATAGGGCTAAAGCTGCATTACACAGCTGCCTCCAGTACCATTACACCAAACTGCGAGAGTCGGTCGCAAATTATTATTATTTTATTATTTATTTTTATTTATTTTATTTTTTCTTTTTTGTTTGGCATCGAATGAGTACTTTTTTTTTTAAAGCTGCTCCTTAGTTTCCGAGATAAAGAAATAGGGATGAGAATACCGGTTTGTGACATATATCCTAAAGCATCCAAATCATTAAGAAATAACTTAATTTTGTGTAATTGTTACTGCAGGAAAAAAGTAAAATATTCTTTTATCTGTTTACTTTCTCTTTCTCCTTTTCGTAAAAATGTTTTTAACCAGTCAAAAGTCACGTTGACAGAGAATCTGACATGCAAAATAGATATTATTTGCGGTTGTATTTTCTCCTAAATGTGTTAATCAGCTTTAGTAAACCTCTAAATTCGGCAGCGTATTGACATCTGATGACGAGAAAAAAAAATGTGGAGAAGAAAAGTGATTTTCTCTCTGAATCACGGCACACACGAGGGAAGGACGAGAAAGTGCGAGTCTCGATTTAAATATGCAGTGCGAGGAGGGCGGTGGAATGTGAGAACTCAATCGGGGATTTCTAATTCTGTAGCCTTGAAAAGAACACAAAAACTTGGCGAGAAACAAAGGGGAAAAAAGCAAAAACGAAGGAAGGAAAATACAAATGAAAGAATTAAAGAAAGTAAAAGACAAAATAAAAGGAAATTAATAATGCAAGAAAGAAGTTACGTACGAAAAAAAGGAACAACGAAAGAAAGAAAAATTAATAAAAGAAAAATACAAATGTAAGACTTTGGTTAGTAAATTAATACGAAAAATAACAAAGACGATGTAGAAAAAAACTCAAGAATTTATGAAAATGAATAATAGAGGAACAAAAAGAAAAATCAGCAAGTCGAGTAAAGACTCCAGAAAAAACATGGCGTGCCCCTGTCCTCACCCTGAACCTCATAGGAAGATCGTAGCCTCATAACCGGTAGCTGATAAAGACTCGCATGGATGATTACATTTTACGCCTGGCTGCGTGATTGGGGCCTGGGTGAACTTGAGAAGCGAATTAACTCCCTTAGCACGTTTTGCAACTGAAGGACTGCGGCACATTTTTTGCTAAACTATGGAAAGACAAGAAAAAAAGCTTGTGTAGTTTTTTCTCTTTATTTCGCGACATATTTTAGGGGCGAACGGGAAGGTCACTAAACGTCACCGATCCCACCATTCTCACTGGTGTGCATCACAATAAAGTCCCTGACATTCACACAGTTTTCTTTTTATTTGAGGTTGGGTGGATGGACGAGACAGGAGGAATGTGGAATGGAGTAGTAAGCGGGTACAGAAGCTTGACTGAATATTTGTCGAAGCAGGATGCAAGCTGTCGATGAGATTTATTCATGTACTCAGATGTCTCGGACACTTGATAATGACAATAATTATATTCAGCATGTTGTTGACCTCCTGACGCATTCGCTGGGGATCGAATACATCATAAAATAAATCTGAAAACGGGAAATGCTTTACGATAAGAGGATGTTGAGAAAGGCATCATGTGTGTTTATAATAGGATTGACGAAAAATGAGACGAGCAACAAATAAGTAGGTGGAACAAAAACCGCTGTCGACTACTATTCAAAAATAATGCATCCGTTCGTTGTTCTGTCAACTGTAACTTAAGTCTTTAATGAGACGAAAAAAAAAAACTCACACTAGCATGGACACACAAAATACACATTGTAGTATGAGCGGGATTCCTTTCTTTTAGTTTCCAGTAACTTTTTATATCTTGTGTTCAAACAAGTCTGTATGAGCAGGTATGACAACGAATGTTTTTCAGTTGCATTGCCTTGATGGTGTTTCTTACTGAGACACCTAGTGTGTAGCGAATGTCTCCACACGTGCGATTGTGTGTGTGCGCGCACATGAGAGAGAGAAGGTAGGAGGGCGAGATGGGATTGTACAAGCTAGCTAACGCTTCATTTACAAAGATACTACGACCAGAGAATGTCACAAGTCAATTCCATTTATGGCGCCACCTACCTTTCCTCTGGGCTTGTGGCTGAGTAATGTACACTAAAGTAGTTCTGTCAACAATAGCCAGAGAATTATTTGTCAACAATAGCCTTGAACACTACATTCCAATGTAATATCTAACATTATTTGTCAACATCAGCCTGAGAATTATTTCTCAACACTAGTTGTGTTTTCTTTTTGTTTTTTGTTTTTTGTCCACACCAGCCGTTAACAGCAACATTTCTGTCAAGAATATAATTATCTTTACGATGGTATTGTGTGTAGGACGTACAGGTGTGCTTACAAGAACACATACGTTAGTCTTCCGTGTGACATGAAGTTTTCCAGACTTTTTTTTTCAAAGTGGGCGCACGAGCCACGTCCTCCTTCGCAAACTCACGTGCTGCACTGACGAACTGAATTAAATATTCGAACTCTTCGTTTGGAGTTCGCATTACGGTCCTTTTGTGTGCAACGGATCTCAGTTCCACTCACCCAGATCAAACAAAAAAAAGGTATATACGCTTTCCTTTGAACAGACCCGAAGCGTTAGCCAATAAAGTCGAAGCTGATAAATATTACAGTTGTGAGGAACACTAATGACAGGTCACCCACCTGCACCCGGCTCATTTCGGATACTTTAAACAGCGTCCAGGAAAGAGATGTTGGTTTCTTTGGACAGAAACCTTCCTTTGAAAAGGTTGAATTTTTTATAAATTACACTGACTATTTCCTGAGGATTTACCTTTTCCTCCACATTCGATTTACTGTTGTAAGCATAGCAATAAGTTCTATGTGGTGAACCTTAGCTAAGAATATTTGAATGAAGGAACAATTTACTTGATCACTTGAAGGATAAAAGAACTTCTTAAAATAAATAGGAAATAACTGTGGTCTGTCTTCGAAATTTGTGGAGGATTTTTTTAAATTAATTAATCAAATATTTTCTTTGAAAAGTTTTACCTCAGCTTCTAAATAAAGAATCATGGATAAGTTGTGAGTGCGGCACACACACACTTTCATGATAATGATCCTGCTTTTTATCATAACAAAGAACAGTGTTAACAATGAGACAAACAGCACAGAAAATTGTGCAATGTATTGATACAAAGACAGGAGTGTTAGATAAAAGCTCAAATGATACCCACAAAAGCAGAACATTACTTTGATTTTCTGATAATTTTGCCAGTCGGACCCAGTCAGCCGATATTTCTGTCTGCCTCTAATCACTCATTCATGACTGGGCCTGGGTACTAAGCGTGAGATGTAGTTGAAATTCTACACTCTCGACGCATGTTATTTACAAGAGGACACAACTCGTTTAAAGCTCATTCCCAGAGGAGGCCCGCCATACAGGTTTCCCCGTTTGATGAATGCTCACCCGCGGCCGGCAGCAGTTGTCCCTCCTGCTCTGTACACGTTTCACGCCACTTTATCCCCAAACATCGGGTACGTCGAGGCATCCAATTACACAAAATTCAATTATGCTTTTCTGTGTCTAAGGTCCTTTCAGAGCGGAAGCTTATGGTGTTCGGCCTAATGCGGAAATGGGACATGTGAACGTCATTGCGCATGCGCACAAACGCGTGGCGCCACCATTTTTGCGTTAATTAGCTGTCTAGCTTTCAGCACGGTCAACTGCGTGGATAAACATTGGATCAGAGATTTCAAGCTGATAGACAGAATGGACTAGACAAAGATCTGTCTATCCACTCACACGCACAGAGGCAGCCCACGAAAAGTCCCGGAATCTGCTTTTTTATATGACAGCGGGCAGAGTCACGTGACTCATACGAAGACGAGTAAAAGTACCTGAGGCTGACGGACTTACCCTATCCCTTAAAATTGCCCCATAGTCCCATTTAACTCCCCAATATTTTTTCCCATAGAAAAAGACAAATTTGCCTCGTGGTGTGTGTTTGGAACGACTCAGAGTTATCTGAAACTGAGATGGACAACAATGGCGTGCTGTACGTACAAGAACGCGTGCACACATATATATATTTATGTATAATATGTTATAACGTTGTCATTTTATTGTCAAAAATAAAAATCATTCGAAAAATAAAAATACATTTCCGCGAGTGCGAGCACACAAAAGCACAAGCAAACATAAACGCACATGGGGCCATCAACAAAATCTGTTCACGGACTCACTGATACCCCATCAATCAGAACGCAGGAAATGTCAGGAAATATTGAAAGTGGAGAGAGGACACGCACTGTCTGACCACAAAGCCAGGTGATAAAATAGACACAGACAGACAGACAGACAGACAGACAGACAGACAGACAGACAGACAGACAGACAGACAGACAGACAGACAGACAGGCAGACAGACAGACAGACAAAGAATAGGTTTGATACTCAGATTATGGATGCATGGGAGGACGAAGCTTGAACGGATTCTTGAGCTATTATTAAGGCCACCATTTCTTTTATTTCTGTCATTTAGCAATGCCCTCGGAGCAAAGGGTCGTTCGTTAGCGTGCCCTGACAGATAATGGACAGAATGTGAAGCACCTCGTGACTGCCGCTCAGTGTAGCATGATCAAAGAGGATTTAAAACGGAGTATGAACAGAGGTGTATTAAAAATACTCTGTAATGTATGATTTGAACAGAGAAGTAATACTGGAGTATAATATTCATTATTTGTAATAATAATATTGCCGTTCTCTAACTCTATTCTCTTTCTCTCTCTCTTGTGGAAATGGTTCATTCAATCGGTTTCTCCTTCATGCACGCTCCATGGAAATATTCATACAAACGCAAAAGCAGCCAACCACTCATCACATACTCTCTTTTCATTTTCTCTTTGTCTCTCGCAAGAACGCACGCACACACATTATACGTTCATTGACAATAATTATAGTCCAGAAAGTTCACTCATAACGCCTTTCGTCTGTTCGTTCTCCAACTGACAAGCTGACAATACGCAGTTTGCGGTTGTTTTCCCCTTAAGATCTGAGTTCTGTGTTGACGAAGCGTTACTGTCTCAGTAAACATCTACAATTGGGGAGGATAAGTCATTTACATAACCGCCTCTGTCATCACCGCGCCTGCGTCTCGTCTACTTCGTCGCCCGAAGTATTCTTTGAACCACCGGAGTCAAAATACACGGCCGGAAATGACGATAGATCGGGGACGACACAGGGTCTTCTGGGAATCGAATCTTGGCCTCGCTATGGAATGGACTACGTTAGCAAATGTGGGAGTGAGAAAGGATGAGGTGAGAAAGGAGAATGAAAGAAAACCGCAGAGGAACAGAGAACTGGATAACTGCCGGCTACGACCCACCAGTCACGTGACCTGTCACCTATGACCAGAAGAAGTGTGAACGCGCTAACTCGACATCGACCACGTGGTTTACAAGTCTGGAAAAAAGGGAATAAAACAGAATAAAGAAATAAATAAAAAGAAGAATTAAACTGAAAAGTAAAGAAGCAAACAATAACATGCACACGCATGTACGTGCACGCATGGCAGCACACATAAACAGGTTAAAAAATGTAGGAAGCGTGTGAGAAAATACAACTTCGCTTCTAAAATAAAATTTCCTTCTAAGATTTCTTAAATATGGTCGATAATGCACTGATCCGAAACTAATCGAGAAATCATAGCTGGTGATGCTTGAAGTCGATGTTTTCAAACCAGATAAAAGTGCATCCTAGAAGATGATTGAAAGCAACTTTTAAAATGTTTGGTCATTCATTCAACACGATATTACCCAAGTAGCTCGCTTTCATTATCAATAATGTTTTGAAGGTTCCCACGAGCTGAATTGATAGAACTAGAGCTAAATAAAATTTAGTGATATGAATATTTAATAGTAGAATAATCAAGTATCTGCACATTGACATTTTGTGCAATAAAGATTTCTGAAAGAGAAATACAATGTTGATGCCCCCAAAAATATCACACTTCGTGAAAACTCGAGGTGAGTGCTGTTTCTGCTGCGAATTTTGACTTCACAAGAGTCGCAATAGTTTGTTCACCAGAACATTTAACAGAAAAAAAGTTGGGTATTCAAAACTAACTGTGATTGAATGCTTCTCGCTTAAAAAAAAATTCACAAGAATTAATTTCGTAGTAAGTCTAGTCGTAGCTGCACTGGCAGTGATTAGCCTACAGAAACACTGGGAGAGGTCAGTCCCATCATTGAGGTGCGCGCTTACTTTTTCCGAGAAAGTTCAAACGGTTTCATTAGTTTGAATGAATGACCTGCCGATGTAGTTTTTCATTGAAAAAAAATAAGTTCTACATTTTCAAATACTTTCTTGAATTGCTTTAGTTCTTCAATAAATTAGGAGGTAGGTCTCAATCTGTTGCTGTTAATTATATTACATTGCTAGTAGCAAGGTGTATGTGAGGTCAGTGTAGTAAGTTCTGTTCAAGCACACAGTTGTTAAAGTCAGTGATGGAGTGCAATGATGGCAGATCCCTCGTCGAGAACCTTTGCAAACGTTTATAAAATGTTTAAATGCTACCAGGTGTGTGTGTGTGTCGGTTTTTGTTCACATCTTTCTCTAAGACGAGATTTGATGGGGCAGTGATAAGGGTCGTCTTACCTTACTTCGCTTTGAGTCAGTGAGATAACCAGTGAGCCGCGAGTCAGGGGTCAGGGGTCAGGGCGGATGGGAGTGAGTGAGGAGAGTGAGCTGCTTTGTTTATGGCCGCCATTTATTAGAGCATGATCGTGGTGGCTGTAAATTATAATACACGTGAAATCGCCGTTCGTCATTGCTGGCACACAGCCGGGGGCCAGTCATTTACTCAGAAGCTAACATTTGAACAGTGCGCAGGGCCTTCGCGCAGCCTAACTTTCGCTCATTGTTGTCTCCTCCATAGGAGAGCGCTCGTGCATTTTGAGGGAGAGGACTCAGACGACCGTGACTTCCTATCCCCGGCTTCAAACGGGTAGAGTGGGAGAAGGGGAGGTAAAAAAAGACAGTAGAGAAAAAGGTGATTGAATGCAGTCACGAATTAGTTCCATTTACTTTGTTTTTTCGACTAGCGTGCTTGCTAATCTGCGTGTTTGTAGGTTGAAGGACAAGTGTGATGTTTACGCTACCCCATTGTTACCTCGGAATTGTTGTCCTTGATTTGTGAACACTGTAAGGTCTTATACTTGAAAATGTATGCACGAGTGAAAATATAAATCTGTGAATTTCGTGCGCGTGCGCAAGAAAAAAAATTTGGTTGGTAAATGATGTGTCACCTGCTATGTTCTGATTCCAATCCATATCCTCTTCTACCTCTGCCTCTTGGATAATTATTTTTATGACAAGGAGAATGATCTACATCATAAATGTAGTTCTGTTGGACTCACAGTGCTTGGAAACTTTTTGTTTTACTCAGCCGTCACTTTTGTTTCATCGAATCCATCTCTTCCTTGTACTTGTCTCTCTTATCATCTGCCCCTTTTGTTCTTCTCTTCTAACTTATCAGAGATCACTTTGTGTTCTTTATATTTATTACATTAGCTTAATAAAATGTCTACGCACCGCAAACGACCCCACAAGGAATTACAAAGTTCGTTGCATCCCCTCGTAAACAATGGATCCACAGTCTTGAAGACATCCACGAAAGATTTCGCCACTTTTTTTGCTGGCGTTCCATTTGTCAAGCGTGAGTTGGAGACATCCCTGAGTGGCCATTTCTACCCTAATGTCTCGCCTGACTTCCGTCCACCGCCAGTGAGAAGGTTCGTGTCCTTGCTCAATATTCACTACCGCACCGCGCCATCCACAGACGCAGGCAGCATCCGCACTGATACCTTCTCTGTCCTCTGACCTCTGACCTGCGGTGACTCACGACGATGTGAGTTTGTGAAACAGATACAACGATGTATGACCACCACTCGCTCTTAACCACAGCCATCAGCCGAGTGTAAAAGTAAATAGCAGAGTACATAGATCTGAGGCTGGCTACATTGAGAGGTAGGGGAAAAAAAGGATGATACAATATGATGTTGCTAAATAAGGAAATATAAGATTTTGTGGTAGACTAAGTGTTTGTTGTAAATTTCTAGTACAACTAGTCTGATATATAAGTCGGAACCCAAACTAAACGTAGCTGTGCTGTCCTTGTGGTCTGCTCAAAGTAACTGATGAAATAGGAGATGGTCGGTATTTACACCACAGGTATGTATACCCAACAATATAGCCTCAGACTCTCGTGTAATAGCAGTCTCAGTATAAGAATGCGTCATGTGCACCAGCTTATCATAAAAAGAAAGAAAGAAAGAAAGAAAGAAAGAAAGAAAGAAAGAAAGAAAGAAAGAAAGAAAGAAAGAAAGAAAGAAAGAAACTGTGTACTTGTTACATCAAAGTGAAGTGGACCGACACTTCGTCATCGAACAGCGCAGTTTTATGGCAGTCAATGGAATCCCTCCCATGTCTATCCCCTCTCCCACCAAGCAGATTTGTCCTGGAATGGAGGCTGTGACAGTGAGCAGAAACTCAAGAGCTCTCAGCTCTCTGAGACAATGAACACTGCAGCAAAAGCACGTTGGTATGACAAAGCACGCTGGTATGACCGGGATGTTGGGATGGCAATGAATGATAGTATGGCAAAGGTTTTGCAAACCATCGCGATGCGGGCACCAAACGGAAATCAGTCCTGGCTGCTACCGGGTGTCCATGAAGCGGATGCACGTGCAATCTGCTAACTTAGACATGTGTCCGAGATATTTCCACATTACCTTGTTTCCCTGGCGATCCTAGGCTTCAAGATAGGTGATCTTCGAAGGACACACAAGCAGGTTTTCTTCTTTGTGCAAAACCTCTCAGGGGAAAGCCATCCCGTCTCTAAGGGAGGCTATCTGCCTTGCGAGTCACGCTATACATGTAGCATCGCAGCTGCTACAGCTGCCATGACAACAAAATATTGTCAGTTTTTTTTTCATCTCTAACTTCCTCACCTACAAAAATTCGTTTTCTTTCCATCGCCTACTTCTGATAGCTGTTAAGAGAGAAAAAGAAATAGAGAGAGAGAGACTACACGAATGGTAAAACCATTGCCATTACGAATGTTTTAAATCTTGTTCGTCAAGAGGCGTGGAAACAAACTACATAAAAATAAAAAAATAAATAAAAAATAAATAAATAATAAAAATAATAATAATAATAAGAATTGAATTTGGAGACAGTATTTCCCAGTGTGGAGGCGAGCTCATGGGGACTGTGCTCCAAAGAATATAAAGAACCGGTAGTCGGCTACACAACAAAGAAACACAAGCTTCAGAAGACGAGTGACACCACGGCAACCATTATTAAAGTGCACGGAGACGAAAATAGCCAAAAGGGAGCAGAAGAGTGTGCTTGATTATGAAAGAGTTTTCTAAAGAGCTCCACTTTTCACTCTACTATTAACGGGAGCTAGAAGCTGACGAAGGACATAAGCCTTGCTATTCTTGTACAACACCATACAGCTTCTCGTCTGTTATATTAATGCCTAATTAGGCTGATCATATCATATTTCCACACTTTACTATTAATAACTAATCTAATATCTTCTTTCGACTATGTCTCCGGCATTAGTATGTAAGTCTGGCCATCTGGCACAATTAAGAAAACATATTTTGACAGATACTGCATTCAGGTGTCATTAGAAATAAAACCTTCATTTTTCACGAAGGAAGGAGTACAAATCTTTTAATCTAATTAATTTATACATGTCGGGGAAACTATAGAAAAGAACTTTAAAAGAAAAATAATAATACAAACACGACACATACATATCTATAAATTGGTGAATGCACTTTGACTCCTTAAACCAATTCTCTGATGTAGCCAGGCAACGCTTGCCACACAGGTAGTGACGGTTCAATGCACTCACTACTCGTGCAAATCGTTTTACGATGATTGCTGTGCATTAACTTCCCTGATAAGCGCCTGATGTTGATAAAATATAGATGCGCCGTTTGCTTCTGGTGTTCCCGAGGGTCTGCGGGCAAGACCGTGTACCATAACTTCAAACCAAGAGCGTCAGAGTGTTTTTATTTCTTCTTTTCCCTTATTCCCTCGTTAACCTCAGCAGAACGCACATCAAAGGCCAAGCAGCACTAGTCATGCTGTCCATCAAGAAGGTTATGGGACTAGCAAGGGCCACTACTAATGATACTTCCGGTGGCGGAAGAAGAGTGGTTTCCGATGCTGCGCAGTGGTGGTCGTGCGGTGCGGCCACGATGACGAGGCAGTTGGTCGTCAGTGGAGCGACGTCACTGGTGGACGATGTTCTCGCTCGCTCTCGCGCGCTCCACATACATCACGAGCTCGCCACTCCCCTCTCTACACGTCGTCGTGCGCATGACAAACGGCTGCGAAATTCTTCAGAGGATGCTGCCGAGGAGACTGCCTGAGGACAGGCACGTGATCATATTAGGGACCTTGATTTCTCTCATCCTTTGTCGAGGGGCTCTCTTCACCGATTAACAAGGGCTAAACTGCTTCATGGTACCGAACTCCTAAACGCGGGCAGAGCCATTGTTCTTATGTAAAATCTATTTTATGAAAAGTGCGAATATGTTTTGATAACTTTCCATAGATATGTTTGAATCTCGTGCTGTTAAATATGTTTTGGTTGTTTGTCTTGGATTTGTGAGCGTGTGTGTGTGTGTGGAAAAGTGAAAAAATTTACAATGAAAGCAGCTCTCGTTAACAATAAACTTAGCAGTTAAGTTCATTTAATGAGTTTTGATGGGGGGAAAAAAACCTGTTGCCATACAAAACTTCCTTTGTGAAACTTCATCTAACGTTCAAGGACCCCGAAGAGCAACATTGTTTCTATGTGTAAAGTTCAGCGCAAAATACTATTTCCCCAAATCTGATGAATACATTCCTTACTATGATCAAGATACATGAATACAAATATTACCATACACAAGAGGAGGCCAACACGGACGTCCGGATAGTTCATGAATAAGTTTATACTTTGTCAGGGTCTTAGCCAGAGGGAAAGCTGGACCATATGGTAATGAGGTGTAAATACTGTACAAACATTCCGTGCCGGATAATTTGGTTGTGATGACAAATTGGGTACGTAGATGGAACTAAGGAGATTTCATCATTTTGAAAGAAGATGCTTACTGAGAGGATAAAGAAGAAAAGAAGTTGACCCAAAGAGAAAAATGTCAAGTGCATTTAAGGAATCGAAAAAGAAGTCTGATAGCCACTTTGTTTGACCGAGCGAACCTTGCAGAGAGGTTTTGGCACCAAAATGGATGACGTCGACAAATTTGGACAGCTCCCTTTGCCAATTAATAATACAAAAAAAGCAGGAGATTTCTTAAAAACGAACATCTTTCAATTTCCTTGAAAGACATTAATTTTTAGCATCTTTATTGATTGGGTCTTTAAAAATGAAATACAGTCTACGTTTATGCGAGCTGTCACACAAAGCTGACGTATATGACAACACTGGGGGAAGAGCTGGTTGTTTCCACAAGGAAATCCTTTTTTAAGGAATGTTTATCGGACAGATAGAAGTCTTTCTTCATTTGTGTTATCTCCCTTGCGCTGTTTCGCACGCTTCCAAAAACACAGATGACATGTCGATTTCAAGATGTTTTGCTTTCCGTTTTTGACAAAAACACAGTTCTCAGCCAATGGAGTGAAAACACTCGAGTGTCACGGGACCGGAAGCCCTTGTCAAGTTCTATCTACAAATACACACAAAGCCCTGCCTCGCTTTGATATCAACGACGGCACTTCTTCTTCCAGACCCGAAACTTTTGTAGTTGCAGAGAAATTGTGTTAATCCATCTGTCGACTGTTTCCCTCTCTGTCAGAGAAAAGAAATGATGGATGCAGCTGGGAACAGTTGGAACCATGCTGTTTTTAAATCTCAATGCTTCCTGGAGAGACAAGCTTGCGCACGCTATCACCTACCTGAGTTTTCTCCCTTCTTTCGATTTCCTCCCTTTCCTCCCCACCGCCATCTTCCGCACTACTCTCCCGTTAGAGAGAAGAAAGGCAGACATTTAACAGAAGGTTGAAAGAAGTGACAAAAATATTTTTCAATAAAATTAGCCAGAGAACTTTTATATACTCCTGTCCACTTCATTGCGACGAAGAGGTATCAAGTAACAACGACGAGCACAAATTCGATAAACAAAAATTGTGTGTGGATGAGAGAAAGAACCCACATTGACATATCTTCAATTGAAATCAGCAGATGTCATTTTTACAGAAACATTGAGTTTATTTTCATTTCCGGCTGGTCGGCATCGTAATGTCGTGCTGCATCTTTTACACCGGGATGATACTTGTAGGAGAAAAAAAGAAGGAGCATGCAATGATTGATGTCTAATGTTTGTAGACTTGCTTTCCTGAGATTCAGTGGAACACTTATTAACCGGGGAGAAGAGGTGGGTGGGAGGGAAGCCAAACTAACTGTAGGTAAAGATACTTGGACGCACGTGGTGTTTTCAGGACAATTTATATTTTCCTTTGTTTGTAGACAATTATAGACAATATCGTCTATTGCTAGTATTAGGGAGGCTTTGTCGCTTGATGTTTGTTTGTTTAATGCACTTGATTGTGAGCAAGCCTTCGCCTGGTTGAAGTGGGTACAACCTCTATCAGGCAAGGTCAATGTGATCCTAGACACAATGAACCACTCACTACCCTTTTGATTCCGCTTTACATTTTAAATTTTCATTCAACGACATTTGCCGCAGGAATTCTTTGTTCTTGCAAGATTTTAAACTGAATTGTATCTGCTAACACCCTTTCCTCAACAATATGTACTGTCGCTGCTATTGTTAAAAGAAAAGAGAAAAAGCTAGACACAGAACTGTCATCATGGAAGACACTCCAGACAACATAGCCTCCCAGGACAAGACAATATGTAGAGTATGTCAGCTGCTTCACAGACATTCTTTTATGAGGTGGCTTACACAGTTTCAATTAAAACAGGCTGATGACAGGTTAGGTTCTGTAGCAGCTGTTCTAGACCGGCATTCTTTACTGGACTGTCGTTGTTATCTTCTGCACAACTTTCCAAAGAGGATCTTTTAAAGAAAGATGCCAAGAGAAATGCAAAGGACAAGATGATATTGCCACTACCGGATGTTGCGTGTCTCGTAAAAAAAAAAAATTAAAAAGAAAAAAAAGAAGCAGAAGCAGACAGGAAAGGAAGCAATAAGTGGAATTAAGACAACGAATAACCGTGTAAAAATCTCCTGACAACGGCCAAAAAAGTGCGCATTCAATTGACATGCCCACATCATAAGATCTCATAGCTTGTCAAGGAGGAGACATCTTGGTTTTTTACGGTGGAGATGAAGATGACAGAGAGATGGGAAGAACATAAGAGGGGAAGAAACTGATATTTTAAAATTCCAATACACTTTAATGTTTGCATTCCTTCCTTTTTGTATTCTTTGGGCGGCCAACAAATCAGTAAGCCCTTCAGTCAGCCGGCAAGAATGTTTGTCAATCAACCAGCCAGCCAACCACTCAGTCCATCAGACAATCAGTCAACCCATCATTCAGCTAACCAATCATCTAGCAAGAAAGTTAGCCAGCCAGCCACCCTTCCATTTATTCAGGCGGTTAATTGAGTCTCATTTAATTATCCATCAAGTTTTACGCCTCCGAATTTTTAAAAATAAAATATTTCTTTCTATCGGCTTTGTCCAATTAAGTTTAATTTGAGTTTGTAAAATTCCGATTTCGACATGTTTGTATCATTTTTGTATCTGGAAACGGTCTTTTCAGTTGATTCATGTTAAAATCTTCAAATTAAAAATGAACAAAATATTCGATAAAGATATCTTTGTATCGACAGCAAAGTGTATAAACATCCCGGGCGCTTTCTAAATCTTTTGATTTCGTAATTTCTTCTTTTCCTAAAAGGAAATGATGGTATGATATGTCTTTTTTTAAAAAAAAACAAACATCGCGTATATTTAATAACCAGTGGATCGGCTCCAGAGGGTCATTATACGGTAGATAGCCTCTTGAGTAATAAATGCGATACGTATCGAACACGCGAATCGCGCAGTCGTAGGCGGCTGTTGGACAGCGAGCGCTGGCATTTCCTCTGTAAATGGCGAGTCAACTAGAGAACACATCGTCGATAACATCAGTTTTCCGGCAAAGTCGTCGGTAAATCATTTCAGCCGCCTTTGTGTAAGTATTTGCAGTGCAGGTCAGCCATTGCGGGTAGTTCTGGTAAAGGTGGACATGATTCTGTCTGCTTTTGTTCTCGACCATTCTCTTGCTCCGAGGTTTCGATGTACGACTGCGACCAAGTGATCACAGACGGTGATAACCGTTATCCCTGCTATCTTCATTGCAGGTACCGGCATGTGCGGTAAGTCGGTTTCGATCACACGGTGACGGTACCGTGCATCAGGTGTCTGGCTTTTCTCTTCCATTTTTAGCTCAAAGCTTTTGGAGTTTTACTGTGAAAGACCTGATCCACTAAGTTCATATCACAGGCTATTAGTGTATATATTGTTGTTATGCCATTGAAAGAAAACTAACCGAGAGAACACACACAACATTCACGACAGTCGATGTGAAAGCAATGTCTTCCACGTCTGAGCCAACCAACAGTATAATAAAGCCTTTGATGCTATTTTGGATTTTTTTTTAAAAACTTATTTTCATTTACAAGTGCTCTGCTTCGTAAATTACTTGTATCAAAAAGTTTTTAATCATGTTCTTCTGTTTTATATTAATCAACCGTCGTCTTTTTAGACAAGTAAAAACTCACAGCTTTCATTTCCACTGAACGTTTACCCTTCGCCGGGTATTTTATATTTCTATATTGTTGGAAAACAGCCATCTTAACGCGAGATAATTTAACAACACATCATTATAGTTTTTCTATGTGTTTTTACGATATTCTAACTAGTCCATTGTGTCTGAGTTCAAGAATGTAATCAGACCAAAGTGGACATGTCTATCATGGTGATTGTAACACAAAGGCCACCTTCAAGAAATATTTGATTAGTTTTCCAACACCTGAGCAGAATAGTCTAGAATAATAGTCTATCTATCTAACCCTGTCAAATTAGACACCATCCCCCATCTTCGCCTATGTACTAATTATACTTCTTGTTATTATAATACCTTTGTTTTGTACTAATATATTGTTGCGTTTTCCTTTCCTTAGATCGACGGCTAGATATTAAAAAAAAACATGACTTTTGCTTATTTTTTTACCCTCGTAAACAAAGATTTATCATTTGCTTATCTACATATGCCGGCCCTATTCTCCTCTGGGGGCGATAAGGAATAACAAGAAGAGAAGAATATCTGTGATGAATTACTTCAAAGCTGTTTCAAAGTTTCTCCAGAGCCTGATCAGAGTACACAGGTCCTGCTTTAATTCTCTCCACTGACACACTAAACAATGCACATCTGGAGACAAACAAGACAACAAAAGTTGCAGACGTTTACTCACCATAGCCTCGGCTACTGTGACGGTGACCAGGAGAGCCAGGAGAAGTTTGCAGACTGAAGTTTCCATCTCTGAGAGCAGGTCCGGTGTCCCAGCAGTCGTGGTCAGGTGGAGTGAGTAGCCAGGCAGTCAGACAAAGTGATGGTAAGGATGGATTAGTGATGGGGGCAGGCTCTGTTTCGTCTCCTAACCTCAGTTTTATAGTCTCTTCCTGAAGCAGCAAAAGGAAGTGAAGGGAGGGATGGTGGTCCGGCTTGATGTGGGTTCCTCTCGCTCGCGGGCTAAACCGTCTAATTTGAAGCGGTCTACGAGGCTTGACGTGGGTTTTTATTGACTGGGAGCCTGGTACAAGGGATGAGGGGGAAGACCTCGGCCTGAACTCAGGTAACACAGCGCTGCGGCGGCAGGGCACGTGGGACAGCGCGCGGGGGTGCGATTGTTGACGCGCGGCAGGTCTTGTCGCAAGCAGCGCGGTCCTGCACGCTGCGCATGGTCCGCGTGGACGGACGCACGCCAACCAGTTGGGCTTGCCACGATGCACCACGCCTCTTTCCTCCTCCAGTCTGTCTCGTCCACCCACACCCACCCCCCGAGGGAGGGGGCTTGGGAATGGGTGATGGTTCGAGTTGAGTGAAGGTGGTTGGGGAGGGGGAGGGGGAGGATGAAGTGTGTACAATGGAGACTAGGGACAGGAGACCGTGACATCATCATCATCATCAATCATCATCATCATCATCGTCGTCGTCGTCGTCATCATAGTCGTCGTCATTATTGAGTCTCTTGAAACCTATGTTGGCTGTCCTTGTTCACCTGGTATCCTGCCTCCCCCTCCTTCTCTTGTCTCACTAACGTGCACGCATGCATCTTCGTTCACATGCCCGCACGACCTAGATGCAGAGAACGTACACGGGGAGAGAGATAGAGGTAGAGATAAAGAAGGAATGCAATGTTATGGACAGAAATATGCTCATTTATAGATTTAAAAAAAAAAAGAAAACATTCAGTCGTCTGGGAAGCGAGGCTGATAACAAGGGATCTCCATTTGGTTCTGCCTGGTGTTGCTCTGAATGCTGTCTCAAGTGATTGGTCTCTGGGTCCTTCTCGACGGTTCACCTCCATGTCTCTCTGGGCTTCCCTCTGTTCATCTTTCCCTATGGTGTCCATCGCAGGGCTGTTTTGGGGATTGAGTCTGGAGGCACACGCGACCTAGTCATCGCCAGCGCCGCAGTTGGATTTTGGATTGTTTTTGCCCAGGTACACATCCCTGTCCTACATGGTGGGGATGATTAAGGACGTTGTTCTTGAAGACCCTGATCTTCGTGTGGATGCTGAGGCCAGTGACTGTCCAAAAGTGACTATCCCTGCTGCGCAGGTACACGAATTCTGTTTTTACATCGGCTGATTGTGGCAGAGCAGTTATTCGTCACGTTGTTCCTTAGGATGAAAACAAAGTAATGTGGAAAGATAGTGGTGCACGCACACCAACACGCACACTCACGCACGCACATGTAAACAAGCATTCTACATCCGTATGTGTTTATGTGCGTATAGTAACGAAACGCACGAATATGCGTGTATATATGTGCATGTGTGCGTGTTTACGTATGTAAATTTAATTTTTATGCCTTCTTTCAGTCAGATTCTTATTCTGTTAATAAATGTAGTAACTCATTATGTTATCTAGTCTTTGTTCACAAAACTTTGATCAAGCACACACGCACACACTCACACACTCACACACGCACATACATCTGTGTGTACGTGGGTCATAAGCGGGCTTGCTCGTGTATTTTTCTATACGCGTATATATGCATTCGTAGTTCGCTCTTAAACTGAGTTTATCAGTCGCTACTCATTTGTCTTTCAATCGTCGCTATTTTGTTCACCACAAAATACAGAGTTTGAGGGCGGTAGCATATTTTAGTTCCGTTCCTTTCTTTGTCTGTTCTTTCCTTTCATCTCACTTCTTCTTTTGTCCGCCTCCACCGAGACTGTAGTAAACCGATGTGGTGATATCCAAGTCTACTTCCACCCTGAAGAGTAGGGCAATACTCCAGGAGACACGGCCAGTCCTGTAACCCTTGTCATCAATTCTCCGACACCTGAGCAGTGAAGCACACCACTCCTGCCCTCCCCTAGAATATCAGACGACTTCAGCACCACCGGCACGACCGAAAAGAGAGATGGGATGGGAAAAAAAGGCGGGGGTTCTGCTTTTCGATTGGTGCTTGAGTTGATTGATGCCAGCAGAAGAGGTTTCTAAAAATTTCTGTCATCTGTGTCACCCTCATCGTCTGTCTCTCTCTTCCTTCTCTTCTCTCTCTCTCTTCTCGTGTAGCTGTTCTATTTCTGTGACTTTACACAAGAATCCCTGTGAGCCTTGTTCATGTATATCAGTGAATTTATGCGTGCGCTTTTTTGTACGTATGTATGTATGAATTTCTGTCTCCCCCTGTCCGAGGACAGTTGATTACATCCCTTAGTTACCAATATTCCTCCTCCATCCTCTCTCTCTATTCTCTGGCACTTGATTGCAGGACCAGCTGCTTTGCAATGACATGATCTTACTTGCTGGCACGGAAAAATTCCCCCGTCTTCTATTCTCTTTCTCTCTAGCTCAGGATGCAAAGTGATATGGTGTTGAAATCTTTGTTTAAAAATGCAAAGCTTTTAATGTCATCCCGAGGACTGAATAAAAAACATGTCTGTTGAGCTCCACGTTTCGCTTGAATTTGATAATGCCAACCTTATTGTGAAATCGAAAAGTTATGGCAATGAAAATATTGTTTTGGAATGGTGCTGAGTTAGATGTTAAGACTACATCCACAACAGGTAAAGAGGTGTTTCGATGAAGTAACACTTCTTATTCAAGAAGACTTTAACAAGGCACGACCCAAGGTAAGGTCTGGGACTAGCCGGGAGTTGTATGACAAGAACTATAAAGAGTACAAATATATACAAAGGAGAAAAATCACTTGCTAGTAACTCTGTCCTTGAAACATAGCAAAGTCAATTTAGAAAGATGTTTCATTCTTTGCTGATTCAAACAAGTCAACCGTGAATAACACCAATTGTACACATGTCGATGATGATGATGATAACGATAATGACGATGGCCAAGAATTAAATAATTCTATTTCTAGTTGGCAGTCCAATCTCTTGAATAACAAAGCAGCAGATGATTGTGGAACTTTGTAAGCATTCCTTAGCTACTGTCTCAGTTTCTCTTTTGTCTTTTTTTTCAATCACCTATTTGATCATGAAAAATTTCCTGACGTATGGACTGAAGCCATCATCCAGTTCTTGCTGAAGAAGGGTGATGTTACTCAACCAGATAATTACTGTGTTGCTTCTCTTTTAAATATCTGCAGTAACATTTATATTTCTGTTCTCAGCAAATGAATCTCTTACTGAATTGAGGAAAACAATGAAGCAGGTGAAGAACAAACTTTCTTCAGGAAAAGCGATTGGACAGGCTCAGAAAGGTATATTAATTAGTACACACTGATTCTACAAGGTCCTTGACTGTAACGAGAGAAAAACTATGGCATGAACTCAACAGTGTGGTATTCATGTACACGGGTACAATAGCGAGGTTCCATGGACTGACCACATAATGACTACATTGTACAAATACGGGTTTTGTGTGGGAAAATCACGGTGTTGCCAGTGTCAAACACATCTTGAGAGAATCCAAGTTATAGTGTCCTTCTTGTCAGAATGAAAAGACCGAAATACACTTTCTGTTTGTCTTCCCTGTGTATTCTGATTTGTGAGAAAGCTACATCCGTGCAAATATCATATACAGTGATCATATGTCAATAGTTTCTAACCCTAGCGCCTTTGTCTTTAAAGCAATGGACCGGAGAGACAAGTCCCTAAAATAATGTGTATTATCTTTAAACTTGTGTTTATACTTATATATTCTGTGATTGTAAAAAAAAAGATTGTGTTGACCACAACCCTAGGGCCTACATACAGTTTGTGTACCTTTGACGGTTTTGCTATGCTTTGTTCAGAACTGACAACGATCGGGATGACAGTTCAGGTTTGGAGTAAGCACATGGTATAAAAGTGATATCCAACCCAAATGACACATCGACCTCTCTCAACTGAAATGTTTCAGATCAGCTTATTTCTGATTATTAGGGCTTATTATAATATTAATTATTATTATGCACCTGAACATTATTATTTTGCTGTTGTATATATTTCCTTGTTACATCTTCGTTCTTCTATTTCTTCATCATCATCATCATCATCATCATCATCATCATCATCATCATCATCGTCGTCGTCGTCGTCGTCGTCGTCGCAGCAGCAGCAGCAGCAGCAGCAGCATGTGCATCTGCGCTCATTCTTTCTTTCAGTCAACATTTTTTTAATTTTTTTTCTTTCTTCTTGCACACAGCAAGTGTTCGTTCGCAGTCCATTAAATACCAGTAAATCAGTCTCGCGCAATTTTCTCTGCTGCAAAGCCTCCAGACAAAGCCTGCAGCTAGCGTGTGGACATCACGGATTATGTTCTCAAGTTCCACAACTGTAAAGTGATGGCCTTGAAGTGGCAGCACATTCAAAAGCTGGCTGCCAAAAGTAATCAGAAAATCCTTATTAATGCACTTAGTTAATACTAGGGACTAGTGTTGATGTGGACGTGCAGCTTAATACTAGAAACAAGGATCGCTTCCACATTTCACATAAACAGACCGCAAACATCCACCATTACAGTCCTGCATCCCTTGCTGCCTGCAGTCTTTATGTCATGTGTTCATTAGAAGGATTAAGTGGAATAATTAAATGGAATAATTAATTAATCCTGTCAATAATCAACTTTGTGTAAAACGTAAAATATATTCCATGCAAACATTGGTTAATTGATATCAGCAACAAGTAGAGCTTTTTAAGGTCTTACTTTTTGTGAGATCACATTGCTGTAAAAAGTGTAGACTACATGTCATTCTACTCAAGCGTTTGTTTACATAAGTAATACACATGTTTACCAGCACAACCACATTTTTCGTGAATAAAAATCAAAAGCATTAAGGATCGTCATTATTAAAATATTTTTAATGTGCGAACTCTTCCATTAATTTTTTTTTTATTATGAACGCTTTTAACACCATTGTATGTATACCATTATAGCATGCTTATAAACAAGTTTATTTACCTACATTATTCAAGAAAGAAAGAAAGATGCCCTGTCTGTCTGTCAACAACATGTCAAAGGAACACAAATTTAATTTAACGATTAAACTTCATCTGTATTATTTATCTATTCTCGACGCTGTTCGTCCGACAGTTTCTTGAAATCAACCCATACCCAAGTGATGTCTTGTACCTCCAGGGTAAAATCTTCTCACCAATAGCGAAGATCACAAACCAAAGAGTTCAAAGTTCAAAGGGACACACCACCTGGTGTGATATCTATTCCCAAGCCTGTCTGTTATGAGGTTTTTTTTTCACTCTCTCTGGGAACTTTCGTTTCCTCTCTTCCACAGACCGAGAAATGACAAGCACGTTCCTGAAACAAACAAACAAACAAACAAACAAACAAACAAACAAACAAACAAACAAACAAACAAACAAACAAACAAACAAACTACGTCATCACAGCCCACATCAGTGACGAAGGACACATGAACTTCGTTTCCTGGGCGACTCGTGGCACGAGACTAAAGGCTAGTGGAGCAACTCAACTTTAAGTGTGATTGCCAACAGGATATATCCATCGTCCGTGAACAATAGACAAATTCATGTATGTTGATTGTGCTGCTGATCAAATTCCACTCTGTATGCCAGCCTTGTTGTCTCCTAATCGAAACTTTTGTGCAGGTGAGGCGGACAGGAGAGTGGCTGAAATGAGAATTCTTTATGCTGCGATGTCATCTGTTTATGAATATGAATTTTATTCTGGCTGAAACTGTTTGGAAACGACATCGAAAGTAGGTTCTGGCGGATCATAAATGTTTTGTAGGAAAAATGTCTAGCTGATCGCGAACGATATATTCAAGTTTCATGTTAGTTATCAAAACTTGTCTCAAAACTTCACTTACTTGACGAGACAACTCCATTCAAGAAATCACAAATTTTATTTTCCTTCTTGCTGAACAAGGATTCTTGATAAGAAAGTTATCTTTTGTTATAAGTCAAACTCTCCGTATTACATATAAAAATAAGGTACCAGCGAATTAATTTGACGAGGTATCCTTTTTTTCTTAACTGTATTTTATCTCTGTCATGTCTTCTATCATCTGAAATGCTATCAACAACTGCAGCCAAATAAGATTTGCAAAATGTGGACTTTGACTTGTATCCTCTCAAGAAATTTTGGTGGTTTTTTTACATTGCAAATACATTGAAATGAAAATTTATTTATCTCAGGTATTTTTGAAATGTGCATGAGAGCAAAAGGGTAGATACAAGTGTTCATACCATGGACGCTCTGAGTGGGACACGAGAGACTACATAATTATTTTGTTCTTCAAATAAATAAACAAACACTTCTTACTAGTTTGTAAACTTTTATATTTTTAAAAAACTTTAAGGTATCTTCATTCATGAACTCAAACTCGGCGATTTGTCAAAAATATTTTATATCCAATATGTCAAACAGTATTTTTTTTATAACTTTTGTCGTGTCCGGTCCTCCGCTTTTCATTTTTACTATCAGTCTCAACGCATAACAATGCAAGTCATTCCAGCTTACATTTATTACATTTATGGAGTGCAAGCTACTGTTTCAAAAGGCCACAATTTCTCCATAACTATCCCTGGAATTAAATCAAACTCATGTTTCCTGGAAAAGCAAAACTCTCGAGTAAAAAGCATCAAAGTTTATTCTGCAATTGTATCAGGCCTACAGAACTAAAAAGTAAATTATTAACCTTTTATCTCACTACAAGTGCAATACTTTCACAGCATGATTTATTTGAACTGCCTTTTAAACAAAACAAACAGAATATTTCAACCCGCAGGCAAAGAGGCGTTTGGTGATAAAAGCCGAAAGACAGCCAATACATTGTGTGCGTCATTGAAGCCAACAGAAAAATGGTTCAATAAGCTTATAAACAGCTCGATGACTATTTCATGAGTGCTCCAAGCCATCCACACGACTCCCTTACACATCAGCTTGATCCATGGCAACAAACAGGATATTCTAGGGTCTGTGCACCATACACACTGTACAACACTGCATGTTTTCAGCACCATGTACAGTCTTCCCGACTTTTGTTCACCCTCATGCGCAAAAAAAAAAAAAAGAAAAAAAAATTCGGGACAAACATCCTGGTGCCGAGCCATTGGCTGCATGTTACACAAACACACAACACTACTATTCCATTATCAACTCATGTGCCCTCGCCAATCATGCATTTCTAGCTGATGAATGTTAAGGTTCTTCCGCGAGTAGCAATGAGGTCGCCATTTAGCTGCATCATCCATGCTGAGATTTCTTTCATAAAAATGGAGAATATTCTGTGGACATAAACATGCTCGGTTACATTACAGCTTTGTGCAGTTGTTGTGGCTCGCTTATAAGCAATGACTTTCGAGAGGTACGACAAGAACAAAGCCGCACAATTTTTTATAGATAAATAAATTAACGGAGATTTCGATCGCTCATTACTGGGGGCACGTGTGATGGCTTCTGGTCGATGTGTGGCCACGCATGCGCAAAGGGCAGGAAGAACTATCCCGCATAAATATTATCTCTCTGTTGGTCTAAAACGAATCAACGACCCTGTCCTGCTCTTTCCTCTCTTTCATCTTATTTACACACCAGCACAGCACCGACTGTCAACCGCCTGGTGAGTCCGTTTGCATCCATGTCGGAGCCAGGAGAGAGAGAGAGAATAACAGTGACAAAGCAATTCTTTATTTACGAAGTTGGTAGGAAGGCATCCACAAACCAACAACCGTATTTAATTGGGAGTTTCCATCTCGTAATGGACTAAACCGATTCATTTAAAACAAGCTTCTGAGTCCTTAATCTTTTAAATAAAAGAGTAGTAAACTTTTCTGGAAACATGATACATTTTTCTTTTCAGTACACGTGTTCCAGCAGACATTTAAAAAGTCAAGCTCGAGAGGAAAGGAGTCATGACATAGAAGGTCCACATTCTACACAAGACATCAGAAGTCGTGTATCGTGTCGCAGCATCCCTCTCTCGTTGTCCTTAAATGAGGTGAAACTGGTTTTACCAGTTCTTTTAGGGAGTAAAAGTTAAAACGATTTTTATTACCCTGGAAACTGTCAGATCAGGCAGATTGACAGCCATAGCTCGGTTGTAAAAGTGTTAATATCTAGAGGGAGTGTCCCATTAGCAAGCGTTTTGATCTTTGTGACAGATTCTTGCAAATCGCAAATTGCTGTCCTCCTGGGCTTGAGCAGAGAAAACCATCGGTACACGACGACGATCATAGAAAGTAAACTTCTAAACCCGAATGGAGCGAGAGGATAGAATATCTCATACACTGACATCTGCCTCGCATAATTAATGAAAGTCTTTGTCAGTGTTTTGATACCAGCTTGGAACTCTTCCGTTTTTGGTTTTCAAAGCATTGTAATTTAATTCAAATGTAGCTTGAAATCGCAACCCACTGCAAGCATTTTCAGATGAAGAATCGACTTCTTTCTCGATGAGATGTATTTTTTAAGAGTTTTTTGCAACCAAGCATAAGCCCAGATACAAACCCAAACTCAAAACCAAACAGCTAGCATAAGAACCTATCAAACAAAAATAAACAAACAAAAATTCAAGACGATGGAGTCCTAGTTTGAAAAGTTAAAATGAACAAAAATGGAAAAGTCGAGATAAATGTAGAAGCAAACATGTGACCGATGACATTTGGCCAAAACTCATCTGATGAGCGTTAAATGGCATGGACAAGCGGCGATAATCCCGCAGAGCGGTGGACACAGGACCTGGTGTGGGTTACCTTCGTCTACCTGTGTGTTTGGTCAACATTCCAACCCTCACCAAACACGGTGCAGCCACAGGTCCTCGCAAGACTTTGCCAGTCAACTATTTGACCGAAAGCTTCAAAACATGTGCATGAACACAAATCTCTATTCCCAACCTTTCCACCCAATCATCCACGAGTTACTTACAGCATCCATCTTAACTCGCCCCCGTTAGCCGCCTCTTTACGGTCCCTCTAATGGCGAGCAGGGGAACAGTAAAACCCAGAGCCAGTTGCAGAGAAGCAAGTTGGATGGCAGTCCTCGCAGGTTTGATCATTTATAGTGAGTTTCGCTGTAAGTACCGAGGCGCACTTTGGTAAAGTCACGTGACACACTCTGACGTCAGCTCTGATTTCTAAGCTGCTGTCTGATGCTCTTTACATTAGGATCAATGTCTTTGGTCAGCAGTTCAACTATCAACTTTTCATTTTATTATTATTTTTTTATGCTGATCTACCTTTTCGTGAGAAATTATGTTGGTGGTGGATACCAGTTGACGAACTTGTACCAATCAAGGGATGAATAAATAAACGAATGAATAAACGTTTTATCGTCTCATGCTATTAATAATTCCTTTCCGATGAATGTCATGAAACATAAAATTTATTTGATTTTTTTGGGGGGATGAGGTAAGAAAGAAAGATTCATAAGTCTAACAAAAAAAAGAAAAAAAATATCAGTTAATTTTCTAGTGAAATGATGTTTTAAATTTTGGTTTCATGTTTTAAAAGTTTATTTCTCAAGTAAAACCTGAGAGCATCATTGAGATATTATACAGACATATTACAGGAATGTGTTGCGTAGAGGGGAAGTTCTACTCAAATGTGATGCGGGTTTTCCCCACTAATGTGCGTGCTGACAGTGTGAAAGTACGCACGCAGCAAACGGTCTGGCGCCTGCGTCACGTGATGCCGCCACGTCCCCTGGCTGCTGACACGGGCCGCCCAGCATTGACTTTGTGGGTCACACACCCCGCGCCACACCCTCCTCTCGCCAGGAGGGGAGGATGAGGGGGGAGCAGAGCGGGGAGGGGTTGGTTGGGAGGTGGGAAGGGGTGGGACTGCAGTCGGTTACACTTTATAGTGCACTCGCTCTTTACACCGATTATTCCTCCCCCCTTCACCACCACCACTACCACCACCTCCACCATCACTTCTGTGATTTATTCATGTTAGTCATCAAGAAGGTCTCTCACCACTCTTCACTAGTTTGACGATACCTGGAAGTTATTTTTTAGTGAGAAGAAGACATGCAGATGCAGTGTACTGTATTCCATACATCGTGAGAGATGACATAACAAACATTGTGAATTGGGATTATATTATTTATGAGATTGCTGACATTGTGTGGTGTATGATGTCCCGGATATCAGTATTGTGGTATTAAGGAGATCGTGATGGATGTGATGATCGAAATCGCAGACATCGTGATATACAAAGGAAAGCTACTCTACGTGTGGGAGGCTCCGTGGCCACGTGGTTGCTGTCCTCGACTATACAATAGAAGGTTCCAGGTTGTCAGGAACACTGCCTGTGCCACCCACCAGCTGTCCAGCAACAACAGGAATATGATTTATCATGGGAGGTAACAGGTGGGAGGACATGGTTTGGCTCTGCTCACCACAGGCTGTGCCCTACGCACAGTGAACCACTTACCTGTGCTAGGTTACAGGATTGTTTACTAATATATGATGACATGATAACAGGATACAACACAAATCGTGACGCAGTACATATTATGTAAAAATGATGCTGTACACACTGCAACATACGGACGATGTATAGTTTACCTTAATGTACGGACTTGGAGGATGGTTGTGGTGCAGTGGTTAAAGATTTCAGATTCTTTCAAGATTCAAGCAGGGCGAGAATGGAATGTCGTAGGTAAGAATCTCAGCTCCATCTCTTATCTCTGTAAGCGTGACACCTGTAAACGGGGATGATCAGAATTTTTGTTTTCAGGCACCCCGGTTTCATATCTCTCTCCTTCCTCTGTGGTGTGTGTGCGTGGGTGTTGTTGGTTGATTAATTTAGTAGGAAAGTGCTTCCACCTTGAGGTGATTTCGCATTAGCGGGGAGAGAGAGAGAAATCTGGAGATTTCTTGAGTCTTGAGTACAGTGGAACCTCGGTTAGCGAACGCCTCGGATAGCGAATATTTCGGATAACGAACAAAACTTTTGTTAAAAATTTGTCTCGGATAGCGAACAAAATTTCGGATAACGAACAGCCACGTGAACCACACGTGACCGACCAGCATGTCATCATTCGCGCTCGAGTCACAGTTACAATCGGTCGCTCCTTATCTGTGCGCCTCCTTCATATTTAGTGAATTTTTTACTTTATTTTAATAAGATAATCCTCAATCATGGCTCCAAAGAAAAGTCTGTAGAAAGTCTTTCCCTAGCAGTGCAATAGGCAATAGGAGCCTAAACATGTTCAATGATAATGTGATGTCGTATTACGAAGAGTTTTACAAAAAAGACAGAAGCAACAGACACTGGACATGTTTTTTCCTTCAACCTCAAAGCGACAGAAAAAGTCATCCCCGATTTTATAATGTCACGTGTGCTCATGGAGGGGAATCAAGCAGTAATTCCATCCCTTCCTCCCCGCACCTCCATCCACCCACGTCGTCAAAACGGCAAGTGTTCTTATGTTTAAATGTTTTCGTTATTGTTTTTATGTTTGACTCCATTTATATTGTATTATAACTGTACTCACACACACATACATAAACCATCGTGTGCACGTGCCACATACACTGCATTCCTGTATGTACGACAACTATGACTATACATGTGCAACACATATTCCATCTGTAAGTACTACAACTCAGCACTACCATGTATATGCCCTAATGTACTACTGTATATGGATTAATTACCATGTGTGTACTAATGTACTACAATATATTTATTAATTATTATGTATGGGTACTAAAACTGTTCTATATGTACACACTAGTGTACTGCTGTGTATATGTAGTACACATACTTCTATGCATGTGTATACACCTTGTGTTTTACGGTATATACTGCTGTACTACTGTATGAAGTTCATGTACTATTTTGTATATGCATGTATCTGGCATAGCTGGATTTTGAGCAAGAGTTCGGACAGCAAACAGCAAGAAAAATAAGAAAGTAATACAGATAGAACCCTGCTTACGAAGTCTTATCTCGGTAAACTTTATGGGACCCTTGAACTTTCGTCTTTCGATTCCGTTAGGGACTCGAGAGAAGGAACAATCGAGAAGTGACCTCCTTTACATGATGATGAGGAGGAGGAGGATAAGTTTCAGGCACCAGCAACACATTTTGACCGCCTGTTGCCTTCCAATGGAGGGTTTCTTTGTCTGTCAGATGGCCGAGACCAGTAACATCTGTCGTTATGGAGCAGAATTTAAGTTCAAATTCTACTTGAGTGATTTTATTTTTGTTTTAAAAGGAGTCACAAAGCTGTCTCTGACGTCTGTGCGAGTGGCCTTGACCTGTACATGCTGATGTTTGTGGGTGTGTATCTTGAGAATGGAAAGGGTGGATTACTTTGAATTCGGCAAGTCTTATCTTGAACGTATCATTATCTGGTATCATTAGACATTATTCCATCATTAGTTTTTTACTTATGTAAATCTTTCCAAAGTTAACGTACAAACAAATAACTGAAGAATTTACAGAAGATCTTCGTAACGATGTTTTCTAAATCTTAAAAAATAAAGTCTTTTTACGGGTAAGACTTTCCGACTCCGGTAGCCTCTGTGTTTATTTTCTTCTGTCTGTGAGTATTTTTACTGTTAATGTTATTTGCGTCGCCATGATATACTTTAATGTGAAATCTGTATGAAAGACCCCTACAGTCATTCAAACGTTAAACAGCGCTCCGCCTATGAAATATTTCTCAACGTGCAAGAGACATAAATTGAACCTGCAATGACAACAAGTATACTGAAATCATTAAATTCCACACACTCCTCTATATCAACATCATTAAATGCCACACAGTTTTCTATGCAGCAAGTTGTACATAGCGTGTCAACAGGGGCTGGGAACCAATTAAACCTATTTGCTTTATTTCTTAAGGGAAAAACTGTTTCGGATAACGAACATTTCGGATAACGAACAACTTTCCAGAATGAATTATGTTCGTTAACCGAGGTTCCACTGTACTCGGAAAGTACTCGGAAAAAAAAAACAACTTTGACGCCCAGCCCGGCGGACAGGTCTCACATAGAGAGAATGTTCCGACACGAGATCTGAACCTTGAGTCTCTCATTGTAGTGGTGACAAGCAAGTTCTTTAACCTACTACACTACCGGATGTCCACGTGTGTGCTTGCGTCTTTAAATGGTATTGAATGACCTATCTCCTCAAAAATAATATTTAAAAAAAAACAAATGGTGTTGCAAGACGCAACGACTAGCCACGTCACATAATGTCACTCCAGACCTTCAGGCGGGTGGTGGTGGTGGTGGTGGTGGTGGTGGTGGTGGTGGTGGTGGTGGTGGTGGTGGTGGTGGTGGTGGTGGTGGTGGTGTGTGTATGTGTGGGGGAGTCCGGACTACCAGACCGTCCCCTCCCTTGAGACGTACCGCGGACACCTGTCTTCAGCGAACCTCGGACATGCGCGGACCGTGTCTGGCAGCACGGCGCTGGGTGGCGCGTCTTCTGGCCGACTGGGTGCCGGGTAAAGGGCAGCTACAAGTTAATTTCCACACATTGAAACAGGAGACCGATAAACGCCGCATCGCCCGCACTTGATCTCCGGGGTTTGGCGAAACATCGTCTTGGGGCCGCACCACGAGCACGCACGGCAGATCCGCAGCGCAGCAGCAGCACGGGGCCGTCCATTATCTGCAGTCAGCGTGGCGCAAGCCATGGCCACGTGTGGTTAGTCCATCGACCACCGCGGCTCCTTCTCTACACAGTCCATTGTTGGTGTTGTCAAGGACCAAGCGACGCCTGAGTGCGTGTGTAAGCATGTATGTGTGTGTGTGATCACGTGTCATTATGTATGTCTGTGTATATATCCATGTCTGCGTGCGCGTCAGTGTGTTCAAGTATGTGCATGTGTCTATATGTGAGTGCATGTTTCTCTCTGTGTGTGTGAGAGATAGTGTGTGTTCTGGTGTTTTGACGACTTGTCTCCATGACCACCACATAAAAGATTTTCCACAATCATATTTCCGACAATGTCACAATCACAATTCCGTCGTGAATTCTCCGTGCTGTCGTCTTGTCTCTCCTAATCTTCCCACACTTGAATGCTTACAATTGGAAGAGAGTTGTCCACGTTGAACTGTTCGAGAAAATCACAATTTTTAACGAAATCATTTGTTCGCTATAAATTTTAAAAAACCAATACTGTACAAATTAAAAAGAACTTGAGGAGTCGGCTTGACGTGGAACTCAAAGGCAACACCCAGTTCAGCAATAGTGTAGAGTGCAAACGACATACCCGTTATCAAAAGGTGCCATTGATGTGCCGGAGGGAGATAACAAACGTTAACAATACAGGGACATGATGGACTCATCTCCACCGAGGTTCGTCACCTCCGCATGACAGACACTCAACCAAGCATGCGCCTGACAGCTTTTCGCCTGGAACAAAAGTTTTAAAAAACCTGTCCATAGGGAATTTCAGGTCTATGCCCTCACCCTTTGTTTGGGAATGTAACAGGAAGCTTCTGATGTACACACGAAATGCAAACAGAATATTAAAAGGGATAACAGTTTTTATTGTTATTATTGTTATTATTATTACTACTACTACTATGATGGTGTTAGGTAAGACTACCATCCAAGAGCTAGTTCGTGTGTATGCTTGTATGTGTGTTTCAAATAGTTCAGAATCGACAAATTACCCATTTACACCACATTTCTATTGTCCGCTTTCACATCCAAACTTTAGTAAAGGTTTCCAAAAGAACTTTCTCCAAAACACACACAAACGAACACACACACACACGTGCCTGCATGCACGCGCTGCACCACTCACACATATTGCTGGCGTTTGTGCAGAGGCGGCGATGATCAAGTTCTTTCTTAATAAAGGCCGTTGGTGTCCTTATGACAGGCTGCCGAGTAATTAACTTATATGAAGAATGCTGCTTTAAGTGTTTTCACGCCAACCCGACCTTACGGAGTTTTTGCCACACAATATAACAGCGGTTATTAACGAGGGACACGTGAAATTTTGATTACCTCATGTGTGGTGACAAAACTGGAGCGGTTCCAGTCTCTCGTTTTGCACCTCTTAGAGATAAAAAAAACCGACATATTCTGGAAGCTTTTTCGTCCTGCTGTCGTTTTTGTTTTTCCTCCACAGTCCCTCCCCTTTTGCTTGCTTAGTCCCCTACCCCCCTAACCTCCCCCGTGAATATTCTGTTTGTCAAGTGTGACTATGAGTATCGAGTGTTTGAGTGCGGGTGCGAGAGTGTGGGCGTGTGAGCTTTTGAGTGGTTGTGTGAGTTCCTGTATGAGTGTGGGATTTTTTTGAATGAATGTGTGAGTGTATGTGTGAAGACAGAGTTTGTCAGATGCTTATTTTATTCCTTCTCGCCCAACTGGTTAAGGCTTTCTGCTATAAAAAGTTCCAGACCGTTGTGTTTGAAATTATCCGCTCCTTGAACTGTCTTGAGATGGAATTCATTCAATCAGCATTTTGTCTTTCCCTCTGCCTCTACCTTCATTTCAAGAAGTTTACTACCGGTTGTTCTGTTCCTCCCTAGTCACCATCCTCTTTTTCCTTCATGTTCTTTTTCGTCACATTTGTTTTTCACCTTCCTTTCATCCTTCATTCTTTTCTTCTTCTCCCTCCATCTGTTTTTCCCTTTTTTACTTACGGATTTGTACGAGTACAACCAAAACATTTTTATTTTCCGCGTCTCCTTGACTGTAAATGTCACGTGTACCCTGGCTCCTGAACTGCGAACTCCACATTAACTCTTTTATGGGTACGACCGTCACGGCTGTGACCAGCAGGTAACCATACCTGGACAGCGACACATTTTACTACACATTTACTATGGTCAAATAAACAGTCATAACTGCGAGAGGTTATTTGGAAGACAGTAAAAGCTCAGGGGATTTGCATAGTATGCTTGCAAACTTTCTGAGTGGTTTTTATGAGTACTAGTCGTCTGTTTACAGAACAATACAGCAAATTTTCAACATAATAATAATAATAATAATAATAATAATAATAATAATAATAATAATAATAATAATAATAAACAGGAGTGGTAGTGACGGTGGTGTAGAGTCTGGTGCTGGTGTAGTTGTGGTGTCAATGGTGCTTACCATGATAAAACCTATGTAAAGAAGAGGTGGACAGGTTATCTCGTCCATTATACGGTCTCGTTTTGGTTCGTTCGTTTGTGATAAATCTTTCAAGATGATAAAAGCAAACACCTCTCATAAAAATAATAACAAAAAACTCTAAAACAAAACCCCAAAAACACAATCGTTTATTGCCAAAAAGTTTATGAAAACTACTAGCAAACTGTCGTCCTGCCACATCAGGAACAAAGTCAACAACATACACGCTCAGAATCCGGTAGGTGTAAAAATGTGGGAAATGAAATATTCGCAAGACGAAAAGAAAATACTGAACAGTAAGGGAGAAAAAAAAATCCCTCACGGGCAATAACACGGAGAGCTCACTGGATATGAACCGTTGTCCGTGCTATAGATTTAATTTTGACACGACGAGAATAGAATCGATCTCCTTTACATTGTCAGCTTTTTGCCGCCCATAGTCAGCAAATTCGCTCAACGTAAAACTTCCTAAATAATGGAGCACATTTTCGTTTGGATGAGCGGGAGTGCAGCAGGGCTGGAAGAAAGCCTGTTAGAGGAACAGCAGACCTGTCTTCCAGTTAATGATTCACGACTGATGTGCAAGGGTAGGTGTGAGAATTTAGCCACACGTCCACTTCCACATGACTGATAGTAACAGTCGGTGATTACAGTGCAAAGAACTTGGTCGTGCTGCCATACTTCGTGAGATAGGGCGAGTGGTTGGAAATGTCCACTTTCAAATGTCGGGAGTAATGTGCTATGAATAGGTCATATGGCTGGAAACCTTATGTGGAAGATATAAAATTGTAAAATACATAAGCGAGTTATATGCAATGTCTATAACCAGTTTGTGGTTTTTGCAAGTCAGAAGCGATCGCAGATTTGTATGAGTATGTGCAATGACAGACCTGGGCAAAGGTCGGCCCGCGGGCCGCATCCGGCCCGCCTCCTGTCTCTGACCGGCCCAGCAAGTGGCAGCACCATGACCAGTCTCAGATGTGGACACGTCGCCCACAAGTGTTGTTTGCACCTACTGTATTGTTTGTCAAGCAAGATTTATCGTCTCTTAAAGATCTATGAGGCTTAGAGGCACGCGGCATCAACAAGTGCCTGTGCTAGTTAAAGTGAGAACGAAGACCTGACAACCTGAGCGACAGTGCCAACTAGCTGGCTGGAAGACCAGGGAGAAGACGAGAAAAATACAAATAGGAGGGAAGGAACGGAAAATTAAAAATCATCGTACGAAAAAGAGATGCATAGAGCACATAAAAATCCTATAGTAGTCGGTTTAATAACCAATGGCATCTCTTTATTACCGAGATATATCCGCCGACTGATAACTGCTTGGACATTGACTGACCATATTAGAGAAGGGTGGCTTGTGCTGATCTTAATGGGCTGTGAAAAAAAACATTGCCAACTGTTTCTGACTATTAAAATTCTCATTTTGTCCTTACGAACTGAGCAGTCAAATATGCATAAGACGGGATGACTAAAAGTAGTTTTACTCTGTGGTCCATAACCACACTTTAGCAAACGAATGTGAAGCAAGCAGTCTCTAATTCTCTTTTGTCGAATCATTCTCCCTTCCTAAAACAGCCAATGCGATACAAGAAAAACGTGTTTTATCAGAAAATCCTCCAGTGCGATAAGCAAAAAACGATTTTTCCTGAATACAAAGTCACTGGCATCACAAATGGACAACTGCTACCAAATCATTAAAGCGACTATAACGGTCAATTTTTTTTCTCCATAAAACTCAAAATCTCTTGAAAATGTTTGCAAAGTCCACCAAACGACGTAAGCGATGACATGCCCCATGTACGCGCGATAGCCGGGTACATCTCTAAGCCCTAGTAATAGGGCTTTATGAAGCAGTTGCAGGGAGTAAGTATATTTTTTGGAAGAGGTGGGGAGTCTGGGCAGCGTTGAGGAGAAGTGGAACATAAACTCAAGTCTGAAAAGCACCGTGTAGAGGGACTCTGACCAAAAACTATGCCCCTTGCTCTCTCCCTCCCTTCTCCCATCGTTAATTCTTAATAACTGTGTATCCCGGAGGACTTGGTCGCAGTCTGATGATCATTCCGAATCCTAGAGCCACGATCAAATCCAATATGGCCATCCTCATATCCCTCTCCAGTAATGGGACGTTATAGGAGGACCTGGAGTACGGTCCGCACAGCAACTTTGTCACGTCCTTAGAGACCGACACTCGCTTTTCCTTCGTTTAGGCTTTCCCTTCGAAAAGTGTAAATTGCTTCTGAGTTGCTCTTAGATCTGCAAGAGTGAAGTCCCTTTCCCTTCTAACTTTCCTTTCTAGTTGGCTGCTCTTTGGCGGTGGTCGTGGGAAAAACTACATTCTGTTTAATTAGGTTCGTTTCCTTGTTATGACCTCCACCAAAAGCGAAGACGCATGTTACAGGGCATTTGTTTTATACCCCGCTCTTCAAAAGCGCTTGTTTAGACAGCGAATGTCTTGCTTACGTTCATTGGTTCTTTTTAAGTAGTTTGTTTCACGTGCATTTTTTGGTCAAGCCCACGTCTTCTCGTTTTCTTCCCGTTTGTTTGCGCACTCGCGCGGTCAGAATGTGGGAGCAAACCGAGTGGGTGAGTCTCCAGGGCTGTAATTACAAATATGGTCTTGGTTGTGAGGAGTTCAGTAGGTTCAGGTTAAGAAACAAAATGACTAAGGGAGGGTCAATATTTATCCGCAGTGCAGTTGTGTTTTCTGTTGGCAGAACTGTCGGCCCAGTCCTGGAACATTACCAGTGAAGGGGTTAACAATAAACAGTGCTCTCTACAGTGAGATGCTACTAGACAGGCTGTGGTCTGCAGTTCCAAGCAAATGTCGAGGACAAGTATCAAAAGACATCGTGTTGTTGCATCCCAAATCCCGTTCGCATATTGCTATCCAGACAGCTGACACCCTTCAGACTCTCACGTTTGAGGGACTGGGTGTTGGTATAGTCTGGACGTCGCCCCATCACACTTTCACTTGTCTAGTCCAGTTAAGTATAGTCACTAAGTGGCTGTAGATTCACTTTGGACTAAGAACTGAAGGAACTGGAGCATGGGTTGCTAAGATAAAAACCTTTTACTGAGGCATAAAGAAGTTTGTGCAATGATGGAAAAATGGAGAAGCAAGGTGACTATGTTGACAGATGAGGTTTATATATAAAAGTTTTGCATTTTTAATGAAATAAACCAAGTTTATATCTATGTTGTGGACGATGAACTCACAGATTGCCTAGGGTATTATTATCCTTACACACGCATATGCACTCAAAAAACAAAGCAAAAAGCAAACAATAACCACCTGATATCAATGATCTTTTAGAACAGAGATCTCTTAGAAATTTCGACCGGAAGTGACATCATGGGTTTCCTGCCAATGCACTCTTGTAATTTTTCAGATGGAATAAGTCCAGAAAGATAAACACAAGGGGTCGCCAAAGCTATTTTAATTCTCTTCGTCCTCTTCATTCCATGTTGTTTCTTCTTTCACGCGCTCACGCGCAACCACTCCTGCGGTGTCCCAGAGGGGAAGACAACAGGGTGACGGAACGTGCGCAGCATGGACGTTCCAAGCGCGTGGGGGTGTGGGGCTGGGAGGTGCAGCTGCAACACACGTGAAGTTTTCAGTCATAACGTTATTGCCTCCCCATCTCCCTGAACTTTTTGTCGGTGACTTAGGCGACTTGCGGAAAGATCGAGGTGCAGGCGCTAACCGCCAGGCTCACCCGATTTACTCGTCGTCAGCGCCTCGTCGTGTCGCTTCTGTCGTCTCCCAACACGGAGGCTGTAGAGCTCCTCCTCCCTCTTGCAGAACAAATCAATTTTTTTCCCCCGCCCTTTCCTCCCAAGTGAGACTGCTCCATCCTTGTTCACAAGCGTTCCGGGGAGCAGGTTTGATAGTCCCCTTTGCCCAACTTTTGCTAGCGGCTACAGGGAGCTGATGTTGTGTCGTGTCAGCGCCTGGCCTCACGGGATTGTTTCAGAAGGATGCGCATGAGGTGTCAAGGAATCCCGAAAACTGTTCCTACCCCCACTGCGCTAGCACCTTTATGCTGTAAACAATCATTTTATGAGCCTAAAGACACCGCGCATGTACTCACCGTCAATCCATCCTTACATCATGCAAGCACGCATTCAAACAACAACTCACACATACGCCCACAAGCACACAAACAAACAACAACAACAACAGATCATAGTCATCATTGCTCTTTCACACTTTACCTACAGTGGCTTATTCCCTCCCGCGCTCCTGCTCATTTTAACAGTTTGTGAAAGTATCTAAAGATTTTCCATACTTAGAACAGCATTAACATGCAATATTTAAATTATCACACTTCTAATTGTTCCGCGCCATTGTCTGAACCTGTCGATGGCTAAAGGTTATGTACCCGATACTACCTCTGAGGTTGTAACCTTTCTGTTATCTTCTTTGTTTAGCCTCAGTGTCGATTCTTCTGGATGTCTTTCGGGTTTGTTTTTTTTTTAATTTTGTGCGAGAATTATGAAGTGCAATGCCGTGCGTGTTAAGTGAGCAGCTGCCTAACTGAAAGCTTGCTCACTGGCTAAAAATACATTGTGAGGCGAGTGATGGCTGGACCATAACCGTAAGTGTGAATGACGTCACTCGTGGCTCATGAAGCGTTGGCGTGTCATAACGGCCTCCAATTAGAGAATCACAATGAGGAGGAGTGTGCGAGAGGTATCAAACACACGAGGAGAGATAGAGGAGACTGACAGGAATGGTTTTGCTGGCACCACACAAAAGCAATTCAGCTTGCCACTTAAAAAAGGGTTAGGATTACGTGCAATGCTCATTATATTCTGCAACACAAATTCATTTTCCCCAATATTAAAAAATGCATTAGCGTAATGTTGATCCCCAGTTAAGCTGGTTGCTGGTACTATAGTTGTCGGGGGTGGGTGGGGTGGCGGCCACCATGGCTCGATGCAGCAGCACGCCACTTCGAATGGTCTTGTCCGGTGTTGAGCAGGTCATACAGTCCACTTCTTCACAGTCGCCATCTTGTTCTTTTTTTTCCCACCTCAGCCTCGATCTCCCCTCTACGACGCCCTGAAGAACGATTTTGAGACAGAGTGTCGTGCCAAGTCACCTGAACGAACCCAGACCACCCTGCTTTTATGTTCCCAGAAAGGTTTTCTGGTATCGCACCAGAGTGGCGACCGCGCTGCGTACAATATTCCCCATGTAGGATAGTCCTATCAGCTTTCTGATGCCCTTGGTCTCGAATGTTTGGATCTGTCTTTCGGTATCAGCAAGCACGCCTCACATCAGTACCACCGGCTGGGGACTAGGAGGATGTGCAGCCTGTACTTGATGGTAAACCTTATGTTGTCGTCTGCAAATCGAGGGTTTTACTATTTCTTCCCCGCCATTCTTGAGCAGCTCATGTGGGACGTTGTCAACTCCAGGTGGTTTCTCTCCCTTCGAACTGCGTACGGTTGTCTCAACCTCTGACAGTAGGACTAGGTCGGCAGGGTCGCTGGCTTGAGTCTGGATGCTTTGGAGGATGCTGGGATCTGTCTTGGTGAGGTTCTTCACTAGCTGGTCTTCGTCAGTTGCTGTCTCCCCTGACCTCTGTCAGTTCCAGAATGATCCACTTGTACTGTTCCCTGCTGATGGATAAGTTCTTTCACCTTGTCACATTGGTATAATGTGCGAACATTCTATATACCGATGGAAGTTCTTTCTCTCAGCTTGACTGTTGCCCTGGTAGTGCACTTTTTGCTGTCCCCTGCCAGGAGTTTGCCGAAAGAACGGGTGGTCTTTGTTGGTCCGGCCTTCGAGCAAATCAACAAGTTGTTTTTGTGTTGTCTAGCCATAGCCCCCTCTCTAAGCCTGTTCTCTAGATGGCGCCCATCTTCAGATTAAGTCTCGTGGAGAAGATGGAGAGCTTGTTTTTTCCCGTTCTCGGAATATGGAACTCCCGTGTGCGGATGGACTTTAGTTCCTGTTGACATCCTGTCACTGCTCTGCGGGTGTGCTTTGCCGGGATGATGGTTAATTACTAGACTTTGAGTTATGTAAAGACTAATCACCATGTAAACAAATCAGACTGGACCTTTCAGACTAACATACTTTACACAAAGTATTTTGCGTTATAGAAAAGTCTACTATCAAAGGTCTGTTAGAGTGCTCAACCTCCTTGAAAAGAATAATGAAATGTGCAACTGTGTTTACAAGGATAGAGACTATTCTAATGTTTTCTGGAAAAAAATGTTGAGTTCAGCTCAGCCTAATAGTTCAAAGCAAATAAAGCCACTCTGAAATGTAAAAAATTTCCGTGAAACAGATTTTATCTGTTAATATATAGCTGGAAAATAATTTGCAGAAATGTGACATTGCATATCAATATTGGTTACATGACGGGAACCAACAAATGCTTGATGTGACAGACGGTGAAATGTTACTCGTTGTTCGAAGCAGTAGCAAATGTTTACATCACCGAAAAGCGAGGGAAAATAAGGCTAATGGTTGATGTGATAGACGACAAGGGAATATGGTTTACATCAACAAGATTAGCGAGAAGGGCGTGACGAGGAGGTGACAGACGACACTGCAGGTGCCAGACAATAAACAAGACAGAACCTAGACTAGTATGCGCAGAAACAACTAATTCAATGGCGACGAAGAAATTCCACAATTCTGACTGAAACACTCGACATCACAAACTTTGTATGACTTGAACAGACAACATCATAAACTCTGTACATTTAAACAGATGATTATGAGGAGATACTGTTTAACTTACAACACCTATAAGCAGCAGCATCATTCTGAATTTTTTCTCCATCATATTCCCCTAGTCGCGTTTTTTTTGTGTGTGACACGAAATATCCATGTGGACTAAAACACAAGTGACTCTTTTAGTATGGAAAGCTGACCTCCTGTGAGACTACCAAACGATAGGATAGGTGGCCAGTTTGGTATTCAAACGACCGTTGCTAATGCGCTTCCCGACATCACGAATACTGTCGGAGTGCCGCCATTGCCACGCCTCGACACGCTTCGGCTCTTGGTGTCCGTGCCGGCCCCAGGCGCCGGGCCCCTGCCTAACATCATCAGCGCCGAAGCAGGTTCGTCATGTGACACTTTCACAAAGAGCAATAAACAGTTCGACGACACATACAGAACAAAATGGTACATCCCCTTCCATCCATCCTGTCCCTCTCCACCAGCATCCCTCCCGTTTCTGAACCCTCCTCCCGCTGCCTCCAGCAAAACCATACTGTCAAAAGTGCTCCCTTGAGACTGATCAACTTTGACCCCGTTCTGTCTCGGCAGCTGTTGTAACCTTCATTGCTTTTAGAGTAATTTTAATTCAGGATGACCGGCAGTTTTACGATGTGTAAAAAGAAAAAAAAAATGTGGCTGACTGCATGACTGCAATCGCGAGAGGACACGATGGAGAGACTGATAGCGCCATTTTAATAGAAGTGTTTGGAATGATCGTAAAATTATGGAGGTTTTCATAAAAGCTGCTAGGGAGCAAATAGCTGGTGCAGTCATATGCAAGTCCTCTGATTGTATAGTGGTTACCGACAGCATTAGGTTATGTCCCTGAGCACCACAATGCATTGCTAATGCAGAATATTTGATAAACAAAAAAAACATATCTGCAGGGTATGCAAGCGGTCTGCACTCTGTCCCTTGTTTTGTGATGTTATATAATATGTCCTATATCTTATTCATACTGATTTTCCTCAATCTGAGCGGGGTTTTCTTTCTTCTGAGGCATGTATAAATGAATGTATTGTGTAATTGTGTGCGTTTGACATTAGATATCTATAATAAGCTTATAACACAAAAGTGTACTTAATAACCTCAACTGTTTTTCTGAATAGCTGGTATGTGGTGTAGTGCTAATAGTAGCATCAGAATATGCAGTGCAAGTAGTAGTAGGAAAAGGCTTTATAATTCCATTCTTTTGCAGGATTTTTTTAAAAAGGGTGAGGTTTGTCCCCTTACCCTTTTTTTTTTTAAAGATCGTTTAAATGTTAGAGACCTTACTTTTTTCGGGTTTTCCGGGGGCGGTGCACTTCTCCTCTCCCTTCTTTCCCCGACCCTCTGTGGTACCCATTGCCGACGGCTGGGTCGACTTGGGGAAGTTTGTTGTCCTTTCTGGTATCGAACCGGCACGCCTCTCAGATGGGCGAGCTGTTTTCCCAACTTTTGTGCAGAAGGTATTATTATTACTTGAAGACACTTTTGATTCAACTTAGCCGCACCTTCCAACTCTCCCCTCGGTTATTTTTACGGTTGACAAGGAAGCCGGATATTTGGAGCAAGCAGTAGTTATGTCATCCTTTCACTCTCTGCGCAAAAGTGGGGAAGGGGGATAGAAAAACAAACGAAAACGAAAGACAAAAGTGTGACCGAAAGTGTGAGCGTAGCACGGTTCCAGGATGTAGCTGGTACAAAAAGCTCACAACATTTGCTGTAAGTGGTCCCAGGTGTCGCTGGATGCACTCAATTGCGAATATCAGATGCACAGCCACCCGTGGATGCGAACACACGGAAAACAGAGACAAGTATGATAACAGTGAAGGAAACACATAAATCGTCGTCCCCTGGGAGGAGGTGTGTGTGAGTGTGTGTGTAGGGAATCTTGTTCGTCTGTCTGTGAGGTGTGATGGAGACTCCACACTGCGATCTGTTCTGCGAAATAAAAGCTTTTATCAGAGAATTTGGTTTTTATTTAGTTTTTGGTTGACTGGTTGTTTGGTTGATTGGTTTGTTGGTGGTTGTTTAGTTTAGGCTTGGTTTAGTTTAATTTTTTTTTCTTTGTATTAGCGGACCAAAGCTGCTTGTTAAGACTAGACTAGGAGTGTAGATTATGCTTCATTGCTCTATGAAACTTAATGATCCACAACTGCTCTTAGGACACGAGGTGCTAAACACGTCAGCATCGCCATTATTGTCAGCAACATCATTTTCTTCTTCAGGAATTTCGATGTCGAGGATCTGCCCCATTGGCTCTCGTGGTTCTTCTTCTGCTGTAAATGCGATCGTTTTAAAGGAAATGGTCGTTCTTCGAGGTATGAACAATATTGATACTGTACGAAATTCACATACATGTCAAATGCAGTTAAACTTAACTTTAATTTTCTACAAAGTACAGACCATACAAGTCCTTCATTACGGATTTGTGATGTGGACTCCGCTGCTGAAACAGAAAAAAAAATCTGTTATTCGAAATCAGATGGGGAAAACAACTGAAAACAAATTTCCTATCGTTAACAGAAGATTAACAAGTACATACGAAGCAAGTTTCCCTCCCGAAGGGTTCTAAAAAAAAAACCTCTCTGGCAACAGTAAAGTAGTGTAAGATTGTCCCGTTTGGCCACGTGACCCGCCACAACTTTATCATCTCTAGACAGAAGATTTTCGCGAGTGTGGCGGCAAAGCACGGGAACTTCAACTATAGGCAAAAAAGCTCGAAGCTTGTATGTACATTTACATAGCTAGCCCCTTAAATTTTCTTATCATTTGTAGAAATGATGGGCTCACGCTGTACACCAACCGATAGACGAAAGATTCAAACACTGTTAAGGAGTGTAAGAATTTCTCTTTTAAGAAACATAATGAAGCAGACAGCGTAGTTATCGACTGTACAAGTAGGAAGATGCTTGGCTTTGGTGGGAACAAACTCCATGCTGACAGTTCACGACGCTCGCACTCGCACATTGACAGGTAAAAAACGAGTGCATGAGGGAAGCAAGGGAGGGGGAGGGATTAGTGTTTTACGCCGTGCCAGCATCTAAAGCGAAGTCACGGCAAGGTAGCCAGCCCTGTAAACAGATGCCACATGTAGAGAAAGACCAGCGTGCCAGAGACGAGAGCTGAACCAAGGACACCCAACCTTCACTGCATTGGTGACAGGCGATAACCGTTTGCACCACCGAAACAAAAACGCAAAAGAAGAAATTTTTGTCCCCTGTGAATCTCTTCTGATAGTCGGCACTGTAGGCTGCCCCTCCTGGTTCCTGCGTACGTCACTGCTGTACAGCGGAAGCTGATTGGTTTAATATCTGCTCAGACCTGTGGCTGGAAAACATTGCCCCAACCCTTGCCCTTCTAGCAACAGCTCTGCATCAATTGATACCTGATTTATCCAGGGAGGTAACAAAGGCGAATTGGACTCGGCCTTGCACATGCCGTACACTAGATACGGTGAGCCATGTTCACTGCCTTACGGCACCATAAGCAGAACCATTTTAACATGGGAGCACTTTCATTTTCTGTACAATGAAGCCTACACATACAAAAATGATTTACAACCAAATGAGGGCAACCTAGTTATACTACTGGCTGGCACGAGAGACTTTTTTTTTTCGTTAGTTTATGTGCTTTACTAATAAATGCGATCCGACATGATGCTGTTCAGTAACTGGCTGCAGTCCCCAAACCTCGCCAGACAAATTATTAACGTCCTCCGTCATTCCGTTAATAACCTAATCAATGGGAGATAGCCCCTTAATACATATTGACAAGAGACTTCTTTTTCTTTCGTCTCAGCTATTTAGTTCAGCTGTATCATTATCGTTTAGATAATGAGTATGATGCCACACGATGAAGCACGTAATAACTATAATAGTTACCTAGACTGAGCAGCATGCAGTCACCGGTAGTAGCCCTTGTAACGAACTTCGTGGAAAGATGCTATTGAAGACTTACGTGTCTTTAACTGATCTTATTTTACCTGCAGGTATATGATGTCCTATATAATATATATTCGATCGACATGTCACAGACAGAAAAGCTGATAACATGATTTATGCTGGCAATAAAAAAATGTACATGATAATATTAAACATGGTATAGATATCTAAAATAGTGTCACCCAAAGCAACTTTAAGTCATGTAGAGACTGACTCGCGTTCTGTAAACAATTTTAATCGCGCTTTCAATTGCAGGAGCTCTCCAGTGAGGAAAACCAAAACAATCCCTTTGCCTTTTGGAGTCGACGGTACGTGCGATATGTTCTTGAGTTCGAAAACAATGTGCCTAACATGTTCAGCTCATTAGGAACTTGTAATTTAATTTTATTGTTCATTAATTAAACCCGGTAAATAAAGTATATTTATATTAAGCATAGTCAAATACTGGAAATTAGAATGAGAGCTTCCAACTTTCGTTTTCATTTTTCTTGCGGCGAAAGACAAAATCAAGCACTTTAATTTATCAAAAGGACGGGCCTTCTCCATCCCCAAACACATGCTAACCAGATTTTTGTCAAAATAAAGCAAGGGCCATTGGGTGATTGATTTTCACATTTCTGTTTTCCTTTAGTGAAAGAAGACTTTAAATCCTTCTTTTTTACAAAATTGTCTAAGCAAATAACAATCTTTTCGATTAAAAACGTTATTAGGAGGCTGAAGGAGGAGCGAAAGTTAACTGTTATTGCAAGTAATATAATTATAGAAAGAGAAGAGATGCATTCCAACGCTTAATATAATAATAAGAATAATAAAAAGGGCAAGGGCTCATTTGGAACAGTTTCAAAGAACCTTAAGCGCATTGTAGATATCTTGTAAGATGTGTCCCATATAAAACCAGAGCAAAAACATCAAAGTCCAAATAATATTGACAGACATGTGTGATATACATTTGGCCAAGTAGGTAGGATAGAAAATTATCAGTTAAATGGATAGAGGTGTTTTGGTAATAACTTGTAACAATAGCCTGCTCATCTGTAGCTTCATATAGAAATTGGAGGTCTAAAATGAAATGTAAACTGCTGAGTGTAAAACAATGAAAACTATCAAACAGAATTAAATGCAAAGATAAATGAAATATGAAAGAAAATAATATGTAAAAAAATTCAAAATTTTAAGATTGAAGTTTAAGAATAAAAGGTAAACAAAAACACAGCATCTGTACTTTTCACATCTTTATTTTTATATTTCTTTCTCGTAATCATGCACATTGCATGTTTGTGAGAATCATGTTACCAAGGATATAGGAGCTTCAATATTATAGAGAGAACTTTTATCATGGCATACAGTCTGACAACTATAGGATATGCTAGTTGTTATCAATGATATCATTAATGTTTTGTAGCCTATGGGCCATTGAATTTGTAAAAGTAAAGTGTGAAGAAGAGGAGTCTGGAACTAGCACTGATAGTTCTGAAAAGTGTTGATATTTTAATGCATCAAAGCACATGTGAAAATATGATGAAAAAAACCAGCTTTAGGCAAAGGATGTTTTCCTTGTAATTTTCAGACACCTTAAACTTTGGTGAACTCCAATGGCAGCTCAGCATAGTCTCGAGCAACATTTAGTGAATAGAGTCATCAAAAGACTTCTGCAGACTCAAAATGGCGAAGATACACTAGCGTCTTTAAATAAGCAACTTGCTCAAGAATGCAGATTAACAGACGGAGACCTATTGAGAATTCTAGAGAGGTTTGGTGGTACTTTTGAGATTTCTTATGGTCCGATCAATTACACTGTTAAACTCCGACCACGCTTGATTTTGTGTCCAGCCCACAGCCGCCAGAGTGGTTCATGTCCACCCGGGTCTTGTAATGGCCTGCATATTTGTAAGTTCTTCTTATTATCAGGGTGTTGTGTCCATGGGCAAAGATGTCTTTTTGGCCATGATTTGTCTTCATGGCATAATACACCAATACTCAAGAGTTACATGCTGGATCACCTGAATATTACAGAGCTTCGAATTGTACTAACAATACCTGAGAATCGCTGCCAGGTGACAAAACCTGAAATATGCCATTATTACAACAAAAAGTCTGGCTGCAAAAAAAAAAACAGCTGTCGTTCACTGCACATTTGCCGTCCATATGTTTTGAGCAAATGCAAGTTTGGTAAAAACTGCAGACGGGAACATGACATTTTCAATGAGCAGGTAAGTACCAAAGGCAAGATATATCAGTCAACATACATTGTTTTATCATGAAATTTGCATGCCAGGATTTTTTTCCTGCTTTGGTGATACTCTTATAGAACAAAATTTAAATTTTTTAAAATTGTGTCTCTTTAGTTGAAGAAATAAATAACAATGGGCTGTTTTTAAAGTGTCATTTTATATATCTGAAGTCATAATCATGAATATTTGCTTAAATTTTTTTTCTATACCAACAATGACCAAATTTTTTTTTTTTTAATAGGTACAAAATGTGCTGAAGCTTTATGGTGTTAGCACTTCTCGCCCACCAAGATACATCCTTGATGAGCTGAGCCAGTATGAGGAGGATAGCAATTACAGTAGTGGCACTGAGGGGAGCTATGCCGATGGTAGTGACGTGGACAGTGTTGAAGAAATTGATTATAGCTATGTACCCGACAGAAGTAGGAACTCAAGACTTCAGAAATGTCGATCCACACCAAACCTTGCCAATCGTCAGACCATGGCACTAGCTAAAGGTAGAAACAGATTCCGACATATTTCTAAGCAATGCAGGTTTCATTTGTTTCTGTCTCTTTATATATGAAAACCTTTTGCATAAGGAAGAGATGGATTGCACTTGCATGCTGAATCAAATGTATTTTACCAAAATATCTTCTTAAATATTAATAATGTTTTTGAGCAAACAAACCATTTTTCAGCAATTGCTAAAACTAGATAGCACTCATCTAGTCATCAGATATTAGGTGCATTTGACATTTGTATTTATCAGGCATATTTCCTGCTGAATAAAGTTTGAAATAATTTCACAAACAGAGCCAAGGCATCGGTTTCCATCCACCAGTCGGAGAGGTCATCGGAAATCAGCTAGCCAGAGCAGTGATGATAGCATCCCTCCAGTTAGGAATTCAGAAATCTGCTTGTATCATTTACAGGTAAAGCAAGTATGCTTTTTTTCCTACTATTTGCCTGTTCATTGGTCTACATGTTACCTGTTATTACATGAGTGCTACTGAGATTTGTAGGGATTTAGTAGGATTTAACTGTGGATGTGATCCATTTCCACTCACTGGTTTTGCAGTTAGCTAGGCACAATTACAGGCATATGACTTATACAAATGCTTAACTGGTCAACTGAATAGAGGTGCTATAAAAATGACCCAAGTAATTAAACATTGTCAAATATCATGCAACAATCACTTCTTTTGTGTCAGAGCAGGTGGTTAAATAATAAAAAATGTGCTAATAACTGCATGTTGTCCAGTAAGCTCTCACATTTCTTATGACTTATTTCAGCTATCATTTCTTATTATAATTTATATGAACTTCTTACATCACTAGAATAGTGCTTCACATTGATTCACACATTCACCTGTGTTCAGTGATAAATATCATGCTTGAAAAGCACACATTCATTGAGTTAACAGGACAGCTCATGTCCAAATTAAAAGAAACAAAGAAAAAAATATTTTAGGATATTTTGCTTAAAGGGTTATAAAGGACTAGCATATTCAAACTTGTTTCAAATACAATCTCTATTTTGCCTTGCCAAATTTTAAGCACTTCTGTCAGTAAGCCTGAAAAGTGTTTCTATGTTGACATTGTCAATTCACCAGTTTTTGGTGTCTGTCAACTAAGTATTTTAGCAATCTAAGTGTAATAGTCTGCAAATCACCATAGAATGGGTCACTGCAATAGACAACAAGCTCTTAGTAAACTGTATTATCTGCATGGTTATTCAAACTTTGGGCATACAAATTTTTAACATTTGTATTACAAAATACTTTTCTTTCTTTTTAAGGCTGCTTGCACTTATGGCCAACACTGTTACAAGATTCATGCTGATGGGAACTTTCTCTGGCAGTTTATACATTTTTGTGACATGGATGACCAGGAGGGCTGGCAGACCTTTGATGATAACAGCAACAAACACTGGAAAAATTGTTTTCTCAGCCAGATTTAGAGGAATGCCTTGTTGAGATGTATAACCTAAATTTCTTATAGATCTCATTATTTCTAGTCAAAATATAAACATTGTGTTATTAGATAATGCTGGATTTAGTGCTTTATTTTGATGACTTTTGAAATAGTTTTAGAATTTGTTACCCTATAATTTATTGTCTCTCTCACTATCTGTCTAACTGGATGAATTTATGTATGTGTGGATCCGTAACAGACACAATGATACAAAAAGATAGACGAATATATTGGGAAGTAATTTTTTATATGTATGTGTGTGTATGTTAATGCTGTGTTTTCTGTACATATAAATTGACAAGATTGATGCATCATAGTTTTTGTTAATGAGGTTGAGATTTTAAACTCCATGGCAGATCATTAAATTGTGTAGTGAAAAGAACATCCACTCTGAAGGAAAATGTTAATTTACCAACTCAATTCCCTTTATGCCATAGATATGTCATAAAAAAAGAACAGGCATCTTCAAAGATTGTCATTTTCTTCTCAGGAGTGGGGAAGTTATGAAGGTGAATTTCGAAAGAATGATAGCGAAATCCCATGATTACAAGTACAATGTTCGACGACTTTCTACTCCATCTTCGATGTCTCCAGCATTGCAAAAAAGAAAGAGCAGATTTTCACCTGTTGGTGTTACCTGGATGTGGTACTATCAAACAAAAGATGGTCATTGGCACAAATTTGAAGAGGTAACAAATTGGGTTCCGAACAAATTTATTACTAATTGTTTTTGTTTAGTCATTTGATCATTCTTTTTACACATCAGACTATTCTTCTTGAAAGATGATATCTCTTAAACAACAGTTTATCTCATGTATTCTTTTGTTTGGCCAGAATAAGACCAATGCTGCACTGACTAGTGACAGGCTTGAAGCATATTATCTTGAAAGCCCAGATTCACGAAGGTTGGTATGATTGAAGTAAACTTCAGAAAAATGATAATGACTAACACAAGAACAGGTGAACAATGCAAACTCAGACGTAGACCAATGTACTTGCCAAGCAGCAATGGACAAAGAGTTCGTCAGAGGTTAGTGTTTGAGTGAGAGAGAAAACCACTAGTAAGATCCTAAAGAAATGTCCTGGTCCTTTCAGAACTTGAGCAGTCCTTGCCAGTCAGGGACCTGATATAATAAGGGCTGCTGTTACCTTGCTTATTTTTGCATTTTAAAAGCATTCCTTTTGATTATCAGAAAATTGCATGCACAAACGAGAACAGATGATTGCATTTATCAAGAACATTTTTCTTTTAAAATCCTCTGGTCCTCTGTTTTTAGTCCTACCAATAATACCGTAGTAATACAGCCAAGTGACTTCACCTCTCTGGGAGTCTTTCTTCTGACAAACACTGAAATTCAATAAATGCATTTTCATTTATAAAGTACTAATGGGTAAACTTTTCTTCAGACTCTCTTTTGTTATTTTCCTTAAATAACATCCGAACTTTTCAAAATCTTAATATTCCCATTCCTAGAATAGACCTTTTTAAATCAAGTCTGAAATATTCCAGGAGTGTGCTGTAGAATAGCCTCCCTCTCCATCTTAAGCAAATGAACTCCCTGAACTGCTTGCAATGCCAATTACTAAAATACATATACCACAATGTAGAATAATTTAATGAGACCTCCTCCAACAAAGATCCTAAGCCATAAAACATTAGAGATACATCCTGACTCCAGGATCCAACCACCACTTTTTTTTAAAATTCACTTTCCCCTCTCTTTTGATGTCATACCTTATGTTTATTATTGCTTATTTTCTTAGTAATTAGTTAACTACTTAGCTTATCCTTCTGCTGTAAAAGGCAAGGACTAGATGAAGAAAAGGTCCAGCTTATTCTACCACCCTCATTAATAAAGAATTGTCATTGTCTTTTTACATGTTATGCACAATTAACAGGAGTGCTTTTTAAAATGCAAAAACAAGCAAGGTAACAGCAGCCCTAATTATATCAGGTGCCTTACTGGCAAAGAGTTGCAAGCTGGTACATTGGTTTTTGTCTCTGTACCATGAGATTGCATGTATATGTTTATTGCCCATTTATAGATATCTACAATAAGCAAACACGCTATTCCTGCGAGATATATCTAACTGGGCAGTGCTGCTTCAGTCTGCCTCTAGGGGCCATAGGTATGACTGTTCATCCTCTTCAAGCTTGGGCACAAGGCACTCCACTCTCTATGAAGACATCACCAACTTTTCAGCAGCAGTCACTGTTAATGGAAAGCAGCAGTAATTCATTACAAGGAATGCATCAAAGTCAGCCTTATGATATGATTCAGGTGAACACTTTATTGGAACTGTTCTTTTCTGTTCTAAATAGAATGGGAAAGTGTTTTGTTGGTGGCTGCAATGGTATTTTTCTTTTCTAAGCTGTAACATGGGAAACAGAAGTGGTAATGGTAATGCTTGTGGTAGGGGAAAATACTGTGTGTGGTTTGTTGGGGTTTTTTTCGGGGTGAGGGGGGCAGGTTTGGCTTGGTAGTTGTCAGTAAGAGAGCATGAGGCTGGGAAGATGCATATGGTCTACAGTCCTTGGTGGGTAGTTGACTACATTATATGTATATAAATGCACCATGCTTAAGTTATTTGTTAGTAAATAGGTGTATATAAGCTTGCTTAATCCTATTTTTCTTTTTTTTTTTTTCTTTAGTTGAGACATAATGAGGAGGAGTTTCAAATGATAGAAAAGCTTTTCCGACAAAAAATTGGCAGATCATGCATAATTCTTCATATCTTCAAGATTAGGAATGAAGCAAGACAAAGCCATTTTCTGGAGTAGGTATTTTTGTTACCAGTTCTCACAAATGTGTTATATATATTTATATGTATCTATTATATATGTAATGGACAGGGGATGTATGGGTATCAGTGTTTATCATTATACACACAATAAACAAGGCAAGAAAAATGACTTAGTCTTTTAGGGAGCTCATAGTCAGGGTTATTGTTATTATGTCAGTTTTAGCATTTAGTTGTCTATCTCATTAGAGACTTAAACTATAAAAGAATCTTTTGCATTATAGTATATTTTGGTTCTTCTAGAGGTAAATGCAAGTATTTTCTCTTTGATACAAGCCAGGTTTCTGATCATTTAAACAATTGTGTAATTTATTTATAACAGACAAAGCTTTGCATCTTTAATGAATATGTTATAAGAAAACTTCTTGTATTATATGTTTTTGTTATGCCATATTCACTGACATTGTTTCGTTAAAATCCAATTTTCATGTGGAAAAGTTATTTATGTTGTCATCTACAAAGCTCTTTGACAAATGAAGTTTTTGATAAAGGTAGCCAAAGTTAGTCCTCATTGAATAAAATATTGCACATTAATATTTTTTCCTATCATATATTCATTCAAATAACCAAGAATTGTTTTTGCAAGGTAAGATATGGTCAGTTGAATGTATGTTAAAGTGGGGAGAAAATTATATTTTTCTGATGAATCGAAAAACCTCTGCAAGATGCTGTTTTCCAAAATCTGGATGAATAACCCCTTCTGAACATGCCCATCAACAGAAATTGAGTTTACGTCATGCCTGTACCAAAGATACAAAGATACACCTAATTAACATATGATCCTGCCTTTCTCGTTGGCTTAGGCCTTGATGCCATTAAGGCATGCAGGTGCAATCATGATGTTGACTTCTTTCTATACATGGTGATGTTTGCAGATGTGTATTGTGGGAAATGAAGTGTGTGTGTGTGGGTGGGTGGGGGTTAGAGTATTCCCTTAGATATTGGGAAATAGTACCTTATTTTGCATTACACATTGTCACAAAAAAACATTCACCTCTAAACCTTAAAAAAATTAAATTATTTTAAAGGTCTAGGGAAGTGCACAATCATTTTCTGTATGGTCTATTGAATGATTCACTCCATTTATGTGCACATGATTAATGTTTACTAATGTTTACTACAATAAACAATACTGTTGCTGTTGCACAGGAAAAGAAGAGCAATGTCAATGATGGCAGGAGGTAAAAGGATATTTGAAAAACAAAACTTATTCTATGGAGCCTCAGCCATTGGAAAACTCAAGAAGAGATGTCAGAAAGGAGTGAAATGCTCTCCTCCAGAGGGTTCCTTGGTCTTTGGCAATGGATGTCACTTATTTGACTCAGCAGGAAAGGCTGACAAGTGCAGTGGTCAGGATGGTCAACAACGCCACTTGTTAATTGTAGATTGTCTTGTTGGTGATTTTGGGCAAGGGTTTTCCGGCCTGCAGTCACCTCCTTGTAAACCTGATGGAAGCTGGTATAATTCATGTGTTGATGATGTATACAATCCAAAAATCTTTGTTATTTTTGAAAAATCTCAAGTTGTTATTCGATACTGGATTACCTATATGTTCGCATAAAATGAAAGTAAATGGATAGCCAGGCCAAAATAAAGAAAAAGGAAATACCAAACAATTTAGAGGCAAAATGAAGAACCCTGGCCCAATTTAGAAAAAAAAATGAATAAGGTTTGAAAAATAAGGCAGTTTGTCAAAGTAACTAAAAAAATACAAACTTCAAAATATAATTAATAAAGCACAAGCAAAAGACGTTTAGATTGCAAAAGAAAGTGTTCTCATTTTGGTGTAAGATTTTATGATTTAAAAAGGTGTTTGCTTTAATAATGCCATGTCTATAATCATGGCACAGAGTAAAGTGTGGTTCCATGAATGTGAGTGGTTTTTATGAAAAAAAAAAATCTTATGGTCATTTGACTGCATTTTTCTGGCTGCTGTTATCACAACAAATCTGTTTTTTCTTTTCAGCATTCTAGTTACATGTATTCATCATAGGTTGGGCACCTTATTTGTGTAGCTCAAGTGATGTGCTGCTCATTGTTAATTTGATTTTGGTAGAAAAGAAACCTCATAGATTCATTAATCTAAATGTTTCAACTGAATTGATGTGCAGCAGCCATATGACCATTATCTTCTTCTATTTCATTAATCTCAGCATCAGTATTAATATTACTATTACTATTAATATTACTTTTTAAGAAGTATTTCGTGCTGTCTCAACACAAACTTGTATTGCTGGAGTGCTGGCAGTAGTTTTTTTTTTTTTTTTTTTTTCAGTTAACTGCTAAAACGAGGCATGAGACTACAAAGCTTCCGGTTTAGTCCCATTCTTTGTTTAGGCTCGCAGAGACTAACAGCGGAGAACTTCGCAAGAGGCCAAGCGTTGGTCTTGGCAGACAAACAGCAACCTGTACACGTCCCTGGTCTCATAGCCATTTGTATCTCATTCTAATGACTCGGTTGTCGTTTAGCTGGGCACTTAACTGTTGTAGCGTGTAACCTCTGGGCAAACTTGGTCTGTAACTTACATGTAGCACTCTATAGTAGTGTGCTAAGTTATTTCTGTGTTTTTGTAGAAGACAGGCGCCGAACATCTCCCTTCCTCACGCCTGCTGCATACGTAATAGCCGGCCTTGAACTGTCCACCTGTGGCTACCGGCTACTGGGCCTAGTGATACACCCCAAGTTACGAAATCGTCTGACCCGGTTTACTCGGGTGTCTTCCCACTTCCTTCCCCCCATAGTGCAAAATCGCCGCAAGATTGAAGCACTTTCGTACTTAATGAATCATCCAAACAACCAACTTGAAGGAGGATAAGATCTGGAGTTTGCGGCAATTTCGATCTTTGTGTTATTGCGCGTGGCCATAGAGGGACTGACGTGTCGGTTATATATACAGCATGTAAGTATGGCCCTCCGATCTATTTAGTTATTTTTATTTTGATAAAGTATGTATAGATATTGATACAAGTTCTAGGATGAGGAACTTTTTTTTTTAAAACTACAGTTTTGAACTTTTTAAGAAGCGACCTTACTTTTTGAAGTTCTGAGAACTATTTGTTTTTTAATGCCAGCATTTAATGAAACTGGCACATGGTCTAGCATTTCGTTATTTTAAATTTTAGAGTACTGCATTAAACAAATCTGATGTCTTTTTAGATGCCACTAAAGCATCCTTTGCAAATTTAATCCAGCAAATACTGGGATATTCTGTTATTCTTAAACATTTTTTTTATATACAATTTATATACTATGCAAATATCCGAAACAGTTGATATATTAGCTGTATGCATGCACACACACACTATATATATATAGTATTACTACTGAGAAAATTCTAATTTTTTTGAAAATCAACTAGTGATTTTTTTTAATGTGTGAACAAATTTTTGTTCATTTTGCTCACCTAGAGATGGTAGTTTGCTAGAGATTTTTATTGTGTGCTTCACTTTTTCTTATCTTTGACACATCATAGTTAGTTGTTAGCTGCCTTTACAATGAAACTGAAAAACTAAACTGGACAGAGACAATTTGAAAGTTTTATTGTTTGATAACTGAGGAGGAGAGAACTTGTGAAAAACCAGTTGCAATATAAGAAGAGCATATATTGTTTACATGTTAATTATCAATAATAATGATGATGATGGAATTTATATCGGTCATTTCCTCACACGGAGGCGAGCTCAGTGTGCTTTACAAGACACAGGGACCAAAACTGCAATTCATATAAAACTATAAATTGATATGCACTCAATATAACTTATGTTTTGTTTCTTTATATGAAATTTTTTGAAAATAGCATATAGGAAGATGGATATTAGGAATGTGTAGATCATATGACATCTCTGATCATTTATTGCCTGTGAACTAAATAGAGGAGCAACCGTTTTATAGTTTCCTTTCTAAAATGTACTAATAAAGTACAAAAGCAATTAAGACCAAGTCTAAAAGCAAAATAGTGCATAATATGTATACAGATTAACAGAAAAAGTGACGTGTTTTTCTTTTTTATTATGCTGTCTTATTTTATTGGTATGATATTCAATCAGCTTTTTCTACTGGGAATTTTGCAGATGGCATACATTTACATTTATAATGGTTTTCTATATTATTTCCCTTGTAATAAGTTGTAATTGGACCCCAGTCTGAGGAAAGTTACATGTGTGGTGGGGACAAGATGTAAACAGATAACCTGTGATCTGTACTGCTTTTGGTAATGTTTGTCGTTACAGAAGGAAAAAACGGTTACACCGATATTGTAGATGACAGTGTTTTATGCCATCAGCAACTGAGGCAATAATCATGGCATGGCAACCGGCTCTGTAAACTAGGCGCCACATTTATAAAGAAAACAATATCTGATATTGAATACAAGAACACTTATCTCTACATTAATGTAGTCATGTCAATGTCTAGACTTTGTATACTGTCTGTATACAGATATTTTGGGGTCAGTACAGTTGTGGAATGTGCATCCATACATTTACCTTGAAATAAATGAATTTTTATAAGATTCCTTATCGTCATTGGTTGATCTGTGGGTGTCTCTCTCTTTCACTGTTTGTGTGTGTAACGCCATTTTTTACGGTTTAGATATAACTGTTAAAAAAAACAAAACAAGAAGCACGACCTGCATGGTGATCTCTGATGGTCTGGTAGGAATCCTTGATGACAAAACCTTCAGGCGCAAAGCCGCCATTTCACACGAAAACATAGTGTCTAGTAAGATATATAAACGTACCTTCTCGATCGTGTTTTCACAAGTGTCTGGTTTGCAACTAATTCGTCCCTGGTTTTCTCACGTTTACGATGGCCAGTGTGGCCTTTTAGCTGCCAGGCTGTGAATGATAGCAGATGATTTTAGTGCTTTAGAAAGGAGATATTGCGTAACGATCGGGTGGAAGATATAAGGTCAGTAAGCAGAAGCAGCCAAACTACAGAGTCGTGGAAGCGCTCTGTCCGGCGGGTCTTTCTTTGCTCAGGTATCACCACAGCCTGTAGTTAGCATAACAATATAATTAAGCGACTTTAATGGTAGTCCCATGAACTTATACAGTCGGAAGTCAATGAGGTGATAAAGCCCCAGTCACAACGTCAACCTTCGCACGCTATGTCCATTCATTTCGTCTGTCAAAGTGCTCAATTCCTTCATATTACAGGTCACCTACGTAAAGACAATTACAATTCTCCTGCTGCACAGTTCTCGTCAATCATCGATCTCCTAATCCTACTCCGATCGACACTTTGCAATCGGAATCCGCTTCCTACGTGTAGGAGGAGCGAGTAGCTGTGTAGTTACTACACGTACTGGCTTACGAACACAGAGGCATGCCAATTCGATACCCGTTTAGCGCAGCTCTCTTTCCCCAATCGACACAGCCGATGGGTTGTGGAAGGTAAGACAGCGAGGGAGAGGAGATGGTACCGCCCTCAGGTAAAGCTGGCCCCTTGAAATGGGAGATCTCTAACACCCTCCCTAAAGACACGGACCGTCCCTTACCATCCTCAACCCGTATGTTAATGACATAAAAATTACGTATTGTAGATACATGTCTTTTATATATGTGCTAATACAATATGTTTTTTTTCTTTGATACTTTAGAAGAAACTTGTATTGGCCAATTTGTATTTAACTGAGGACCCGCGCATGTGTGTGAGAGAGGGAGGGTTATACGGAGGATACTTAATCAATTATTCAAAACTGTACTAGATATATAGACCACAAAAAAGTAAACTGTTCAAAGCATTACTGGCGCGCGGTACGTGTTGTTTCTTGTGAACTGATGATAGGAGAATTGTTTGGAATGTCCGGATTCTCATCTCCGTATCGGCAAGAAGAGTTCACGTTTCACATCCGTAAAGCAGGATCGGTACTTCAGAGTAAGCCTGTAGCTTTGGCTCCACTAGGGCCCACAGTCGTTGCCAATGGATCTACACCGCATACGATGATCTCCCTTTCTGTGATCATGGGAACTAAGCATTGTGAGTTACCTCCCGTTTCAAAACGAGGAAGAACGCATATCTGCACGTTGGGCAAAGGTGTTTAGAGAAAGGGTAAGTTCCTATCCATATTGTAACTTAGTTCTTAATAATATTTAAGCAGTATGTGTTGATTTAATAACGATTCTTTGTCAGATATTACTTTCTGCTTTTTGAAGCAGGTCTAAATGATCTAGTCAAATGTGATCTAGTCAGACACTGTAAGGCCGTATTGGAACTTTCGTTTTGCAGTCTTACTTAGCCAGTCTGAGTGTTTATTCGTGCGTCGGCGTTAAGTCTTAGGAACGAGCGTTGTAAGCAGTGGTTTGATTCAAACTTTTATTTTATTATTCAACAATTATGTCAGCCAACAGCTTGTATAATGCGTATGTTTTACTAGAACTGGCAATGGCCGAACTGAAAATTTCTCAGAAACGATAGTTCCTTTGAAGTTAACTTTAGTAGCAGAAACCTTACTTTCGTTCGGTAAACACGGAAGTGAAATACAAAATAAAAGAAGTAAGCAGTACAAGTTACGTTTAAGGAGTTCTCCAGCGAACACATACTGCATCATATAGATGAGCAAAAGACCAAAATATAAACAGTAAGATTGTGTATCGTTTAGCTGATATGGTATAGCTACTGATTCAAATTTAGAGATTAATGAAGCAGCTTTCACAAGTTTTTGTTAGTTCATCACTGTAGCTAGAGCAGTGATTTGCTGGTTCTGGATATTATCTCTTATTAGTGGTACTTGCTGATGATGGTTTTTCTTAAAAAAAAAACTAGTAATCATATTATTTGAATTAATAGTATAAATAGCATTTTTCAATCAGTGCCTCAGGCTAAATTTTTCTATTCATAGCAGTTTATTTATATATAAAATAATTGTAAATGTCTATGGTTCTGTACACATCTCCTAATTTTTTAAAACAACTTTTTGTCATAGCAAAATCTGTATCAGAGTGGAAGAATGACATCTGTGTAATATATTTAAAATATGTGTATCCCAAAAGAAGAATAACATCCATAGGAAAGCATTATTACCTTTTATTTTGATTTAATCTGTTTCTGTAACATTACCCATATAATTTTATTTACATTCTCTAGGCGAGGTGGTAAATGATTCATGTAAGTGGCATGCTCTGTTAGATAAAGCTTGTTACAAATTTCTGTTAATAATTAATTTTGTGTGTGTGTGTGTGTCCTATTTGCAGGTCTGATGAGGATTTTCAACATCATGCCATGATTAAGAGAGAATATAATTATGTCTTTATTTTTTATTTTGAAATATACAAAAAAAACCTGTTAATTGATTGTTTAAATTACTTGATGAAGGAGAATTCATTTCTTTAAAAAAGATTCAAATCATAGTGATGGCTGATCACATTCAAGAAAGGTTTTACTTTAGGAGACATCATTCTCCTAAAAAGCAAAACAAGTATAAAGATATTGTAAGATGCATCATTCAAAGGCTATGCGAAAGAAGTGGTGTTGACTGCCTTGGAAACATATGGAAACAGAACTGGGAAACATTACAGACTGCCAACATTAGAAGCTTAGAAGAGTTAAAGAAATTTCTCAAAGTCTATCCAAAGTGTTTTAATGTGCATAAATCAAAGGCTTCAGATTATAACCCCTATAAATGGAGTGACAATGAAGGCGTGGTAGAGGAGGATTCCATGGATATGCTCCCCCTAGATGGCATAGAAGTAGAAGTAACTACAAAACTACTGTTATGTGAGAAAAACAGTAAACAAAATGATCAGTGTAAGGATAAGTGTGGTAAGCTGCATTTGTGCAAGTTCTTTCTGCTATCAGGTCTGTGTAGGTTTGATCCGTGTCACTACACACATGATATCAGTAGTGGCCACAACTACAAGATACTAAAGGTAAGACAAGTCACACTGTAGTTTTCAGTTCTGCATAGGCTAATCTTATCAGATTCAAATGTACTGGTAGTGCCTTTTGCAGGTAAAAACCTGTTGGATGCAAACTTTTTGGGAATTCAGTAAAATTGATAACATCTAATCACTGGAATAGATTTAAGTAGATCAAAATGGTATTAGAAAATAGGAGGAAGTTACATGCTGTGTTCTGCATGTGTGGGCACAGTCTTTCTTTGAATTATTATGCCATATCTAGGCTGCAGAGTGTAATGCTGGATCTTCAGGTCTTATGATAAAAAGCTTCAGGTCATGGTCTTCTATTTAGTCCACCCCTACCTACCACCCATTTTTTAGATTTCCATATAATTTAGATTTAGTTCATTTCACAGAAACTTTTTTTAACCTGAATTGTACTAAGCTTAGAAAGCCTGGCTTTCTATTCTGAGCCACCTAATACAATTTCACATTCTCGTATTCATATGGTTCGGATGCCGCTAAATCAACACTATACTTGACTTCCTTTGCAATCTGTTGTTATTGTAAATCCCTTGTACTTGTACTTTCTGCTGTATGTGATGTATGACTGTGGTTCATTTCTTGGCCATGAGAACATGGGTATTTGGGTGGGGTTTTTTTCAGCCCAGTCATTTAAGATGACCTCTAGTTTCTATTTCACAAATAGCACCCAACATACAAAATATATTGTACAAATGCAGACATATATTTTCTCAATCACTTAATTACTTGCAAAATGAAAATCTTAGCAAGCTGGCAGTTCTTTTATTATTATCACTTTTAGCATAGGTATAATACAGAGACATTTTGGAAAATGCATAGAATCTTTTTTATTTTAAATTGTCACAAGGCTTATTTCATGGACCATCTAAGCGTTGAGGAATTGAGAGTTCTCTTCACCCGACGAAAAGCCCGAACTTCTGTCACCCGCCCCTTCTTGTGCCGTTACTACAACAAATCTTCTTGCAAAAAAGGTTCAAACTGCCCCGGCTTGCACATATGTTCTGGCTTCATATCAGGCTCATGTGAGGAAAAGTGTGGGTTGAACCATGATCTTACAGATGTAGATGTAAGTGTTAAGGTGTTGTGATGAATTTATTCCTGAATACTGATCAGTAATATTGCTGCTTGTGTGTTTAAAGATAGAATTTCATAAGTTTATTGTTCCACAGTAGTCAGTTCTAAGTGACATTTTTCTTTAATTTTTGTATGAAAATCGTTCAAGAGCTTGTTTAAAAAAAAAAAAAAAAAAGCTAATATACTTGTTAGCATTAGGAATTTTTGATGAGGACGTTGGTGTCATGTAGTGTAATCATTGACCCTTCATAAGATTTTGTGCTGTTTAAATGTGGAAAATATTATTGAAATATTGTAAGATTTGTTGGTGTTTAAAAAAAAAAGAAATTAATAACAAATATTTAGTTGGTTCTAACTTTAATTTGCTGGAGAAAATAGTCTCAGAAAAAGATCTGGCTTATAAAATGAGTTTGTTTCAGAATATTTCAACAGTGTATTGTTATCAGATAAATATTTTTAAAAAATGCAAATTTCTTTTGGTTGAAAACTCTTTAGTACTATTGTTAGATTTAGTTGATTAATCAGTAGGTTTAAATAAAACTGCTAATCTTGTAGCTAAGTTTATTTCACCAAACAAACTTGATTTGAGACTGGATTTTTTCTTATAGAATAACAAATAATGACATAATGACCATGAACCCAGTGTTAATGTAATTGACTTTCATTGCAGGTAAGAAGGCGTTTAGAGCAGTTTGCTATAGAACCAGAAGATCTTGTCAACATTTTGCTGACAACTCGCCACCCAAGTTATCTAATTCCTTGAAATACATTGCTCCAACATTCGGAAAAAATAAAAAACATTTTCCAGACAAGCCAGAAATAAACCAAAACAGAAAAAAACAAGAGTCTTGTAGATTGACAAAAGGAACCACAACCAGTGACAATGATTCTTTATCACAGCCGTTTGAGATGGCTTGTGATTCAAGTCAGGATGCCACTCACATGGCGCATGCAATCACTATGAATGTCGACATGGTGAACAGGATGAAAGGAGAAGATGGACCCAGATCACCTGATGGTGAATGTGTTTGGGGTGGCCCTGCTAGGGCTGTCCCTCTTGTAGCTGCAACCACCACATTGAATGAACCACCTGAAATTGTAAATACAAGCCACCAAGGATTCTTGCATGCAGACAGCAAACATTCAGGAAGCCGTAGACATGTTGGAAGCTCCAGTCAGGACCAGAAAAAGGAGTCAAGTGTTGCCAGCAAATTGCTTACCTTGATAGATAAGCTGCATTCCTATTCCTCTCCTCCTGGGTTAGGAAGCAAGTCGAAGAATAATTTGATTATGACTGATTGCGCTGTGGAGTCTGACTCAAAAGAAAACCGCATAGGTACCAGCAAGGAGCAAAAGGTAAAAGATGTCTCAGACGGAGAAATAACCAGGTCAGATGGGGAGGTGACAGATTCTCATTCTGAAGTTGATCTGCAGTTCAAAGGTAGGGATGGATGCAGTGTCAGTCACCATGATGGCAGTCTTCAGGCCAGCAGAAGTGGTTCTTTCTGTAAAGGATGGAGAGTGTGGCCTGTCAGGAGAAGGAAGAGAGTCATATATAGATGATCAGGGAGCTGTTTGTAAGGGCCAAGGTGAGAACACTTTGAGTGTTTGCATGTTAAGGATTGTTCATTTTTTTTCACCTGATGTTAAGATTTTTAAGGGGAGAAAATTAGCATCAAAACGGTGTAAAGTGTGTCTGCAATAATATGCGTGTTCATTAGGATGTTGATATTCTTGTAGCTTACTGCTATTCTATTTTTTGTGTAGAAGTTATTTTGCCCTACTTCTAATTATGTAAGTTGTTCACTTTATTATTTTATTTTTATTTATTTTGATTGCAGTTTGTGGAAAAAAGACTAGATTTAGAAAGTTACATGGTAATGCTTCATGGGACTACAAGAGGAGGGGTAAAAGGTTTGTCTTGCGAGACTTTAAAGGGAGACCACTTTACAAAGACAAAAACAACATGGCTTTTGGTTCAGAGGATGCAGAGGAAATTAAACCTCATAACTTCATGAGCAAGGAAGCCGAGAAAATGTTTCAGTCTTCGCTTGCGTTAGGAGATCAACATGGCAAAGATTTCAGCCGCCCTAACTCATTAAAAGGGAGGCAAAAGTCAACCACAAATCTTCTGTCTTGGGGAACGGCCAGAGAAAAGAATTGGTTTAAAAGAGGAAAGAAGAGAAATTGCACTGTGCATAAACTGAATGGTGGTAAAGCAAATATCAAAAAAAGCTTACCTTCACAGTCCATTGAAATGACTGAATTTAGAGATGAGGAAAGAGATACAGATACAACAACTGGTCCTTATGTAACTCATGACCACTCAGTGAGTATCTCTGGACGCATGATGAAGTTCAGGGAATTAGAGGCAATGAACATCAGTGAAATACCATCAAAAAGGAGCAGAAGTCCTAGCCCTACAGCAAGACACAGCCATAGGACTATGGCACAAAGGAGAAGCCCTTTTCCGAGGAGATGGGAGAATCGTGGATCACCATTCAACCATTATTCAAGAGAAGAATGGCTAGGTTCAGACAGGCAAGACAGTATGGAACATGAGAGAAGTGATTTCGCACTAGGGATGGAAGTGACCGAAGTAGGGACTATAGTTTGGTCATGGACCAGTGGTCTCAGTCAGAGTGGGAAGGGGAAAGAGAGAGGGAACCTGAAAACAAAAGGTCTGGTAAGTGGCATATGTCACGTTCTTCAACTGGCTTCCACACGCCTACAGATTGGAGAGGGGGAGATTGGAAGAGAAATGACCAATGGGACAATGGGTTGGATCTTTCACGACATGAATCTTCCTCATGGAGTAGCAAAGCTTCTTGCCGAGATGCTCAAACATGGGATGATTGTCCTCCATACAACCTTCACACTTCTGATGATGAAGCTTCTTATCAAATGGCAAGTTTTCCGTACAAAGATAAGGATAGAAAGAATGGGAACTCTCGTAGATGGGAAAGAAATACTCAACAGAGTTCAGTTGTCAATGAAATGGTCAGCAGGTTGAGAGGAAAAAGCAGCAGATCCAGGTTTTTAGTGGCTTCAGATGGAGACAGCAATAAAAGTTTTGACCAAAATAGAGAAACATACTTGAATTTTCCAGTAGAGTCTGTGGAAGAAGAGGCTGGAAGTGGAAGTTCTGACAACTGGAGAAGGTCTAACGATGACATCTCAAGTACCTCTACGACATGTACGAGGAGCTGAGAGAAACAAGAAAATAAGTTCCGTTGGCATTGAGAAAGTACGCAATGAATCGAGTAATACAGCATGGTATGGCAAAAAGGAGTTCATTGGACAGGCAAATGCCAATAAGCAGTTTGCAAGCTACAAAGAATGGTGTGAAGCTAAGGACTTAAGAAAAAATCATAGAAGCAGCTCATTCACTGAAGAACCACCATTGACTGCAGAAAAAGATGCCTGGGATGTGCTAGAGTCAGAGAAACAAACAGGCAGCAGCAGACTTGAAGACTTTGCAAGACACAGTTTTGATGAGCAGAGAGGTAACCCATCAAAAAGAGGAAAGAAGTTTGCAAATTATGAAGAGTGGAAGAGAGCCTACGTAGGGGAAGCAGAGACTACCTTTAATGGAGATGAGCAAACACCTAGTAGTCTAGAGAAGAGGCACCCTAGAGTTCGAGAGATATGGCACAGCGAAACATACAACAGAAGTGGGGAGCCTGAATGTGGACAAAGTCACAGTGAAACATTCTCTAGGACACACTCTTCTGTTGAGGATGGCTTCTCAGAGCACACCAGACATCTACAAAGAAGAGCTAAAGATGGCTATAGGAACAAAAATTTCAAAAGGAACCCCAAAAATGGTGTGGATAATAATTCTGTGGAACATAATTTTAGTAGACAAGAAATTGGGCACAATGATTTCAACCATGAGATGGCACAAGGATATACCCATATCAGACACAGAAAAAGAGGTGACACTCAGTCCCATTGCACGTGGATTAATGATCACAGCAGGAATGATGCTGGCGAGTCATTAGAAATGCCTGGCAAAGCCAGCTTAAATGATTCACCAGACAATGATATCCTTTGGGAACAACATTGCAGGTCTGACAGTTTTGAACAAAACTGGAACCAGTATGAGCAGAAGATGAAGATGTACAAGAAAGATCTAAAGCAGATTTTAATAGCATCACTAGAGATGATCTGAGACACCGCTTGAAGGGGAAGAGAACAATAGAAATTGACGGCGAGCCATTTGTTAAAAAAAAAGCGAGAATTCTGAGAAAGTCAAGTCACACAGAGCAAATGACAGGGGTGGAAATTTATCTCCGATAGTGCTTATTAAGAAAGGCATTACATTTGAAAGAAAACATTGTAAAGTATATTTTAATTGTTAATATGTAAGAAAGAAGGATGAGTTTGCTTTGGGAATAAAAACAGTAATATATTGTGGCTTGACTAATGAAAACAAATTTTGAGATATTTTTGAAGTGATCAAAATCCTGATTCAGTCAGATGGCACCTCTCTTCAATTGTTACAAGTTTTTTCACCTGTCTAGGCAGCTTGTTCGCTGGATAGAGTCAGCAAGGCAGCTAGCTTTCAGATTGAGCAGCACAAATTTTATATCTTACCTTAGCAAATATCTTTATTTCTGGGATTTATAAGTGAATGTTTATGATGTTCTTCTTGGAGTATGCTTGTATATACAAACTCAAGTCAAACCACAAAAAAAGGAGAAATACTCAGGCTGTGGAGGTGAAGGGTACGTGATACAAGGTCAATGTCAGCAAAGAAGTTTGTAAAAACATGAAGCAGGATATCAGTCAAAAAAAAATCTTCCAACTTGCAAGATGAATAACTACTGATAGCAGAATATGGAACCATATGTTTCAAAAAAAATCATAAAAAAGGAAGCGAAGAAATGTACAGGGATGGACAGGTTTGTAACCATTCTTTCTACAAAAAAATCAGAAAAAATTAATGCAACTTGGTACGTGAATTAAAATCTTATTTAGACATTTTCTTGCTGCCAAATGATATAACAGAATTTGAAGTGAGCTTTTGAAGATCAAACCTTCCCTGACAATGCAACCCTTGTTATTCTTCATTAGCTGGGCTCTAACATTGGTTTTAACATCTGAAAAAGTATCAGAGGACTTTGATATGTAACATCTAAGCTATCAGCATTGCCTCACACTCTGAAATCCCCAATAAATCACTCACCAAGGGGATTCAAAAAGAGTTGTGCTACATTAGCTTTGGACATCTTTTGGTATTTTGACCACGCTGCCTGTTGGTATTGTAATAAGAAGAATTATATATACAGCTCTCTATTAGATTCTAGAAGAAAAACTGCCAGAGAAACCAAAATCTGTTTTTGAAGACTGCAACGAAAACAAAGTTGATGAACTGGAGCTGGTTATAAAACAGAGCAAAAGACCAGTAGAGAAGAAAAATATTTTGCTTCCCTTGAAACAAGAATACACTGCATACAATAACAGGCTAAAAGATCCTTTAGGAAAAATACCTACTTTGCTCTGACAGTCGTGTGAGTTTAAATAATCATGCTTATTTTGGTTGTACAGGTGTTGTTTTAACTGGTCTGAAACCAGTTAAGAGTGTTTATCTTTCTCACATGGTACTAGTACTCGAAACGTAGTTGAACAGAGTATTGATACAATAACAATGGTTATAATATAGTTGTAAATGAAATGTGTAAATATCCTTAGTAAAAGGAAAACTACCATTACATTCAAAGCATATATTTACTTCAGTTGTGCTTCTCTTCCAATATGGGATTTGTAGAGGCATTGGTGATCAGTCTGTGTACACCACACATGCTTCTCTGCATGTTTGTTTGCTCACTCGTGTCAACAAGGAAGTAGATAAATTGATAATTTTTGTACGTTTCTGGACTTTCATTTGTTTGCTGTTGACCAGATCATCTTTTGCATGCTAGAAGTGTGGTGTACTAATAATGGGGATCATGTGTTGGGCTATCTTCAACCTTGTGATGTGCACTTGGCTGTATAGTTTGTAAAAAACCAGCTGAATTAACTAATCAGATTAGGATTTTTGTATGTTGCAAATATTTTTTTGATGGACATAATTCCAGGCCTACCTATCATTGTCTATAGCGTTCCCGTGAAGGTTGATTTTCTCTGGCATTTGGCCCTTTGTAGTAGCAAGAATCGTGACGTTTTTTCATTTACCACTGTCTTTGTCACATTGCCACAAATGACATGACACACATTTGTAAGTTACTTTATGTAAATATTAAATTTAATGAAATTTTAAACAGAAACTACAATATTCATATTGACAAAAAAAATAGTTTCCACATTTGACTGAGATGTTTGTGTTTCTAAAGTGCTTCTGCACTTTATGAACTGAGTATTGTCCCCTTCCCCTCCCTCCCCCCCAAAAAAAAAAAAAGCATTGCTTCATTAATAATAGTTTTGGTAACCTAAATTCCCCCTTTTTTTTTAACACATTCATATTTCCATAGTCAGGGGTGTAGCTGTATAGCAACTATGGAAAATCCTTAGTAGGCAGATGTGATAGTTCTACGACTAAATGCTGTTTTTTTATATGTGCTGCCTTTAACATTTAAGTTTTATTTTTTTTAACTTCATGACACATGAAGAGTAGGATTCTAATATCCATGTATCCAGGTCAGACAGTTATTAAAGCAATTGATCCTACTTTCTGTTTTACTTGTTCACTTGGGAGTTTTCAAGTGAATTTCTCTAATGTATCTGTTTAAGTTAATATTCACTTCTGCTAAAACCTGTGCAGGTTTTCTGTTTGTGAGTCGATTCTTGTGTTCAGTTTCATGTTATGTATTATGTTAAAATATTTCTCAATTTATTTTTCCTCCTTTTTTTTAAAAAAAAAGTTGGAATTACTGTTTTTATCATATTATCACTTTAAACCAAATAGCTTGTCTGCTGAACATGTGAATTGACAAATTAAGTTTGGTTTTGCTTCCTGCAGTACTGAGAGAAAAATATAAGCACATAAAGTGTGCAGTCATAAAAAATCTGAACAGTTCATAAAATTGGTCAGCTAATATTTGTCAAAGAGTCATTTGTCATCAAAGTCTCACAAAATGATGCCAAAACCCCTGTTTTGGTTCAACTGCTATATTTTTTTTTTTGCACAATTATGCCATATTTCTGACGTTTAAATTTGATATTTGACCAAAGAAATTAGGAGAAACGGTTGCAGGATAAAGCTGAAAGACTTGATTTTAATTACATATTTTAATCTGAGAGACAGTGGCTGGTATTGTTTTATGCTGACGTACACAAATGAGCGAGTCAAAAGAAGAAGAAGACTATGAACATTCTTTCTATACAACAAATTTTTTCTTACTGAAAGCAACGTCACAAGTAAAACAGATGCACTCTTGTTTTCATTTCCCTTCACTCCAGACTGCATTATCTGTTGTGCATAAAAGTATCAAATCCTTTTTTTTTTTTTTGGTCTCATACATTTAATTAACCCATTCAAACTCATTACAGGCTTTCATTGTATTTTAATATGTAACTAGCCTACTATTTGCTTGCTTATGCAAAGAATATTTTGCTTTCCCGTCAATCTAAAAGACTTAAGTGACATTTATAAAATGTTCGCTTCATAGTTTAGTTATAATAATCCCTCACTCTGACATTCATACATAAACCTTAACCACATTCCTCTTAACATCAGAGAGGCAACATGCAGGGAAAGTCTTACCTTCACCCTGGGACATACTGCCAGTCAGGCAACTGCATCAAAATGAGCATAAACAAATATGCTTTTACATTGCACTATAAATCGAAAAGCACTTTTCCCACCCTCTAGACCAGCAAAGATTTGAGTTTCTTGTCCATCTGAGAAGCAGAGGCAGCTTTGAATGATGGTTCTCCGCCTGCAGAGGCAGCATAGCATGCCCCCGTGAGGGCTTTCGAATGGAGCTCAAGGGCATCCACAACATCAGGCAAGTGAAGCCGCTCTACAGGAACACTTTCCATGCAGCCCATGCTCAGGTAGCGGAGGAGTTCCAGTCGTGCCAAGCGGTTTATTTGGTCCAGAAGGTAACCCAGACTGAACACGTCTGACATTGGAGAGGTGAAAGCTCCAGCCCGTACCTGTGAAGCAAACTAGCTTCTGTGAATTGCCCTAACCATGTTTTATCATCAATCATTTGTCATTAAAGTTTTTATAAAATGTCAGATGATACATCTAGGAAAAAAGAACCAATATAAACTACCATGGTGTGCCAAAATGTCAAAGAAGACAACGCTTAGTTGTGGTGTTATGTGTTGGCAGATTCTAAACCTGCAATGGCTAGTGTTCTTTGTGTATATAATTATACCCAATATGTTTTTTTTTTTTTTTGTCATCAAACTTGATATCTAATTTTCTTTCCTTTATCCATGCACCAACTCTCTGTGCTGTGCCTTACCTCAGGGGCAAGGAAGTTGAATTTTGACATCTGATCTTTGGGTAGGTGGAAGTTTAATCCTTTGCGGAATGTGGCCATGCCAACATCTATGTACTTGATGACTTTACGTTCTCGTCGCAAGTCAATCAGTACGTTGTCCCCCTGATGACCCCCAAAAATAAATATAGTGTAAACCTCAACTGTGTCAATTATGGCTTTTTGGTGTATGAGACAGGTATATATTAGCTGCAATTATCTTTGCTGTAGTAGTTACAAAACTATTACTTTTTATCCATTTAGTTACAACACAAAATACTAATGACTCGAAAGTTAATACCATGGACAATTTTTGTTATGTTTATAAAGGTGTCATTTGCCAACCAGAAGAAAAATTTGTTGACCAGTGATCTTGCGCTTAGAGAAAGAGGAATTTTTCTCTCCAACTAATAAATACCTTTAAATCATTCAGAAGCACATGTCGATCATGTATTAGCAAAAGTCCACGTGCAAGTTGCCAAGCAATATCTTGCCATACCAGAGGTTGCAGAGGCTCTTTGTTTACGATAACTGTATGTAAGGTTTTACCTTCAAAAACAAAAAATAAGAATGAGAGACTTTATGGATCAGTATTCATGTATGCTGTTTCTGACAATTAAATTCTTAGAATCTGAGACTGGTCTGGAATGAGGAATGTCTCATTATCCTGTAACAACCTTCTTATGACAATCTGTAATTTTTGACAAAGCAAGAGAAGAGTTTCCTAGTTCTAATAGCTATATCAAAATAGAATCTGGACAGCACCAAATGTCAGTGTCTAATAAAACAGTCTTAATTTATTGTATCTCTTTTATTCTCTAAATTACCTGTCACCAGTTGTGATAGGCATTAATAAGATACCCGGGGCTATAGTTTTGAAGCAGGGCAAGTCCAACATGGGAGACTCAAGAACGTGCTTTGCAAGCAATATACTGAATATGTATTCAGTAATTTTATAAGGATTTCCTTAAACTAAAATTCTCTAAGCATTTTTCAAGAGCCAGACCTAATATGCAGTTTGTCATTAACTTGTAACATTTATTATCTGGGATGACTGAAACTTGCTGTAATCTTTGACCTCATAGTGTAGTAATGAGACAGGTTATTTATTCTGCATAAGTTAACCATCTCTTCCGTGTTACTAATAACATATCACAGTTGCAGACAAATAATTATTTACCATGACCAAAGTACTGCTGAATGAGTGAAAAGTCATCAGCTGAAGATCGCCGCTTGAGCAAGCCATAGAAGTGAGGTATGACCCCTGTGTCCTGCAGGTAGCAGAGCATTCGGGCTTCATGAACAATAAGGTCCCATGATGTGGAATCTGTGAAGAAATCCTAAAAGAAAGAATAATATTATTGCTCACTACATAGCCTTTGCTGCTTTTTTTAAAATAAAAGGTAGAGGACCCCTGACTTGGGGGCTTAGGGTAGTGCACAGTTAAGTGGTTCACCAAGACATAGAGCATGTGGAAAAACCTAGGCTTTTTTTTCCACCACCTTTCCCTCTTGTGATCAATATCCCCTACATATCATGGAATCTGAATTATCAAAGATGTTTTTTTTCTCTCCTGTAGATAAACAAGTAGTGAATCAATTAGGGAGTCAGCATGTTGGCTGGCTTTCTAAACTAAACTAACAGGCTTTACATCAGTGGCTAGCCAAGACCAACAGAAAACTCTTGTTCCATACCTTGACTACCACTTTGGTTGTCCCACGACGTGTGGCTGCCTGTGCTAGATAGACACAGCCATAGGTTCCACGGCCCACTTCCACAAACTCTTCCTTCTCATCCCTCAGAAAAGCCAGTGCTTTCCGCTTCACAAAAGGCACGTTGATGTGGTCCAGTGACGTGACATCTTGCTGAAGCTCAGGGTATCCACGAGCTGTGAAAGGAGACTCGGTCATTGGATTGTATCCATATGCCTGCATCATGGAATCACTAATGGCAACAGCACCATTGTTATTGTCTGTGGGCTCCACAGCAATGGAATGGGAGCTGGATGGAGCTGTTTCTCGAGAGGAAGATGTGGCTGTTGTGCCAGGAGGTGAAGCAGAGTTGGTGTGATGAAATTGACCAGAATCAGCAGGGGACATGAAATAACTACTTGTAGGAATGTTTGCAGCTACATCCTGACCACTGTGAAAATGACCAGTTGCCTCCACTTCGCTGTCTGCCTGCGCTCCTTCATCAGTTGCTTCATCCTCAATAGTGTGAAAACTGCGTGTGTTCTCTTCCCTATCCTCATGGCCACCTGCAACTTGATCCAAGTTCCACTTCTCACATTCTTCACACAACAAGCTGATTTCTGAATTTCGGGTGTTATGCTCATGTAGGAAAGGGCCCACTGGAATCTCTGCACTGTGTTTAGATGGCACTAAGCAGTTGCAAGAACCAGTTGAGGAGCAATTCAAAATCTCACCTGGCTCATAGGTAGAATCTGCAGAATCATTGGATTGACTTTCATCATGAGGAAAAGATGACAGGTCACAAGAAGGGGACACTGCTGTAGTGTTTTCAAAGCGTACCTGTAAGTTTGAAAATCGTCTTTGCGTTTGGAGGAGTAAGGCATCAGGCACGTCCACAGTGCAAGTGCATTTTCCTCGTGACTGGTCTTTGTGATACACGACGCACTTGGCACGCCGGCTGTTGATTTCTTGCAGTTTGGATTCCGAAAATTTAGATGTTTGGTCATTAGAGGCAATCTCTCTATGTCGCCACCCCCCTCAGCTCCACAGGGGACGACATCTGTCCTCAAGGCTCGGTGGTTACTATTTCCCGTGTAGTTTTCAGCGTGGGTTTGGAAAGATGGATTCTGAATGCACTTGCAGTCAGAAGCCCGCTCACAAGCAGAACCAATGTGTCTGGTCAAGAGCCTCGACAAATAAGACCTACCGAAGCTTCTCCTTTTGCGCAGAACTGTGCTTCTAATGCGAGGGAAAGACTTCAGCAGAGCTTTAGTTTCCAGCAGTTTGGTTTCCTCATTTAGATTTTGATCTCCTGCCACACCTACGGGCTCTCCTCTGGTCCAACCGAGCTTATCAATCTTGTTTTGCCGAGAGTTTCTAAGAATGTTTTTCTTACCTCTGGGAGTTGGGGAGTATGAACTTTGAGATTCATCATTTCCAGAGTTGTTAATGTTATGAACATCCCACTGAGTGGTTGGATGCAGCAACAGACTTTCAGACTCGGGCGCTTCATTGTTTTCGCTTTTAGAAAACTGCAAAAAATGTTTATCTGCACATGTTGTATTAAAATCGCATGCACTTTCGCTGCCAGTGACGAGACTCGTCTCCTTGTTGTTACCCTCCGAAAGAATGTTCCACTTCCCTGCGGGGTCATTCAAAGACCCATCTATTTCATCTTCCCCTTCATTAAAACTGAAATAACTGCCCTGCATGATCAGCTCATCTTTACAGAAGTCCCCGGAGCTCCTTTGTTCAAAGAGGTCACCAGCTTTAGCTACGTGAATGTTTTTATTTAAAAATCCGGCCGGAAGTTCATGCTCGCAATGGTCAACCACAGAGGATGGGTTAGCACTCGTATTAACATTCTGGAATTCTTCGCCTTTATATTTGTCGTAGTGACCCTTAAAGGTTTCTTCCCGTAGACGTGCTGACTGCAACAGATCCTCACCTGGACCATTTCCATTGAGGCTGGGCACGCCGCAAAGCGGGTTTTTAAGCAGATCCAGATGTGGCTCGGGTGACCAGCCGGCATTTCTGAGTTCCTCTGAGAGACTCAAAGGTTCGTCGTCGTTACATTTAACTTTCTTGCTTTGGTGCTGGAGCTGGTTGCCACCTCTGGACCTGCCCGAGATAGTCCTGTATTCTTCAGCATCCTGGCAATGTCTAGTAGCCAAACTAACCGCGAGCTCTGTCTGACCTATGGAGACTTCCAGCCTTTCAATCTCTTCTGGGCGCTTCGAGGGTGAGTCTTTTGGCAGGCGATGACCTCTGCTGTGCTGCAGCGTCGCTTGCTCATTTTTCCTGATGATGTACTCCTCTGAGTGACTCTTTTCTTTCTTCATGCTAATGCATTTCTCTTTGTTTTTGATTGTCAGCTGGCGGCTTTGCTTTTGCAACGTTTTAAATCTTGTCCCGTGATGAGTCTCTCTAGCAACCACTTCTTCTAGCTGCTGTCTCTCTTCCACTGTGACAGCGATTCTGTCACCACTCATCTCTGTACTTTCCCGCCTCTGACGAGATTCCTTTACAAGTCTTGTAATTTGGTCGGTTTTACTAGCTTCTTGTGCACCATTTCGACAATGAGATGCTTCAGTTGTTCTCTTGTCTTTTTTGTGCATGTTAGTTACGGTCTCTTTCAGGGGTTCGTTGCCTCTTTTTAAGGTCCCTCCACTTTTCGTGTTCTCATATTCCCTTCTGGGGCATTCTTCTGTTCTAAATTCATAAGATGAGTTCACTCTATGCAATTCTCGTCTCATCTTGTGCTTACTGGATATACTTACAGTAGTAGAAGTCTGCACATGAAGAATTGGTGTCTACAGTCCAGTTATCGTGCTGACAGCTTCCTGAGGAGGTCCTATTGATATTCACGTTTTGGGTCTCCTTGTAATGTTCAAAAATACTAGCACTATCATTTGGATACTTTGACCTATATTCCAGCATGCCTCGAAGTTCACTATTATCCTCATTGCAGGCTACATGCTTTATCTGTTTCTGCTGACCGAGATCTGGGATGTGTTCCATAAAAGGTTGAAAGGAAGAAGCTCGAAGTTTGCTAAAGAAAAGGCTTTCTGAAGAATCTCCTACTAAACCCTGTGTATGTCTTACAGACTGTAACTGTTGATTCAGTGGTAGAGGGTTTACTAGGAATTCAGGATAAGCCAAAATATTCCCAGGGCAATCGCCAGGCGAGCTCTTCTTGGAGAATCCTCTATTGGCATCTGAATTAGGATAATCCACATTGCGTCCAGGGCTGTAACCAGGTGACCTACGGCTTTGAGGTTTCCTGCTTATTGGTTTATTTGGAATGCCCACGATATTCCCAGGGTGATCAGCAAGTGACCTCTCAATGGGACTTTGGTTCACCGATGGACTGGTCCTCTCTAGGCTGTCAAAAGAACATCCCAAAGATTTGTTACGCTTTCTTCTTTCCTCCAAAAGTCTCTGTCTCTCCACAATGTCCACCATTCGTCGTCTGAGAGGTGATTTTGGTGAATTGCGTAACTTACTTGAAGTCTTGGGAGAAATCGGTCTCTCTTGACTCTTGTTTGTGAATACTGAAAAGACATTTGAGGTATCTTCATTTGTATTCTTAGCGATAAATGAACGATCAGTCTCTCTTCCTTCCATCGGTATTAAGTCTTTAAGTTCCTCAGCACTTTCGTTGTGCTCAAACGATCTTTGAACACCTGAACTTCTATGGGTTGAATCACTAGTCATCTTCGTTTGTGAAATTTGGTCGAGCTGGTTGTCTCGGTGTGTGCCAATGATTTCCAGTCCAACAGATGGGGACAACTGGTGGCTTAACACTGATTTATTTCGGCTTTTGGTTACTGAGTGACTGTCCTGGACTGGGTGACGTGGTTCTCCAATTGGAGTAGATCCTGCAGTAAATGCGCGGAAGGACGAAAAGGCACTTGGAATTGTGGAGGTCTGATGAGAATCCTGGATAGTCTGCTTTCGCTCCACTAAAGTAAGCGACGTTTTCGAAGAAGGGTCTGAGAAGATTCTGGAACGTAAAGGTTTTGTAGGTTCTGAAGAAGCTTTAGCAAAAGTTTTCTCAGATTCAGTTGCTACAGATTCTCTGGACGGAATGGGGATAGGCTGGGGCAGAGAGGAAGACACGGCCACAGGCCAGGAGAGAATTCTTGGAGGAGAGGCATATTCCGATGTAGGTAACACTGGTTTTGCTGTATATGTGACTGTCTTCCGTGTAATGGTTACGGTGGAGGTCGGAGGCAGCCTGTCGTGCTTCACGAGCTCCTCCTTGACTGGCGTCATCTCTTGCTCGTGGGGCAGGGACTGGTTCGCTCTATTTGGAAACCTGTCTTTCGGTGCTTTGGTCTTAGGGAGACGTTCTACGGAGCACCCATGTCTTTTCTTTAATACGTTCTTTCTTTGAGCTGCCAGAAGGTTTTTGAGCCCTTCGGAAACCGATTGTTTTGTCCGCGTGTTTCTGGTGCGAGACTCCGTTCTTTTCATTTCTTGAGGAGTGGTGCCTGGCGCTTGCATGTGTCCCCTATCATACTCAGTGGGTTTATTAAAGGCAGCCATGGTTTTGGCGTTCTTTCGTTGTGCAGCAAGTAACTCTGCCAAGGACATCCTTTTCTTGTAAGGGGTTACTTTCTGAGTTTGCTCCGCATGCAGTGAGGCTGGTAATGCCTGTCTGTGTGAAACCTTCGAAGAACCAGAACGATGAACAGAAGTCGAATCACACGTTTTCGAAGCGGTTTGCTCTTTGGTAGCCAAGGCCGTTTTTATCTCAGCTAATACAGCGATTACTCTCGGAACAGCAGATAATTCTGCCGTGTCTGGTCTCGAGGATGTCTCAACCTTAGGTGGTGATAAGTGCAAGCCAGTGAGGTGCCCAGACGCTGGCTTGGAAAACTGTGCCGTAGGTGAAGGAAGTCCTGTTCTATCGGCTATATAATACTTGGGAAACCTGGCGTCCCCAAAACATGTGTCCCGAAGGGCATCCACCGGCACGTTTGGAACCGGGGACGCAGGTTTCGCAATTCTGTCTTCCTGGCTGTCGGAACCAGCTGTTGCAAGAGCTTTTTGCAATCTTTGAATGTAGCTGCGTGAGGGATGAAGCGGAATCTGTCCTTCCTTTGACGGTGATAAAAGGGGTGACGCTAGCATGGTCGTAAATGATGTGTCATTCGATGGAGGAGAGGCGATGCTGGAAGGGGGAGATGCCATTTTAATGAAGACTGCTGCTGTTGGCGGAGACGTTTGATGGGCTTTTTGTGTCTGCGCTGATGGCCTCTTCCTCGAAGAGTAGCGTGAAAAAACAGCATCATCCGAAGTGAATGGACCAGCTTGTCTTGTCCTCGGTGACCGAGGAGTCGAAGATTTTTGGTACCGCCGAAGCGATCCTGCTGATGTTCTTGGAGCGGGGCCTTGGGAGGACAATGGGGAGGATCTTCCAGGGAGACGCTTTTGAATCCTTTGTGATGAAGCCGATTTCTGTGAAACTGGCGACGACATGGGAGATCCTTCTTTAGGTGTGGCAACAGATGAACCACGTGAAGTGATATTAACATTTTCGAAAGGTAGCTGAAAGCTGTTTTCTGTCAATCTAGATTCAAACGCACCAAAAGGTGGACTTGGAGAAGGTGATACGAAGCGTGCTTCTGGAGAAACAGAAAAAGCTTTCGCTCTGTAAAAAGCAGTTTTATACAAATGCTCTTCTTTTTGTCTTTGAACATCGTTTTTGGACTCTGCTGTGCGCTCCTCCATTTGAGTCATGCCTATCTGTTCCGATGTGTCATCAACAAGCTCCTCTGTATCTAAATAGGGCTCAATTTCAGTACTGACTTCGGAACAGCTCGGTGAGGACAGAGGTTTGAGAATCTCTGCTTCGTTTCTATTAAAATACTCATTTCGAAAGTATTCTACTATGTTAGAACTAATTCCAGCAAAAGCATCAGAGCTCGAAGGAGACTTATTTGTATCACTTAAATTATCTTGCACCATTTCATCCCACATTTGCTTATCTACTTTTACAAATGTAGGCGACGATTTTACGTCTTTTTCTGGTGTAGGCTGTCTTGACAATCCAGTTTGCTGTGGAGTAGGATGCCTTGGTGAAACACTTGATGCTACTTGGTGCGCTTAGGTGAAACAATTGATTTTGGCGTAAGACTCCTTGACGGAATAAGTGACTCTGGTGAGTGTTTTCTTGGTGAAACTATTGACTCTGGAGTAGTTCTCCGTGATAAAGCAACAAGTTCTGGAGCTGTTTTTCTTGTTGAAATAATGCGTTCTGGTGTCAGTTGTCTTGGTGAATAGCATTTTGATCCTAAACTGCGCTCGGGCGAAGCAAAAGGTATCGGCGTCGATCTCCTTGATGAAATAGTTCGTGCTGGGGAAGATGTTTTTGACGAGTATGATGGCTCTAGTGTGAATTTCCTATTTGAAAGTGGTATTTCTGGCGTGCTTTTCCTTGAAATAGTTTGTTCTGGTGAGGAGTCCTTTGATGACAAGGGTATTACTGGCTTGGACTGCTTTGAGAAAACACGTGTTGGAGTGATGCGCTTAGGGGAAGTAGTTGTTTCCAGTGTAGGTTTTCTTGAGGAAATACCTTCTGAAAGTTTGCTTGGTAAAAGAGTGGATTCTGGTGAGTGTTTCCTTGATGAAGTAGCTGATTCAGGCGTATGTTTCCTCAATGAAACAGGTGATTCCATTGAGTATTTCCTTTCAAGTTCTGGCGAGTGTGTCCTTGATGAAGTAAATGACTCTGGTGAGTATTTTGTTGGTGAAATAACTGGTTTTGGCAAATGTTTCCTCGATGATACAGAAATCTCTGGTGAGTTATTGCTTGAAAGAACATCTGACTCTGATGAATGTTTCCCTGATAAAGCAGCTTCACCTTGCAAGTCTTTATTTGCTGAAACTTCTTTTTCGGGTGAATGTTTCCTCAAGAGAAAATTCGGTTTTGGTGAATGTTTCCTCGATGAAACAGCTGATTCTGGTGAGGGTGTCCTTGACGAAGTAAATGATTCTGGTGAGTATTTTCTTTGTGGAATAGATGCTTTTCGTAAGCGTTTACTCGTCGAAACAGATGAATCTGGTGAGTTATTTCTTGAGAGGGCATCTGATTCTGGTGAATGTTTTCTTGATAAAACAACTGCATCTTTCAAGTATTTCTTTGATGAAACATCTTGTGTCCTCGTAAGAATGCCTGCTTCGTGAGAATGCTTCTTTGATGAAACAACTGATTCTGTTGAGTATTTAATTGGTGAAATAGCTGCTTTTGGCGAATGTTTTTTCGATGAAACAGATAGTTCTGGTGAGTTATTTTTTGAGTAAATACTTAGATCTGGAGAATGCTTTCTTGATAAAGCAACTGATTCTTCCAAGTTTTTCTTTGAGGAAGCATAGGGATCTGGTGAATGTTTTCTGTAGAAAACATCTGCTTCTGGCGAATTACTCCTTGAAAGAACGCCTTGTTTTGGTGAATGTTTTTTCGAGACAATACATGCTTCTGGTAAGTGTTTCTTTGAGAGAACTTCTGGTTCTGGTAAATGTTCACTGAAGAAAATATCTGGCTGTGGTGAAGGTTTCTTCGAGACAACGCTTGGCTCTAATGAGTATGTCTGTGTCGAAAAAGCTGATTCTGGTGAATTTTGTCTTGACACGACAGTTTGGTTTGGTGAAAGATTTCTTAATGAAACAGATTTCTTTGAACAGCTTATCGTTGACGAATCAGTTGGTTCTGGTTTAGTTCGTCTGTGTTGAACCTTTGCCTTTGCGATGGGCTGCCAGGGAACATTAGATGGTTTTGCAAATTGTGTAGGTGAAACAATTCTTTCCATTATTTTATCTGGTGTCTGCGTATATTCCGCTTCTTGTATGACGTGAGAAGACGAAAATATTTCTTTTGTGGGTAAAACTGCTGCCTCGGCTTTTTGGGAAGTTGTTCTGATTGGGGCAGGAACGGCTTTTGTTTGTCCTGTCCGTTGCATTGATGTTTCTACATTGAGCATCAATGGCGAAGTTCTTTCTTCTTCGACTGGCACTTTTATTTCAAAATGTTTGGTTTCTGTTTTCTTTTTAATATGTGAAAGTGTCACAGCTGTTTCAAATGGGGTGACTGAAGGTGTTCCATCTACACAGGTCTGCACGGGTGAAACTGGTGTTGATGTCACATCCTCCTTCCTGGAAACAAGTTCATGTCCAACCGGTGATGTAGAGGCGGAAAATGATCCTAATGCACCCATGACTACTTTTTCTACCTTAACCTGTTCGAAAGAAACTGTTGTACATGCAGTGATCAGTGTTGGCTGCACTTCAGCAACTTCCTTTATATCAAACAAAACTGTGTTGCTATTTTTAAGCTCACATTTGACATCTGATATATTCATCTGGAAAATAATGGGTGAGCTCTTCCTTTGCCTGGCAGGAATTGCTTTTTCGGTGTCCATTTTGAACAAATTGTCTACATCCTTCCAATCATCATCCTCTGAAAATGATGAGGAGACTGTTTCGAGAGTAACGTCATCGTCAGTGTTCTCAGAGACCTCCGAACACTCCTCCTGTTGTTCTGTCTTTGAAAAATAAGGTGATTCTGAAAAGTCTTTGTTCATTTTCTCTACCAGATCTGCCAGCGATCTTTTAGTTTTAAGCTTGGGAGATGGGCCATCGACGCTGCTCCCTATCTCAGGATCTACAGAGTCACCCTCAGGTGAGCACGCTAGACTTTGACTCTTACTGGTTTTCTCCCTCAATGGAGAGGTTACGAGGGAAGTCGAGGGTAGGGACGCAGACTCACTTTTTCCAGACAACCCTGCAATTTTGTTATTCTGTCTAGTTGTCTTTCTCGATGGACTTATTACTGGAGAAGGAGACTTTGAAAAGCTGCCTCTACACAGCTCTTTGCCCTCACCTAGCGATAACGGACTCTGGCTTCTAGAATTGCTTCTGTCTGTTTCACTATCCCCTGCCACATATGAGGTGCTCAGCTGAGATTCCTTTGAGAAAAATATTTCAGGAATAACGTTTCTTTCTCCTTGCGAGCAAATAGTAGGGCTTCTGGAGTAACTCTTATTTGATTTTTGCGACCCTCTATACGATGGGCTGGTTCTGTTGCTGCTTGGACTCGGACCCCCCCTGACAGATCGGGAAGGGGAGTGGTACTTTCTTCCAATGCTAGCAGACCGTGTACCATTTGCCATCCTAGAGCTTCGGTGACCACCAGAGTGATGAAGGCCTACTGACTGAGACCTCGAGGATCGCCCAGTACCAAGTCTGATGCTTTGCTGTTGCGCAGCAGGTGATGTCGAAGTCTCTGTGTCGCTGAAGATTTCTTCCCGGACGTACTTAATATCGAATTTCTCGAGAATAGTCGACTTTTCTTTGGAGGTCACACTGGTCATAAAAATGAGATCTTCCCTGATCTTTGATGTTGGTGACCCCACACAGCTTGTCATGCCCGAAGAGGGAGGCGTTGGTGAGGAACCTCTGGCAAGTTCTGGCGTAACCAACCTCGGGGAGGCTGATTCTTCTGAGGTTGGTTGTAGGGTTGGTCCAAATGCTTCTATGGTCTGGGCTGGTGTGGGCTGCATTGAAACATCAGATGCTTCTGGTGTGGGCTGCCTTAAAGAAGCACGTGCGGCTGGTGTAGACATCCTTGAGGTAAAAGATGTTTCTGGTGTGGGCTGCCGTAAGGAAGCAGGTGCGGCTGATGTAGATACCCTTGAGGTAAAAGATGCTTCTGGTGTGGGCTGCCGTAAGGAAGCAGGTGCGGCTGGTGTAGACATCCTTGAGGTTACCGATGGGGCTGGTGTGGTCTGTATTGAGGAAACAGATTGGGCTGGTGGGCCCTGTATGGGTGAATCAGATGTGTACTCTGTAACCTGGCTCGAGGGAACAGGTGCAGGTGAAGTGCGCCTTTTTGGAGAAACGGAAACGTACACGTTTTGTGTGGACTTTGGGGACACAGATGGTGCTATCATGGGCTTATCTGGAGAAGCATCTCTGACTGTTGTTTTCTGCTTTGTGAAAATAACTAAGGGTGGTGAGGGCTTCCTGGGTGAAGGAGATCGTTCCGGTGAGGGCTGTCCTGATGAAAGAGGTGCTGCTTTTGTTGGCGAGACAGGCTTTGCTGCAGCAGCTGGCCTCTTTGAGTAACTTTCTGCTGATGACGGCGCGCTTGTGTCTCTTGACTTCCTTCGAGGGGACGTCACCAGGGACGAAGCTTGTGAGATACGTCTTGTTCCATCAGCTAGAACCTGATCTGATTTCTTCGAGTAACTTTCTGCTGATGACGGCGGCTGACTCTTGGACAACGACTCTTTCCTGCTTGTAGCTGCAGCATCAGGTGATTTTATTGCTGGAGGTGAACTGCTCTTCTTTCGCTCACGACTATGTTTGCTGCTTTGTGAGTATCTGAGGCTGATTCTGAAAGTGATAGGAGGAGAAATAAAGTCAGAATACATACACTCTTTGACAAAAGCATTGCAGTTTCCAGCTGACAAAAATAATTTGGTTGCACTTGTGGCGTACCAACAGAGGAAACTGCAAATACATCATCAGATGAATAAAGCACAAGCACAATATAGCATGAATAAAATCTTAAAATATTATTTGAAACTAGGTAATAAATGTAAATCCATTAGTTTAAAGCCTGTTTAATAAAAGTTACTCTTTGATGTTTGGGTCTTCTCTCACTAAGCTTCCTGGAACTGTATTATGTACAAACTTGGCTATATTTTATGAATTTTGAAAGCAATCCGCACACATAACTATGCGAGGCCATAATTTTTTTTTTTTCAAAAAAAAAAAAAAAAGGTTAAAGACACACGCACTACATGTATCTGTCTACATGTTCTGAGGTTCTTCATCTAAGGTTCAAGACAATGTTCTGGTCAGAAGGTGCTCAGTTTTAAAGAATGCAATCCACGGCAGTTACATTGGTCAACACTGGTTTGTATGGACGTGTTGTCTGTTAAGCTATTGTAGCCTGCATGCCTCATTATAATCCAGGGAAAAAACCCTTCAGTGAGATTTTCTTTCTTCATAAATTCGTTCCTTTTATGTTAAGAAAGTTTAAATTTGATTTTAAGAGCAATGACATTCAATCTTAATCGCGATCGTCATTGTGTGATGGAATGTGTGCGCACGTCAGTCAGGCTCTTGGTCTTGTAGTTCATCGGTCTTGGGTCTGTCTTTTCAAAACGCTTGTCTTTTCAAAACTCACCATTTAAAAAAAATCAAGACCAGTGTAACAGCCTCCTCGCTTCCACCGAGCTGGTTTACTCAAACTAAAATTATTTGCAGAAACTGTCCTACAAATACTAATTGGTCTGAAAGTCAAAGGTCACTCAGTGCACTTGGCGCTTGCTGCTGAAGATTTAAAAGCAGCAGAAGAATGCGAGAACTTTTCTTGTGAAAAGAGTATGTATCCGCTTGGACAACAAATAGAAATGAATTATTAGCAGTCTCTGAGTGCCTCCGCATCCCCACCTTTTGCCTCAGGCAAACCTGAAGTGGAAGTGGGGAACTGTCACTGTGCTTTGTGTGGAAGAAAATAGAAAACGTCGATATCGCACAATTAGTGATAGCGTATCGATAACAGAAAACACAAATATTTCGTAAAAATGACGCCCAACCACGCGATGATGGAAAAAGTACCTTTCATTTTTTTTTTTTACTTTTGCACCTGCGTAGAACTGGAAGTGGAGTTACTTCACAATATAGAAGTAACAAAAGAGCTTACTGCGAGAGGAGCAGCGTGATAGAAGCTAAGAATTTAATTGTGGCTGGATGTCTCAGTACGTAATGCAAAAGATAATATTATTGTTGTTGTTGTTGTTGTTGTTGTTGTTGTTGTTGTTGTTGTTGTTGTTGTTGTTGTTTAACGCGCATGATTCAAATAAAATGATTGCTCTCGGCGCTAACAATCAGCAATTATTTAAGATATAACAAAATCAGTAAAACCCACAACCCACATAGCAGGGGTTAAACAGGAGTACTTTGGTTGTTGACAGTGAAACTCATCTTAGATCTCAACACACGAGTTGATTTACAGTGGTAAAAGTATTAGAAAGGTTGTCAGAAAAATGTTACAGTATAGTCATTCACAACAGAAGGCAGACGATATGTAATTAGTCCGTGGTCCGATCACAAGCCAGTGACGTATTGAAAGTTTCTTAGTGTTGCCCTGGGGGAGGCCTGCCTACACAAAGCGATACCTGCTAGGTGGAGTCGTCTACTTAGTACAAGTTCTTGTAAGCAAGTGAGTGTGTTCGTGTTTGCCTGTAATTTATCAGAGGATACTCTTCTAACACTCACCTTTGCAGATATGACATCTGATCTGTCTGTATTTGTGAATCCCGTTTCCCTGGCTCGGGTTGATCTTCCACCGATATGCTTCTCCTTTCTTCTAACATCATCTCCAATAGCTTTACTTCTTCCTTCGGTAAGCTTCTTCTTTCTTCTCTTAATCTCATCGCTGCTTCTTCGGCCTCTCTCCGTCTTCGTTCTTCTTCCTCTCTTAATCTCATCGCTGCTTCTTCGGCCTCTCTCCGTCTTCGTTCTTCTTCCTCTCTTAATCTCATCGCTGCTTCTTCGGCCTCTCTCCGTCTTCGTTCTTCTTCCTCTCTTAATCTCCTCTGTTCTTCTTCCGCTCTCCGTCGTCGTTCTTCTTCCTCTCTTAGCCTCCTCTGTTCTTCTTCCTCTCTCAGTCTCCGTTCTTCTTCCTCTCTCAGTCTCCGTTCTTCTTCCTCTCTTAGCCTCCGTTCTTCTTCCTCTCTTAGCCTCCTCTGTTCTTCTTCCTCTCTGCGTCTTCGTTCGTCTTCCTCCTGTAACTTTCTTCTCTCTTCTTCTCTTAATCTCATCTCTTCTTGTTCTCGTAGTTTCCTCCTTTCCTCCTCATCATCTTTTTCTGGTTCTTCCACTAATTCTTCTTCTACTGGTTCTTCTTTTGGTTCTTCTTTCTCTGGTTCTTCTTTTTCTGGTTCTTCTTGTTTTGGTTCTTCTTCTGGTTCTTCTTCTGGTTCTTCTTCTGGTTCTTCTTCTTTCGGTTCTTCTTCTGGTTCTTCTTCTTTCGGTTCTTCTTCTTTCGGTTCTTCTTCTTTTGGTTCTTCTTCTTCTGGTTCTTCCTCTTTTGGTTCTTCTTCTTCTGGTTCTTTTTCTTCTGGTTCTTCTTCCTCTGATTCTTTTTCTTTCATTTCTTCTTCTTCTGGTTCTTCCTTTGGTTCTTCTTCCTCCTCCTCCTCTTTCATCTCTTCTTCTTCTTCCACTTCTTCTCCTTTAAGGCTTTCTTTTCGGATTTCTTCAATTTCTGAAATTCTTTCCAAGTCAGCTGGCACAAAGATCCTGAAACACATTTTTTGCGCCATGATTTTACTGTCAGGACTGCGCTCCCAGTCACAGTTTAACGAGAAACGTTATGACCTACATTCTAACCAAACAATGGTTCCGTTTCTAACCACTTTAGTCACCAGAACAGTGTGTCTGAATGTATTCTAGAATAGTCAACCTGGAACCAAACCCTTGAAGCTACCAATATACGCGGATGCTGAAGTCACGTGTAATAAATGACATACTAGCATCCCTAAATTAATCGGAATACCAAATACAGCGTAACTGCTATGTAAGTAGTTGTTATAATATATTTTTTATGGAATAATGGCAGAAGCAGCATGCACATGATGAGTACATATACCAGTTCCGATTCACGGATTTTTGAGGGACGACACTATTTTCCAAAATTACAGAGATGCACCCACACACATATCATGCACTAACACGCACACTTACCTTGAAGTGAGATCTGTCATGGTGTAGGCGATGTCCGGCTGAGTGAATAAGGAGGTCATGGGTACGAAGACGAAGATGAGATTGGAGTTCGGGCCCACGTTGGCCAGACCCTTAAGAAGCAGGGCGTTGTTGACGAACATGTCGCCTCCTGCTAACATGGCGGCTTCAACACGCTGCACCAGATGGAGACCATAGGTCCTGGGAGTCAGCATCCTGCAAGAGGGCGAGAATACGTTAGTAGGGATCACAAGTTGCCTACGTAGCTATCACCTTGAAGCATCTCCATACCTTTCAACTATACCCAGCCGGCTCAGGTCAGTCATCTGGTCAGGCCACACACTGAAATAGCCCAAGTCACGACAATATTGCTACAAACTCATATGTAAGTGACGGAAATCTCTTTTTGTAGGTACCAGGTTAAATGAATTTGTTTAAGCTATAGAAGGTTCGGGTATTTATAAGATTATTAAAAAATCTTTTATTATTGGCTCGGCGCAGTATAAAAAATATAAGCTGGCGTTTGCGAAAGACTGGTTTGGGGTAATGTCAAAGACTCACAAGGCACATCTAAGAGACCACAATTCTGACCTGATCATAACAGTCATAAAATGTTTGATCAAAGATACTGAATACTAGTATTTAATATATTTGGCCATAATTATTTTCTCTCTCTATGAGTTTATGACCTTGTTTTGAATTAATGTCAAGTTTTTATTTCTGCTACTTAGTCCAAGATCTAGATATTAAAAAAGCATAAATTTAGCTTATTCTGTTACCCTCGTAAATAAAGATTTGTCATTTATGATTTGTCTGTAGCCTACAGCACGAAAGATACTTGATAAAGGCTTTTTATTTATCCGACACGCAATAGTCAAAATGTCGCAAGACACAAAGAAATACATAAATAGGAAAAAAAAAAATGAAGTAAGTAAAATTGTTTAATCCTTTTGATCGGAAGTTCTCACCTGTCTCTGGCACCCAGGGTACGCCAAACGTCAGGTGACGGTCCTGCATCGTGCGCCTGTGCGTAGGATTCCAACTGCTCGCCCGCCGTCTGCATCAGACAAAAAGGTAGACGGCCATTCTAGAATAGGACTTCAGTTTTCATGGTGTGGACTGATGGGGCTGGTCGACTTGAACCAAGGTGCACGAGTCGATTCGACCACAGGTTTAAGTCGATGTATGATCACCGAGTACAGAAATTGCTATAATTATAGAGTAATAATCATCGACTGATACATTCGTTGCTTGGGTTCTGCACGTAATCAAGATGAAACTTTCAATTTTCCAATTGGAACTAGTAATGGGATATGTGTAAGTCAATCTTCACTATTATCAAACAAAAATGGACGCTGTTTGAAGTAATGTCAGAGAATAAGGAAAGACATTATCTCTTGTAATGCGGTGCGTGGATGTCTGTGTGTCTAAGTTCGAAACAAAACATTTCTTGATTAGTTTAATTTATGGAGCATCAAAAGAGTTGGTAGGGTAGAGCCGTACGACTAATGGCTACAAAGTGTGGGCCCATTGACTATTGCAACTTCGAATAGTTTGTAAATCTTCGCAGCATAGTTTGAAGTCCAACTGTAACTTTGTGAAACATTGACATCCATGCAAGTCGCCGATTCTTAATAAAAATCAAACTTTAGGGTCTTTTGACCATACGTTCTCTCAACACCTGCTTTTTCTACTGGTCCTTTGACAGATCTGGAACCAGCTGGCACTTTACAAACACACACATATTGAGAGAGAGGCGAACGGTGAAAGATACAAAAATCGAAGTGCTCATATCAGCACACACAAAACAACAACAGCAGCAGCAGTAACAATAGAGTTCTACGGGATTCAATTTATATTTGGTCGAATTATCGCATGAATGAATTGGTTAAATGGACCAATGGTTATGGGCAAATGGACTGTTGACCGTAGCCGAAACGGCTAATGGTCGAGTCGACCGGCGACCTGGACTTAAACAAATTCAGAGGCAGCATGCATGTTCAGTGATATTCGGTGAACTTGTAATGTAAACATCTTATGAACTTCAATGGTATTAGAAGACGAGAAAACTGCTGTACGCGCGATGTGTTTGTCAACAAGTCCCTGACCATTAAGGGGCTGGCCAACGCAGACCCAAGCTCCAGTCTCCTCGTTATCTTCCTACCTATGACCTCCTTATTCACTCAGCCAGACATCGCCTGCACCACGACAGATCTCACTTCAAGGTAGGTAGGTGAGTGTCAGTGTGAGGGTGGGGGAGAAAGAGAGAGTTGGTGTGTGTCCGTGTGTGAGAGAGTGAGACAGATATAGAGGTCTATGATAATAGTAAAAGAAAGTTGTGATGTAAAGTATCACCTTGACAGAGACAGTCAAGATTGCGAGGACAAAGAGTGATATATTGGACAAAAGTACATGCCAGCCTCGCAAGTGAATGAGTTAGAATTACTGGATATTTAGCACGCAGCTCTGTAAGTCACTCATAATAAAACTGTCTTACCCTCAAGTAGAGAGAAGTGTTCACAAGCCTCAGGCTGTAACAGTTTTTTGTTGTGTTGTGATACCGTGGTGATCAGAGTAAAGTGACATACAGACTCTCTACAACTAGATACTGTCGGGTCACGATTGGTGACTGGTGATGACCCTGTCGGAACATGGCTGGTACTCCCTCCACATCATCAGCATGGTCCTAACAACCAGTAGCTGTGACAAGCGAGAACTAGATGAGATGCATAACGAGGTGTCCGGGATTTCTACCAGGCTATCAAAGGTTCGACCGGTGGAGCAGGTAAACAAGCCGCGAGGGACAAGGTAAACAGAAGTTACGATTAGTCGTCAACCGAACATCCTGTACCTGTGAGGTGCGAGACGACCTCCACTCTCACTTATCAGACAACGTGATAACATCGCTACTTGCGGTGTAGGACCACTAGGATTCCGCCACTGTACACGTGACATCACTATACGTGCGTGTGGGTGTGTGCGTGAATGTACCTATCTTCTTGATGAATTCATTGTGCTTATACGTGTAGTGTATACAGCATGAAAGACAATGGTGAAGCAAAAGGAAGTCGGACGCGAACAAGATGAAGAACAAATAAAGAAACAAAAAAGATAAAACAACTCAATGACACTAACGAAAACAAAATCATTCTTGCACGCATTGTAGTGAAACCTGACCAAAGCACCGCTTCACACTGACCTACTAGTCTACATTTCATCTGCCGCTCCACCGTGTTTGCACTGAGTAGGGATAGGGCAAGGACTAAGGAGCAGAGGTGGATATGAATCCATGTTTATATTCACGTAGGCATTTTATTATATCTGCAAAGGTTAAAAGGTCGAGTCACTATAAAGGTAATAGCTATAGACAAAGCTTTTCTACTACAGGACATGTTCAGAAGGCCTGACGAAAGGAGGCTGGGGGCAGGGGGATGCTTTACCCAGACACGCGGCTGTAAAGGGGGCCTGGCCTTGGTCAGTGGATGTTTTCCCTTCATCTTTTCCTTTTTAAAAAAAATAAGTTTGACGGTTCTTTCTGGGAATTTTTTTCTATGGAGCAGGGTGCTACAAGCTTGATCCTAACGTCATTTTCCATTATTTACTAACCACTCAGGTGTAGACAACTCTCTGCTCAAGTAATGGTGTAGATCCTGGTGCACTTGTCCTAACGTTTGCAGTCTATATTTCTTAGCCGAACGAAATGTAGATATTTAGAATCGAATAAATAACATATTATTCTAAACTGGGAAAATAATTTACAATTACAATTAGAGGAGGCAGGGAGAGGTCGTCTGGCCAGGGGCTCTCGGTGGCCCTGATTCTTAGCAGGCCTTTAAAGTGGACTTTGTGAACATAATGCACTTATGAATTCTTCTTTTACTGTAGCAAAGCAGTTTATAATTTTAATAATTCGGTGAATAAAAGACAGTTCAAATGGTGGTGAACACATCTCTCTATAGAATAATTATATGAGGGTTTGTCTACTAAAATATACAAGTGTATCTGTCGAAAGGTTAATACCATGAAGCTTTCAGTAATGAGCATGTTGCAACTAGTCAAAACTTTGTATTTAGAAAAAGGAATATAGGTCTCATAAAAGAGGTTAAAAAAGAGAAATCTAAGAAAAAGAAAGAAAAGAATAAACTAAGGTCGTGTAAAAATTACGAGATATTTCACACAAAAATCGCTCAGTAGGACTGGCTTCTACAGCTTCTTTGTTTTCAGTGATTAGCGTAAAGGATACAGCTGCTTTTCTTGACTTCCTGTATTGAGGTTTGTCAGCCTTTCCTGATTTCTGACGAAGATGAATGCATCCACGGGACGGTAAACAGTGCTCAAGCCAAGCGTGCAGTGAATGCACAACCGTCCATAACTCAAGGGACGTTATCACATGAACTCGACTCTCGTACGCTAACAGTACCCATATTGTCTTACCTTTGGGAAGATTTCCTTGGATTTATAGGATAATTTGCAGAAATTTGTGCAAACCAGATGTTGTCCCTGCCAGCTTGGGTCGTAGCCAGCAATTAAATCAAAGACATCACTGGAGAACAGATTGCCGGAGCCAGTGGAGGCCCGGATGTTGAAAAAAGCGTGCGTGTGTGTGTGATGTTGGAGATGCCACACTGAAAAGTGCAAACTGCCTCTTGTTACATTTTTCTTGCAAGGATGTAGATGTGACAGTTGATACTTGTCTCCGAAAACAGCGAAGATCTCGCGGATGGGACTCGTAGACGATAGTTAAAACTTTGAATCTGAATTCCAGAATGCACTCAAACCCAGTTCAGAATTTGATACATTGTTATTTTGGATTTGAAACATGGAGAGAGACAGTGTGCACTTCCAGGTGGAAAATTCTAAGTTTATAATGAAAACTGCTTTGAAGGTCATGTATAATCTAGTCAAGTTTATTCACTGTTATTATTAACGGGTTACAAAAACATTTTTTCTGACACCTTATCAGTCTAACTAAATGTTAACTACTGCGTGCTGTTTGATTTTTGACCAACACATTCCCCATTACGATGCTGTGGTTCTTCTCCAAGTCTGAAGTAAATACTGTGACGTAAATGTTTGTGACGTGTGTGAGAGCAAGCTCAGTGAACAGCGACATCAACCAAACCTGTTAACAAAACGTTAGAGCTCTAGACAGACGACCCAGTCACAAAGACACAGTTAAAATGTTAGATCTGTACACAAAGCAGCAGGCAGGCAGGAAAATAAAAAAATTGAAAAAAGACCACCAACAGATACTGAAAGAAAAATTGTTTATGACGCCCAGCAGGAACAAATGAATGGACGAAAGACCATCTGACATTAATCTCTTCTGTGAAAAGACTTAGTTCTGTTTGAGAAATCTGATTTAAAAAAGTGGTGAAGCAGAAATATAATTTTCTTCTTGTTGCCTTATCTTGAAGTTTTCTTTTTGACTATAGGCAGACATATTTCTTTCCCTTACCTGCATGGCCGACGAAAAGGCGCTGAACACCAGGCGGCTTGCGGCTTGAAATCCTCTCTCCAAGTAGAAGTCGCCATGGGCAGCACAGTCATCTTGTAGTCGGAGTTCCCATTGTCGATGTCGTTCATGCAGACGGAATTGCTGTCTGGGTTGGTTCGACATCTTTCTCTCCTTCCATCTTGTCTTCAGCTCTCCATATTGCCGTTACGCATGTTCCCTCGTCATGTTAATTTTGCGTCATGTTGAATGACGTCGCTAGCCTGCTAAGTGCTGAGGTCTCTTTGCGCAGTCTTTTCAGACTGATGTTTATATAAAAGTGTTCTTTGGAGAGCAACGTAAGATCTCACATAAATGCTGATTGTTTAAAGGCTTAATTAATTTCATTATTAGGTTTGAGTTTAGAAGTCAGCACATCGTGAATGTCTTTGTATTATTACACTTGAAGGTAAAACTAAAAGACGCAGCCGGTTTCAGAATAAATATTAAATATTTTCGAGTTCATGTAAATATTGTAAAGTACAGTAATAAACAGCGTCTGGATAAAAATACGTTTAACGACATGATGTACTCGTGTCTCAATAAAAGAAATCTTAACATTCCTCATGTTAACACAAGTCTCTGTCGAATGGCGCACAGAGACTACTTACACTGACGACACTACGTCACAATAATGACGTTACCTTCCAATGTACGCATAACGTGCTGTGCGCGCAAGTGTTCTTTATTTTTTTCCTTTAATATCTTGTATTTTTCTTGAAAAGTTGTGCGTTTGGTCCGTGTGTATTTGGTGTTGCGTGCATATGCACACGCGTGTGTGTGGTGCGTGCATGTGTAGGAGGGCAAGGGTGGTACGAGTCTTGCATCTGACCTGCAGAAGCGACAGCCGTTATTCAAGTTAGTAACTATCATTTCTCTCTAAAAACCAAACAAAACAAACAAATAAACACGCTAAAGACGTTTTGCACGAACGTTCCTCTTTTCTGTGTATTTACAGGGTGTAACAATCAAGCAGCAAGCAACAGACCTGTGATGCCAGCAAAATCTATGTTGTAGGATCGGTTGGTCAAAATAATTTTGAGCGCGACATTAATACCAGCCCTGGGGCCAGTTGTACGGATTGTTGTGAAAACTTAAAACTGTTCTAAAGTAGTAAATATAGAAACGTTTTCTTTTCAAAAATCGCTCCTGTGTTTAGATGCGTTCCAAACGAATATAATAAAAATGTGTTGACGGGACGTCTGGCTTAATTAAACAGTCTTGGTTAAATTATACTGTGCACTGTTTTTCTATAAAACTAATTATCTAAACAGATTTAACGCCTAAGGTATTTAAAACTAGAAGTACATTCCCCAGATAGCATTGAAACATTTTATAAACGTTTAATAGATGTCATTGCAAAATGTTTGAATAATGTTTGCAGCAAACGTTTTTAAACGTTTTTATGCCCATCAAAGTAATGTTTTAGTAATGTTTGGATCCGCAACTGGTCTCTAGTTAATGGAATAATTTAGTTGCGTTTATTGGAAGCAAAGTTTCCCTCGAAAGTTTCCGCCAGTGTTACTAATGGCAGTTCACGTCCAAAGAAACCAGCTCCTCTTCTGTTAGAAAGAAACACAGACAAGCAAAACGATGGGCGAACGGACCGACATACAGGTAGGCCGACAAAGAGAAATTCTCAGACCACATCCGTGATATAATAATCATTCCACGAAGGCTATCATAGGAACTGACCCTCAGGGGATCTGACGGTAGCTCTCCGTATGTTCATCATGGCTGCTACTCAGGAGAATGCCTTCATCTTGCTGACACAGGAAACAATCACAGCATCAAAGCTGAACGGTCTCTTATTTACACGGCGAACAGAATAACGAAATCTCTTCTAGAAAAAGTCTACAATTCAATAATGACATGAAAGATAACAGATTACGTTTTATTCTTTCATCATACAGACGGACTAGAAGAGGATTTCTTTTCTCCCTTCTGTCATTACTAGAAGATCAAGGAGATCTGGGCCCTATATTTGGCAGGATTTCGTATCCCTGTCTGAAGCAATATTGAATCCTCTCGAACTATTTCCTTTCTCTAACTGTTTAGAAGCAGAATTTGCCGAACGGGTTTTGTCTTTGCGTGAAAATATACACAGCAAAACAAAAACACAAAAGAAAAGCAAGTTCTGAAACATTCCTTAGCATAAAATGTTTTCCACATGAACGCGGTTATGATACTAAATGTTTTATTCATCAGTGGGTCAATTGTTTGAAGCAGTTTATTTTGTCTTCAGGTCGCGATTGTCCCTTCAGGTCCGAGACATGTTTGTATGAATTCTCGCTTAAATTAAAAAAAAAATCTTGAGTTTTAGCTCATTGCCAGAAAGCTTACAATGAATGAAGCTGGCTATCTGGTAATGACTCGTCGCAGACGAAGCACTTTAGGCAGTCGCGTGTCCTGGCTAACGCCAATTAAGATTGAACACACATGCACAGCAACAATCACCCCATCTCTCGGCCCCACCCCGTCAGGCTATGACGTCACCTTCCCACTCTCTCCCCACGCCACCGTTGCATCAGCGGTCTTATCACGGGACGAAAGCATGATGCTTCCTTCGTGTAATTATTTCCTGGGACGAGTGAGAGATTCTGGTGATGGTAAATCAGCTTATCACGCCTTTTCTTCCGACGTCGAGTTATTGCCCTTGGCAAGGTAGCCCCCCTTGTCGCGTTCCGTGAAGATAACGGCGGCCAGATTTGTTGAGGAAGTATGATGTCTCACGAACCTCGTTCAAGACGATCACTAGACTTTCCTACAGCCACTTCGGCGTGGGACGAGCGCCGTCTGGCGGCTTCCCACGAAACTATAGAAAAAAGGAACACTTTTTAATTTAATTTAATTTAATTTAATTTTTAAGGAGAAGGGGGCTGCTAAGCAGGTGATAGTGAACTGAACAAGAGGATTTGCATCTCACCACAATAGTTCAGTAAAAAAAAAAATTTAAAGTGAGTGGAGGATGAAAAAAAAAAACATCAGTAACTGTATCAACGACTCCATCAATCCCCCTCCCATACTACCTATCTACTCACCAACTCAAAAAGGAGAGTTGATTAAGGTTTCGAAATAAACCGTAATTATACTTTTTTGAGTTAACTGAGAATATTAATAAATATATGAAGAAAATCAACAGTTAAGCAAATTAAAACAGATTCCAGACTGACGAGACCTACAACCCAATACTGCCTTTAAGGCCCACATAGTTTCTTTGTAAAACACTTTCATGGTTTTGAATTTGTGAAGTGTCAGCAGTCACTTCGCACTTTGTTGTAAATGTAGACCAAGACAGCTTACAAACAGTACTCCTTCTAAATAAGATTAGTCATAATGCGCCACGTGTGACTCTCCATGGTATGAAGTGGTATCTGAACTGCTCGAAATGAGAAGATATTCTGATAGCTACCATTCGATTTCACATTGTAGACACGACATGGCTCAAACAAGTTTCAATCTGGTTTAAAAGATTGTTTCCAAAAGCTTTTTTTCTACATTTGTGGAGCTCCATCTCCATTATCTGTAGCCCTGCGCCTGTGAAACCTGACCGTCATAAGACTGGGTCTGTCAAGTAAATCCCTGTTCTCTCCCCAAAGACACTAATGATTTCTATCAGTCTGCAAATAACTCAAGTAGAATCGATCAAAGATTTCAGAAATGGGAGCAAAAAAAAAAAATTCCAATTTATTTAAGGATTTTTTGTCACGCGTAAAGCTTAAAACGCTTAATTACCTAACATATAGAAGTACGCATAATATACTTGCACATTTACATTCAATTTTAGGCCTGGGCGCTCAGATATACATTTGTACTTACTGAGTATGTATTAATCCAATAATTTATGTTCGCTCTTATTTTTTTTAAAGCAGCTTTTATCATTGATTTACATTATACAAATCCTCACAACCTACATCATATAGTTTGTACACGCGTCTGTCTGTCTGTAGTCTCTCAATTTCTTCATTTGTTCATCACATTCCATTGCTTTTATGTGTACAAAGACTCGCATTACTTTTACAGTTCATGAACAAATTTGACAGAATTTTAGGGAAATTTTGGTCATGTTTTTACTATTTATCTGGCAAAGATTAGGTCGTATTTTGCATGGGTTATTACACAAGCTATGGGCCTAAGGCCAGCTCTACAAATGTTTTAAAATTTTGAACAAGTTGTGTGCCTTAAATCTATTTAGATAATAAGTTGTATAGATTTTAGAGTGAACAGTACCATTTAATAACATTGTTTAACACTAAAATCGTTTTACAGAAAATAAAAACTAAGCCAGACTTTCATCCCCGTCGAGGAAATTTTTCGTGTGGGCTTGTGCAACGCATTTAAAGGGCGTTGGAGCGATTTTTGAAAAAAAAGTTTTATAAATTTGCTTCTTTAGAAACGTGATAATCTTTAGAAACATGCTGTGCAATTAGCCACTCAATGCTAGTATTCTAAAAAGCTTTGGTTCTTTTTTGGTCCAAACTGTGTCGATGTTACTTTCATTGTTGTCCTTTCTTGGTCAAGCACATTTTGATAAAAACAATAAGCAGAATTAAAACAAATAAATAGTAAACTACGAAAATAAGGATTTTTGCGTCCTTGTGGTCTATTTTTGTGGTCCAGCAATTTTAAATTTTCACCTTAGTCCATTCACACACTCTGAACATTTTGAGAAGCTGATCAAGTCTCTTTCTTGCAATGACAGCAAAATAAATAAATAAATAAATAAATAAATAAATAAATAATAAATAAAACATGCATCTAGTGCAAACGTTTCTCCTCTTTCCCTTGGACAAGTCACTCTTGTCTCAGAAAGCTGGCTGACAGTCTGATTTCGCAAGTTTCGTTGTCAACAACTATGTTCTGCTTAATCGCCGTTTCCTCGCTTCATTGCGTCTGTGATTTCTCAAGATGGACGGTACAGGCTGACCGTACTATGCATTTGGTTGAAAGCTTGACTTCCACTCGTGACAGGTGGTCCAGATTGGTCTCTCTGTACACTGCCTACTCCAAAGACGCTTCTGAGAACATCGTTTAGACATGGCGCCAAGCCGAATAAACTGAGTCTCCATTCCTAAAAATTTCTTTTGTCTTGCGATTAAAAGGACATGTTTATATCAATCAGTTCATATACTTCTTTCAAGTTTCGACATCACTTTAAACAATATCATTGTTTAAAAAACAGTGAATGGATCATTCCCTACCGAAATTCGTCGTCGAATCTCAAGCCAATGCTTCGAGCCTTCAGCATGTGCGTTCGTCCATTTCCTCCAACGACAAGTACAGGTAAGGAAACAACAACTTGGGGCGATAAGGTCTTACAATAATGTTCACTCTCAAGTTTTTGCCCACTAAACCCAATACCTGAGTGTGTCTATGTTTGTCGTTATGATACGAAGACAGATGAGAAATTCTCCTTTATATAAAAGTGGGTGTTTTACTTACAGATAGAACTCGACTTTGTGCGCTGCTCGTTCTGAACACCGACATGAACAGCAGACAGCTCGAATATCTGTCAGCAGCTTAATGTATCCAGACTTAATGCTGCTGTTACGGAGGCCATAGATGAAAGGGTTGTAGAGACTATTTCCGTAACCCAGCAAGATCACAACCATATCCACCTGCCGTGGCAACGGCTTGCGGGAGAAGGATGTTCAACAGAATGGTGACGCAGTACGGCAGCCAGGAAATGACGTAGACGAAGATGACAAGAAGCATGGTGACGGTGACACGCATCTCATCTCGCCGCCGGCGATCGCCGCGAACGCTTCCGGTTCCAGCTTGGCTAGCCAGCGAGGTGCTCGTGCCTGCTCGGCGAATGGCCGACACGTCGGACGCAGAGCAGAAGGAGCGAGTCATGGGCCGAAAGAGGGCGCTCCTTCCCTTCCTGTCTGATGAAGACATCATGGACAGGCCTTGGTCCTTCATGTCGGACGAGCCTACCGTGAGGTTCACGCAGAACTCGCTGCCGTTCTTCTCGAACCATTGCCTGGGTGACCGGCGGACGTAATGCTCACGTGGCGGGCTCCGGCTGGCTGAGAGGGACGGCAGGTTTGGGCACGTTTGGTTAACAGGCAGCGCCGCCACGTCCTGGTCGCTAAAACGTATCAGCTTCACAGAGCCTTGTGCAGAAAACTCGAGTTGTGACGCCACTGGGCAGCATACTTTGTCAGCGAAATGGAGGATCCCTGCCTGCGTGGCCCCTCCGATCTCCTGGAGATCCCCGGCGAGAAGCTGTTTCGGGAGCCCATGACGTAGTTTCGCAAATATCTCCCACTTTCCGGAAATGAGGTCAGACTCGCTGCTAGGAGGCGGTTTCCGGACGCCGAGATGGTGCGGTTGCTGCGCGTGTATGTCCGGTAGATGGACAGGTAGCATGACGTCATCATGGTGCTGGTGCCGCCAAAGCAGACGACGATCATGAAGATGGCGTAGGGAAGGGAGCTGCCCCACTTGCAGTAGCAGAAGTACTGGGTGGGCACGTACTCATACTCGCCCCAGCCAAAGAGAGGCGGCAAGGACAGGACAGTTGAGAACAGCCACACTCCTAAAGCACAGACAAGACGTTGTTTTCTCTAGCAAGGTATCTTGTACACAACTGATCACAGCTACAAAAGTACATAGAACCTAAGTTGTGCTACAAAAGAAAGTACATGTAGTTTATATTATAAAAAAAACACAGGATAAGAAAAGAGAATAGGAAAAATAATCGAACACTGCAAGGCGGAAAACTGCTATCAAATACTATAAAACTTGTTGTTGTTGTTGTTGTTGTTGTTTTATTTATTATTGTTGTTGTTGTTATTATTATTATTATTATTATTATTCAAGATTGCGGATTGGCTAGGTGATGAAATATTCAAAACAGCTGCATTTAAGTTCTAAAGTAATAAATGCATGCAGGCAAATCGAATGTACAGTAACAAAAGGTAGTTCGTTTCTCCACGATGTTAAGCTGCTTAATGATGGTTTTTATATAAGTTTTGTAAGCATGCATATCTGTGTGTGCGTTTGTTTGTGGGGATGAATAAATTCATGTATGTTTAAAAATGGGATTAATGAGCCCATAATAAATCAAAAGAAAAATACATTGGACAAAAGGATGACGTCTAGATGACAAATAAAATAGTGGAATCTAAATCTTACTCTCATAATTGATTAATTAAGCTCAGGTGCAAAAATTTTCTCCCAAACTGGGGGGAAACCTCCTTCCGTTGTCACGATACACATCTACAAACACCAGGTACAGAAAAAGGTCAACAGCAGATGTGAGAATAATACTTGGATATGTTTACATTTTTAAAGCTTTAACTAATGGGAAAGTTAGGCGTACGTGTGTACAAACGTGACGTCATATTTTGACCTCTTTTGTGCGAGATGATGTTTGTACAAGCGTATCTTGAGAACAAAAGAAGGGTATCACCCTCCGTTGGGCAGTAGTATCTTGCACTAATTATCAGAGAACATATTTTGCAGCAAGAATAATGTTTTTATCACTAAAAAAATTACTCATAGCCAGTAAATAGATATTAATGTAGATGGTTTAAAAGGGCATATCGTGACGTTTCTTTTATCCTGCCTCAAAAAAAAATAACCAGTTCAAACTTTCAATAAGAAAGAAAGAAGCATTCTTACCGCCAATATGTAACACTTGACCAGCAGGCGAGTACAACACATCGTATTGGGCCGGACGACATACCCGGATGTACCTGTTGAAGGTGATGCTGTTGAGTGATGCCACACTGGCCACAAAGGCCAGCATGTTAGAGAAGCCTGTGGCTGCGCAGACGGGTCGGAGAGAAAACCCAATGTCCGCGGAAGATGGTGAAGACCGTCAGAGGCATGTTAACGGCCGACACCAGCAGGTCGGCGAACGACAGGCACAGGATGAGGTAACTGGAAGGCAGGCGCAGCTCCGGGGTCCTTAGGACGACGACCCACAGGAACAGGTTACTGCTGACGGCCACGATGCAGATGACAAGGAGGACCAGACCTTCCGTCACCCTCTCCGATGTCGGCACAACGTCATCCAACGCCACAGCTTCCGATCCGTTACAGCTGTCCTCGGCGTTGTGGATGCCAGTGACGCTGTCGTCGCCGCTGCTCAAGTTGAGAACACTCGACATGTCGATGAATCGAGGAACGAAATGAGTCGAGTTTCCGTCTCCGAACGCCATGACGCGTTACGTCACGTCACGTCACGTCTCCAAACGACACAACACCTGATCTCTGGTTTTTGACTCGCTCAAGGTTTCGTTCGTTTGCAATCGCGTGGTCGGAGATAAAGATTAGAATTAGTGCCCGCGGAAAGCTTGCCTCTGAACAAGCTGCCATCACATTTCGTGAGTGGCATGGAAATGAATATTTTTGTAAGTAAAATTTCCTAAGACATAAAGCGTAGCAGTAATACCTGTTTTATTCAATTGTCTTAGAAATCACTTCATGTGCAGTAATATTTCGACACCTGTGATTCAGGACATAGTCGACGTAGACAGCGGAGGAAGTGGTGAGTTCTCGTCGATGACAGTGATGATGATGTTACCAATGGTAATGTCATTCTGATCTGACAGAATGATGGTATTTAGTGACGTACAGAGCGTCAGCACCTTTGACACAACCTTCTGCAAACGCAGATATCACTTGTATATTATATATAGAGAGTTAGACACGCTTTTTAAACAGTCATCGACAGCTCGTGAAGGTGATGTCTTCGAAAACGCCGAGAGTGAAATGTTTCACCAGCACATCAACCAAGCTACGTCAGCTGGCGGCTTTAAGAAACGAGATCGAGAGGCATTGATGTCTCTGGAATGATTACTTTCTCATAAATTATTCTCAAGGCACGCAACTCTTTGCATGTCCACGGTTGTCTGCCTTTCGGTGGATGTCCACGGTTGTCTGCCTGTCGGTGGAAAAGATGCACAACAAAATGAGCTTGGAGTCGAGTGTGCGCGCGCATGTACGTCCCTCCAGCACGTGTGACCACTCCCGTCGCCCACACAGTGCCGCACAGCTGGATGCGCAATGTCCGTGCTGCACACGCGCGCAAGTCACGTGTGTGTCATAGTAACAGGACCAGTAGACTCCACGGCACTGAGCATTTACTAGATGCGGTTTTTTGCTCTCACACAAACACACACTGGTCCACGTGCGAGCTAAACAACGGGCTGATAAATTTTAAAGAAAAGTGCAGACGTAAAGAGGTATCGGGTAACAAACAGAAAAGACTAGAGTTTTGTGAACCAACAGAGGAAGACGATCAAGTAGACTAACCAATAAACCAATAAAAAAAAAAAAATAAAGAAATGGTTAAAAGAAGGCTACATATAAGCAGATAACATTAGCACATATAATTAGTGTATCTTTTATCATTAACAGTCAGCAATATCCGAAGTTGGCAACAACTTTCTTTCTCGTATATTTTCTCCTTTCCATATCTTTCTCCTTGTGCGGCGGAAATCTTCCTGAGTCATGCGATGAGCTGATGCACATGCTGTCATTATCTATGCCAGGCTATCGTGTATGACTTCCTGCAAGGCAGATATAATTATACAGAGCAGAGAGGTGCAGAAAGACAAAGAAATGTGAGGGGAGGCGTCTGTTCCCTGCACATTCTCGCTAGCGTAAAGAAGGGAGATCACTCTCACACACAATTAGAAATGTTCATGAATTACTCCAGACGTCTGCTTCTCCTTACCGACACTTGCTGTCATGCGGTACATGGTTCTCGTTTTCTTTTCGTCGAGAAAGTAAGCAACTTGCATGTATTTGAGTTGAAAATGTTTTCTCGGTAGAAACTACTGCAAGGAGCGAAATGGCGTCACCGACAAACCATTTACATGTTGCAGGGTTGAAGGCGAAGGTCAGCGATGAGCAGCGACAAAAGAAAAACATACTGAGAGAGAAAGGTGTGTGAAACTTGACAATTATTTCATTGAAAAATTATCCCGGCTATATAGGAAATTGCAAATGAATCAGTTTCCTGTTCTGTTATATATTATATAGACAAACGTTCATTAGCTGGGAGGAGACTGGTAAGCCATACCTATACTTTTAACTTGGAATTTCAGTCAAGGCTGTTGCCTCGACATGGCAAGTGTTGTATAAGACTTCAAGAGCAACATGACCTTCCAGTCCCACCCACCCAATCCAAAGTAAAAACTAAGTGCATGCTAAAGACATTCGGACATTTTATGGTGTAAGTTGAACCTGTCTTACGGTGTTTAACTGGCGATAATATCAAACTGCACTGGAGCGCGACGTATCAGATATTTGATTTGATCGATGTGGTGAGTTTTTACAAAGAAGATTTCCCTGTTTTTGATATTAGCTACAAGCACTGCTGAGGTTCCATGCAAATGATTTATAGTGCATGTAAAAAAAAAACCTAGGATCTGTTACACTGCCCATCCCAACCACCTAGCAAAATAGTGTGATAAATACATAAATAAAAATAAATAAATAAATACAAATATAAAGATGGCTGCCGAGCTGCATCGCAAGGTCTTGCCGGGCTGACATCACGCGAGAACATGTGATAAAACTGTCAGATCCTTACACTGTGCAGTCGACGATGTAGTTAAGAAGCAGGCAGGTTTTGTCATGGATCTTGGACATATTATGCACATGCAGGCAAGGTGAGCGTGATTACAAGCGTGACTGCGCCTGCTCTGCCGGTTAGAGACCAGTGGAGCTGACGGGGATGATGGTGCGGGTCGAGGTGGCGGGTGGCCTGTAAAACTAATAACAGTCTGCACACGAGTTAAAATAATCACTTTAACGCAAACATTTTTCATTCCAGGACATTTACGACTTCATGTTTTCATCGCACATACCTTTGCTGTAGTCTACCTTCCTAAACACTCGCCAAATAATGTTTGCGATGATGCCTCGTGAAGAGTGCATCAACCTTTGACTATATTGTGCACAGTTTGAAATATAATGCCAGCTACAGTATTGAGACTTGATAACACACACATTAGCAAATAACAACAGACTAAATCAGCATATCTTTGTATCTATTGCTAGTTAGTTGGTCATCCGAGCCACCAAGTCAAACAGCTCAGTCGCTCGGTCAGTCAACTTTGTTCGATTCGGTAAGAATTATTAAAAAAATTACTAGCCACGGTTGACCGTCAGTCTCTTTGAATGAGTCCGTATTATTCTATATATTACTAGGCAGTTTACCATGGCACAGTGTGTGCAAGCTGAGCATAATAACTGAATTTACAAAATGCATTTTCCCTCCAGGATTTGTCCTCAATGCGCTGCGCACGAGAAAGACTAGAAACGAACCAACAGTCAACTAAACATGAAATACATGGGTCAACAAATGGATGATAACACGTAACATAAACTAAGCGCATGGATGAAGAACTAAGGAGTGAGCGGAATAGTACCCTCGAATTTGCAAGATAGAGGAGGGGCGAGAGAGGCGCCACCGCCCGCGTCTCATGAAGAAGGGGAGATAAAAATTGCCGCCAGTCTACTCGATCTCCTCCCAGGTCATCAACTTCCACACTCTTTACCCCTCCTCTCTCTTTCGTTTTCCTTCTTTCTTCTAAATTTATTATTCATTCTTTCTTTCTTTTCCTGCCTTATTTTCAATATGTTAAAGTGCATGACGCTATGTACATCTTATTAGTTTCTCAACAGACACAATTCATTTTTTAGTTTCCTGCTGATGAGCAGGGTTAGTCGAAATGGGCGACTTGTCACCTCTTTGGCCGTTAATGTTTCGGATACCCTTGGGGTTACCTGGAAATGGTCCTGCAAGACAAACATGGAGATAGTGTGGTGATGATAAGGCGTCAAGTGGCCGAAACCTGAGTTGCGTCAGGCCCCATTAGGAACGTGAAATACGCGCGTGCCACTTGTAATAAAATACGCCCTCCATGAGATGCGGTCACTAAAATATAGGGTTTGAGAAGCTGTTAACTTTTTTTCTCCCCCAAATCTCGACTGAAGACGAGAAGAATTTATTGACTTTCAGAAAGAAAGTCGTGTCATCTGATTTCATTATGATGTAACCGTCACAAACCGCTGCTCACAAAGTGCATTTATAAAATATACACTTCTTGCCCTGTAAGTCGTGTCTATCTTTGTCTGTGTCTGTGTCTGTCTGTCTGTCTACATGAACAATAAAGCTAACATGCAAGCAGATAGCATTGCTATATGTCATTTTCATTTTTTAATTATGATGAGCAATGAGGAGAAGGCCCTCCATTCGTATCTCGTGTGGCTTGTCTGATACCATTGCTAGGCAGACACTTGAATGGAACCCTCAGGGGAAGAGGAGAGTTGGGAGACCAAAGCAGTCTTGGCAAAGAACAGTAGAGAGCGAGGCAAAAGACATCGGAACCACTTGGGCCTAACTGAGTGGGGGGGGCTGCCCACAATAGGTCCGCTGGCAGGTGTTGTTGGGGCCCTATGCTCCCGAGAAGTAACAAGGAATAAACTAAAACTTCTGAAATGGGACCGCTGATAACACGAAGAAGCAAGAGAAGATCAAAAGAAAGTGAAAATGATGATGACAGAGACGACAATGACCTTAATTACATTTTTAAAAGATGATGATAAGCCATGTTCATTCTTTTGAGCCAGTAGAAAATTTAACTCGAGGCGTAGAGAAAAACTGAATTGCAACAAGAGCACTAAATCACAAATATCCTCGACAAGACTATTCTCGTCAGAGTATATTTGTTGCTGAGTAGAGCTAGGACACCAAATGTATAGGGTGGCGAACAGAAGATACGCAGTTCTACCGAACAGAGCTGGTTGCCAAAGTTTGTCAACAAACCATGTTATGCGTATGCTCTGTTTTTCTTTCTCGGAGGCTTACATCTTCCAGCCCTAACCTTGCCGGAGTCGCATTCCGCTCTGTCAACAGCCCACAGTTACCACAGTCGTAGTTTTTGCGTGCAGCTGGCAAATTTCGTGGTTATGTTTGGAATCTCGCTGCTAGAAAGGGCAAGAAACAGTTGCTCGGCGCTATGGGTGAGCCTGCTCACCTCACCAAAGTATGAGGCTGGCCGTGTAGTAAAGTTGCTAATCACTCAACGCCTAGTTTTGCGAAGAAAGGGGCTGTGTCACCTGCAGCCATTACCGTCCAAACACTGATAGAAGCTACCCAGCTTCTCTCCTTCTCTATCTGTGCACGCTTTCAAAATGGCATTGATTAATCTCGTGTCTGTCTGCAGAAAGAAGAGATAAATAGGCACTGTCTAATGTGCAGCAGCCACAGGAGCTAGACTAAAGCATGAGATAGAGTGAATAGAGTGGTCGTAATGTGTGGTCTGCTGGGTCAAGGTGTGGCAAGCATGTCTTCATTTCAAAGCTGGAAGTGGTGGATGGGGGCAAGGGATATCTTGTTATCCAAATCATCGAATTAAGCAGAAACACTTTAGATTTTTATGTGAAAATACAGAAAATATTGATTGTAAAGGTCAGATCGAGGTAAAAGTAGTCCCCAAACCTTGTGGTCATTGGACAGTAAGGTGCAGAAGGGTGTGCTCATATTATCACTCTCACTGCCTTACCTTCATTAGCCTTTTTGCGTATCAGGGTTAGGATAAGCCGGAAATCAAGTAGAAAGTTTGCAGGAAAGGAAAAGTGCAGCAGACTGGCTGAGCCGAGTGCCATCAGAATGAAAACACTTCTGTGTCAGACGGCACAGGCACCATGCTACAGCAGCAGAATCACATTTTTGTTTTCTTCCATTTTTCTTGTTCGCTGATTTGGTGTTGCTAGAAGGGGCGAAGATTCACTTTGTTTGTTTGTAAGCCTAGACAATATTGTATGTGTTACATGTATACGATTTTACAGTCTGTCTGCTTGTCTTCTTGGCTGTTTGCATACACGCACTACTTCCTGCATGTCGTTTACGTCAGAGCTTGTACATTTGTGCGCGTGTTTTCATATTATTATTATTCCAGGCATATACCTTCTGGTATGATTTTTCTTACATCTGTCTTTTTCTCTGCTTAATGTTACTTGATTGTAGTCTCCCCCCGCCAATCAGTCTCTCATAAATATGTCTCTAAACATAAATATATCCACATATTCTACAAAGAAATTTTTTTTCACATGAGCATTTCACTCCTGAAATGCCTCATTCCGGTTTTCTTTTGCAATAAAACAAGAAAAAGAAAATCCGAGAACCCTATCCGTCCAAACGACAAGCGCGACTGCGCAGATTTAGTTGTCATGGCAACCACCCTAAGTCACATTTAGCATGACTTTCGGGGAGTAGGCAAGTCTGGCACCGCTGGTGCCTGGAGACTTCGGGAAGCGGCGTCCGTGACAGGCCGTCAAGCACACGTGACTTATCTTCAGCAGCTTCAAACAGCGCGACTTCAGTCAGTCCACGTGTTGTTAGCACCACTCCCCTCATCACCTTCCTCACTGGCAGGAAATCTTTGACAGAGCTCCAGTCACCTTCAAATGCTTTGGGCTTCTTAATAAGGTCGTAAGAGGAACTAGCTATCTCGAGTCCCTGCCATCTCTGTCGGCAGTGGCTGTTGTCATTAGCACTCAACTATTAGTCTCCAAGTCTGAAAAAAATGTCCAAGAATGTTGGGATGGTGTCTGACAAAGCTTCCTTCAACGTATCCTTAGTTTCACTCAAAATTTGGAATAGAAAATTATTTTATACTGTCCTCTCCATGCAATGATTTATTTTAAAAAAACCTAAGGATTTTTGGAGAAAACCACTTTTTGTTTTTAACTACACAGTTTGTGTAACCTAAAGGATTAAGCTCTTGATTGTCATTAGTTTTACACCTTTGGGAAGAGGTTTTTGAGTCACTCACGTTAAGCCTCACTCTGAAGAAAGACAATATTGCTCTCATAGATCACCAGGGACTTCACCTTACCACTCTTGAGACGCACATCTTGGTTCCTCCATTTGAAACCAGAGTGAGGCTTGCTATCGATGATGTCAGGTTTCCACCGTCTGATCCTTGTTAGAACATAAGCTGACAGCGTTTCGCGCTATCAGGCTCGAGAAAGAACAGTCTGGAAATGTCGGACAGGTCAGAAAGATTTCTTTCTATTCACTAAAGACAGAACTCTTCTTCGTTGATCCTTATTGTAAAGTTGTAAAAGCCTATCGATGGTGAAAAAATAGTCAAAAAACTCCCAGAAAAACCAAGGTACGGGAAAGTAACACCTGGCTCTCTCCCCTTAGTTTTATGAACTCTTAGAACCATTTACGTTTCACTTCTGCAAATAAGCTTGATGCATTTATGAACATTTTATGTTCCCTTTACTTTCTGTTTGGCACCTGTATGGTAACTGCTTTTAAAAGTTAACGAGGATGGGAAGAATTAAAAAATATTTAGCTGATAAATTTATTCCAGGCATCGAAACTGGAAGCATCAGTAAAAATAAATCAGAATAGAGGCAAAGAAATATGAAGTACATAAGGGGTAGAGAGACAAAAAGGGAGGGAGAAATGGAATGTGGAATGGGGGAGTCAGGGAAAGGAGGAATATGGAAAGCGAAAAACTGTACTTAGGCGTGCCTGCGACAGTGACAGTCTAATGAACAGCTGGTCGCACTCTATCATGAACTCTGGGGCTGGGTGTGCCGTTAGAGTGGTTCCATCAGCTGATAACCAACACGCCGACAATGACATGTCGAGATATCCCCCGGAACAGTCATGCGCCGTTCTGGAGGCTGTGAGGAGTCAAATCTGAACGAACGCAGGCGCAGCTTCCGCTCAAGGTGATCTTAAAGAACCGTAACCATCGACTGGGAATCTGGTTTCTTTATCTCACTGACCCGCCGTGGCAAAACCATCTATTTGTTTCGTTGCTTCCTGTCACGGGTATCCCTGCTAGATGTGTAGGGAACCTCTCCGGAGGCTGATAAAGTAAACGTGGTGAGGATTTTATGTCGTGTGAAGACTTTGGTGTTATACGAAGCCACTGAATCTGATATTCAAGTGTTCTGTAATGCAGAGTATGGCAGATTGTAGAAATACCTCAAAAGATCATGTTCTCAGTGCAAGTGCTGCTTCCCTGTAAGATGGGATGGGGAGAGATTTGTAAAAAGAGATGAGCTGCTGGCTGCGGCGATGCTGATGGGTGTAACTTTCATCTTCCCCCAACCCACCCTCCACGATGTAATTTGCTTTCACTTACGGGGTGTGGTCCCTATAGGTGCAAAGTACACCATCCTCATTGTCGAAAGTGTCGTACTGACCAGGACAATCATTGTGTTTTGTTTTTAACATTATGAGGTGTTCAAGATATCTTTGTTTAAAAACATGTTACTATTTCATTTTTATTTTTTTTGTTTCCTCCCTTCACTGAATGCGTCCGCAGGTAAAGGTAGTTTCCAGAAGTTCCGGGTGTCCCACGATAATAGCGTCTGTTCGCTTTGTTCAAAATTACTGCTTTTGCGTTCCATGTAGGAGATCCACAGCAGTTTTCTGAGGTGCTTGGTCTTCAGTGTTGGATCAACCAAATCGCTGAATTTTTGTTTTAGAATGACGCTAGAACTGTCAGCTGTCAAAGGACATACATTAATATACATTCAAATGACTCTAGTACTTCCAAAAATGAACTCGCGCCATCTGTTGCAAAAGTGCATCATGGCTTTTCAGACATCTCAGTATACTGTTCCTCTGTCTTACACTTTTCAGTTACTCCTCGTGGAATGTTTCCAACAATTAAGTCGGCTACCGAAGTCTGGGTCACATAACACTGTAAGTATCCTTCATGAAAAGGTTGTCCACAAACACAGGTGCTAACGGAAATGACTTTGCTTCCGAATGTTACACATTAACTGGGTTCGGCCGAGGTAGTCGTTATGTGTCATAAGAAGCACGAATATCTAATAGAAGGACAATTATCATGAAAGCAAAAATATCCTCCACATAAAATATTAAGATTCATGGAATTACACCGTAGCAAAAGGGTAGATAAAAGATAGATTTTTAATTTATCATAACCATGCAGTTTACAAATGGAACATTATAAATATAAACGCTCTGAAACTGCAACATGAACACGACGCCACCCTGTTGTGGAGTAAGGGAAGCAATTAGCACTGTCGGCGTTGGCACTCAAGGAAGGAAATAGCACGAGTTACCGAACTTTGACCATTAACAGCCGACAGCGCGGTGGTGAGGTCCATCATCACACTCGATTGCCGAGGTAGTCGTGTTTCATAAGAAGCAGGAATCTCTTATGTAACAGTGGAGAGAATAATCATAAAAGCAAAAAGAACCGCCACATAAAATGCTAAAATTCCTACATGTCATAGTAACAAAACAGTAAACAAGAGGAATGTTTTAATGCTATTACGACCATGCAGTTTACAAGTTAAGCAGTTGGAACATTTGATTATAAACAGCTCTCGTACTGTAACATGAACACGACGAGACTCACCGTTGTTGACTAAGGGAAGCAAGTAGCGCTTTTGGCATTGTCGCTTAAGAAAAGATAAAGCACGAGTTACTGAACTTTGACCATTAACGGAATCGATGGCGCGGTGATGAGGTCCATCGTCATCACCACACTCCATCGCCGCCAGCTCGCTGGAATGTATGCAAATTACACGACAAACGAAAAGAAATTGGGAGAAATTAACAGGTCCTTTGACGAAGCAGATAGTAAGAAATATTCATTCTGTCTATCATTCTGTTTGAACATAGTGCTAGTCTGGTCGAGAGTATTGACCATCATCGAGTGTCACATTGATTTGATGTTTGTATGCTACACAACGACTGAAATCTGCTGTATTTTCAATTATTGGGGACATGTAAGGATCAAAGGATTGACTTTATTTAATTTTTGTTCCGATGCTTCAGTTTAGCTCACTCAACACACTCGATTCAATGGCTTCAGACACTGCAGGTGCAGTCTGTGTCGCATAAATTTCAGGTGCGTGAAGTTCCTGATCGCGCATGCGCAGATCGCTCTTTTTTGATTGGTTGCTTTTGTTCTTAGGGGTGGGGGGAGAGCGCGGAGGAAAAGAAAACTGCGCGAGGCATCAGAGCGAGGGATCTCCCCCCTGCCCCTGGAGCCCACATGCTGCGCAGCGGGCGTAAACTGGGTCACAGAGAAGGGCGCCGTTTGGCGGGGGTGGGTGGGAGGTGCACGGGGCATCTGCCGTGCTGCCGGATGACGCATCGTCTCCGACCTCGGCGGGTCCGCAGCGAGCAGCGAATGAGAGAACAATTGCGTTAACGACCATCGCGATATCATTACAGTTGTGCGTGCGCTTCCTGCCCGTCCACGCATCATCCATCCTTCTGTCTCTCTTCCAAGAAAGGCTGCTCCTGCTGTTGTCCCAGCGTATGATTTCCACGATACCGAGACCCTTAGCGGCCTTAGTGTCACATGCAGCAACGTGCAACCCCCACCAACATCCCCTCCCCACACACACCCGCTTTATAAAAAATCGGAACAAAATGTCTGCTGGGGTACCAAGGGAGGTGAGTGGGGATGGGGTGTGGGGGACGATGACCGCAGATGCGTAGTTAATTGCGACTGGGAAGGAGGCGATGTGATCGTAACTTACGAAAACTCCAAATTTGTAATAGGATGGTGAGTAGAATGCCCCTGAAAGTTTGACAGTCACGTGCTTCGGCAGTCTGACAGTGTGACACGAAAAAGGCTGGGGTGGTGCGTGCACATTCCTCTGCAGCGTTAACTCCCCTGCTGCACACGCACTCCCAGAGGTCTGCACGAACGTGTGACAAGTCGCCTTTGCGTGACATGTCGACCCTTGACCAAAGCCTGTCAATAAGTGGTGCGATTCGGTGCGTTACTGTGTACACCACGAGGACATCGAATTCATGACCCGAGCCATCTTCGAAATGAGAGTTTCCATGGTTTTTTTTTTTTTTCTTTTTCGTTTTCTTTCAGATCAAAGGTATAACAAACTTCGTCGATTCCAAGCATCATCCATCCCTCTCTCTCTCCGTATTTATCTCTTCCAAGAAAGGCTGGTACGTATTATACAGTGCATGTCTTTAATCTTATCGGAGGTTTCTATGCTTGTGTTCAATACCGTAGTCAGACCTTTAAGTCCTTTGTTACAGATCGATTTATGTGGAGGACACAATTGTATAAGGGTGGTGTTGATAGGGCTGACTGGATTAGAAGTTTTCCCGACTTTGTATAAAGGTTTGTACACCTGTTTCTCCCCATTATTAAACCTCATCACAAACTCGCCAAACTACTCAACCACACATATCTATGTTTTATTACCTGCCTTGTAACATTTTGTGTAAAGTGAATGCTAGCTTGTTGTTGTTATCTTTCACACTCACACACACGCACGCACACGTTAGAGGACTACATATGACGACCCACACGTGCATGATACTAATCAGCAGCTCGCGATGCGCCAGTGGAGCGGCGCTGGTGTCGGTGACGAAGGCGCCTCGCATGGAATGCAGCAACAGGATGAGGTGTTGACATTTTACTCACGGCAGCCATCACTCCAGCTGCGTTTTTACCCCGTTCCGCCCTCCATCGCTAGGAAGATGCTGAGTGTGTGATGAAACATACTACTAGTTTTTGTTTTTTTAAATCGTGACACTTTATATTTGTTTACCCTAAATATGTGAGCACCGCGTGGTTGTGGTTGGGGGTGAGGTCGGTGGGCTGGTGGGTGTAAGTCGATACACTAACAGACGCAACGTTTCTTTCTTTCACTGTTTGGTGAAACTTTTCCTTTAAAAGTAAAACGTACGTCCATTGTTTATTTCATTCAGAAAGTGATGCACACGCGTATTTATTGTTCCAAAACAGCGGACATATATTCACAGAAAGACACATCTGGTTACGTCAAGTTTACGGCGTTGTGTTGACCACGTAACATTATTCTCCGTTTCCGCATTATGGACGTATTTCATCTGAAACTGGTCTGCTTTCCTTTTTTGAAAGAAGAATATTAACCCCCTCCCACTACAACAAACAAGCAAAATCAAAGAAACGAAAACCGATGAGATGCTACTCGAGCGTCCTAACGAAACAATTTCAAACCATAAAATATTCCGAGACTTGATCTCCATCTCACCATTAGATGCGACACTCAAGCCACCAAAATGTCTGTCTCACCTAATGCCAACAGTCTTGTGTTGACCTTCTACACCAGCAGCAGCCTTTCACTGCAAACGTTGATGCAGAAACATGCAAAGGCAACAAGAAGCAGTTTATACAGTCATTCATTTCATGTAATCAGCATCTCAGGTGTAATGCAGTATGTCGCTATCCTCGGAACTTCGTTTGAAACAGTTTTGTAAAATGAAAAATTCCCTATGACGAAAACGTCAAATCTTTAAGACAAATCTTTAATGTCGAGGTAGACAGAGAGAAGAAAACATAGAACATGGTGCATGAGAGGAGGCAGTGTCATTCACCTTAGATACCAGATCTTGCCATTCATCTTAGTCAACCCGTTCTTAAGACTTTAGTTTTATTTTTTCACGAAAACCTAAGATGAATATATCTGTCAAAAGGGTTAATAACGAGTTGTACGAATGCCACGGTGGGTAACACCGGGTGTTGCCTGGCATCTACACCCGGATGCAGTCTGCACCCTACATACATCCTCCCTGGATTCTACACCGAGCACTGTTTTCCTCGTTTCTGTCTGGATCCAATTTGGATACCGCTAGGGTGCCAAATCCTGTCCACGTGAAAGAACGCATTTTCGATGGTTTGAGAGAAATTGGCTTGTGTCTGTTGTTACATCCGGGTCTCTGTGACGCAAGACAAGAATCCTGTCATGTCTACCTAGGCCATTGTCTAAGTTTTGACTTTACATTGAGGCACAGTTAAACATGCGACTGGACACTGGAGACCTCAGCGCTTTTGAATTTTATCGCCATCGACCGTTTACCCCTTTCATATTTCAATATACTTTCACTGTTGGATAATCTACTGCTTAGTATTTCTAGAACGCACTATCGACTATAATAACGAACCCCGACACCATCCCACCCACCCCACACCCTTCCATTCCTTGAGTAGGTGAAGGAAGAAAACCACGAGCACCAGGAAAACAAAGAAACGATCGTCGGTTATGTGGGCCAGTGTTTTTCTTGCTTCACATGGTGTGACTTCAACGTACCGCTGTCTTGGCGTTGGCTGGTGTTGGAACTCGTCAAGATTTCAGCAAAAGCGCCTTTAAAAAAATATTGGACTTCATTTATTCAGCTGACCGACATTGCTGTCTCCGCCCGCGAACCATGACAACCGCGAGATTACGTTTCACGCGCGCGTGCGGAAAGTCACGTAATAGACAGGCAGCGCTCCCTGCCGGATGCCGCCACAACGTTCTCGGCTAGGGGGCGCTAGCGACTGGCGTCAACTCCTCCAGCGGCTGACGTTTCGTGAGTTTGAATGCGGCTCGACCATGAATGGCAGCCATGGAGGCATAGCTTTCCTCTTTTATTTTTTGTCAAATCCGAGAAGCTATCCAAACCTTAATATGAGCGAAGATGATGTGTGTAGAGGGAGAAGCTAGCCACAAAATAAAGAAATGTGACATATATATATATAGCCGTGCCGAAAGAATGGCTAACAACTGACAGACCGACCGACGGGTAGATGGCGGGATGCATGCATAGATGGATAGGCGGGCGGATGGCATTCAACTTACTTACTACCTCGCACTTCTCGAGAAGTTTCTATCGTAACGAGAGTTTGAAAAAAAAAAACCCTGAAAAAGCGCGCCATAAATTTGAACTAAACGAGCAAATAACAAAAAAACAAAAACCACACACCCATTGATCGAAATGGTCTCAAACTCTCAGTGGCTTTAAATTGTTAGCTCCATTACCCTGATGAGTGAATGTGGGGGGGGGCTGTGTGAGGTCTGCGCGTCGGTTACAGTCTGGGGGTGGGGAAGGAATGGAAGGCAGCTGAAGGGTGACACGAACTCTTCCGTCATCGCTTCGATCCTCTATGGCACAAACATCATCTTTCCCGCGGGGATAACTTGCATCCCAGGCCCCTCCATACGAACCACTGAACGTAGCCAATGACCAACAATCTGAATGCCAACAGCCTGAGCTCTGCCTCGGCCTTTCCGCCTTTCGCCTGTGAAAACAGGACGCACAACATTTTTGTGGGGATGGAGAGGGGATGTGGTTTTCAGAGAGAGAGAGAGGGATGAAGAGGGGAGAGGAATAGAAAGAGGGAGAAAGATTTCACTGGGCAGAGGAAGAAGAGAGACTAGCGCCTTTTTCACGTGACTGGCCAGGAGCTAAGAGTATAGAGGTACAATAAAAACATGTTAGACTGATTAGCGGACAGACGAGTGGATTATCATCTTAACGATCCCCTACAGATATGTGCATACAAAGAATCATTGTGTGAGTGTGGGTGTGAATGTTCCATTCATTGACGTTTTCTCTGTTATCAGAACAGGTCATCCTTTTGCATTCCTGACAATGTTTCATATTTTTAAATATGTTCTGATAAACACAAAATAATAAATAGTGCTCCTATTTTGAACATATATGCACACATGTTAATGTATTCAAACATGTACCATGTGTGTTCTTATTAAGACGTACTAGGACATTCGACACAATTTAGACATGTAAAAAAATTTGCTGTTTAAGAATCGTTCTAGTAACAAAAACGCTCAGAAATGGAACGCGTGGAGACAGACTGACAGACATGTGTGCGTTCACACGCGTGTCCAAGTATTTGCCCCGTTGTGAAGACGCGCGTGACGACTGTGTGTGTCGGTTGAGAAGTAACGCACATTTCAACATCCACAAGTCAGGACCAGTCGTCACAGTTGTGGTGATGTGGAATTGCGATGTTCTTTCATGGAAAATTGAAAACGTCTTCTGCGGACTGTCTGGAGGATCCCAGTCTAGGATTGTGCACAAATGTGTGGCTGTTATTTTTCGGGCGTCTTATTAGCCTTTTCCAAGGTTCCTGTCGGAGCATAGATAAAGAGGAGTGGGGCGAGGAGTGGGGCGACGAGTATTGGCTTTTTGCGCTGAGCGCTTTTCACGCTGCTAACAGCTCTGCAGCCTGTGCTCCCAATCGACCTGACCTTCGACCCGAGAACCTCTCTCTCTCCAGATCCATAACTGCTGCTTCCGATCTGACCACATCTGTCGACGACTCTTCAAGTAAAGCGATGTTTATTTACCGATCAACAAAACTGTTATACATTTACTTCTTTCTTTCAGAATTTCTAAGCCAAAATGCATAAAGTGAGGCTTACTTGCGAATCAACAAAACAGCACAACAGTGGCTTCAATGTTGCCATGATTTCTAAACATGAATGCATAGTAAAATTTATTTACAAGCGTGCCTTCTAAACCTACACATCTGGGGAGACCATTCTCTGTACCATACTTTGATACTATTTTTTGTTGTTGTTGTTGAGTGGGAACGTTCTGAAGAATATTGTTCGTTTTGTTTTGCATATTTACGCTTAAAGTATATACATGGCGTCTTGAAACAACTTGACTAACCTGTGCTTCGGATTTTCTGCTTTTACTTTTTTTTTTTTTTTTTTTTTTTTGAATGCCCTTTTTTTTTTTTTAACCTGGGAGTTCAGTTGCTGTTAACATTTGAATATATGGAACATTGTTCGATTAAACAGATGCGTTTAAAAGTGTGTGTGTGTGGGTTTTTTTTCTCACATTTAATTATAAGACAATACATTTTTCATCTATCCTTCTGTCTCTGTCTCTCTCTCTCTCACATACACAGGGACTATGCAACGTGCACCGATATCGACAACACCTTTCGAAACAGCAAATCAGTAGCTGCCAGATGTACTTTAAATTACTTTCTCAGCCGATCGCCTTTCTGGTCGCCCTCCCTTTTACAGGAGGGTTACTTTAACCCAGATGCTTCATTTTCTTTCTGAAGAAAGCGTCAAGTAGTTCGTTGTCGGCGTCACAATAAAACACGCGACAGCTGCGTTTGATCTTCAGAGCCCGCTCTGTGACCCCACAAACCACCCACCTTTTTTTCCCCCGATGTTTGGCGCCTGAAGATCGGCGTCCAGCGACTTCCGTCCCATGACCTCCTTGGTCCTGAGCTCCGCGATAGCTCAGCTGTTGCCGCTGGAAGAAGATTGAAAACGCTTGCCTGTGAAGTCTTCGCTGCAGCACTGCACAGCACAGCACGAAGCTGTAGCGACGTGGCAGGACTTGACGACAGGGCGAGTCACCTGACGCGAGTCGCCGGCAAAGTGCATAACCATTTACATACAAAATGTTGTCAATTATACGACGTGACAACAGCGAACCTAATAGCTTATCCTTGGCTGAAACAACAAATTAAGGATGTTTGCTATATACTACAATAAAACCGAAGGCTGTGTAACCCCAAGAAGCGTAACGCTTACGTTTTATTATTATCATTATTATTCGTCCATTTGTTGAGTAGAATCTGAATGCTTTCACGTTATTGATATATTCGTGTCCCACACAACGTAACCAGTATTATGTTACAGCATTACCTTCTACTCCATTTCAACGCTTTTTTAAAAATCTGTCTGTGAAACACACTGCCTTTACACGTGATCTTTCAGTGCGATGGTCTGACACCATCACAGACTTTTGTAGTTAGGTTGATTGAGAGGTTACTAAATGAACGGGAATAATACTTAGACAACAGCCAAAGCACAAAAATGAAGGCAACTTTTTTTTGTTCTACCTTTTTTAAAAAGTCTCTCTACTTTTCTTCTTCCATTTTAAAGACCGTATATTATTATGTCATTTGCCTTCTTTTCTCTGTACACATAAAGTATTAAACATTGATGTGAGGGAAAGGTTTTGTTGTTTTTTTTTAAATCTGATCTTTCGCGAATAAGACTTGACAGCCTGTCTTCCATAGGGAGGAGGAGGCTAAGGCGATCACACTCGACATTGCAGATGTGCTTGAATGTTTTTAACGTTTCTTATTTTGCCGACTGAACAGTTCTCCACTTTACACTCGGCTGACCACCCTCCAACCAGTTTAAAATCGACTTATTTCACTCCTTACAGTTTTTTAAAAAGCAGAAAAAATAGAAATAATTTTCTAATATCGCCTGTTTTGCTAGCCAGAACAGAAACTCTTCCTTCGTCTCTGTTTCAAACATCGATGACTGCGATAATGCCTGCCTACTAGGGGTCCAAACCTTTGCACCTGTGTGCGTTTGGTGTCCCAGGGGAAAGAAACCCAAGTGAATATGGAGCCTTTTCTTATCTAATGCTTGCCGTGGGCCTAACTGTATTCGAACTTTTAGTCACGGCTAACCGCAAATCCCATGGTCATTCATCACAGAGCCCCGAAACCCTACTGGTCGGGGGTGGAGTAGGGATAAACAGGGGTCAACAAGACACTGGTGGTGCTGTCTGCTGCCTACTCTGCATGTCCTACATGAACTCTGTTCATTTGAACCCCTGGTAGCGTATCGAGACCGCTGTTGGGAGGTTACTAGCACACCCCACTTGTTGCACTAATCTATATGCATGAAGTGATTTCCATTTATGGGCTCCGTCATGTCGCACTGCACCCTAGATCGCAGACCACAAAATAAATAACCCGAAAAGTAAAAATGGCTAGGGTCAGGTCGGACAAAACTGTTGCCCTGACCTTTGAAATGCGTTTTCACGCCAAAGCAGGAGGTGAACATTGTTTTCTGAATGCACCTACCGACGAGTGACTTACTTTTGTCGCTGAAATAGGCCATTTTTTAATTTCTGACTGATGTGCATGATTGCTCGAGAATATTTATGGAAACTTATTCCCACTTTTAGATTTCTAGACCTTGTTATTAATATACAGTAATAGGAATTCGTGTACTTAAGCTCACTTTGAATAAATGCGAAAACATTTATGAAGTTTGCACAAGAAGCCATATAAAGATAATCCCAAATGCTTTAAAGGACAACTGTTAAGTTTGTGACACTAGAAGTGAAAACCAATTTTATTATTGCCAAATTATTGGTATTTAATTACTATCATATCCAATGCTGATTTCAATTGTGGCATCGAACTAGACATCTGGACTAGGATTTCAAGTTGTTGGTTTTTTTGTTTTGTTTTGTTTTGTTTTTCTGGGGGGAGGGTTGTATTCATACCGTGGATCTGTTGGTGTATTAACCGAGTGGTTTTAGGGTCAAATATATTCGCTTTTTTCACATACTATAACACTTTAAGGTAATATTATGTAAAAATAATGATAACACACTTGAAACAAATTATTGAAGTCTTCAAATGAGAAACGCATTTCAATTCTTTTGCTCGGTGTAAATATAATACTAGGCTGTTCGAAATGTTCAGTTATACACATGCAAATGTATGCACACGCACACTCATACACACACATGCAAACGCGTGCAAAATTAGCTTCTACATTGCTAAGCAATGTACCAAATGTTAACAATATGCGAAAAACTAATTACTAATCATTACATTACAATAGCACGACGATTGTATATCACCATTGATATCAATTAAATATTTCAATTAAAAAGTCTAGTAAAAATAACCCCTGCAAGCAGAAAAAAATGTTTAAGCTAAAAAAAAAAAACTTTCGTAAAAATTATACAACAGCGTATAGCACTCTTTTGTAAACAAAGCCTATTTCATAAGGTCTTTTGACTGTAGTTAAAAGCTTTCTTGTTACGCATTCCCCACCACCAAGCACTGAGCAAAGTTCAAGGGAAATAACTCAAGCAATTTATATGTCAACAAAGCTACTTTCCCTTTATTCGGCATTCGCAGCGTTTTTTTCCTAGTTCTGTGCAGCATGTGGTTTAGCAGGAGTTATAGCTGGGATTTGAGAAATAACACATTGCAGTCCATAACCGTTAAAAACATAAGTAATATTTTCCTCACAGAATTTTAAGTTGCGAATACAGCACATACATAGAAGATCGTGGCTAGACGATCGAGTCTGTCACTTCATTACGACCTATGCAACCTCGACCTCCTACAACCTGAGAATGGAAGCCTGAGTAGCTGACAATGTGCTGCGGGTAAAATATTTTGCGTGACTGATTTGCAGGATGAGATAGTGTAAGGCTCGCCTACACAAACGTTTCCCGACTTCGCCCAAGCATCGCATTGCATGCCACAGCTGAGCGACATCGCCAAATCCCCAAGTTTGCACTACGTGACGTCACAATGCGCAAATTGTGTTGCGCAGACCGTCGAGGCAACATGGCGCGCACCTGTGAGACCAGTCTTGTGTTTGTGCTATCGAGCAAGGTGACCCGCCAGCTTGCCCTCGTTTGTCCGACAAAATGAAGAACCAGCCAGGCACGTCGCGTCCCTAAATTTGTGGCTGGGGAACAATACAGCATGGTGGTAAGTGCTGTGCCTTTCTCCTTTCATAGCTCGATTATGGGAGGGGGTGTCACTCTGAAAAATCGTGAGATCGTCGGCAAAGGGAAGCAGACGGATTCATGTTCCGGAAGAGTGATCCTCGATGATGCAGTGAAAAGAGACAATGTTTATAAAGCTTGTTGACTTGAATTTTCGTCTCATAGAGATCCGTTAGTGATTGTTTGGCGTATTTTACGCAGTATTTTTGTTCTGAAAGAAAAAGTTCTCTGATGATTCGAACTGAGACAGTCAGGAGTTACTGATTGTTTGCTGTTTTGTCTGCAGGCGCAGAAAACATGAAGCAAGAAATAAGAAACAATTCTGAGACTCGAAGAAAAGAAATATTTGAGACTCATCACATCTTAATGTAAGTCAAAAGTGAAAAAAAAATTATGACAAGTAAACAGGTGTTCTTCAAAATATATAAGTACACAAAAGTGTTTTCTATAACTCATTCATGAAGCCTATGTTTAGTGAACAGAACTTGACAGTTATTTTTTTAAATCATTGATTTATTGGTATTGCAGCATGGAAATAGATATTTCTTGTTTTGTCGTTTTGTTTTGACCATTGATTGTTTTTTTTTTCATCTCACTTACCTCTGTTCTCTATGTGGCCTTATGAGAGGTGTAAGGTCAGATCTGATAACCTCATTGTTTCTGTGACAGATTGCTTATGGACCTCATTTTTATTCACATTCAAACACATCATGTTTGTTGACAGGACATTTCTCTGAGGCCATATACTTTATAGCCATGTACAACTTTGTACAGAATGTTTCTATTTTTGTTTTTTTAAATTTATGCATCTAGAAAGAGTCTACCAAAGAGTTAAGAGAAAACAGTTAATTAAAATTTTTAAATTATTTTGGCAAAATCGCAAACAAAAAACGTATGTTGAAAAGAAATCTTTAGAGGGCTTTTCAGTGTCAGTTGATCTTTGTAAAAAAAAAATATATATATATAGATTTCAAAAATGAAAGCATTTATAGTAGCATGGATAGAAACTTATGGATAGAAACTTAAAGTATTAATTTTCACTTTAAACTATAGTTTTTTAAACTGTTAAACCTGCTAGGGCTATCAACATCATGATAACATTAGTCATTTTTAAAATTATTATTTTTTTTTAGTTATATGAATTATGCAGTAAAAGTAAAGAAATGCTCTTTAAGTTCAGCACATAACAGTTACTGTTTTGACTCGGTAGATGCAGTTGTTACACAATCACAAATGTAAAATAAAAAAAAACTTTTTTTAATGCAAAACTGCCTAAATGTAACCATCTAGAAAACCCCTTTTTAAAAAAATATTTTTTAAGGTTATAGTCTAATTTGATGGATTTAAATAAAATAACAGTCAGCATAATAGATTGAGCCAACTGAGCACCTTTGTTAGGGTAAAACAATTTCTGTGCAGACTGTATATGGTACATTCTTGTCCAGTCATGTATTGTAGACCATGTGCATTTTCTGTGTTCAACAGTATTAAGAAAAAAAAAATGCTGAGTTTTTTTTTAATCTATCAAAACTTGTTTTTGCTTTTATCAAAGTTTAAAAATGTTTGCATTAGTTGGTTAAGAACTTCATCTTTAGGTTTTTAAATTTCACATGACAATAGACCTCAAAATGTTTTGTTTTGCCACATAAATTACTGATACTAACAGTCAGATTGTTTCCTCATTCTACAAAAGAGCATTTGTTATGATAAGTTTGACAGGAAATGTGGGGGTGCAAGCAACCAGGAACAAAAGGGGGCATGTGCATATATAAAACACATGTGTGCAAGGGAATGTGTGACATCATCGCTGTTTAGTGAAAGTCTAAAAATTTAGAATTTAGAAAAAAAAATTTACAACTGTTCCTTCTGATATGAATTTGTTAAGCCTTTTATTTCTTTTGTAACATGTAATTACAGGGAAAATATTTTGTGCTTACTAATCATAGAGAGCATTGTTTTAATATGCATGGATTCCTTTGACTGTGAGCCAGTAATAAAATAATAAAATTCTTTTTCTAAAACAGTAAATATAACCTTGAAGTTAAACTTGATGGTATTCTTTAAAACAAAAGACTATATATTAATGGGTTTAACATATTAAAATGGGTAAAGCTTAATGAATTTAAGCATGCACTAAGAGAAGGTGTTTGCTGAAATGAACTTCTTTTGTTGGAAAAATGTGGTAAAGGTATGATGTCAGACTTGAGCAGGGTTTATGGGTGTATCTTTGTCTCCTTCCATATATTATAACATTTAGGTTTTCCAGAGTATTACTGGTTCCCGTGGGCACTTGTATGCATGAAAAGGGAATACAGATTCTTTAAAAAAAAAAACAAGCCGTAATACATAAACTCATACAAATCGCCTACAAATAATTCTTTTTAAGTTTCACCTGAAAATGACACTGAAATGTGCTGGTGAAAGTCAGTTTTGTTATGCATTATAAACAAACAAAAGTATATAGAATACATTATTGTGAAGTCTTGGCTAGCAACATTGAGAAACCTCGGTTATTACTGGTTATTATGTTTAAAAACACTCGTTTAATGAATAAAAGAATGTTATAAATTCCTTCAAAGACCTTGCATCTAAGCTATTATACTGGGACTGCTGCTTTCCTTTTTCTTGTTTCAAGTCTGGATTTCTGTAAGAGATGCAGACCCTGAGATTGATGGCCATTTTTTTGTGGGGTGGGTGGGGAGGAGGGGAAGTAGGATGAAGGTGTGTGTAGAGGGGAAGGGTGGGGGTGATAAACATGTAAAGCCCTACCTATGTGCTCCATCTAAGATGCCTGGTTTAAATGCTTCTCTCAGTATGAAATCTCTCATGTCTTTCTTTTCTTCTTGGGTTCAGTTTCCAGGGTGAAAGAAAAGCCTTTAAAAGTAAACTACATTTTTCAAACTGTCTTCATCCTTTCAGTGCACTGAGAAAAAAAATAGATTTCTTTTAGCATGGATCCACCTGGCACGTTGCAGCTGTTTGTGAATTTTTCAGTGTACGAATTTTTTTCAGTTTTGTTTAGTTTCATCAGTTCCAGTTCTATGTTTTGGAAAGGGAGAGGGGTGTGGAGGGAGAATGAGGAGTTAATTGTGGGTTGTAGTGAGTCAAGTTGTCATTGTCATTATATCTTAATTTTTTAAATAGTCTCTGTATGTGCTTTTGGAGACAGATAAAGTGGTATAGCTTTCTCTCTTTCTTTCTCTCATGATTACACATTCTTTCGCTCTTTGGTAAAAGCAACTCAATGAGAGCAGTCAATTCTTATGCAGTAAAAGAGAAGCCAGAAAGAGTTGCAGTGCTGCTCCCTCTCAAGCCAGCTTACAAAAGGAAAATTTGTGCTCACAGTCCTTTGCTGAACTGGGAGAATAGAATAATGTGCTGATATGAAGAAGCTGGTGCAGGAACTAATGGGGTGTTGAGATGTTTCTGGAGACATGATAGTTAACTGCTAATAACACAGTCACAGCAAGCTGTGCCTGTGTTTAGCAAACAGAACTTGTCAGAAAAGAAATTTGACTACCTAATCCATTATCCCTTGACAACATGATCTTAAATTCAACCCCTTCACCCCTGGCATATTCTGTCAGAGGCAAAAGTGCAATCTGTTTTTATAACTTTCATTGAAAGTTTTCAGCAGTTGGTAAAATTATGTTACCCATCAAGGAGGTGCAAGTAAGCCGTATTTGGTGTAAACTAGGTTTCTTTGTGATAGTGGTGTTGATTCATGATTTTAATTGATTGAGATGCAGGGTTTTTCCTTTACGTACATGAAATACTTTTGTTATTTTAAACTATATTTTTGACGTTTATGCCAATTTAAATGAACATTATTGAAAACGGAAAAGACTAGTTTATGTGGCAGTGGCATCATATGCACCATAAAGAACATTGCTCTCATAGTACTAAAATGCAACTATTATGTTACGAATTTTCTTTGTCCTCTTGAAGAAAAACTAACAGCATTCTTTCATATAGAAGTTATTGCTTTAAATCATGAATGCACATTTTTGCATTGATTACTTCTATATTGAACCAGCACCATGTAACACTGCCTTGGTATCTAAGACTTTTAGGAAACTATCCTGTATGATTGCATTCAAAACTAGTGTATTCTCTTTTTTGCAAACACTGGCATGTGCACCCACCCTTCTCTCTCTCTTACACACAGAGCGCTGGAAAAATATACGTTCACACATTATATGTTCTTGTATTGGGAATGCGAATAGGAAACTAGAAGGGATAGTGGGGAAGGACAGCAAAATGCAGGTATATGCCTTCTAGCTCTGCTGTGTTCTCCTTGTCATTTCATGCACCACAGCACACCTTCGCTGCCACTGATGATTAAATTGCCATTCTGCTGCCAGAGTCAGTGGACTGAAAATGGCTTTATGCTTGGCTGGTGGAGTTGGCATTTCCATATCTTCCCGAAAAGCCCCTTAGCTTGTCTCCTTTTTCTTCCCATCCAGTTTAACTCTGCACTCACCACTTTCTTCTGCTTGCTATTATTATGATACTTTTCCCCCATTATAAATATAACACTAAAACCAACTTGCTTTTAAGCTGTTGTTTGTAAAATTGTGTGGATATGAAATGACTTTTAAACACATTTTTGTTTCTTTTTGGCATTAGCGAACTGAGGTCTTGTAGATTAGACATCATGTCTTAGGTAAGGCTACTGATGTTATGTTGAGAGATGGTAATTTGATGCTGTTGTTATTGCAGTCACAGTTGTTATTATTGTGTCACCTCCTAGGTTTTTTTTTTTTTGGTTATTGTTGTTTTGGTTTTTTCAGTCTCCAGAATATTGAATGTTTTGTACTCAGCATTAAGGCAGGCAAAACAATTCCTGAGACTATGCTGAGTAAAATAAAAAGTCATTTATATGACAAGGTCAAGGACTGTTTTGTCTATGTTTTTGGTGTTTCTAACCTTCTCTTCAATGCTTCTTAAACATTTAGGGGGTTTTATTAGAGGACTTTCAGACATTTTAGTTAGAGAAAGACAACCCCACACCTAAAGCACACCCTTTTATTTTCCATTAGAAGAAAATTGTGGAACAAAGCGAAAATGAGTACAGGGCAGGGTTGTCTGTCTTTTTGTGTTCTGCTAGGAAGACTAGTAATTATTTGTCCTGATCGTCTTTTAGATAAATGTGTTTACAGATGTTTTCTTAAATGGAATGAAAAAAGTGGAAATGAACAGGAGCTTCTGCCACACCTTTCTGTCATTATGTCATGAGTTCTTATATTTTCCTTTCAGTGCTAATACTTCATCTTTCAAATCAAAAAAACCCTCTTCCATGAATACCTCCTGTGGCAGGGAATCCTTGCCTTTTTATATTTTGCAGACTTGTCTTGTTTTATCAGTGCTACTTTCTTTTGTTGACAGACATTGAGCTCACTGTAGAACAGGGAAGTATATTATAAAAACAAATTTAAAAGTTGTTTTAACATAGCCAAGTCATGAGTAAACTCTTGGAAACTGTTAAAGAGTATTTGAGTCTTTCTCCTATTGGCGTTTCACACACTGTCTTCAGCATATCACTTGATTTTATTTTTAAGAGACATGAAAAAGTTATTTCTAAGAGCCTAAATAATTTGAGTGAGATTTCATCAGCAGTGGGCAATTACAAACGCGCGTCCAAGCCTTTGATAATAGAATTAGCAGATCACAACAGACTTCAACAAGATCAGCCAGTCATGAAGTGCGATCAAAAGCTCGTTGGCAGTAATATGGCTTTAGCCTGGCAATAGTGGATTCCGGCTCAGAAAAATTTTAAATCCGCAGAAACGACGAAGTCTTGAGAGTCAAGCCTCCGACAAGCCAGGCGCGCTTGACGATAGGAAGTGTTGTGGCATTTCTGACGCGTCTAGGATAAGTAAGGTAAGCGCGGCATGTCAGGGGAGTTAATTTGTGTTGGATGCCATGTCGGTGGGTGGCTGAAGCAGACGGCTCGCTAGCGGGATCTGGCGAAGAACAAGGCACGAGGACGCCAATTTCCGTAATAAGCCGCAGCGGATTAGCACGGATCAGTTTTTCCATGCTTGCTTTACTGCCCTCCGATACCTTCTAACGGAGCTCGTAGTTCGGAGATAGCATTCGCTGTTCTTCATGGAGAGCGGTATTTACGATCGGACGCCATGTTTGAGAGACGTTTTCGCAGGTTCTCGCGATGCTAGGTGCACTCCCAGGGCGTGATGTCCGTTTCTTGCGAGTCCCTGCTACGAAGGCCACAAGGTTATCGTTTTCAGCTGAGAGCTAAGCGAGATAATCCATTAATAACTTCATAACGTGCACCTCTTTCACCAATTTGACAACATCGGCAACCATCATCATTGGGCGAAGAGGATGTTGTGCTTCAGTGTTCTTTTAGCGTCAAGTTGCCAACAGGATTGGATTGACGAATGACATTGTTTATTGTCTTTTTTTTTTTTTTTTTTTGAGAGGGGGGAGTGAGAAAGGCAATCATGTGACGGTGCTTAAGATCGACGTGTCTTTCTCGACAGTCGTGTCGCTCTTGTCAGTTTAACAATCGTAAATAGTTGGGGGTGTGGTAGCAGTTTGTTGAAATACGTTTGTGTAGCGTCGCAGTTTCACACGTTTCAATACAGGTATCGTGCTCCTTTCCTCACCTGTGTCTTTACTGGCCTTCCTTGTACATCCACTCTCCATCCACACCATCTTTGCTTGTTCCGTAACCTACGAAGAGAGAGGTAATTGAAAGATGCATGCGGTGTGCTGTAGAGAAATGCATCTTGTGTGAGCTAGAAGGCATGCATTCACTCATTACAAGAAGTCATTCGTGTCGCACTGAAGTCATTTGCACAGCCCACTGGCTTGCCAGGCTATCCACACATTGTCGGGTCTGCCCGTCTGCCTGCTTCTCACGTACGAACCCTCTTTCTCTTCTTTTCGCCACCAGAGACGAAAAAAAATTGCACGCGCAAGCACAAGAAAGAACAGCGCTAACATTATTTTGCATTTAGCCGTGGGTCGCAGCTGCTTAGTCGTGTGAAGATTGGAGATTTTGACACTCGCGCTTAAGTTCACAGTAGTTTTGTCCTGATGTTCTCAACCTCAGCTCAGTCAGATGCAGGACGTGGTGTGGACTTGAGGGAGGAGGGGTCAGAGTAAGGGGAAAGAGCAGAGGCACATTGTCTCTATCAGTGTACACTATTTCTGCCTGACAGAATTCATGCATATAATTTTGTTGCAATTGCTAAAGCTAATGCTGAACTCTTTTAACACCCGGCTGCCTACCTGCACGGCCTACTCCTCGCCCAGTGCAGTCACCTCAATCTAGGAACATAATGGAATTGTGTTTCAGGACGCGGGTTAGGAAAGGGTCAAACGTTTGTTCGCTCATGTAGCGGAATACATAAACTATAAACTAGGCGAGAAAGGCGGTGCATGGTATTTTAATGAAACAGGGAGTGTATTGTAACTTATTTCGAAAGCGTTTCAACAATAGTCGTGCTTGAGACACTGAGCAGTGCTCTTTGTAATAATCAGAATCATAGACCGAAGCAAGGGAGAACTAAAAAAAAAGATGTGTGCGTGCGTACATATGCTTGGGTGCGCGCGCTCGCGAGATCCAAGAAATACGGTCGCGTTGATTGCAAACTTACTGCACGTCCTCGTGGGTAGCATTGCACGCTGTTTGCGTAGGAAATGGTGTAGGACACAATACCCCACTGCACACTGTGTACATCTTCGTACTGCACCAACCCAGCGAGCTTGCACCGACACCGGTGCTGTCCGTGCTGGTTGAGCCTGATTTGTCACGGATTAGGTTTGGGCCTGGCCTGGCCACGCTTGGCCAGCCATGAATATGCCCTGTCACACCCTGTGGGCACGGGCACTTCCGATCAATGAAGACAGGGAAGACGATACCCTGTCAGCGGAAAGGGACTGTAAGGTAGGAAAGGGGTGGGGGTAGTGCCGATGCGTCCGACTGCTCCGAGGCAAGGAGCGGGAAGGTGAGGGAGGGAGGACGATGAGGGTTCGACATGGGGTGGAATGTGTGTGTGTGGGAGGGGGCGATTTACAAGTAGACATTTTAACGAGCTGGGTTTTCTTTTTTTTTTTTTTGCGCAACAGTTACATTGAGAGACCACGACAATGGCCTGGATGATGGCGCCAGTGTACAGTCATTGCATGCAGGATCGTGGAGTGTGATTCACAGGTTTAACAGCGCACTTTTCCTTTACCACCCTTTCTTTTTTAAATCTCACTCTCTTTCTTTGTCCTTCCCTCCACCAGTTTCTTCCTCACACCCCTTCTTTTAGATACCCCACCATTACCGACAATTCCCCCCCCCCCCATCCCCTTTCTCGTAGCACTTAGACAAACACGGATACGGATGCACGGCTTGTGTGTGTACAAGCGTGTCCCCGCCCATCCAGCATGCTAAAGGTCGGTCCTTTGCAGTCTTGGGCGGCGAGCGCACCTAACGGTACCTTTTGGCGCACAGGACGTGCTGCTGAACGCCAGACCATTATGGAAGTCAGCGCACCGTGAAGCCACGGTTGAGGCCGCAGAGGGCTTTGGCCTGCCCAGAATCTTAATGAGGGGCTGGCTGGCTGGCGGGCTGGACGGACGCAACATCGGCCCCGCTTGTTCTCTCTGGCCCTCCCTCTTTCTCGCGAGGACACGAGTTTTGACGGTGGCGGAACAGAACTGTCGAGTGCTGCTGATGCACGGTGCAAGACGCCTATGACCACCACCCTTCCCCTGCCCTGCCCCTCGGCCTACTCCCAAGGCGGCATTAGTCATTAGGTATGTTTTCCTTTACTTGTTACTACTTAGCAGTAGCGTTTTATTATTATTTTATATGGCGTACTGTCATGGTCAGTAAGCGAGGATTTGTACAGACTGGCGCTTGAGTTACTGAGATATTCTATCCACTACCATAGCCATCAAACACACACAAACAAAACACTTCAAGACTTAGAGATAATGAAGACAAGGTTTGACTTTTATTGTTCTCTGCGACTAGAATTGTTCTTTTCTGCTTTACGACTTTTGAGACAGGGGAAGGGTCACTCCAGGTCACTTAACTCGGTTCGCACAAGACTGAATAGTTTTGTTCTCATCCCGTGTCTGTTTATAATCGCCAAGTCTCAGTTTTGAGGGTCTGCTCAACGATTTTTCGATATAGCCTAGATCCGTTTTCCTTGAGCGTTTCTGTAGTTTTGAAGCTTTCGTTTTGAATGTTTTCGTACCTTGGCGGTTCTGGTTCGGTGCATATTCCTCACAAAAACTCGCGGACGCGCGCCCGTACACACAAACGTTTCTCAGAATGCTTTCTTCTCTTTGGTCCTTACTGTTCGGCCTCGTTCCTTCGTCTTCAGCCGCGTCAGTGAGATGCGTAGTTAAGTGGATACCACAGACTGAGCGGCGAGTCCCACATCATACGGCCAACCTCGCTGTTTGGTCTCCTGCTTCTCGTCCTCCCTAAGCACCACCCCACCTCCACCCCCCTCTCACGCCCGACTTCCTTTTTGCAGGCGGTTTTCATTGGGCAGTGGCGAAGAACGTGTTTTGGTTCTGGATTGCTCATGGGCACGCACAGTGCTGCCTCTTGTTTTGTTTTATGTCGACCTGTTTAGGCGAAACTGCGTGTAGAGACCAAATATCGGTCCTCCTGCTGGATGCAGCCAGAGAGAGAGAGTCGATTGCAACGCGGATCACAGGCCGCAGGTTTTGTACACGTTTCACTTGTAGTACGGTTTACACATTTCACAGGTCGTACGTTTTACAGGTGGTAAAGTGTTGGTCCCCCATCCCCCGCACATTTCACAGACCGTAAATTTTCTCGCACGTTTCACTGGCACACGGGTTTGCTTCACAGACCGTGCGTTTTATCGGCACGCCCGATAGCGTGTACTCTTGTTGTCAAACTTATAGCAGCACCTGAGGCTGAGACGCGGTTGAGGGGCGAGCAGTTTGGGTTGACGCGGACCATCCGTGGTGGGTGGGGTGAGGTTAGCACCAGACTGCCGGTTTGTGCATATTTTTTTCTCTCTTTCTCTCGGCCCTGTCGTGCCATGTGTTTGTACTGGTTAACTTCCTCTCTTCTCGCTTGCAGGCAGGCATTGCACCTTTCGGGGGAGACCCCTTTTTTCTCTAGCGTCACGCGGGCACAGCGCCCTGCTGCTAAAAAGGGGACGGTGAGTGGAGCCAAGAAACAAAGGGCGAGGTTACACTGCTCTGTGGATGTGGGCAGCGATGGTGGTGGTGGGGGTGAAGGGAACTGCAGCAGGACCTGCGCACTACTGGCGTCATGGACGTTCCAGCGTAGCCACGATCCTGCCTCGGCCACTCTCGATAGCGAGGCGACTAGTCTTTCAGACGAATGGACTTCACTGTGATTGAATTGTATGATTGTTTTACAGTCACCTTTGGCGGACATTTGTGTTTTCACCTGAATACCACTTTATCCGAGTTCTTCGTGGTGGTGTGTATGTGTTTGTTGTTGGGGGGGGGGGAGATCCAGAGAAACTCACTCGATGACTTGGGTGGGAAAACCCCGCGAGCCTTTTTACACCCGCTGCTATATTGGATAAAGTAAGGAGTGCTGCTGGTGATATAATGATAATGGTATCATTTAAAAATTATTGTCATGGAAGGAAAGAACACGGCACACAGCCATCATCAACGCTTCTTGGAAGGAGGAGACTGCGTGGAAGGATCGTAGTCTCAGAGCTGACGACAAGAGAGTGTTACCGAGGCGACTGGGCTTGTCGATAGTAGGTCCCAGGTTTCTTCCCTCACCGCCCGTGCAGCCACAGGTCCTGACAGTTGTGTTCAGTCAAGCAAACGCCCCTGCACGGAGAACACCGTGAGCTTTGACAGCCAGCGCCACTCTTCTCTTCCATGCCCCCCCCCCCAACTCTCCAACTTCCTTTTCCTCTCTTTGCATCTCCTTCAACAACAGTGGGCCTGGGAGTCGTTCCCTCCTGCTCTGTAGACGTCGCCATGCCTTCTTGCCCAACCCCCACCCCCTCAACCTTCTCTCACAGCGATCTTGGTGATTCCATCGGCGACGTCGTCTTTCCGACATCAGTGGCTGTGGCTGGCCTGTAGGGAGGTAGGAAGGGAGAGAGGCAGGGGGACCGGCGGGTGGGTGGGGTTAGAACGTTGTGAGATCTGTGGCGGTTGGTAGTGACTCGAGAGCCCACAATGACGGAGGAGTGAGTTTAAATCAACCACCAGCCAGAGACAGAGATATAATCATATATCTGACCCCCTCCCCCTATTGAGTAGGGGGGAATAATAAAAGAACCCACGCGTGCAATTATCTGGCGTGTGCGCGCATATGCGCATGCGTGTGTGCGTGCGGGCGTGACCTATTGTGTCTGGCTACAGATCAGTGGGCTGTGCGAGCCGCGCGAGTTGTGCCTGATTGCACAGGCTGTCGTCGTCTGAATTGACTGCTGCTGTTGTTACCATGGTTTCATGGAGGCATTGTGTTCCTGAACATCTGCCCGTTGTCGAGAAATGCGTTTACGATGTTTGAATCTTTCTCGCCCACCTCGCCTTGCCTTGTAACACCCCACCTCCTCGCACACACACACCACCCACCCCCTCTACTGCTCCTGTCTGCCCTCTCAGGCAGTCCCTCTCAAGACACAGACTAAACAACACTGATTTTTTTCCCCCTCCGTAAAAGTTGTTTTCACCCTCCGCTAGATGAAACGACTGACTGCACGCTGTAATGTTGAGAGTTTGTCTTAACCATCACTACTGCCATGTCTCGTCACGCTTCTCTTCAGCGCCAATAAGATGGTCATGCTACACTGCTCATGTGTCAACGCTCATTGTCGAGTGCAGAAGTGTGGGTCACACATAGACTGCTCAGTTTTGTACTTCACTGTACAGTACGTGATGCCGACAGCCGGTACATATTATGGGCTGTAATATTGTGAGATTTTCAGGTAAGCGGCTTGCGTTCGTTGTACACTTGTTCGGTATAGTTTGGGAGATTAGACAGCAAGTTTGGAAAGTTGCTGTTTGCTGCATAGTACTGGTGATCTGATGGCATTCCAGAAGCTACGAATGATTGGCATTGGACGAAAACTCCCAGAAATGTTACATTGCTGGTGAAGTAGGTGCTAACATGTATGTAAACGTAGGCGGTGGAACCACTTTGGACAAACACTCAGATGTTGTATACTGCGTACTGAAAAATGCTTAGGATTTGAGGTTGCGTGGTGCGTAGAAAATCAGAACAGTTCCGAAACATGAAGCTATCTGCATTGCACCCTTACTCAAGTCACTGAAGTATTGGGTCAAGTCAGGTGTGAATGACGAAGTTGCTAAGGGAGGGCAGCTTGTCAGGGACAACGATTCACTGCTGCATTTCAGAGATCATAACATAAAATAAAAATTATCTTTTTGAGGGCTAAAGAGGATGTTTTGCCCCTGACCAGTAAGAAACCTTTATTGATATTAGATCAATGGGCTGATGATTGTTCAGCTTGTCTATTTTAATAGAGAATTATCTTTTGCAGAGTTGGAGCTCACGGGATTATCTTTAACTGCCTGGCGGAGTGGCGACCATGAAAGACATGAGTCTGTGAGTTGTTATTTATTTTACACCTTTAAATTTTAACAGAAAAAACAAGATAATAAACTCTACCCTCACTCTCTTTACACACTATCACAGTAAATACCCATCTGACCCTGCGCAAAACACCAACAGATAAAAATTATCTTCTCACTGCTTAAGCTCACACGCTCGTGCACACCTATTTATTTCCTATACCAGTCTAGGAAAATCGACAATAGAAAGATCGGAGTTATACAGAGAATGTACATGTGCACACAGCCGTGCACAGAATATTCCTGCTGAAAGAATACTTCTTCTAGTCAAGATAACTTGGAATTTTTGTTGCTTCATTGATCAAATGTGCAAAGCCAGGTCTCTAGTGCATCCTCATCTGTTCTACTGCATGTGTGCATGCACACGCACGTGTCTTATAAATTTGAAATCCGTCACTTTTGAATGCATATGGTTGATGCCCAGGACATGGAGTCAACAAATGTCTGAAGCCGGGAGACACGATATAATTATGGTGAAAGAAATAGGTGTCTTTTTTTAAAGGGGCTTGTCCCTCTGGCTAGCACCTCTTACACCCGAACCCATGCTTCAACTCCATCACGCCCCTTTCTGCATTTCCCACCCCCACCCCTCCTTTCTCTCTCTCACTGAGCGCCTGACCTCATCTTCTTGTTCCGTGCTGCTGAGCAGGCACTAGGGGGATTTTCCTCCGCTGCCAAGGCAACCGTGAAGGAGCTTGGGCACCGGCGTGATGAGGGTGAATTTCCCTGCAGGCTACCAGATCCATGGTCTTGGCACTTTGGAGCCAGCCACCTAGCCTTATAGTGAGCTTCGTCGTCCGCGTGCTGGTTTGGTCACATGCGTTAGGTGATGCCGCCACATTTGGTGATGAAATATCTTGCAAAATTGTTGTAGAGACAAGTGAAAATCTTCAAAAATAAAATGTCTTAAATATAATGGAACCTCATTTTATTTCTGTTTTAACAACGTGCTTTAAATTTTTTTTCTTTATTTTTTTGGGCATTGGACTCGTCTTCCATGGCAGCATTTACCGCAGATTCACCTTGAGGCACAGCTCACGCCCTAACCCTATACCCTCGCCAGCAGACGACAGTATGGCTGATGGGCCTTTGTTGCTTGCGTTTCGGTCGTGCACATGGTGTCCACGAGACAACAAAGGATTACCTAACTTGCTTTCATGGCGAACGGAGCACAAAGCGAACAAAACCTCTCGACAACCTGGTGCACAAAGGAAGAGGGGATTCCTACTCAGATCACACAAAAACGTTCAGCGTGGCCGGCTAGCCTTGTTTTCCCACATAGCCCTGGACTAGGCTGTTAGTTGCTGGATCGGCGTAAAACACCAATTTCCACCCCCACCTTCGGACTAGGCTGCCAATAAAGGCTGTTTTTTTTCCCCACAGAGGCACACACACACAGAGGCGCGCACATACAGCGCAGATGAATTATGCACGAGTTCATAATTTGCGTGAGCGGTCAAGGAAATTTGCCAGCGTTTACACCACTGGGTTGGAACAGACACGGCACACCGAGTTCACTCAGCTCTTTGCCGTGTTCAGCATAAATTCAACCACTTCACATGCATATCGCTTCTGACCCGTCCCATCAACCTAACCTCTCCCTCCGTCGCACTCCACCCAGCTAGAGACAACAACAGCAGTCGGCCACGGTGTCTGTGGAACGCATGAGGTCTGGCACAGCCGATGAACGTACCTGAAGCACAGGTAGGTCGCTGGAGACATGATAGGAAGACATTGACGACAGTAAGGGGAGGGACACCCACCCCCCCCCCCCCATCCCAACCACCCCCCATCAATTTCATCACAAAAGAGACCATTGCATTCGTCAGTCATGTTTTCCGTACGTACAAGGACTCGCAAAGCCTGTTCGCTCTGTGAACTTTGTAGACACTTTAATGTGCGCAAAAAAAGGTGCACAAACGTTCATGCACCTCTTCCAGGTATGGCGAGAGCGCATTGGCGCTGGGAACTGAACCCGATCGAGCATGTGCAGAGCGGGGACATAACCGCTAGGCGATCGCGGGACACGCCTTTCAGTGGCGCCAAGGAAAAGCCGGCGCTTCGTGTAAAGGTTTTTAAAATAGTGGGAGCGGAGGGAGAATAAGCAATCAGAAGTTAGGATGAAGAGAAGAAAAATTCCGAAAACAAAACGCATGATTTATTTTGGGGTTAGGTGCAATGGCCAGTCCAGCGCCACCATGCTCTGTGCATAGGGGCCATTAGGTTGGGGGAGGGAAGAGAAGAGAAAAAGTGGTCATAGGGCTACAGCATTCAAGCTCGGGGCAATAAAGGCGAGTCAGGAAGCACGGTGTTAGTGTGGGCCTATAGCTCTGTTAAGCCCGCTTCACATAGGTGCTGGAACCGGTAGAGTGTCTGATGAACATCTACAAGAAACAAAATGTTTAAAAAGATGGACAGCTGTTAGAATGCGAGGTTTTGTTTCAAGAGGAGAAGAGTCTTTGTTGTGTTTGTCACGCTTTTGTGCCACGGCTTCTCCGCTGGCCACTGTCTTGGCGTGGCTGCTCGCGTTCTGTCGAGATGTCACGGGGAGCTGGTGGTCTCGTCGAGGTTCGAGGCCCTGTCTCCAGCCAAGGACCAGACAGCTGCTGAGCGACGAGACAAAGCTCTTAGCGGGTATCACGCTTCTGCAAACCCGCAGCTCCTGGCGTCACAGGGAATTGGGGGAGAGGGGTTGAGGTGGTGGTGGAGAGACATGCGGCAGGTCCCGGCTAATTCTCATCTCCCACCATTCTTGGCGATTTTTTTTTTTTTTAAAGAGGGAGGGAGAGGAGGTTTTTCTTTTTTTCTGTAGAGTGAACAATGATTGATTTTTGCCTGGTGCAGTTGTTCGATGCAGCGGCGTGAAGGTGGGTTTCACCCCGCGTTGGGTAACCGATACCCCTGGGTCTTTCAGCTGTGAGATTGTGAGATGGAAGAGGTGGGGATGGGGGCTGGTTGTGGTGGTTCTGATGATGGTGTTTGAGTGTGGGGGGGAGGAATGCAGGAGAGAGAGAGAGCGTTGCCGATTTGCGGTCTTTGATACCGTGTCAGTAGAAAGGAAAGTGATTCGCCTTGCATTTAAGATTTGGGGATAAAGAGAGGAGATGGAGGAATGGAGAAACTTTAATCCTCGAGCTCTTGCGGAACAAGTGTTTTAAAAATATGAAAAAAGACTAAAAACTGGCTGTGGACATGTTGGATTCGTTGTCAGCTGCTTATTATTCGTCGACTAGAAGTTGGGTGTACTCTCTCTCATCTCCATTTATGCTCGATTAAACACCGTCCATTTTGTGCTGCTGCTGACTTGTGCATTTAAATTGATATGAAATAATACGAAATATGTTCTTTATCCGATGCGGACTCTACGAGCGAGCCGCTGTCCAGAGTTACGGCAAGCCTCTGTTTCTTTCGAAAGCTACGGTCGATTAGATGATTACAGCAGCGATGCAATCCGAATGAGCACGAATAACAGCGTCCATCAGAAGAGTTGACATGTGTATCTAAATTATTATCTAGCGATGCCAGCGACGACGAGCCTTTTTGTCGAGCACTTTACAAAGCACCCCTCATAAGGGACAAGCAGCGGTAACTTCACCCCCATAGTAGGACCCGTCAATTAAATCGAAGGTCTTGTGGTCGTATAGTTGAATTTGGGGGAAGAATGGGGTGACAATGTTCTCGTTTCCATCTCCCTTCATTTCCTTCCCTTCCCTAGTGCCATTTCGCTCCTCTCTACGTTGTCTCGCACTAATCCCACCCCAACCGACCCACCCCACACACCCCTTGCTGTCAAGGGAAGTTGGGAATAATACTGGAGAGAGCCAAGGGAAAGTGTATAGAGATAGTCACGCCTTTGAGTACACGGAACCATTGCAGGCAAACAGCGTGACACGCGGGGCTAGGGTTCCACTTATTGACTGTTCCACTGAAGTGATTTCGGCGGCCGCCCCAGGCTCGCACAGGGAAATCAAGTGAACTTGACAGGGATCACAAACTTGATATCTTTGCAATGGTCTATGTCGTAGAGAGCATGAGGGAGAAGTTGTGTGTGTGCGAGTGCAAGAGAGATGGGGTAGAAGCTACATGAACATCGTAATTTTTTTTTTTTTTTTGTGGGGAGGGGGGGGATGGGGAGAGGTGGGGAGCAGTTAAATTTGTGTTCTTTGTTTTTTGGTGGTTTTTCTTTGTGTATGTGAAAAAATCAAACCACACGATGCACATTTAATGGCGTCTATTCTGTTTCCGTTCCTTGAGCACCCGTATACACGTTGCAGTCGTTTGCACTTTATTGTGTGACAGATATTTACAGTTTCGCATTCGAGGTTGTGTGGTGGTTCTTCATCCCTGGTTCGCAGAGATTCGACACCATTAAACTTTCCTCAGAGGGTCGTAGGTACGGCGGTGGCTTAGACGAGTTGGGTTAAAGGGGTGTGAAGCTCGGTGGGGTGAGGCGCACGACGACCGACCGACCGCACCAGCCAGACGAGGCAGTCGCCGGTTTGGGCATACCGGTAGGTGCAGCGACTTCCTTTTTTCACACTGCGCGCGCACCTGCACCGCGCGCCTGTCGGTAAATATAGTTATTGATTCCGCTCGGAATGTCTTGCCTGCGTGTGGCGCTGTTTGTACACCCACTAATTGTTTGTTCCAGGACTTGTCTCTCGTTGGGTGAAAACAAAAAACAAAAAAACTTATGTCACAAACCAGGACAAGTCTGGGTGCATCTGTCTCCAGCTTTTTGCATTGTCTTATGGCCGCAGGCAGATAAAGACTGGGTAGTGATCAACTGGAGGATGGTGCGAGGAGGACACCTGTGTCAAAGGGCAAAGCGTACGCACTTCAATACAAGTGGGCGAGTGAAGGAATGCATCGAAAGGAATAACAACGCTGTAAGGGAAACTGGGATAATAGCAGATTTTTGAGACGAGGCAAAAAAAAGGGAGTTTTGTACATATTCACACACAGAGATATTCGCAGGGTGTAAACGCTTTGTCTAAGGGCAAACGCCATACTAAAGCACCTCTAACCGAAGTTCTTGAGCCCGCTGTTCTCTTGATAAGCTTTTGATGATGAGGCTGTGGCTTCTGGTGCGCAGCTGGTGGCAAGCCTCGCGGTGCCCGAATGCCTTTGTATGCGCGATCCTCTTGTTCGTGCTCACGCACAGGCACACGAACGCACGCGCTCTCCCACCCACACCCACACATTCCCCACCCTACACGCGCGCGCGCGCGAGTGGGTAATCGACTCGAAGGAACCATTATCTTTTTAGTTTTTCTCTTTTTTCCTTCTTCGGTTACCACTTCCTTGCGACGTCCCTCCGTGTGCGCCCCTCTGTTTGGCCTCCCTCCTCCCACCTTCCAGTCCCTTGGCGATAATGGAGCCGTTTCCGCTTGATCGCACTTCACGACTGGCTGGTCGCTGCCAGCCGCCGGCACCGGGATGCCTTCAGATGCCCTAAGAGCAGCGCCACAAACTCGTTCTCCTTCCCATGCTCGCGGGTCTTGTGGAGATCTGTCACTGAGGCACCGCAAATATCGCACATTCCGATAAATCGCTGAGGGGTGACCAGGTTTGAACCCAGAAATTTTTCTGCGGTGCGTCAAGTATACAGCTGTTTGGTCTGTCAGTGTTAAAAGGACAAGTTTTATCCTTATCTCCAGGGTTTTGTTGAGATTTCACTGCATGTTTATGCTTGTCGTCTACTTTTTTTGCTAACTTATTAATGACTATTTTCTAAAGAATCATTTAGAACAGTTTCGTGCTAGCAGCTAGGGAAGAAGAGGTAGTTTTAAATATAGAACAAAGTGTTGCTTTTGGTTTAGACACTATTAATCCTTTCTGATTTATCATCTACATTTCAAAATACTTTTGTAGAGTCAAAAAAAGCTTTTGTACAGTCATACTTTGGTCACAAGGAAGAATGGTGTGGGCATCTTTGGACATGCTTGTGTTGACATTTTGAGGCATACTTGTTTTGGTATCTTGGAGTATGCATATACATGCCCTCTGTTGGTGAAAGCTGTTACCTTATTTTGACTATGGAATGAATTGATGCTTTGGCATTGAATTAACTATAGTGTGCTGTTCTCATATGATTTACCCATTCTCATTAGAATGTTGTTACATGTTTTCCATATTGCATGTCCGACACGGACAAGAGATGAAGTGTTTCAAGTTTAACTTGAAATATACAAATTAGCTCTTAACCAAGGACCATGTAGTTATTGGATCAGTAAAACAAAATAAGCCATGCAACAAAAATTCTTAATCCTATAATTGCAGGAAAATAATTACAGGCAGAAGAATGGTGTTTTGTTATTTGATGTACGTAACAGCAAGAACTGAATTCTTGTTTCCCTTCAGTTTAATGCCATATACAGTTAGTGCTCTGATCATTTTCATAAGCAGCGTTTCAGTGAAATTTTTATGATGTTTTTAGCAAAAAGTCTGTATCACTTTGATTTGAAAAGGATTTTTGTGTAAAGTGATTTGCTTTTTTGTAAAAAATATACTAAATGTTAAAATGTTTGGCTTATGTTTAGTATGGCTTCGCGTATTTACCATAGTATTGAAAGTATCTTTTGGTACTGCATCATTGTCTGTATGCCATACCAAAAATTGTTTAATGTTTGAATTGTGTAAGTTTACAGCCATGCGGTGCTAATGGAAAATACTGCACACAGCTTGTGGCAGCTTTCATGTGTAATTATTGCTTTCTCTGGGTCTAACACTCTGTTCACTCCACTCAGCATGACTTGCATGGGATGTGCATTTCTTCTGCACCTGCATTCACTAGTTTGTGTGTATCTGTGTGAGAGAGAGAGACATTTAGACACGCCTGCACACGTGCACAAATGCATCAGTGACATGGCAAGAACAGAATAAAGGGTAGAGATTTCTTTTCTTTTTTTTTCGTGGAAGTTCAGGAAGTACTTGGAGAAGTCTGTTAACATCCTTGTAATGGAGGAAGCTGTTGGGTTTGATCTACCTCTCGTTACAGAAATAGATGGTAAAGTGGCTTTGAGGCAATAAAGGTCTTGCACCTTTATCTTAATTTTTCCTTATTGAATTGCACTGAGATCTCAGCATAGTGTTGTCAGTATACTGGCCTTTTTCCCTACCCCTCCCTTCTTTCACAGGTTTTGCTACAGGTTTGTTAGTTCACCACACACTTTACTGCAGGTCTTTTAGAAAACCAGATTCTACCTTTATGCCATTGTCTATTCTTTTGTAAATAGCAAGGGGAATTTATACTGTTTGAGTATAGGTACTTTTATTAATGCTAGTGTAGTGATGGTTAGCATTTACTGGGGCAGATATTATCAAAAGGTGTTGAAAGAGGCAGGAAGTTGATAGTGGTGAGATATGCTTAGTAACAGCCAACATTCATTTTTAAAAGTAACATCCTATTCTTTTGCTTATCCTTCACTGAATTTGTGTGGGGGATGGGGTGTGTATGTGTGCAGATCATGAGCTAACACTGATCTTACTTTAACTCTCTACAGTTCACTGTAACTGTGAATCATGGTAGGTCAGTCATTAAAAGGAACTGCATTGTGGTATCTATAGAATAACTTGACTTGTTTAATCCTAACATGCCTTTATTACCACCTATTTTCTCATCTGTAAAATTCTGATTCCTAATGACTTTAAATATAATTGTATAAGGTGAGGCCAATTTACCTTAATGTGTTTGACTACAATTTTTATATAAAACAAGTAGATTATACACGACGCCATGCGGGAGCTTTATGTTGCGATACAATTAGTCTTGTTAGTTGCCCACTAACCAGGAGATAAAAATCATGCTGAGATGCAGTTTGTCTGAACAAATATATTCCCTTTGTTAACAGTGCACAATACTTATAATACACTGTTGTTGAAAAGAATTGTTAAGATTTTAAAAATATTTCAATGATATCATCTTTAAAAAAGATGAGCTGAAATGAATTTAACTCTTAAGATAACACTTCGATATTTTATAATTTTGTATAAATTTCCCCCCTGAATATTACATAATAAGCTTAGATGTACGCGTATATTTGCATTAGCCATTCACATATCCAAGCTTGTTAATTAAACTTATTCTTTGGGTATTGTTATAGCAGCAGATTTTATTTTTATTTGAAGGTGACTGGTTAAGATGGAAATTAGCTTCTATGCATTTCATTTGGTAAGAAGATGAGGGAAGAGAGAGGTAAGAAATTGATGATTTATATGTTAGTAGAAAGGGTTATGTCACTTTGCCCGACAGGCTATCAATGCTCCCTGTGCTGTTGGACCAGATTAAAGAGTAGCAGGGGAGGGAGTCACTGTTAAGCATTTCTAGTGAGAGGAAGGATAAACATTGGAATGCTGCAACTCTATTTCTGTCTCTCATAGACATCACTAAAGTTTGCTCCTCCTAGTTATTTTTTTTTTTTTTTTTAGTTTGGAGCACTGGATAACATTAAACATTAAAATAAATAACCTCTGGAAAAATACTTAAAACAGTCTGCTAGTTTGCCATTGACAAAATCAGGTCTCTAGCAAAACCTGTTCAGGTTTAGACAAATGGTGTGGATGTGCACACTGCTTAAGGATAAAGCACACACATCGTCATACTGATTTATTTATAAGATTACTGTGAAATAAGCACAGAGAAATTTGTAAATGTATTTTAAATTCTTCTTGCATTCAGTTATTTTTTAAAGAACCTGAGTTCCAAAGAGGGAAGAAAATCCAAGAGTAGCAGCAGATCATAACCTCTTGCCTCACAGTCAGCATAGGTATCAGTGTACAGCTGTGATAGAAAATGTCATCTGTTGACTGACCTTTAATCTGCAGCAGAAGCCATGGTGTAATCCTCCCCTTATTGCATTGCCTGCCTAGGTTAATAGCAGTTTAATAGTAATCGTTCATGCAGCTGTGGAGAGAAAGAGGAAATTCCCACATCACCGAAGCATAACATGAGAATTGTATTTCAGTTTAAATATTGTTTCATGACTTACAGGTCATCCAGACATAGCTCGGCCTACCTGACTGATCCAGTATCTCTCTGAAATTCTCAGCTTCTGATACTTTTGTTACTATTATTAGTAATGAGATGGTAATAATTTGTGATAAGGAGAGGGCTAAGAACTAAGTACTGAAAACCCTAGACTTGCTATCATGTAAACTATGCAGCTGCATAAAGTGTTTGTTTGGGCATATGTCATTTGCTTTTGACTCTTAGAACTAAAATATTTTTCATGGTTGTACTTTTTTACTCGTTCTCACTCAGTCACATATATAAACACATGCAAATGCATGACCTTAGCTGAACATGGATGTGGAAGGAGATATGCCTTATGCCTTATCAGGCTTTGTATCAGCAGTATTATATTGAGAAGGAAGTTGGAAGTGTGTTCAAAATAAGAGAACCAGAGACATAATGCAGAATGAACACGGATAATCTTTGAGGGTCCGTGACTTGGCCATTCAGATTCATAACTCCACAATGGGTTGTGGCTATTAACCTGTTGTTCACTGGTTGTTCGGTCCAGTGGGGTCCATGCTATGAATCAAGTGTTTCCCGTTCTGCAGATCTGCTGCACCAAAAGCAGACACTCTTCCGTGTGACTGTGCTTACTATTTTCTTTAGTGGTAGCAAAATTGATTGATGAGAACACTTGTTCAAATACACCTTCTTTATAGCCCATTTACAAAATGCACCCCGAGACAAACCCATAACTTTGTGAGAATGCTCAATATCCGCATGTTTCTGAAGAACCTATTTACAGGGCCGCACACAGCAGATTTGAAGTCAAGTGGAATAAGCGACTGAGAGTACTTGCCCTCCTTAGTCCTCTCTCTGTTGTCCTCGGGGTAGGGGTCAGTTGTAACTCTTTTGCTCCGGTACAAATGTCTTGGTCAGATGAACTCTCACCTCCGCCATACACAGCTTTTTTACTTTTTTATGATACAGCCCACTTTCGGATAGAACATTGGTTCAGGCGTGCTAATGCACCTGTTGAATATGTTTGATGGTTGGGTGGGTAGGTGAGAGATGAAGGCGATGGTGAGTATTCACCTGACAACAGAGCGTTATGCGTCACTTACATAGAGCTGAGACCGCCGGCGAGGTCATTTTTCAGCGGAACACTGAACGCACTTGTCGATAGCAGGAATGTTGGAACCGACATAGTTGATTTGACAGCAAGGAGCTCTGGTACTTCACGAATGATGCATTCACTGTTGAGGTTTGACAGCTACGGCTGGAAGGACTCGCAGTCACAACCTCTGTTCGTGGGTCTCGGCTTTGGTGATTGCTGTGACTTACAGGGCCTTCCTGACCGGGCATGTTGTCATATATGTGTCTTTGATAAATGTTTATGTAGGATGCACTCTACTAAAATGATACTAATGTGCTTATTAATTGATTCCGTCGAAGGCAGCCATGCCTTAACATCATTAGCAGCTTCAAAGGCAGGGAACGAGAGGCTGGTGAGTGAGAGTCGTGTGGACCACGATCTGCTATGGCTGATGACACCTGCCCATAACATAGACATTATCTCGAAAAGAAAATGTGTAATGGCGGAGAAAAGGAACGGAAGTACGAGCAGCGAATGCAAAGAAACGGATTTCTCCTGTGGTGGAGGCTTAGTTGGTGGGGGTGGGGTTAGGGAAGAAGGGTGGATTCGAACTTTTGGCGTTGAGACCCTCGTGCTCAGCACCTGTCCATTAACAGCATGCTGTCAGGTGGGAAAGAGCATTGTTAGTGGATGCGTAATTGCGAGGCCTTCCAGTGTGCTCGATGAAGCCGAAGCAGCGTGAACAGCTTCCCTTGCATCGCTGTGACAAGCGACCTTCCATTCTGTGGCTCGCTGACGGGCATCTTGGGGCGGAGAAGGTTGGACGAGGGCTTGCGATGGTGGTGGAGGTGTTGGTCGATAAGTGAGCGACGCGAACAACTTGTGGCTTGGTTGGTTTTTTTTTTGGTTTTTTTGTAAAGAGGAGACCTAAAAAAAATGCCCGTGTAGTGACCGTGACGTGTGTGTGCTATTTGCGTTTGAAGTAAAAGCAGCAGTTGTTAGTGTGCTAAAAGGTGTACTGTATCGGTGGAGTATAGTGGGGCCGCTGATAACGCTTGGGTCACGCGCAGCCAGCCAAGCAAGTGATTGGATGCGATAAGAACCGAGGAGAGGTGGGGAATTTTTTTTCGGGTGTGGGGGTGGTGGGAGGGGGAGGACAGACGAGAAGAACTCGGTGTTTGGGGGGGGGGGGTTGCTGGTTGTAAGTTATGGTAGAGGTGCACGCTTGGATGAGATGTCACTCGCCGCAACTCGGCAGGAAGATTTAAGAGTCAAGGTGTGAGCCGCCACCAAACCCACGTGACTAACAACGCACGTATATGATAATATACGCGCTAGTTTTTTTTTTTTGGTTGGTGATGATACGTGGGTTAACCCCTAGCAGTCATTATATACGATAAAGTATTATTTTGTGTCCAACGACAGCAGTCAGGGAAGGGTGGACTTCTTGTCACTGGAAGGGGTTTCGGAGGTAGGGAGGGTTGGAGTTTGGGGAGGGGGGGTGAGGGGTATGTGAAATGTGTGGGGTGGGTGGAGGGAAGGAGAGAGCGAGCAAACATCGCCTGTGTCAACACGGGGCTGTGTCAGGGCATCGCCGCTGTGGCTGACAAGTCAACAGGCGCAGGGACAGCAGACCGACCAGCAAACCAAGCGAGGCAAGCGGTCTGCCTGTTGTCGGGCAGCTATCTCGCCTCACATGCCATAGCCACGTCGATGTCGTTAGAGACATGGGGGGGGGGGAAGGAGGTTAGGGGTCTGCGAGAGAAAGCAGGAGAGTGGCATTTTGTTGAAGGGTGGGGGGTTGAAGGTAGTAGGTTGGGAAGAAGGGGACTGCAGCGCGTCTTTGATCGCTTCCCGGCTGTAAGTACTGCTTTTGTGAGGATTAAGCTCCATGCGATGGAGTACTCGCTCCCCTGTGTCCCAGAAGTAACCGTGCTGATTGCGGCCACGTTATCTGGTTTGACATCTGCACGTATCACACTTGAAAGGAGTTCACCGTGCAGTTCTCTCTCACACAAACCCTTACCTTTCCAAGCGGCAAACTGCACGCACGAGCGGCGCGAAACATGCCGCCCATAAACTTTTCCGTCGCTTATCGTGACGCAGCCGCCACCGCGCGCCGCGTCGCTCTTTAAGGACGTGTGCATTTTCAGACTTGGATTCATCGGGAATGTTAGGGGTCATTTTTGCAGAAGGGAACTGAATAAATCATTGTTATTTTGAAGTATTTCCAGCAGTGTCTGTTCCCTGTATCCGAACACAATTCATTCACCCACAAAAATATCTACCGGGGTCGGAGGACAGAGGTGGGAGGGCGGGGGGACAGCGAAATAGGCGAAAATGGAGCGTATCCGACATAATGTAGGAAGTGCAGTGAAGCTGGGATGATAATGCTGAGGACCCAACTTTCGTTTCCTTATTGTTCATAAAGCAGTCTGGGGTCTGGTCCATCAGGGTGTGGGCACTTGGTGGTCTCGAAGTTCCGCTACCCCTATGAAACCGGCCAACGCAAAATATTCGGCACACGTTTGTAATTGCAAAAGAACAACGCAGATTGCCGTTTGAACATCATCCGGTAGATCTTTTTTTTCCCCAACAGTAGTCGTCACCATGGATAATTTACTGCCCATGTGTGAGGGCAGTGGGGCTTTGTGGGGCCACCTTAAAGCTTAGACATCGGTTGAAACAAAATGGCGATGTGGTAGAACGAGATATAGTGTTGCAAGCTCTCTGTGTGTGTGAGAGAGAGAGAAAGAGGAAGAAAGATGGAAAGAGAAAGAAGAAAAAAATAAATCTTTCCCTTCCCAGCATGGCTCAGGCTGGTCTGGCAATACCGCTGCCAGTGGAGTGTGCAGAAATGCATCAGTGCAAAGTCGGGGGAGCGTGCAGACGGGTCTGGGGGCATCAGTCACGGTTCCTGCACACCGTCAATACACTGCTGCCAACTCCTCGTCTCCTCCTCTCGCCTCCCACCCCGAACCCCTAAACCCTCAACATCCCCCTCCCACCAGTCTCTCACCCCGTTATATTATGTCGTTGCAACCATTTCTGCAAATAATTCGGAATCGAACCTGTCGACAAAAGCGTTGTTTTTGCTCTGCGTAAAAGTGAAACAGGACGTCGTTTAAATTTTTTTTAAAAATCCAGTTCTTCACCCCCAAACCCTCGACCACCATGTAGGACCGCCGCCACAACAACAACAAACATGTGTAGTGATACGCCGTGAACTGTGCTGTTTGCAGGTGTCGATCGGCTGGCCAGCTTTGCTCTAGCACACTGCATCCGCTCGCCGTGTAGTCAGCTTTGCCCAACAACTGCGGTGACCCCGGAAACTCGGCAGTCTTGTCAAAGATAACGTGCCATCGGCGTGGAAAGGGCAGTTTGTGCAGTTGACTTTGGAGATTTCAGACAGGCCTGGCTGGATGTTCTTTATAGAGAGAGAGAAGCGGAGGGGCAGAATACTGCCTGAGGATCAGCGACTGCTTTTGTCGACACGTCGATGACGGTGAGTGAGGACAGTAGAGATTCCTATTAGGAGAGGACTGGTGTTTGCGGGAAGGTCCATTCGTTGAACTGTACAGACTTAAGGGCCCAGTCATCGTGTTCGTGTCCCTTGCCTTCATCTCAGCGTGTTTCTAGTAGGGGAGAGAGAGAGAGCGACGGAAGGCGCGTGCGATGTTTGAAGCAGCCCCCTCTCCCCTCACGCCCCCGGTGTAATGGCAGGTAAGCCAGCTAGTCGCCCTGTCTGTCCAGGACCGCAGGTTTGTTCAGGTGAGCTGCTGCACCCACGACTGCTCTTTGTGTCGTTAACCTTTTAAGAAAACGAGTTATTTTCGCGTGAACGCTGTGCGGTGGTCGTCACTTTAATCGATTATCTCATATGTGTGTTTATGTGCTAGTTTGTACGATTACCTTTTTTTTAGATAGCACTTGATCACAGAGCTTCTGCCTTATGTTGTGTGTTGTCGCTTTGTAAAAACCCGTGGCTTTTTTTTAAAGTCCATGATGTTGAGAGGGGATTTTTTTTTTTTTTACGACATGATCGCTGTGGTGGTTCTGGAGAGAGATTTAGCACAGCGTTTCACGGTCATCGACTTGTCTGCAAACTATTGAACGAACTGTCCGCACTCAGCAGCCTCCAAGTTAAGCAAGCATAAACAAATGGAGGTAAGCGAGAAGAGCAGCGCAGATAGTACCGAGAACGCCCACTGCTCCTTCCACACCACTCCCACCTCACCCCGCTTCTCTTTTTTGGTCGATCGCATAGATTCCGCTTCTTGTCTAGCAGGCCTCTTAGTCCGTCACCCTGCTATCTGTTCTGTCCCCCAGTTCTGTCCTCCTTCCTGTCTCGTGTTCGTACACTCACCTACTCACTTTTTCCTATGTTCTCAACCTCCTTTTTATTTCCCTTTCCGGTCTCACACTGTCACACGCATGACGTCTGCGTTCGCAGAGTGATGGTGGAGGGTGGTGGTGGAGACTGGCTCCACGTACCTACCACAGAGGAGGTGCAAAGTGTTGCCGTTATCAGGAGTGCGCGCGCACGTGTTTATGGCCACTTGATAGAGTCAAGCCGGCCTTAATCAGCGCCACGACCACCCTATTCTCTCCGTAATCCGTCCGGAATTAGGCTGGTCCGTCCCCACCTACTCTCGAGACGATCAAGACCCCAGGGGTGGCCCGTACCGCGCTGAGGGAAGGCCGCCGGTTTGCTCTCAACACCCTGGTTCCGGAGGCGGGTAGCTTGAACCTTAGGGTTATCGAGTTGTCTGTCACAGTGGCAGTGTGTGTGTAGTTATAATAATCTTTCTAGACAAGAAAGTGTAACTTGTTTACCTTACTAATGGCATTATGCGCAATGGGTAACTATTTCAATACACTTGCATGTTAGCGAAATTCTAGTTTGTGGTAAATGAAAATTATTAAGAAAAATCAAAGAAAGTGGCTACCACTGCGAATTATAGGTATAATAATTTTTGTTTTGTTATTGAAAAAGTTTTCACTTCCATATTAAATTGTGTAATTTTAATCTTTACGGGTGTGTGTTGGGGTTTAGGGTAGAAAAACCGTCACGAGAGGAAGAAGTAAAACTTGGGTGCTGTGGGCGGCCTAAGGACAGGGTCCTCGGCATGGCAGACTGGTGGCGGTTGAGACTGCGTGACCAGACCGTAGTACCTGTCACGTCTTTCCGTCACCAGAGCGAGAGAACGCGACGTTAGTGGCAAAGGCGGGCTTGCGAGCGCGTGAGTGTGCACTTAAGAGGAAGCACGGAGTACAGATGTTTGCAGCGCTCTTCTCGTGTAATGAGCGACAGGCTGAACTACAGTCCCCTATCCCACGCTTCGTCGTCAGATTGACACGATTCTGAAAAACCAGACCAACCATGGTTTGGGGACTCGACCCCTTGGGATCGACCGTGCGGCAAATCGGAGTCGACACGTGCCTGTAGTGAAGCGGGGATCAGTTCTAGCTTTGGTCGCCATTCCCTCCTTAACTTCACCTTTCCGCCACCAAATTATCATGAAATAGAGAGATTTGGTGAGCTATCACATAGCTGCTGCCAATAGTTACTCGTTAGATGATCACGAAGCCTGGTTTAATTTTGAACTTTGGAGGAAGCGTAAGGGTTAGGCAACATACCACAAGTCCTAAAAGTATGGACTTTAGGGCCTGTCTTAATAACAATGAAGAGGGCCATCACAGTGGCAGTACTCTGGGAGGCGGTGGACGCACCCCCTTCCAGCCGTCGAGTTGCACAGTGGTACGTGCACCGTCTTCCGGAATACTGTTAAGTGAAGCAGTGCTATCCATTCAAAGATATTGCGAGGGCTAAACTAACAATGCCTCTCTGTCCGCTGGCACTCTTCAGCTTGTTGTATAAGAAATCAGAAGGGGAAGAGGAAACAGTGATAATGATGTGATAGCGGGATGTGGGAGGAAAGTCGGGATGGCTGCCCTTTTTCACAAATCTGGAGCAAAACACAGTTCCAAATGACAGGAAGTTTCAAACTATGTCCTTGTGAGTACAGACCTGTTAGCTATTGTTGCTTCATCGTCACTTCATTTTTTAACACCATCACTTTCTCATCAGAAAAACAAATTTTCTTTTAAATTGTCTTTGATTAGACAGACTGTTAGCATCAAAGCGAGACAGAAGACGAACAGGTGAACAGTGGGTCATGACGACACAGCTTTGTTGATCCTTTCTTTCTCTAGAGATGGAAGTGCCGCCTGGGCCTTTGGGGCCTGATAAGGGTCTTTTGGCTGTGTAGTTAGCACCTGGCGACGTTTCCTTGCAACCTCTTCACGCTCGTTGCCGCCCGCCGTAGGTCATCTCCTCGTTCGGAGGACGTGGGAGTGGCGTGGGTCACCACCACCCGCTTGCGGAACTAACCAAAAAACTTTTTTTCTAACGAATCTCGAGGACACGAAATGTGAGCAGGAAAATGTAAGAGCGTGGAAAGATTAACTTAGACACAATTCTAAAGACAATACCAATAGCTTATCGCCAGTGAAGGTATGTGGCAAATAATGGGTGAACTAAAGGTCCGTGTTACCATGCATAGTCATAGTCGTTAATCTGTATGCATGGATTTCTGCATGTGTCTACTTTAGAAGGGAAAGACAAATTGGTGAAGATGTGGGGTGGGTAGGTAGTTGGAAGGACAGCCGTCCACAGCCAAGTCTCTCTCTTTCGCACACACAGAGATAACACAAATTACATCAGGGTTACTACAGTATTGTAACCCTAACCTCGTCGCCGCCACTTTTCGCGCTACGTTACGCTGTTGACTTCGTACTCTGTAGACTAACGTACATTTTGATTGGCTAAAAACCTTTGGGTACCCAATTAGAGTTGTAAAAAAAGTGATTTAACCACCCCAGTGATAAAACAGGTACGGAGCGCACAGCGCACGACACTGCGTGCCTGCTTCCGTCTCCGTGTGTGAGAGAGAGAGAAATCTTCAAGTCCTTGCGAGAAGAACATCGCCCTGTGTTACAGCATGTTTGTCAAAGACGCCCCTGTATATGTGCGAGCCGTGGGTCTGACGAGCAAACTAGTGCAGGCTGTGTCCCGAGCCCTGATGTAACACTTGCAGTGCGAACAGTGTTAAATGTGCTGCGGGCACGCTTCTTCCTTCTCCTTCCCCACTTACACTTTCCCTCTTCCTTCATAACCCTTCTCCTTTCCAGTTTCCGTGTCCATATGAGAAATCTGCGAGGATAGAACAATTGTTTTTTTTGGGGGGATGGGTGGGGTGGGAAGGGGGAATAACTGTCTTTAGTTGAAGAATCTGTTGGAGGGAGGGGAGAGGTGTGCCCGTGGTGCAGCTTGCGATGGTGAAATAGAGCACCAAGATTACTTTCATAGATACTAGTTCTGATTGAATGTCTTTTTTGTCCGTTACAAAAATAACTTCCGGTTTACGTCGATCCTTCACTCGACTTCTCTTTTTTTCACACTGGAATGTCTTATCCAGCCCTGCATCTGTACTGAAGATGTTAACGACTACCATATATCTATCATCCAAGAACTGTTATGTGAATAGCAAATCGAAGGGCCAGGGACACGGGTTGATAGACGTTAGCTGGATGGCTAAAGCGAACCGAAAAGCTGAAATGTTCATTCATCATCAGTATAGTATAAGAAGGCTAGCAGACTTTGGCCATTCAGATGTAGCCTATCGACGTGTTGCGCACCTGGACCCAGGTCACAGAACCCGAAGCAGATTACGTGATGTCGTTATTTTCTAACAGAATTCACGGGAAAGCAAGGCTAATGAGCTGCCATTCTGGCTGCATCGTTTCTTTGTTGGTGAATTGTCACCGTCGCGAGAGCTGATCCATCTTTTTTTAAAAAGACTCTTGACATCGTTCCGTAAATTGTTCTAATAGCTGGGAATTGTAGTTATTGGCTATGTCCTTGCATCGTATAAACTCAGTGGGCAAATACCACGTGACCGCTATTGTACATTAGGCAGAGAATTATTAGGGTAATAGCTACATCCAGAACTTGGCTGGCTGAATGCTCGCAAATCTTCTCCATTTATGTAAGTGCCTTATGTATTTAACAGTTGTAAAGGTTTGGTCTCGCCGCAGTTTAACCCCTACCCTCAGTTTAAAAAAGAAAGCTTACAGTTAGATGTCCACTGCGATTTCCTTAGCTTGACTCATTCTTAGTTCCCTGGCTGTTCGTCACTGGTGTTAGACAATGTGCAACACGGCCATGTTGGCGGCTAGCTATCCAGCCAGCCCTTAGGGTCCTGTTGGTGACGGTGTCCGTATTTGCAGGTCAGAGATGTAACCAATGTTTTACTTATTCATTTTGTTGCCTGTTGGTACAAATGTGACCACAGGAGACACTTTCTCAGCTGACGCCACCTTGTGATCGATGTGGACACTTGGTCACGACCGGTATGAGGGCCTAGGGGCCTCCTAACTAAAAGTGCAAAGGGTCGGTAAGTATGTGCATAGGTCGGTACTGTCGAGGATCTAATCGCTCTCTCCTCCGCACGCTTGTAAATAATGTTAAATTATTCATTGTAGCAGCTGATGGTGTTATGCAAGTCACTGGCCGGCGTCATCATCACATTGTCTTCTCTCCCCTCCCCGCCTTTTATATAAATTTTTGTGGTGGAAAAGCTCGATTGTGTCACTGGAACGTTTCATCCCTTCGCTAACTCGACTTCTCATCCTTGCAAGCTGGTGAGTGTGCGGTGCGCACGCAAACTATTCGTTTCTCCTTCTAAGCATTGGAGGTACAGGGAGGGAGCGAGGATCGCACCGTCTCTCTTGAGCAGCTGAAGCACCTGTGCACAGCGCATGACTCGCACACCTGGCTTCGCGTCAAGTCGGAGGGTTTTCGGGAATTCGACATGGGGTGGGTGGGGCGGACGGTTCGCGTCTGGCCACGTCACTTGCCTGTGTTTGGACACGAACCCCGAAAAGCTTGACGTGGGTTTTGTAGACGAAGCGAAACGCAGTTTCCCACAGTCCTTTGTCGCTCTTTGTTCTACCTGGACACCCAGGTCACTTTGTGGTAGAAGTTTTGATCTGCAGGACCAATCCTGTGTACTTTTTTGTCGTTTTTGTTTTTTTTGTATTTGTTTCGGATTAATTTCTAACTTTTTTTTTAGGGACGAGGGATAGTAGACAAGCGGTAGACGTTTTTGTAATTAATACCTATTGCCTAATTAGCCGTCTCGTAAGTAATCTCTCAGCTCCTGGCCAAAGCTGTTTCAGAGAGGCATGATTTATAGCTATGTCGAAAGGTGGTATGTGTCGTAAAGTTGGCAACTATATACCACAGTTCCTCTCTCTCTCTGTCGTTTATTAGGGTGATAGAATGTAGCTTGCAATTCTTCAAACATTGCTGGAATTGGTTGTTGCGGAAAGACACTATGCTAGATAACCTGTCCAGCGGCTTGTGGGGTGATAGGTGGGGGTAATAGTGTTAAATGGTTCTCGACCACTGAGTTCCAAGGGTGCTAATGGATGCCGATTAAATTGTGGCGCATAAGTCGTGCGTGTGGCGTGCTCTAATTATCTGCTCTGGCAAGTACAGATAGGGCTGAGCTAGGGCACTAGTTATCATCAGGATCAACTAATAAAAACATTTAGATTGCGCCTTTTTCCCCCTTCTCTCTGCTCCCTTCTCTCTCGTGTGTTCCAGGGTCAGGAACAGTCAACAGCTGTCACTGAGTTTAATTTTCTTTTTTGTTTTCATTACCTCTGCTGCACTCATGGTCATTCCCTTCCCTCTTACACACCACCAAATGGAGAGGACGAGGTAACACAGAACTTTCTCGATTTATCCATCCATAGTTTCCTTCTCTCATTCACCTGCACTGTTGTTCTGTGTTCTGTAGGTCCTGGTCGAAGAGAAGAGTTGTTCCTTCACGCCCTCGGGCGGGTCTATTTGAGATAGTAATGCTGAGTGACCGGTGTGTGGGAATCCCATTGATCCAATAATCTATTAATTTCTTTCTTCTTTTTTAGCCAGAACTATATTAAACACGTTGACCAGTTTATTGGAAATTCAGTTTAGGATTAATAAAACTCCGAACAGAACTGGTTTTTTTTTGTTTTTTGTTTTTTTTTTTTTGTTGTTGTTTTTTCTCAAATCTGCTTAAAGAGCTCATGCGCCTCGTATGTAATAGAGAGTTCCCAGACAAATGTATTTGCCTACCACTGGTCCTTTGAGCTGGTAAAATCGGTGGTGTATATCGTTGGGTCGTGACCTCTCATCCATCCTCTTCTTGAAGCGATTTGCTAGCGGCAATAACTGCGACTTCAGGGGTGTCGGATGTTCGGGCGTAAAGATCAGAGTAACACACCCAACAGACAGCTTCCCGTCAGGGTCCATCTTGCTAGGTGCTCACAGGTTAATCTCTGCCCTGGCACACTTGAGAACCATATAGCAGCGGTACAGGTGCGCAGACGTCCAGATTAGGGCATTGCGGGTATCTCCACACCTTCACCTCCAGGTTTTCGCATGCGGAGTCATTGTGTCTGTGCCAAGGGATACGACTCCTGTGCCTTACTAAAGTTAATTGTGGATAAGCCTGGAGACAGTGCGATTGGTGTACACCGCACACGAAGTCCCAGTGGTGATAGATGGAGGGCTAGTAGGTGCGAGGCAAATTGTAGCGATGTAACCTACCTCTTTTGGGTATCTATTTCTCTGATCAAGACATTGAACCTCTTGCTCAGTTTCAGTTCACGTTCACCTCGGTTCAGTTTCACGTTTCGCTACCAACAGTTTAAAAAAGGAGCTTCTCAGCCCAGCCATGGGAGACTAGAACCTGGGGATAATTCTTGAGTTGATGCAAGATAGAAAATTGGTAGATTATGCTCTTCCTCTGTACCTAGTCCTGTCATATTAAAGATCTTGACGTGTGTGATAAGGACGGAATGCGAGGATGCTAGTTGGACTTCCACCATTCCTCTGCAACAGTTCGTTCACAGGAAGATCTAGTCTTCGACTTTGTGCACAAGAAAAATGCATGTTGTGTGAAGGAGCATGGGCCAACATTGAAAGCACTTAATTTATGTGGATTACCTTGCAGGGTTAAGGGGATGACTGGAGAGTGGGTGGGAGAACGGTCCCTAGCGGTCTCGAACCCCTGTACAGCCCTGCCAGTGGGGAAAAAACTGCGTCTTCAAGCATGGCGCTTCCGGTACTAATAGAGCCAGCGAAGTGCAGCGACCCGACAGTGTCAGGTCAACGTATTTTTTTCCGACCACAAACCATTGTCATTTCCGGTCAACCAAGTGCGTTTCTGTACGCTGTGTGTGCGCAATGACGCACGCAATTTACAAGGGAGCTAACAGGGAGCCAACAGGGAGCCCACGGCGATTGAACATCGCACATGAGATTAAGTCGGTGATTCTTTGTCAGCAGGTAATTCGTCAGTAGATGAAGCTTGTAATTTTTGTTTTTCCTTTCTCGTTCATTCTATTTTTTTTCTGTGTAAAGTACTTTCACAATCGACAGACCGTTGAAAACAGCAGCTGCCCGTTTTCCTGTAGTTTCGTTAGCATTCCAGCTGCTAGCTTTGAGTTTCATTGATAGCTTTGTCGATGTCTTTCGGAACTTCATTGAGAATATCAGCGCCTGCCGTTGGTTTCATTGATGTTAATTCCAGCGTTAGCTGTTTCATTGGCAGTCTCCTCGCTGTCTTCCCCACCTTAGTTCAACATTATTTGCAGCACTGTGTTTGGCCATAGTTTAGATCTTCAGAGTTTGTTAATGAGCCATTGTGATTTCCGAGGAAACTTGCAGTTATTCTGTGTCAGAAAATCCACACAGCTTTAATCGGTTATTCGTTGGTCACGTTTCTGTTTGCCTGCGGATGTGGCATCAGGATGATCACACTGCAGGTAAGGCGGACTTTTTTTTAAGAAAAAGCTTTTTTTTTAAAAACAATTAAATGTTGGGTTACACGGTGCAGCTGACTCCTGGTGACCAGTAATGGTCGTTTTTTTTTGTCTCCTTTAGGTGCTTGGCTATAGTTCATTGCACAACTGCCTTATCGTGCGGTCGTACATATCCGATGGCTGTGTCTCAAAACATTGTCTTTCATGTTGGTCCTTGAAGGTAAAAGATTCAGTTTGTGAGATGGAAGCTCGGGAAAGTGTGTGGAGCAAAGGGCTTGGGTGTGGCCTGGGGTGAATTCCGTTGTTTTATCGCTTCGTGGTTTATTTATTAATTGGTTTCTTTCATAGGAAAAATCCCTCCACTTTTGTGGCGATATCGGGCTATGCGGGTGTGTGTTGGGAGGGAGTACCGAGTAATAACCCTCAACATTCAGGCATGTAAACAGATGTTATTTCTGGAAAAAAATGTTTATTCTACGTAGAGATTTGAACCTTGACCTTAAGATCCTTGCTACTCTTCTTCTGAAAGTTTAGATATATAGATATTGCATGTAATTTTAGTTTATGATTGGTCATTTCTGTCGGGAAAATGAAGTGTAATTCCACGTCTGTACAGTTGTGCCCTGTCGTACGAACAATCAAGTGCACGCATTCACGCACGCACACGCCGCACGCATATCGTCCCCCCCCCACCCAAGTCAAGTAAGCAGCATGTCGTCTTCATCTGTTAGCGTCTATCTTTGGTTATCCTGCAGAGGTTTGAAGTAAAAAGAGAGACTGCCCTGCTCAACGTAGGAACACATGGACACACATTCCTGATTTTTGTGCTTGTGAGAGAGGAGGGACAAAGGATTCTAAACATTGTTGGCAAGGAGAGTCCTGTGCATTACAGATCCTCGTATTAGAGTGTCTTTTCCATTCGTCTGTCTTGTTTAGCGCAGGGGAGACGTTTTCTTGCATATTCGTCGAATACGAGGCGCGTTCTGGCAAGTTCCTGAGATAGGCGTGATTGGGCGAATCTCGTACCTATGTTTTGCTCTTCAGATATTTGCATTAGACCTTAGAACTCACTGACACTTCTTGCACGCCGAACCACTCTTATCCTTCTATCATGACAAAGAATGTGTGATAACGACTTCTTCTCCAAGACTTGCCCTTTTCTTGGACAGTAGTAATGCGATTACCACTTCCACGTTTTGAAGCGGTTGTGTTCGTCCTCCATCACGCAAGGGAAAGGGAGGGAGTGACCGAGTGTTTTAAGTCTCTGTTGGGAAGTTTCATCTTGTCACAAAGCGCCTCACTTTTGGTACAGATTAGACGGTTAGCCAATGAATGTTTCTGCTTTTTGCGTCAGAGAGTGTAACAGAGTGGGACAACTGTTGTGACACTCGGTGATAGACACCCTGGCTGGGTCTGGTTGAAATCCATAATATTATTGGTACTCGTAAGGTGACGCTGTGTCGGTATTTGAAATGTCCTGCCACTTTGTGTGTGTGTGTGCAGAGTTGTATACATATGTTTTGTTTGTTTTCTTGAACTGCCACAGTTTGTTTTCTAAAGTGAGGATGTAGCAGGTATCAGTGGATTCATGTTCCATGCAGGTTTACGAGTGGTTAGATGGGTGCGTGGTGGTTTTAGCGAGTTTTGTTTCAGCGGGCTTTGGGCCTGTCTAGAAGTTTTAGATCATTCAGGCCAATGCATTAAGCTGTAAAGCTAATTTCCGCAATACACGTGTGGCGTCGTCAGTAACCTTCGAACTTTCGCAGTGGGCGATAACTCAGTTATTTAGATGTTGCTGACGTCGTCAGGCTTTGCTCCAAGACCGTCCCGTCCCGCATTCGTTGCTTTTCTGCTTGGCGAGGGACAGAGCACGACTTTCCACGCTCCTGTGCGAACAGCCGTAAATTTTGATAACGCTCGCCAGTCCTCAGTCGGTCACGTACAGCTGTCGTCTGACTATACACATGTCAGAGACATAGACTGTATGCAGTCTCTGGGTAGAATATATATATATGCGCATACTCTGTAGGACTGCGCTTTACACGTTGTCCTTATGTTTTCTTTGCAAAATTTTAAGAGCACTGTTAACCTGTTTTAGTATGCGTTAAGTATGTAGTTCATTAGCGCGCGTCGTCCGTGTGTGACGAGTGCATTATCCCTCAGGTTCGAGTGTAGGTGCGTTGTCTTCTGGTCTAAGTGTATTATCTCTTCATTACTTGCATGCCCTTCTGTGCATTGTTTCTATGTTTTGAGTTCCGAGTGCATCGTCCCTCTGTTGTCGTTCATCAATATCAGTCTTGCAGGCAGAGAGGCTTTGAATTTAGTCGTTGGCTGGATTATTTGATGGGAAAGTGCTTACACCCATAAGGTTGAAAAAAAAATGGAGTACCCGGAGGCCTCCTTCCCGACAGCAACTCGAGTGAGCAGGTGCCACCGTCACGGACAGGTACATGTGCCCCAGGACTAGATCTGAACCCAGAACCTAGCAATCCTCATTGTATTGGGTGACAAGTGAGTGTTTTACCACCAACTTATTGGACCTCCCTAACCTTGTGGGACTACCAGGCTGGATTCGTTTTATTCAGCTCTTCAGTCCGGGCAAACGTCTGGGATGCGAGGCACCCGACGACGATAAGCTTCTCCGCCTCGACCACACCTCGCACCCGGTTCTGACCATCGTGGTAACACAAATTTGCGTGCATATGTGCGTTTGTTTATCAGGCGGCGAGGTGCGTGGCTGTGCACGGGTAGCAGGGGTGTAGGGTAGGTCAGCCGCACCGGAGTGTGGCCCAGTAACGTGGCTACTGATAAGATAAAGGCGTTGTCAGGCCTGGCGGTCGTGCCGCCGCCACCTCGGCTCGCTGTGGGCCATCGGCGGCAAGCGTGGGGCTGACACAAGTCTTGCCAGGGTGCGTGTCATGAGGCAGTTGTCAGTGACGCCACCACCGACACGCTTGTCGTCCATCTCGACTGACCTGTGTACATACATGGTGTCAACACCGCGGTGCGTGGCCGCCAGTGGTTAAAGGTGACAGGGAAACAAACTTCCGTTGCCGTATCGGGAAGGTGTATGGAAACATCACGGTATAAGGGAGGATAAGGTGCAAGAGGTAAAGGGGAGGATAAGGTGCAGGAAGGATATTTTAGTGAGGGGAATAGACACATGTCGCTTTATAAAGGGAGGCTATCGCAGTAGAGGGGAGGCTACACGAATTCGACTTGGTTGTGTCGGGGTTGAGGAGAAGTGCACATCAGAAGCAGTAATGAAGACCAGTGCTCCCCCATCCCATGATAATTACTGGAACAAATAAGTGACCTCCTCCGACACAGTGGGCAGCAGAAGTGCCCGGTGTGCAGGCATTGGTCCCAAGGCACTCGCCCATCAGCTGTGGCAGTCGGTAATCACAGGCAGTGAGCACGCTTAGTGACTGTGGTCGGCTGCGTTTTATCTTCATCCGCGCCAGTTACGGCTTGGCTCTGGAAACCGCGTCCATTTGTCTCTTTGCTGCATTAATGGATTTTCTTTTGTCCATCCCCTCCCACATTTTTTTCTGTTGTTTACGCACATACACGCGCGCGCGTGCACACACACACACTCCTCTGAGCCTTTAACCGGACACGTTGAATTTGTGACCACGTTTGGCAGATGTTTACACGACTAAACCATGTGGCAAACATGCTTGACTGTGTCCGGTTAAGGTGTAGTGCTGGTGTGCATTATCCACCTCTTCAAGGCCCTGGTTACTCAACCGACCACACAGGTGAGGACGCTATGATGCGATGAGTGAGAACCAGGTTCATATCTTGCCTACCGCTGCTTGCAGGAGAGCAGTTTGAGAGTCCGGATGAGGCACACGAGACAGCCGTGGGCGCAAACCAAACATTGGGTACAATAAAGTAGTGGAAGCTGGCGCCAGAAAATGCGTACGTTATCTAGAGGATGCGGACTGTGTGCGGCCAAGCCATGGAACCTCACCTGTGCTTGTCGCGCACTTACCAGCTTCTGCTTGTATCGTGCAGGTAGCTTGTTCTTATTCGTCACTTATGTGTTACTCTAGCAGGTAAAAGGTTAAAAAAAAAAGTGATCCCGTGACCTTATGGTCGTAGGGGAGTGAGGCGTGAGAACCCTTATCTGGGGCCAGGGGTTTTTTTTTTTTTTCTCTGTCTTGCTGCCGTACCTTCCCCTACTCTCTGAGGAGTTAGGTACCCACTCCACAGCCAAGTGGGGCGACTGAGAGAAGTATGCTGCGTCACACCGGTATCGAACCAGTGTGCCACTTCGGGGTGGCTGCTGTTGCTTTAGCCATTCGGCTCTCCGCTACCCCAGAGTTAACACACATGTGATCAAACAGGGTGTGAGGCTGGCTTTTTTCTGGAAAGTGCCAAAACGCCATACGCCAGGTACTGAGGTATAGGTTATTTCCCACTCCTTTTAAGTTTAATGGACGTGGCGGGATGTGAGCTGAAGATCCTTTTTAAAAAGTTCTGTCCACGCCTGGTGGTTTGCTGACAAATCGTCGTTGCTGTCTTGGTTTTTCACTTCCAGAATGTTTGGGGGTAAGGGCGAAAGGAAGGCGTTTCATGTGCCAGTAGCTCGTAGTCACCCGTTTTTGCCCCGCAAGCTGATTCTGTCGTGGATGTTAGCAACCTTTGTACCCTTCAGGTTCCGTCATGCGCAGACCAAGTGGCTGTACACAAGCTAGCGCTGAATAACGATATTCTTCTCAGTTCCAAACTGTATATTCTTCTCGTTTTTAGACTAAAATGTGGAAGTCAGGGTTGTGTGTAACTATGATCTCTTTCTCAACTTAACATATGGCTTTTCATTCCTGACTGGTTCATCCCACCTTCATTAATTTATTGTGTCGCCTTAGGCCTCACACTGACCGGTGACCTTTGGAGTGGGTCTAGGCTATCACGCAGGCAACTCATAAACTTTGGACGGTCAGGAGTCCATTACCAGAATGACTTTTCTAGGGTGACTAAATGGAATGGTGTGGGAAGAGAAGGGGGATTATAGTATTGAAAGTAATTGTTAGTTTTAGCAAGAAACACACTTCGCTTCTTCTCTTCTACAATTTTTTTTTTTTTTTTTTTTTTTTGGAAGGGGTTTGGTCGTGGTCAGCATGAGTGAGAATTTAAATTGTGGTCTTCATTGGGTTGACTATCAAATCGTTTGTAAACTTTTGTGCTCATTGAACTCGCATCCACACCGGAAAATGCGCTTTAAAGCTTCAGTAGTTATTATTTATACTACATACCTTAATTTAATTCATAATACTTGAGCGTGTTTAAAAATACCATAAAGTTTTATAAGTTTTAGCTCATTAGTCTAATACACGTGATTTTTCGATTTCATGTTTGACCGAACTGCTAATTGGGCCTCATGATTGCTGAATCGGAGAAGACCTTAGGAAGTTTAAATTTGTTTTTAAAAAATACAATTTTCACAACTTTGAGGACAAATGTAGACTAAATTTGCGGACTAATTGTCCGTGATATTTGCAAGGTGACTTGCAGACATGCAGAATTATCATTTGTTACCCACCACCACAGTGTAAAGCCTGGTATATATATATATGTGCCAATAATAAGGCTGCGCTGTTGCTTGTTTCAACACTGTCTCCTTGTCAGCTTTACATTTCTACAATTATCGACACTGTTCCTGCCAGGATCTTGCATTTCTCAACAACAGTGCTCATTTTTGAAGACTGTCCATTGTTCCATTGTTTGTAACTTTGGGAAGATCGTAAGAGTGAAAGCCCCCTCCCTACCTCTATTTTTAACCTTACCCTCTCACTCCCTATTTTCCCTAATGTGCATGTGGTGGTGGTGGTGCGACTTGGTGGGAGGGTGCGTTACAGACAACTCACCGTTGTCCATGACAGGAAGTTGGTCCTGCCCCCACTCCCCCGCCCCAGTTGTCTGCATATCAAGGCCGTGAACCTTTTCCCGACCCCCTTACCTATCTTACCAATGACAAATATTTCCTGTCGTCTTCAAGGAGCAGATAAGCTCTTATTGCTTAACAAATTTTCAAACCCTATTTTAAACAATTTATTAGAGTCCCATGCATTTCTGATTCTTTGTAAAGCTTAAACGTAGTTGTCATCATCATGATAATCATCAAGAAGATAAAAAGAACTCAAGTCTAGTGGCGATCAAGGAAAAGGAATGTTTGAGTAATGGACATTGCGGGTGATTGACGAAGGTCCCGGTCAGACTGGTGCTAGATCATGTTGGGTCGGAGTCAGCTGCCAGTGCAGGCGGGCGTCTGTCACACTTGTTGCATCACAGTTCACCGGGACTCACCTAAGGAACCGTGCACACAGAAGCGGCTTGGACACCTGTGATCGCACATAACTTTGGGAACAATGAACTGCGGGTCATTTGATAGCAGAACGTGCAAGCGTTAAGTTCAGGGTCATGGGCTGGAGTTGTTTTCGTAGGAAGTGCACAACGCAGTAAAGCTTTAAGAATAAATTACTCAGAATACAATTAAAACAAAAGAAAAAATCCTAGCCAATCTTCTCGTTTCCTCAGTCTGCCTCTTTTTTACACACGCATGCACGTATGTGCAAGCTGTAGAAGAACAATTTGAGCATGACACCTTCACATAGCGAGAAGGTATGTTTTCAAAGCTGCGCGCACGCATGCTAGCGTCTGGCTGTGTTCTGGTTCACCTAGCCTAATGGGGTACAGCCACTGAATTTAAAACAAATCTGCTCGGAGAAACTGCCTTGTCTGTCATCCGGGTGGCGGGCAGTGCGCTCCATGCTTGGCGCGACAGATATCAATGTTTGTCTACCCTGACAAGCCCAGCAATAGTAGAGGCTCCTGGTGTACATCCTCTTGCTGATCTGGGTGGTGTGTGTGTGCTTGTACCTACAGTTACTGCCTGGTGAAGCAAGAAGCAGGTATGGAGAGTGCGTGTGCGCGCATGTGTATATGCCTACAGTTGGTGCCTGGTGAAGGATGAAGCAGGTATGAAGAGAGTGTGTGAGAGAAAATTATAGCATTTTAATTAATTTATTTTGATGGAATTAAGGTAGATTTTTAAGTTAGAATTTCGGAAATTCAAGATACAACAATCATAAACCCATTTCACAGTGGAGGGGTGTGCACAAGAGAGAAAAAAAGAAAAGTGTGTAGGAAAAAGAGAGGTGACAGCATACACTACCTTCTTTACTGAACACCTTAAAGTGTAAGCCTGCCTATCTATTCTGCTTGGGCTGGTAGAGGGGCGTGTTGGACAGCATTTAAATACTAAAGCAGTGCCTAAAAGAAGCTGTTAATCATTAATATATTTGTACGAATCAAAGTAACCACTTGAAGCAGGTTGTCCTATGTGTTCAGACAAAAGCGCTGTCAAATGAGGTATGCAGCAAACAGCAGCTGACATCCTTAATATCTGATAAAAATGTGTGTTAAAATACTACCAGTTCATGGCTGGTTTTCATGGGAATAAAAGTGTACCCGTTTAAATATATATTTGTAGGGCCTTTGTAGTTTATAGATTCAAGTAGTTTATAGACTCTAATTTATCAGAAGGATCTTAAACACTTTAAGCAAACTAGCCTATGTCATTACTATATCTATGTTTTTCCTTATTATTGTTACTGTATAGGTCACAGCTCAGTATTCTGGTACAGGGAATGATGAGCCCTACATATGCAAGGTGGTCTGTTGAACTATGTAATGCACACCTGCAATGCATGGTTGGGTGCGGCAAAGCTCATGAAACAAAATCACCCAACCGTGACGAGCATGTAGGGTGGAGAGAACACTTGATCCATATATTTAACTTCGTCAGTTCCTGCTTCACAGCTAGCCGTAGCAGTGCTTTTTTTCCCTTCTTCCATTCAAACATTTCAGAGCACAGTTCTAAGAAAAAAAAGTTCTTAGACCACTCAGCTAACAAAATTTTTTTAAGTTCTTCAATGCACCTGCTTGAGCATTCATGCAGAACCACTCCACAAGAGGTGCCTGGCTTTTCTATCATGCAAACCGTGTTATTTAAAGAGACAATTTTAAAAATAACAAGTTTGGTGTGTAGTCAAGGACATGCTGTTTTTTTAAGCTGAACAGAATGCAAGTGCTAAGTTTTAATTCAAATCTCTGTGGATGCAGACATGCCCATATGTTTCTGCTCCTCAGCACCCACATTTTGCAGCTATGTTTTGATTCTTTCATTTTAAGTACAGACCACATGCCAATATTTTGTGTTCATAAAGCTCTTATTGCCTCAAGATATTGTGCTTGGTGGTTTAAAAGATTTATGATCTGACAACTGTGCTGGAGCTCCTTGATTTGTTGTCTTGTCAGTGGGACACTTTGAAAAATTCACTTTGTATGTTTCATTACAAAGATACACATGTTTTTATAGCATCAATTCCAAAATTAAGTGCTGTTATCTGTTACAATATAGATAATTTTCTCCTCATATCCCTGAATGAACTGCCGAGGAAGTATCAGCAGAGAGATCCAAGGCCTTGCATGATCATGGTCCAGTTTTGGAGTTGTGGTACTTGGAAGCTTTTCAGCTTTGGAAAGGAAGTGTTACTGGAATTACCAGTTTAATAGCAACAATGGATATTTTATTTTCTATTGAAATATGTTACTAGTCCACAAGTGACAACTGCTTTGAGTAATGTGTGCTTGTGTGTTGGTTTGGGTGGTGGGGATGGTGGTGGATGGGTATAGGGGTAAAATCGACACTTGAGGAAATGTATGACTTGTCTGTTATATCTTTTGTCTGTTTTTATGTCAGGGTTTACTGATTAAGTATCCATATAATCTGTTTCTGAAACACTGGGCCCAGCTGACATCTGTTGTTGTCACTGTGCATCATTGCAATAATGATTCTTAATTGTGCAGGTCCAGTGTGTTAAACCATAGAGTCTGGCCTTATTTTAAGGTTAATAGTGGCAAACCTTAGGACAGGGAATACAGAGTGATGGGTGTGGTGAGGCGTAGAACAAGTAGCAACTGTTTTTGAGAAAGCACCCACCTACTTACCTTCCCTTATTCTTGAGCTTGGCATTCTGTTATAACATTTCATGTACTGCTGATTCTAAAATTTCAGTCAAATTTTTTTTTTATTGAAAATCATTTGACTGGAAAAATAAGGACTTGTACTTTGGTTGCATGAATTTAAAGGACTTGTTTGTGCTTGAAGATGTTTTTCAGGCTGTACTTCTCATGTCCATTTTCTGGTTGTGTCTTTGCAGGAGGGTGTACTTTGTATGGAGGGCTGAGCAGCAGACTGCAGAATGACTAACCCTGATATGCATACATCGTCTATAATGGGGAGATTGGTGGATTGTGTCAGGAAGTTATGAATATGCAATGTGTGCATTGTTTCTGATGGAAAAACTGCTTCCTTAAAAAAAACTTCCTTTAAAAGAGAAAAACTTCAGTGACCTGTCAACTGAAATCCCGTTGATAGGCAGTCATCATACATTGAGCAAGTACTAGCATATTATTTATCTGGTGTTTTTTTTTTAAAAAAAGAATCGGAAAAGATTAGGGGTCAGATTTTTTTTCTCTCCAAAAATAGTGGAGAAATACCACTCACCCATGGATTGTTAGAAAGGAGGGGACCTGCAGAGCTGAAGATCTGCATAGTTTTGGGAATGGAAATGCAGCCTGCATGTTCAGCAGTGCTGTTTCAAAAATGGATGACAAAAAATCACCAAAGTCAGAAAGTGTTTTAGAGAACGTGGCCAGCAACGGGAATGGAAGCCCCCACCAGGACATGTCACCCACACGCAAGCGAAAGCCCCAGAAGCCCTCACCAGCCAAGATGGCAGAAGAGTCAGCCTCTGAAACAACAGCCTCTGGTGAGCCCGACATTGATGCAGACGTTGACTGCAAACTTGCCTCAGCAGGAATCATGTCGATTGAGAACATTTCCGGTGTGCAGTTGCCATCAGGGGAGGGCAGCTCGCAGTTGGTGATCCCACAACCTTATCTTCGCTATATCCAGCTTCAGTCACAGCTGCTTCAGCAGCAACACAATCTAGTCAACTCCCTGGAACTTTCTTCCAAACTTGCAGCTGTTGCAGCTGCCAGCACAGACACTGTTGAGGCTGGAACTGGTAGCAGCGCAGGCTCCATTGCTGGAGGGGGTGTCAAGACAACACCTGCAGCCACTACAACATCTGTAGGAATGGTGGGGCTTGGGATGGATGGCAAGCCGCTGCGAGGAGAATCTGCAGACCTGGGATCTGACGACAGCATTGATTTCAATGATGTCATCTACACCGATGATGAATACGAGGATATGAAAGGTGGCGGGAAAAACGATGGGCGCATTCGACATTCCGGTAGTGCGGGTTAATATTTGGCTTTGCTTTTGTGTCATACAGAGAGAAAGCGTGTGGGTATGTGGATGTAGGTAGGCATGCACGTACTCATGCTGACAAATTTGTGCATGAATGCAGATATAAGTTATTATTGGTCCTTATTTAGCAAACATATTTTGCTTGGAGCTGAGAGAGTGTGTGTGTGCACATGTGCCTGTGGATATGCAGTTTTAGTTTGTTTTAATGTGCCATGCTCATCCCAAAAGAAAGCAATGCCCTCTCCATAATTTTATCAATTTGGGAAGTGTCATGTGTCTCTTTAAAAGTTCATGCTGAGCATTTAGATTTCACATTTCTTTGAGGAACAGGTAGTTAATTTCAGAAGTAGCACGCTCACAACTTTTGAGTCTTAGGATGCTTTGTCTGTTCTTTTGTTTGCTCCAATATTTGTCCTGAATCAGATCATTTTTCACGATCTGTTTTTAGGCTGTTGAGTATTTCTCATTGATGAGCATATTTCCTTTTGTTATATTTTTAATGTTGGTATTTTTTATGTGCCTAATTAGTTTGCAGTGAGAAGGCAAACCGCAGGATGATAGTTCTCTTTTGTCCTTTTGTCAATGAACATTTTATGCTGTTTTATAGGCCCCCAACCCACATCTTTCAAAGCTTTATGATTATTGTTTGGAAAATCACCAATGTAAGCACACTTAGTTTAGTTTATTCCTTGTTGCTCCTCTCAGGAGCATAGGGCCGCAACAACACCTTGCCAACGGACCTGGTTTTGGGCATCCCCCTTCAGTTGGGTGCAGGTAGTTCCGAAGTCCTTTGCCTTGCTCTCTACTGTTCTTTTCCAAGTCTGGGTTGTGTGAGGACCTAGTGCTAACTTATCTTCATTTAGTCTGTTAATATGGATAAACAAGGCACAAATATTGTATCCTTCCACACATGCACACTTCTCCTCAGGCAAGCTAGGTGTCTCCTATTAAGAGTTGTAAACAGTTTTCTCTTTCTTATTGATGATATACCATGGTTAGAGGTCTAGTGGGATGCAATTTTTCTTTTTCTTTTGGCTGTTCAGTGCAAGACACTATTTCCCAAAATGTGGATAGGTTTCTGTTATTGAGATTTATTCATCTCTTGACTGGTTGATGAATGGTTATGTAGGTTTGCCATTCCTGGCCATTGGGATGGGGTTGGGATAACAACTAGAGGGATGTAGCAGATGACAAGGGTGGCGACTCAGACATGTCTAAAGCTGTTGTGAGCGGGTTCAGCATAACATAAGCCAGTCCTATCCTTTATTTTTGCAAGCCTGTTCTTTCTCTGTCCACCTTGGCATTCACCTATTCCCTCCAGTGTACCCTAAACTGAGGTCTTAGAGCATGGCACCAGGTCACATGGCTGAACCAGACCAGCTTGTGCCAGTTCCTTATTGTGAGAAGGCTTCTGGTGGCCCATTTGGGTGGTGACCGTGCTTTGTACAAAGTCTTTGGATTTTTTGCATTCCATGTAAGCAATTCTGAGTAGCCTCCTCAGGTACTTGGTCTTGAATACAGAGTCCTTATCTTACATCTGTACAGCAGAATTGGAATTATGAGGGACATGAATTTTGTACTTGGTACTCAACCTGCTGATATTGCTGTGCCAAATCTTGTCAGTTTTGGTAATTACTGCTGTCACTGTTGCAATCCTGGCTGCAGAGGTCATCTGTAGAGCTTTGTTCTCTGGTGCTTATAGCTTTATACCTTCTCGGGCTGTAGTCAGTTCACTAGATCTCATCTTTGCTGTTGCTGTTAACCATGACTCTGCTCTTGCTAGTACTGGTCACCATTCCACATCCATGTCTTTTGTATTGTCTTGTCAGTTTGTTGGTAATGTCTTGGTTTGTTGTTAGTGCCTTCCATCAAATCGATGTTGCCTACGAACTGCAGATTACATATAGGCCCACACCATTGGAAATGAAAGTAGGTTGGTTGGTAGTCCTTTTTGCTGTCACCTTGTGCCATTTCCTTATCTATAATCTGGCACTAGTTTGTGATTCATTTCTCCTTAGTTGCCCTAGTCCTCTTCCCCATACTTCTTTTTATAGCTTTGTACTCGGAAGCTGCTTTTGAGTCACAATTTCTCTCATTTTTTAGTGTTCTCCTTTGGTCACAAGAGATCTGTATTATTCATGACCCAGGGGTTTTTCTTCTTCATTTGTTGCACTAGCATTGCTTGGGCTATTGAAAGTAGCACATTTTGTTTCCAAAGGTGTCTCCATCACAGTTCACCATATTCAGAGAGGTACACTACAACTTTATTGATCCCTTGGAGCAATTCAAAATAGTGCTCAGACTAGCAATAATATATACATATACATGATATAAAAGAGATGATATCAATGTACTTATTTAAATATTGTCTCTCTACAACACATTCTCTTTCCCACACACACACACATCTTTCAACAGCAGCAGATACAGTGGGTGACTCCGGGCCACCTCAAGCTAGAACAAGATCACAGGCCAGTAGAGTTTATCAAGTGAATGGAATGTGGAATGAATGAGTTGCTGGCGAATGAGACAGGCATCGGACCACAAGAGTGAAAACTCACATGCCAACACATGGTCAGAAATAGAGAGGATGAGGGATGCTTTCCTGAGGATTTGCTGATGACAAAAGGCTGCCAAATCCCTCTTCCTAGTTTGGGTGATCTTGGAAAAGATATTAAAAAGTGAGACAATACTGTTTCTGTTCCTCAGAGAGAGGCTGTGGAACCAAGAGATGAAGAAAAAAGTGATGATACTTTCAATGAAGAACTGATAGAACCTAGTGAGGATGACAGAGCTGACAGAAAGATCTTAGTTTGCGTAGGAGGTACAGACGTTGGCTCTTACGGAAGATCATGATGTCCCATTTAAGCTTGTTATCAAAGATAGTACCTAGATATTTGTAAGAGCTGACTACTTTGGTGGCATCATCATGGATAATACTGATGGCTGCCTCAAGCCTGTTCGTCCGAAAGTCAAAAATCATTTCCTTAGTCTTTGAGGCATTCAAGACACGAAAGTGTTTGTCACACCAGCAAACAAAGTCAGGAAGAGCGCCTCTATGAACATGTTCACTATCATTCAAAAGAGACAGCATGGCAGTGTCTTCGCATTAGGCTTTAAAGATTTCTACAGTGTTTAGGGTCTTGTAACGTCTTCAAATCGAAAGGAATATGAAAGCTGGTTGGATTCCACTTCACCTTTAGCTTCATCTTCAGACTAGGATTGGGTCTTTGCCTATGTCAGATCCAGGGTATGACCTTGTTTTTGGCCTTCTTGATGCTGGATGTGAAATATCTTGGCAGAAGGAGGAATCCAGTTTGGTTTTGCACCAGATTATCTGGAAAGTGTCAAGTTGCCATCCTCAATTTCTTTGTGGGAATGGAAGGTATTGGCTAAGGTGAGTCCAGTGGCTGTGTGCAAATTCAAGGACTCTTACACCTTTGTTGTTGGCTTTACTTCAGCCAATTTTTCATTCCTGCCCATCTCTGGTAGGCATCTGAGCCAGTCATAGCATTCTAGTCACCAAGCACAACTTGAATGTCCTTCATATGACTTTTCCTTCTTGTGATACACAAAAATAAACAGACAGATTGTGTATGAATATGTTCTCATTTACATTGTCAGTGTTATAGCCAATGAGAGATCAAGAACTACATGTTGATTGGACATATCTGTGGACTGCGTGATGTCATGTTTGACTTCTTTTTGTGGTGGTGATGTTTGGAAGTGTGCATTCTCCCAAATCTTAGGATATAGTGAAATCTTGCACTGAGCTTTACCCAGTCTTTAGGGAAAAAAACTAGGTCCCTCTAGACCATACCTGGGCAAAGGGCGGCCCGCGGGCCGGATCCGGCCCGCCTCCTGTCTCTGACCGGCCCGCCCGCTGGCCCGTCCGCCAGTATATATACTATATATATACAGTATTGGGTAAAACTGAGTTAACTATATTAGTCCGGCCCTCTAAAACCATCCCAATTTCTCATGCGGCCCCTTGGGAAAATTAATTGCCCACCCCTGCTCTAGACCTTTGACGACCAAACTTCTACCCTACCCTACAGTAGCAAAGAATGGTTCAACCCAGGTGAGGGAGTTGAGGTACTTGCTGGGCCAGAGAAGCAATGAGTGAAGCATGACCACTAGGGGTATCCAGCACTGTGTGCTTTTACACCTCCCTTCCCTGGGCTGAACCATTTTCTAGGTAATGTAGAAATTCAGCCTTTAGGGATAATAGCAAGCATGCAGCACTTGGATTGTATACTTCATGCTATATTGATGTTTGACTTAACTCACCAATTCACCTTTGTTGTCATGAGAGCCCGGGCTACTGTCACTTGTGTTCCTGCCTCCCTACCTCCCTAAATATAAAAATGGCTGAATTTAGGGCTGTGTTGATTTCTGGTTAAATAGAGTAAATAAAACCCCCAAAGATCAAGATTTAATCTTTATAGGATATCTTAACAAAGAGTCTGGCCCTAAACTAAATTTTCAGGCAGAAATACTGCATTTACTCCTTGTGAGTGCATTCATGCCTGGAAAGTTATAAGTTCAGGTGCGCAACAGCACCTGCCTGAATAAGGGCGCACAGTCACATCTTCCCTAAAGCTTAATGTTATAGGGGTGCACTAGAGCATGGCTGTCACAAATGAATGCTTTCCAATATTTAAAAAATATAGTCTGACAAAACTGTTGCTCTCACCATTGTGTTAAACATCACAGAGCACCCATTTGATCATCAGGTTTACACTCTGTTTATGAAAATGAGTAACCAACATCATCTCAGCCCATTTTACAAAACTAATTTTCATCCGACTAAGACGGGGAAAAACTATTGATATTACGCAGCGGTTTTTGAGGAGTGTTGGTGATTGAATGGAGAGGGAGCAAAAAAAGGCACAAGGAAACAGATTTAATGCATCAAACGCAATGAGAATTCTACATTTGTTTCTAGTGTTGTTTCCTTGAGATTCCTGTCAGTGATAAATCTGCTTTTTACTTTAGGTGGGCGCAATGTGAACCAGTATGGACGGGAGTTCACCAATGGGAGGCCTCTACCAGACCACCTACGCATTCAGATTCTACAGCTGGCACTGCAGGGAATCCGGCCATGTGAAGTCAGCAGACAGCTACAGGTTTCCCATGGTTGTGTCAGTAAGATTCTCAACAGGTGAGCGGTAGATTTTGTTAGAAACAAATTTTGGCTACCTGATCATTAAGGCAGGAACATGACATCATAATATTAATAATAGAGCACTTTTATTGCACAGCATTCCAATTATAGCTGGTCACACTGTCTGCACTGACTAATAATAATAGAATAATAATAAAAAAATGACTTTTAAAAATGCTGGCTAATAATGACATGGTGTGATGCAAAACATATTTATCCACAAAGATAAAGTTAAGCGTAAATTAAGTATAAAGGAAAATATTTAACTAATAAATTGCGATGTTAAAATGAATTGCGTTGATGCGATGACATACCTTGTATTGCTTCAAGGATTGGCTACAGCAAGGGTGCAAGAACCTACTCAGTATGGGTATATTATGATATGTCATGGCTCGTAAACTTAAAATAAATACTGGAAAAAAGGCCAAACCTTAAAATGTCTGCATACATCAGATTGCAAATATGTGAAAACCCATGCATAAAAAGTCACCTATATTCTTACGCACTCATACACATATAATTACTACAGTTACTACAGTACAAAAAGACGTAAAGGTTATAAAGCTACACACCTACATTCACACCCCTGCCATACCTTTCATCCCACCCACCCCTCCCCCAACACAACCACTATTCTAACCAACCCATTTTACTTTGTCACCAACAACCTCCCCTTATCTCCTGACCAGGAGCCGCATATATTAACAAGTCATTGTCAATGTCAAGAATACAGAAAATTTAAACTGCCTAATTGGTGACTCATTGGTGCTGTTGTGTAACTGAGAACACGAGGTCCGTCCTTTAATATCTTGCCCTATTTTGTCTCCAGTTTGATTAAATAGGACATACAGAAAAACATGCACTTCATCCTCTACCTTACTTGAGCAGAAGGGGCAGTGGTGAGCTGCTGGAGTTTGTTTCTATAACTGTTTTATTTCTGTTACTCTTAATCTAGCCTTTCTTATATTATTCTTTATCATAATATAAACTTGTTATATGCAGCTTAAATTGCCAGCTATTTTGAAGTCCGGCATACCATTCTTTATATAATCCTTCAAATCTATCACCAAATTTTTTCAGAAACAGTTTCTGATTGCCAGCTTGGTGAAACAGCCAAACATAACCAAAACCTAAAGAAAACCGCTCTCCCTGGTATCTAGTAAATAAAGCTTATCATATGCCTTTGATGAATACCAAGAAGCTGGGGGTTTTAGCAAGCACAACCAGTGTTTCATACAATTTGTAATAGACAATATAAAAAAAGTACCTTCCTATCTCACCATACATAAGTCGGTTTTATGCTTTCACTGAAACCCTTAGGAACCTTTTGCAAACAAAAAGATGGACCTTTTTGGCTGTGACTACTCTGTCTAGTCCCCATATTTTGGAGTCACAGTAATATATACATGGTCTGTGAATCAGTTTTAAAACATAATTTTGCAGAATTACATTTCAGCCTATTGTGTTTAATATTTCAGTGGCATTAATGGGGAGACCTTTTGTAAAACCACTGATCATCAAATGAATTATGTAACATCGGATGTTAGCATGTGTCATATTCAGTTGGTGTAAACTATTCTTTTAAAGTCATCCTGTGACAGATTATCAGTGTAAGTCTGGCATCAGTTTTAAGCATTATTAATGGTCATTCCAAGTGTGCAAAGAAACGCCAAGGCTGAAGCTGATTTATAGATATTAAGTCAGCTTTATCCAGGGAACTGGGGCAAGGTACTTAATGGTATTGACATGATAATGAAAAAGATCTTAATTTTTAGTATTTAGCATATCTGAAAAGGAATCATGATGTTTAGTGATGCATTCTTGTGTTATTAGGTATCGCAAAACAGGAAGCATAAACCCAGGCCAGATAGGTGGGAGCAAGCCCAAGGTGACAACACCAGATGTTGTGTCCATGGTTCGCCAGTACAAAGCTGAGAATCCACAGATGTTTGCTTGGGAAATTCGACAGAAGTAAGTTTCATTTGCAATATTTATGTTCAGGGGATTTCTTTTATTTTGAGATATCTGATTTTTTGTGCAGCTTGGTGTAATGAAAAATAAAGCAAAATACTTTTCATATTTTGTGTTCAGACTGCTGCATGACAACATTTGTTCTGAGAAAAACATCCCCAGTATCTCCTCCATCAATCGCATCATCCGCGACAAGGCTATTACTCACCGGCGAGGTTATGATCGCTGCTACAGCCTTAGCGAACAGGGGGATGTGAGTACTATATTTTTACATTTCTTTACTTGAGTGGTGTTTGTATTGTGATAGACATACCTGTCACATCTTAAACTTTTTATTTCTTCTGGACCTTTTCTTTTTTTCTGATCTTATGGCAAAGTACAAATTTCTTTATTTTGTTCAGTTTATATAGTTTGAATTTTTAGGATTTCTTACAATTTTTTTTTTCAGTAAAAAGGGGTGAGAGTAATGGGCAGATCATGTAGAACTACACACAACATGTGCATGCACTCACACACACAGACATAAATAGAACTATTAATGAATGTGGTTAGAAACACCAGCAGTGGTGGTGGTTATTATGGTCATGGTGATGATTCCCTTACTTGTATTCTTACAGGATGACCTACAGATTGACCGTGAAGCTGTTCAGCGCCTGATAGCTCAAATGCCTCACATTGCTAATGCAGGCAATGGCTTTGGAGGTGATGTGTCACTGCACAGCAATTCTGGTGGTGAAGGCAAATCAGGCAACACATCTCCACACTCTCATGGCTCCAACTCCACCCCAGTTCCAGATTTAAAACCATCTCTCTCAGTACTAGAAGCCTTGTTACCCCCTAAGAGTCCCTGCAGCAGAGAAATGAATTCTACACCTGTTGCAGGTCCTGTGGAATTGGAGAGCTCTCTTGAGATAGGTCTGCAGGAAAGTGTGTCAGAGGTCAGCGAGAAGGGTGATGACTTTAATCCAGATTCTAAAAAAAAGGATTCATATTTATTAACATCTCAGGATACAAAAGTTTTAAACAAAGTCGAAGGTGCAGCAAAGAGGAAAGTCAAAGATGACTTTTCCAGTGCCCATCCCAACTTCCTTGGTGTTGAACTTCAACGACAAGATGCGCAGCCGGCTCGACCACCGACAACTAAATTTTCTTCTCGTGGCAAATCTGAGAATTCACGACCAAGTCTTCAGGATGTCATATCACAGCTTTCTCAGTCTGCTGAGCACCAGTCATCTGCCACTTCTTCCCCTGCTGCTGTGCAACTGACAGGTAGCGGTAGCAATTTTAGTACATCCCACAGTCCCATTATTTCTGGTGGAACACTGTCTTCAGCAGGAGGTACAAGTGTCAGAAACAGTAAGGAGACTGCCAGTCCTGTAGATAAAGTAGTAGTCAAAATGGAAGAACCTGCGCCATTTGCATCTAGCCCAGTAGATGCTGGTGCTAAGTCATCTTCCTCGACATCTCCTCTTGAAACTGCTTATCGTGGACATACTCACCAAAGTCTACCATCCAGTTCACCCAAACTGACAGCCCGAGGAAGCAGATCAAAGGAGCGCAAATCAAAGGGAGAGAATTCACTCACTCCTTCATCCTCTCGGCAGAATACACCTTCGGTGACGCCTGGAAATGCTTCTATAACAGCTTCCATTGAGTCTAGTAGAATGAACATATTGCCTCCCAGAATTCCTGTCAATGGTGCAATCTTTCCCACCATGGCAGTGGGCCTTGAAAGGTTTAGTGGCTTCGTCTATGACTATACCCTCCCAGATAGAGGCCTTGGTACTACTGCCCTGACAGGACTTGCACCAAGATTCCCAGGAGTTCCTCCTGGCATGGTAGGTTATTTTCCCATGCCAGTCTCTCCATGGAATTTGTCTGGTGCTGCTGGAATATCTGGTGTGGTTAGTCCTGGCATCTCGGTTGACTCATCAGGACCAAGTGTACCACTTGATTTATCAGCTTCTAGCAAAGACACCAGTGAGAAACATGATGAGAAATCTAGTCCTAGACCTACACCAGTTGCAGCAACAAGTAAAAGTAATTCAGGAGTGAAGGTGAAAAAGCAGCTAACAGTTGAGAAGGAAAAAGAAAAAGAAAAGCTGGATAGTGCTCCAACATCGGAGACAAAATGGAGGATAGAAGCATCAAGTCGAAAACCAAAGTATGAAAAACATATGTTGATTTTTGCTGACAAAGAGGTTGAGATAATATCCGTGGATAAAAATAGGTGGATTGTTCGAAACGAACAGGAACTGTTCGACATTGTTCGAAGTTCTTCACCGCAGCTTAACTGTGACAAAAAGAGCAAAATGCCGCATGTCACTCCATGCGATTCAGCTTCTGGCTCAGACTGTGAATGTCTGAGAATTTCCTTGTGTGCAGAGGAAGACTGCAGCAGTGAAACTGCACAGCAGAAGGCAAATTTAGGCGACACAAAAGATGACTGTGCATGTGTGACCAGTTCCAACAAGCGGTCTGCAGTAGATTTCTCCAACATTTCATCAAGCTCTGTGCAGAAACGGTCAGCTGACAGCCTACCAGGGCAAGAAGCACCAAAAGCCAAGATAGGAAAACTGGAAACAGCAGCTACGTCTTCTACTGGTCATATGGAAGATCCCTTGGAGGAAGAAGTTCTAAAATCTTCACCCATCCGACCCGTTGCAGGGAAAGCCGACTCTTACACATCAGAAGGTGCTGCAGCAGAAAAAGTAAAAATGAAAAGAGACTCATCAGAGGATGTGATGGTTCTTGTGTCAGAGGCTGAAGATCTCAATAGCAGCAAGTGCCCTGTTTTACAGCAGATGTTAAAAACATCACAGTAGAGAGACACCTGTCCTCCATGCTGCAGCTTATGCCATTTTTTTTATCAGATCAGTATGCCTTGATAATTTTATCATATTTTAGAAAATGATGCACTGAGAGAACTCCGAGTTTCAAGTTTTGTTGCAGAAAATTTACCAAAGGCTTTAAAGGGGAAAAATGCTTTAAAAAAAGAAGATACTATCTTTGTTGAAGTGTACTTTGCCACATGTGAGGAAAGAAAATCATGGATTTCATGATCTGAAGTGAATGCTTAATATTACAGTTTTGATAATCTTTATGAAACAATTTCGTGTTAGAACAGGGAGGAATGCTTACCATTTTTTAAGAAAAAGGTCTCCTTTTGTGCCATTTCCTTTTAAGCCATATCGAAAGTTGTAAGGGAGGGAAGTGGTGAAAAGATGAAAGAAAACTGGCCAGTGATCAGCATTCTCAGTGGTAAGCTTGGTGCAGAGCACATACTTGCGTCCAGCAAAAAAGGCACCTTCCCTTTTATGTCTAAGAATCTTTGCAAGTGCTTGTAATGCTAAGCTGAAAAGAGTGAGTTTTTCAAAGAACAGTCATGATCCTACTTGTAAAAAGACTAAAAAGCACTTTGTAGAAAATAATGCTGTGGGCTGGTTGTTTTGCCATAAGTTTCAGATTTCTGTAGAGAAAACTGATGTGATGGATGTTTTTACAGATTCTGGCTTGTCTAAATCCAAGATGTTTCCATGCCATTTTGGCACATCATGGCTGCCTTTGTTGCAGCAGATACAACTGACATTGCTAATGTTTGGTACATAGGCTTTAAGGTAGAGAGTTGCATTTCTTCCCAGTGTTCTTGAAGGTTGGACCTACCTTACATTGTGAGATGTACTGAAAGCCTGTGCGGTGATGATGTTGGCTTCATGAGAGGGAATGGTTATTATGAATCACACAATACCATATTTCTGACTGCTTGATGTTACAGTGCAGGACCTTGCCAGAAACATTTGAAATGGAAACAAATGAAGTGGGAAATCTCCATTAAAACTGGGTTGTTGTCAAAGCTTTAAACAGTGCAGTATTGGTAAGGAAGACGACTCTTTAGCATTCATCCCCCACCCATATCTGTTGTGATGAAAGTGGTATAGCAGAAAATTTACTGCTGATTTTCTTGGGCAAAGCTTTAAAGGATTAAGTTTTGGCTTTTTAGGGAGAGACATATATGTTTTTTTAGAAACTGTATGACCTTTACTGGCCTACAAGTAATGGCATGAAAAAGTTCTTCATTTGTGATATTTACAGAAAGAGGTAAAACCTTGAAATTTCATTTACCAGGCAATCAGTTGTCAATCAAGTTTTTCTCCCACTCACCCCCAACTTAAGAACTATTACTGCCTTTTTTTTAAAGGTCAATTAGGTCATCTATCATCAGAATTATTGTTAAAGTTACATCATGTATGTAAACAAACTTAGTTATGTCTCTAAGTTATTGAGAATGTCTGGTTGCGGCTATCAAAATTTCTTTAAAATGTTTTTAGCTTTGAAGTTTCTATGGTTGGGAAAAATTACTGCTGTCTATAACATACCAAGAGCTGCCTGAAAGAATTCTATTTACTGCCCAGAAGAGGGAAACTACACATCTGGTGACATTTTTACTGCTTCCTGTTAAAGATATCAGCATTTTGAACGCAGCACACATACAAAATCACAATGGCAGTAAATGTTTTGTCTTCTGAAGTGGTGTTGTCTCGTAATTTGTAAAAATTTCAGATCATGTGCAGTTTGCCATAGATCTGTTGCAGTATATTTTACATATGTTTGCATAGTAATGTGTTTACTTGTGATGTGTCATTGTGTTTGCCTGACAAATTTGCAGACAATCAGTTGTATTATAGATTATATTTATCTCTGTTGTTTATCTATTTACTCATAAGCAATCCAAAGATGTGTTTAACATTTTAGCTTCTAAACTTCAGGTGGAAAGTGATTGAATTAAGGTGACAGTTTTCCTTGTCAGTTTGTTCCATTTTTTGGGGGGGGGGAGGGGGGTTGTCATTTTTAGTCTTCTGTCATATATCTCTGTTACCTTTCAGTGCGCATTTTCATTCAGTCACACACAGTTCTTGTTTGTAGGCATACAGATGCTTATGGTTACACATATAAACTTGTATATGCACACACCATAAAGCCCCAACTACATATACATAAACACATAGAAACGATTTCCAATCAAGTATCTAGTATTAAGGCTGAATTTTTTTTTTTTTTTTCAAATTTGTTGTACAGTTAAGCTGGCTCTATTTTGAACATGTACACATAATTGTCTGCTGACTGTCAAGATGTTACTGCATATTTAGGGCTACAAGATCTCCGATTCACAAAAATGTTGCATAAAATGTTGACTTCTTTTTAAATGTATTATGCATTTTTTAAGCTGAAATACCAAAGCATTAGAAATCGTTTGTGTGTGTGTGTGGGTGCGCGCCTACATGTGACATGTATGTTTTTGCACTGAAATTTGTGTGTATGTGCATGTGCACTCACGCACTTGTACGTTTGCTTGCATGAGGAAGATCTTGTTTTTCTTGGTGATGACCATGGCACCAGTGGTAAAGAGATTTGTACACGTGGGCCTTGAACGAAATCCAGGCTTTAACTTATACTGAAACTTATGTTTATTTTAGATTGGTTTTTATCCTAATCTTTCTGTTTCCATGGGCCTTTAATTACCTCAGTGAGGGAAAACTAAACAAACAGCTCTCTGAGAGTATGACAGGGCAGATGAATGAAGCTATCAAGCATTCCAATCATCCAACAGATTACTCCCTTGCATGCCAGATTGTTGTGAAGAAAAATGGAAACCTTTTTTCCCAGTGATTTATGTCCTTTTCATTGGTATACAAATATGTAGACTTCAGATTTTAAGAAATTCTTAATTATGCAGAATCAGGCTTCTGTTTTAAAAAAAAAAAATTGTTTACATAAATCATTTAGATTGTTTACTTGGTGCATTTTTTAGTGAGGCAAATGTACTTGTGCAATTAATTCCATGCAGTTTGGACATAAAATGGATCAGAAATCAAAAGAAGATATGATTGGAAATACAAAAAACACATCTTTCAAATAAAAAAGCAGAAATAAATAGTTAAACCTAAAGAAAATGTCAATTTTCATTTGGGAAATGCGTCTGTTGCTTGCTTTTGTATGGCAGGCTTTACTGCCAATTTGAAATCCAGCAAACTGCCTTTTGTGAGAGACAATCATAAAATGTAGGATGTATTCTGAGTTTTTCTCTCGTGCACGATGAAGCATTTTTGAATAGATATTAATCACCTGACTGCTGGAAGGTTCCTAAGATATATTTTCAAAGGCTGTCACTTGTGTCTGCTTTCTTAGCAAATAAGTAACACAAACCATGCAATATGGTTTTAAATATTCTATTATTTAAATATTCTATTTTACATTCAGATAATCTAAAGCTTTATTCATACTATATCTTATTTGAAAGGAGAGAGACCTTCTGTCCAATTATAGCAGTCATTATCGTTAAAGAGAAAGTTATCTTGCTTTTCATGTTTGTTTTTTAAATTGCAAAATTTCATTTTAAATTTTTGTTTCTGAGATACAGATAGCTTCTTGGGCCGATATCCATTGATTGCTTTATCAGCAGTCCTCATATTCCTGCTTTATATCCTGCATTGATTGTATTGGGTACACAGTGTAATAACAAGCTTGGAATACAAAATCTTCCATTGGAGAGCAGGTGGGATCCATGCATGTCTTAAAGTTTGTGTTCATTGGTGTTTCATCTGTAGCACTTGCTGCATCAGTTTTTGTCAGACAATAATATTTATAATATTTAAAAATATTTATTTTTACTATGAATAGTAGATTACTATTACTAGGAAGATGTTAGGAAAAGTTTTAATATAGATGTGGATATACTGGCTTGCAATTTTTGTTTTATCTGTGGCAGGCAGGTAAAGAGGGGGGTGGGCCTTTGATCAGGATCATCTGTGAAAGGCTGCTCACATGGTATACAGTAGTGTTGTGTACCTACTGTTCTGTCCTGTGACTGCTGACCAGATGCAGAGTCCATTAAAAATTTTGTGCTATAACTAGATCTTCCCCCACCTGCTACTTGGTGGAAATACTACCCAACATTTTGAATAAAAAAAATTACAAACCTATGGTACAGATTGTATATTAGCAAGAGCTATTGTAAACAAAGCAGTTTGAGTCTCTACACCCAGTTTGATATTTAAGTATTTTGGTTTGGTTTAGGGATTTGTACTTGGCTAAAGTTGATAAAGCAAGTGTTATCAGAATTTGAAATAATGATTATTTATCCAAACAGGTGAAGCACATTTTTGAAAGCTGTTTTAGTAGAGATCATGCACGTGTGTACCTGCACATGCATATATACAGACATGCACACTCATGTAAGATGCATAGTCACATTCTTTACGCTAACATTGCAGAGAATCATTTGATAAATGGACTAGTAAGTTTTCAGCTATAAAAGGTAGCTAGTGACAAGTATGTAAAGTGTGAAATGTTTTGCATGTCACTGTTTTCTTCCAAACATGCATTGGATTTTGTAGACAGCTGAGTTACATCCCATGAGCCAAAGATAATCTAGAATCGGACATAAATGTAGAGATATAGTTGGTAATGTGTGGGTGAGCTGTGTACAAGTTTTGCTGTAATATGATAGAAGTTGACCGGATTGCTGACATGTTGAAACTATGCTTCCTTCTGTTCATGTTAGATATGATAAACGCCTTCTACATGTTAAATCCAAAATCAGTATTCATTGACAAAATCAAAGAAAGCCAAAGAAAGTATTCGCCTTTTAACCCCGTCATCTTGAATGTTGAAACTTTGTCTGTTTGCCTCTTGAAGATAATGTCTGTTTTACACTACAACCAGTTTTAAAAGCTTTTATTATGTACAAAAAATTTTGTCTTGATGTTTATAGGTAATCGCTGTTTCAATTGGTTGAAAGAAATGTTATCACTGTCTGTTAAAATTCTTAAAGGTCAAACTTTAAGCTTATGGCTGGAAAGATTGGTATGCTCTGAGGTAGGGAGGTGAGGAGCACATGTTGTGGCTACCTAGGTGGTCATTCTTTGCTAACTGCTTCCATCTGTCCTGACAAGTACCATCACCTCCCTCCGCCAGATTGAATCGGTTCTTTCCTGCAGGGTTGTAAACTTTTGGCCTTTAACAATGAAGGTTTTGTAATACTATTGAGCTTCTAAACTTTGAGTCTTGCCAGTTACTGTTATCAGAGTGCAAAAAGCGTAAAGAACGTTCTTAACATAACTAAGATTTACTGCAGATTTGGGCTTCGGGACAGGAGGCTGGCATGTTTTGTATTGTGTAGAATACATTTCTTGCGATAGCTTTAGTAAAATTTGTTAAAATTGTTAAGTCCTGCTGTGTCATTTAAACAATGATAGTTATCTTCATCAATGTCATCCATCATCATAACTGTCATCAATATTTTAGCATTGAATACAGCATTGCTGCTAAAACCTAGATCTGTACAAAGCACAAATGCATGTAGTATAATAAAGTATAATAAGTTTTTTCTTTTTGTATACATCAGAAAATGAAACCTTGTGAAAAAGATTTTCATCAACCTTCAAAAGAGCAATGGTGATGTTAGTAAAGTAAGGAATCTGGGAGAAGAATGTTCAGGTAACATGTCTACATCAAATGAAAGCAGTAGCAAAAATGAAAGTGTGTCTTTCTACAAAATATTACCTGTAGGCATTTGATTTTATTTAAAGTATTTTTTCACTGAAGGTATGCTGATTCTTATCTTTATAATGAAGTCCCTAACTTCCTTACCCCCAGCTTGAATTGTCTAGGTAACATTATTAGTTTATGCATTTAAATCTGAGCAACACATTTTTGTTCAACTGTAATACAAGAGTTCATATTCCTCCCCAGCCTATTTGTCTTTTGTCCATTTCCGGTTTGGCATATTTTTCTGGCTTCTTACTCGTCATCTCTCACTTTGTTAAAATATAAAGAATGTAGCCTTTTCAAATTAAGTAAATATTTTACTGACTTCAGAATGGAAGCGATTTGTTCTTAGGCTTCAGCTGTGCATAAGAAAGGCAGGCCACAGGCTCATAACAATTGTCCTGCGGATTTCAGCTAAAGGTGTGTTCTGCATTGGTTATTCAGCATTACCTGCTCTGATGTAAAGGCGTATTTGGTAGTTACAAATACATATATGGACATTCTGCATAAGAAATCTGTTTAAACTTGAAGATCCAAAGGGCTTTTCACTATCCCATCCCGCAAGACTACAGAATGCACAGTGTACATTGATTTTTTACTTATGATTGCACATGGCAGCACATTTTTTTAAAAAGAAATAAGAAACTTGTGGTGAGTGTTGGTGTCTGGACTGGAAATAACAGACTTCTGTAGAGTGTTGTTGTCTGGACAGGTTTTGTTTTAGCACTGGTGCTATTCATTTTACTTTTTAATGCTTGATTTGCTGAAATCCATGCTTGGAGGGTTTGTTTAAGTTATTATCTATTTTAAAAGGCAGAAATCTTTTACATAAAATTTTACATCACATTTGAGGTGATGGTTGAATGAAAAAAAGGTTTGCAAGTTTGAGAATGGTAGAGTTGTTGATTTTTGGAAGAAATGAATTGACTGGACACATTGTGGGGTGTGTCAGATTTTATTTTGTCAGTAACTTTTTTTGTGTTTTGTTTTGTTTTGGTTGATTTATGAAATAGTTCAGTTTAGCTGCCATATGCTTGTTTTTTATGCTGCACTTTTGTATGTAGGACAGAAAGGTGTATTTAGTCAGTTAGCTGACATTTTGTTTTTAGTTACTGGTCAGCAAGCTTTATGTCTTTAACTTAATTGTTGTATTTTTCCATCACAGTGACCTTGAAGAGAAGATGGTAAATGTAGCATGTTTTTATGATATTGCAATCTTGTTGGTAATATCATGTTTTACTGTTTGTCACTGTGTGTCTATCTTTTGTAAGTATGGCTTGATGTGACAAATAATGATTCCTTAGCTTTACCAGATTAGTGTTAAAGAGGACATGTATTCGGTTCATATGGATGTTTGTTCATTGTTGTCAAACCAAAGATTTGTGTACAGAGAAAATGTCTTGTTGGTAATCCTTGCTTCTTCCATCAAGAGAAATGCTACCATTCAGAGTTAGTCTCTGTTTGGAGACTGTTTTTGTGTATGTGGATGCTTCATATATTTAACAGCATTTATTATAGCCAAAGTGAGATGACAAACTTTTAAGTTCTACACAAACGCTGTCCTTTTTGAGAGGACAGAAGTATCCTCAGTGCATAGATATTTAAATTTGATTACATTTCAGCAAGTAACAATATTCAGATCAGCTTTAAACAGTTCCCCCTCAGTGGGGAGCATCATGCCAGTTGCTGTACATGCACTGGTCTTATGTTCTAACCCTCTTTCTTATCCTGGCTTCTTCCATGTTCCCCCTCCCGGAGTCCCCCAGATCTTCCCATTTCATTGTTCTGGACCATTTCTCCTCCTACCTTTCACAGCCAGACAAGGTGCAGAAGGGGGTAAAGTTATTACCTGGTCCTTCAGAAAAACTACCACTTTTTAATTTTTTTGAAAGGAAGTATTTTGAGCTCCATTTCGGCGCTTAAATAAGTTGAAGTACACATGTCCTGCATGAGTCAAGAGTTCAGCATGACTTGAAAAATGCTGAGTTTTTTTTTTTAAAGGAAGTGTTATGAAAAACCAGGAAACATGCAATCAGCTTTAGGTATGCTGCCTGATCTGTTTTTGAGCAGTCCACATACTTTTTTCTTTAAAAAATGGCTGTCAGAATTTTACTTCTGTGCAGACCTGCTTCATTGAATCAATTAATATTGTCTGTGGCAGTCATTGGGAAAGGCAAAAACCGATGTATAAACTTTATTGTGACTTACAAGGTTGTGACGATACGCTTCTGTGGATTATGATGACACTGTGCTATTGTTGTACCACTATGATGAAATGACTTGTTTCAAACAAAATGTTCACTGTTTGGTATTCTTTTAGTGCGACTGACTATTCATGAGTGGGGGTGGGGGAGGGAATAGCCTGCCTTCTCTTTGAAAGGCAAAGGTGCTGATGGAAATGCCTGGGGAAAAAAAGAGAGGCAAAGGTTTAATCAGGCCACAGTTATTGAATGGTGAATTTTCTTCATGCTTTGTGGCTGGCTTTGTATTTTATGACTTTTGCAGAGGGAATCTGGTAGAGGGACATGTCTTTGCATGTTTGTTTGTTTTTGTTTTTGTTTTGTTTTTTTTTCAATATAAGCTCTTCATGGGGTGAATTTTTACACTTGGTAAATTTGTTGCTCTATTCTTAACTTGGCAGTCTACTGTTCAAAAGGAATGCGTTGCCTTACTTATAGATGATGTGTTCTGTGTACAGATACTGTGTTATCAGAAGTAGGGTTGTACATGAGATTTTAGAATTTTTATCAGGTTTTCTTAATAACATAGGATGACTCTATTCTGTGACAATTACAGCTAGTTCATGAGATCTCTGTTTAATTGTGAATTTTTAAGTCTGTCCACAATAAGGAGCTACAAACAGAAAAGATTGAGGTTAACAGTGTTAGTAAGTCAATTTATATATTGGCCAAAAAATGCATTATTTTTAAATGCTGTTATGCCACCAAGAGCATTATTTTAAATGTTGTGAGAAATTCAGGCTTAAGTGATAAATTTTGTGCTGTTTTGGAAATATTCCTGTCAAAATGATGCAGATCAGATGATTTCTCATCAGAATTAACATCTAGCATGCTCTCATGTACACATACAGGTTCACGCATTCGCTCAGTGGTGTGTAAGTTAGTCAAAAGCAATAAATCTTAGAAATCTTTGGGGAGTTAAAATGCATGGTAATGATTTAATATATTTGTTGAAGTGAAGTAGACCTGCCTGGTCATAAGTGGCAAAAGTGAGCATGCCTGGGGGGAATCAGAGGCTTGTAGTGTGACAAATGTTATGTCGAACATGTAGAAGTTAGTTCCAGCTGAAGGATAGCAGTGATCATTTTGTACAGGAGTGCGCACAAAAACAGAATTACAGTGTAATTGGTCTTCCATAAATTTGTGCAAACTGTGCGTGTAAGTGCCCTAACTCGCTTAGTGCGCCTGCCCTCTCAAAAACAAGTGATGACTTTTTGCTTTAGCCAATTTAACTGAAAAACTAGTTATACCACATCAGCAGATATGTTTAATGTGTTTTTTTATTTGTTTTTGTTTTTGTTTTTTTGGTCAGCAGAAGAGAATATAAATGATAATAAATCAGCTGGATAGATTTTTGTTAGTGGCATAAATGGTCAGTCCGTGTAAATCAGTCGGATTTCTATGATTGTTTTATTTATATATATTAGCCATATACTCCCTCTTTTTTTGCGACATAATCCAGTTGTGAGGAGGGATTAGGTGGGGGCAGAAAGTACTAGCAAACCTGGAGATAGTCAAAGGTAGTGACCTACCATTTGCCCTAGGCTACTACTTCTCTAGAGGCTACATGCTTTTTCTTGGGTTTCTACTCCTGATCGTGGGCGTGAAAATATCAGCTTCTGCATTTTGCACAGAAACTTCTTCGTGGTGCAGCGTGAAAGCCGACTTTATGTTGGCCTTGACACAGGAAGCAAGGGGTCAGACTGTTAGAGGATAGAGGACAGATGTAGAGGGCTAGCGGGATGACGTCATGGATGGCCTGTTGACAAACCATCCGCGACCGTTTTTTTTTTATAATATAAAGCTCTGGAGGCAGGCCTACTTGTCGGTTCGCAGGAGATTGTTGAACAAAACAAAACTGTCAATACTCGTTATGATGTATTTCACGGGAAATCTTTTACACTACAACATCAGTGTTGCATTCTCTTGTACAAGAAACGATTAAAGTTCTAGGCTGCATCGCCTGTACAACATAACTCTTCCATTACAAAAACCCAAAGACTGTTCGGTCGAAAATATGATAATAAGCAGTTGCTGTAGTGCATGTCTCTCTCTCGCTTTTTTAATACTTATAAAAGGCTAGGGAGGAGGTAAACCATTCATTCCAAATTAACAAAACATTTGGTTTTTGGCTTGGAAAAGATTAAGGCGTGAAAACTTTATCTTCCCTTTACCCGTATACAAAATATATAAACAATTAATAGCCTTAAACGCAGATCGAATCTGTTGTCCCGTTTGTGTGAGGGATGGGGGTTTGAGACAAGGGGGGCACGTGTGTGTGTGTTCGTGCGCACTCGCGCTCGGTGTGTGCAAGAAACATTCTGTGTACTAGAATGACTTATTCAGATACATTTTTGCCGCATATGCTTATGATTTCCTGTTGATCGAGGTAGCTAATCACAGACGAGGTAGTCTCTGACATTATATATATCAGCTGGTGGTGGTGATACTTTGCTGTATTGTCTAGCTGTGGTCAAGAAATTGGATTGACCAACCAACCGAAATGATCCAGAGTTTATTGGAGGTCAGGGTCGCAAGTGGGGGGAAGGGTAGGCTTACCTCCATTATTGGCAGATTTTATTTTTGGTTTCTGTATGCGTAAAGCTGTTTGAAGGGGGGAGTGGCAGATAGAGGGATTGGTTTCATGACTCTTTGTCATTAATTTCATTGTCAAGTCTGTTAAAAGTTTTGACGTCATTAACTGACTTTTTTTTTTAAACCAAACAAAAAAAAAAAACACCAAAGATGGAGGGTAGAGATTGTGTGACTTGGGCTTCAAAGCTGCAAGAAGGAATAGTCACATCTTTGAAGAGTCTGGTAGGAAATTTAAACATGGCGTGGATTCCAGACATTTTGAAGTCAACGACAAATTGAGCTTCTACCTCAGCTTGACAGACACCTTGAGGCCGGTGACGTCACACAGTTTCTAGCCTCCTCGACCCGCCTCCGTCGGTTTAAAAAAAAAAAAAAAAAAGATATCTAAATCTGATTACGACGACGATGATAAGGCTGATGATCTTATTTTTGTTATGATGTGCTTTATTAGTGGCTTTTTGCCTGTTATTGTGATTGGTCCGTTTACATTGTGTATGAGAGCTTCTAAAGGTTTAGTGTGTAACTTTGTGCTGACAATCAAGTAAAAATCATCCTGAATCTGACTCTACCTGCACTCCTTCGTCGTTCTTACAGCGTGTTTTTTTGTTTTGTTGGGTTTTTTTGTTGTTGTTTTTTTACGCGATGTTTGTGTGAGAGAAAGAAAGAGAGATTATGTGGATCATCGTGTTGCTCAAATGGTGCGAGATATCTAAAACGTGCATTCGCGAGTCTGAAAATGCACATCAATCAGAAGCCGATACTTCGATTTTTACTGAACTTTATTTGATTACAGCCCTTTATCTTTCATTTCTTGATTCATTCACTTTTAATTCGCCTCTACTCTCGCTAATCATTCTAATCCCCACGCCAACCTGTTGCTAAGGTGTTGCACGGCTACAATACTTGGGTGTCGTGCCGCAACACTTGTGGATAATTCGATCAGGCGGCTTTTCTTCTTCTTTTAACTTTACTATCGACTTCTTTTGACCACGAGAAGGACCTTGGCAACTGAAGAGAGCCACACACACACCTGACAGAAGCGTTTGTCTCCCCTGAATCCGCTCTTTTGTTCTGAAAATCTGCAAGTCAACGACCGGGCAACATGTGGCCGCGGTGTAGTAAGCGAAACCGTCTGTGAGTTTATCGCTTTTTAATTTATTAATGCGCTCCTTGCTGAATGTGGTTAAGTGATTAAAAAGAGTGCACGTTCGTAGGTGTTCGGGCGCGGCATCACGTGCGTGAGAGACGGTAGGTTGTAATTAGGAAGCAATGGCTAAAAGTGTTTTAGGGGTGTTGAGCATGGCTTCTTTTTTCAACCTCTATCAAACACAACTATAGAAAAGAAATAAATGTTTGGAGGGATGTTCGAAATGGCCTAGAACTACTGTTTTCTGCTATTTTGTCATGATGCCCCTGTCAGTATAATTGATCGAGTTCCTTCTTCGCGTAATTATGTTAAATTTCTTCTTGTCCGTTTATCTCTTTTCACCATAACTGTGGTAATTATAATTTTGTGCACTCATCTCGCGACACGAAGACGAGGTCAATATGCAGTACACGAAGGGTGTGAAGGTGGAATTGGTGTTTAACGCCAAGCCAGCAACTACAACTACACGGCAAAGCAGCAAGGTGCCACATTCAGAGAAAAAACTGTGTCCGAAACGAGATCTGAACTCAGGACTTATTCAGGTTACACGTAGGAACGGAGAGATGGACAATGGTGACGATGAAGTACAAGAGATAGCAAAGAGACGAAGCAACAAAATAAAGAGAAATAGCTGAAAGGTAACAATAGGATATCGACAGGACAGACTAATCAAGGGATTAAGAAAAAGGTGAGGTAGAAATAAGAATTGCGATTAGGAGTAGTTAGGAGAGAAAAGCTGTGTTGTTAATGCATTTTTAAAAGACTATTGTGGGAAGGGAGTTCCACTGCGCTATTCCATCATAGATAACAGCTATAACTGCCCTTGTGGACTAATAAAATTGTCAGCCGGTGACGTGTAGACCGCGTCCGCTGGTCACATGACGAACAAAGGGTTCTGGATGGGATGCCGGGAAAAGAACTTTTTAATACCTTTCTTTTCTGTATAATTTATACTAATTTTGTCATTTGGTAAAGGTTGACAAATCAATCAACGGAGTCTGAGGTGTCGGCATGAACTTCACATAACCCTCCACGGCCTCACGGTGATCCGGTGTGCGTAGACTTCAACAACCAGTCTTCTTACAGAACATGTACAGGAGTCGCACCTGAATCTCCAGCGAGAACTACCCCTCCCCCTCCCTCCAGTTCCCCCGCAAGCGCTTTAGGAAAAAGAGGAAGAGTGGGTGTCAGTCTTCAATAAGATAGAGGACCCGAAGGAATAGTTCTCAAACGCCACGTCCTGATCGGGGAAGAGTAGTTTGGGGCTCGTCCATTTACTGAAAAAGACAAATGCTTGGAGTCAGCGCTGCTTTCATTATCATTATCATCATCATCATCATCATCATCATCATCATCATCATCCAATCATCATCTTCTTCTTCTTCGTCATAATCTTTATGAACTCTAAGCAATTTGTAAGTTCAAAGTTAAATGCACATTGATGACCTTTTGATTTATTTGTTTTTACTTGGCCTTTCTTTTATTTCTTTCTACCCATTTAGTCTTCTCTCCATTTGAAGAGCTTGTGTGATTCATCTCTCGCCATTAGACGCAACTTACCTCCAGATGAAGTAGACAGCAGCAGCGATAACGACGACACCAAAGAGAGACCCCAAGACGATGCCAGCGACGGTTCCTGTTCAGAACATTAACACACGTTATGTAGCAACGCCTGCTTGTCACGTGCTCAGCATATATAAATATGAACGATGCGAGTAAATAGAAGTGAGTCAAAAAAGAAAAAAACAATGTTTTTAAATCTCCGCTGTGTTAAAGGCCATAAAAGCTATGAGATGACACGTTTGAAACACGTTTATATAATTTAATCACGATGGTATGATGCACAGTAGCTTGCTGGATTTGCAGTAGCTTAAAGGGTTTATGATAGTCGATGCTCCGAAGGTCTCGTACATATCCTAAAACCCGTGACTTTGCTCAGCTTCAGGCTTGGTCCTATTCAAACCACATGTCAAACAACCTCAAGAAAACTGAAGTCATGCTTCCAACAACCAGACAGAAAAGACAAAGCCTAGCCACACTATTTCCAAGTATTCATATCGGCGCTCAATCAGTAATGAAAGTACAGTATCACAAACTCATGGGTGTTACCATCGACAATAACTTATCGTGGTCCCAACACATCAATAACAAGCAAAAGCATCTCCAAGAAAGTCTATCAACTGTCAAGAATTAAAATTTCCTAGACCCTCACACAAGAAAAGTCTTCTATGCTACCCACATTCAGACAATCATTGACTACCTCCACCCTCTGGGTCTCCGCTACTAGAGCTTCCATCAAACCTCTAGCAACTGTTCAGCGGCGAGCAATCAAAGCCGTTCTGCTAAAACTGAAATGACTTCACCTCTTCGCGAAATTTTCATGAAATTCTAGAAAGACCTTTTAAATCAAGTTTGCTGAACTCCTGAGCAGCACCTTTTACTTACTTACTTCACCTCTCGTTAATAAAGAATTGGCATTGTTGCTCTCTCTCTCTTCCCCTTTATCTACTCCTTTCACCTTGCACCTTCTCGCAACAGCCGACTTTCACAGTTTTCCGACTTTATATCAACCCTCCATCTTCTCCGAACTGTCACGATACTGAGCTAGTAAGCCGTGATATTCTACCTGGAACTCACCTGGGCTGTTCCATTCTTTGGAGAGAGCTTCACCCCGGTGAAGGGTGGAGCGCGTAGTGTACAGGTGGTTGTTGTGAGGCACTGCTGGTGGTCTTGCTGTCCTCCTTGGAATGTAATGAGCGGTCGTTGTCCTGGATGGTGCTGAATGCGAGGTTGAGGAAGATGCTGGGGTTCGTGCTGGGGTTAACGTGAATACCGGCTTTCCAGTAACGGTACGGGCTGACGGTGCAGTCCTGTGACTGGTTGCCTTGGTAGCCGACACTGCGCGTAAGGAGGCCGCCTTGGATGTGGAAGCTGTTCTAACAGCAAATTTTGAGCTCGTGAAACTAGACCTGGTGGCGATTCTCACAGAACTCCTTGGACTGGTGCCTGCAAGCCTGGGGTGCAAGCTTGACGATGGGCTGCCTGATGACGGCCTAGATTTCGACGCAAATGATGTTCTGGGGGTCGTTGTTGAAAGTTTGTACCTGACGGTCGCTGTGGTCAACAATGAAGTGTTGTGAACAATTTTTGCTGGACTTGGTGTTGAAGGTGAAGAGGTGAAAGTTTGGGTTCGGGTTTTGGACGAAACTGTGTGAGGTCGGACTGTTATTGGGGTCTTAGAGGTCTGTGCGAAAGGATTCTTATTTCGGGTTGTTACTGAGTGGCGGGAGGTTGTTGCCGGGATCGCCGAAGTACGTTTGGATGTAGAGCCTGCTTTTACAGTCGTCGAGGTACGTTTGGACGTAGTGGCCGATCTAACAGTCGTGGAGGGATAAGTGGGAGGAACCTTTGCAGTTGACGTCACTGTTCTTGTGTGCGTGCGCTGTGTGGTAACCCTAGTTGCATGTGTAGTTCTCACTTGTCTCGTGGTCGTGGTCTCGAGACAGAACCTGATAGATAGATCAGGAGTTAGGCAAATTTATTTAAAAGAGTAAAATGGTGAATGTATGGATGGGTGGGTAATAAATATTAATAAAAACGTGTTTTCGTAGAAAGCATAATATCCTTTCTTTTGGTACAATCACGATTAATGAGGATAAAACGATGAGCTAGTGAGAGAAAGTGTGGACGCTAATTCTCACAAAAGGAGAAATAGAGAAAAAAAAAAACAAGGCGAAAAGGCAGCAGATGTACAATAAACATGCACCGAAAAACTGACGAACGGAAGACGTATAATATACAGTTGTACAGACATGACTCACGAAAACGTCCGACTTACCAAACTGACAAATGTACGATGATGACACATTGCAAGGGAAGTCGTGCCAGCGGCCGGTGTCCACTATCCGGATTTGGGCGCAGTCCTCCCTGTCGTTGGATTCCGTCTCCTTCGAACCAGACCTACCTGCAGGCGGCTGGCGAATTTGATTTGGTGCCCAGTTTTGGTAGCTCAGCCGCACACCTGAAAGTGGCCAGCTAGTCATTATGAGAAGATCATCTAGGTTGTATGAAGGTAAAGGTCACGACTCTAGTCGCCCTAGGAACAGTGAACACTAGATTCAACTAGTCTACGGTACATGTGGGATGGCGGAGTCCAGTTTTCTCATTGCACCAACTTAACGTCTCCTAATAATCCAGGTACCCAAACAGCTGTTGGGTGGGCGGTGGGAGATAATACAGCCACAGGTTCAAGCAGGCATCAAATCACAGACCTTCTGGTTTACACAGTAAGCACTTGTACATGAAGCTTAGTGTGCTGGAAATGGCTCATATATGAGGGATCTTGGGACAGAAGAAAATTATAGCTGAGAAAGGAAACGCATAAAGCTTGAAGAATTCACTGAAACAATGTCTCATACCAGCTCAGTTTTGCTAGACATATTCCATTTTTCATAGACCCTTACTGTAACCTCAGATACTCAACGCCGCACTCACTTGTCCCCTGCCAGATCCACTGTCCTTCCTCATCGCGATCAGTCGCTCCTATCCACACACCAGGTCGCGGCCAGCGTAGCGAACGAAGGGAGGCTACCAGGAAGTCTTGCGTCGGTCTGTCGGGGATGATAACGAGGTTGCCTCCCTTGCCATGGCAAGCGTTGCGAGCTTGGTCCCAGGTTTTGGCAGCCTGATAGAACACGTAGCATACTCCGTTCCTCTGTTTTGTTGGTCTCTGGGTTCCAACGTTAGAAGGACATCCTGCTTCTGACACGGATCCTGCAATAACAATCCGTCATTTTTTTTTTCTCTGAAACTATAGAACTGAGAGTGTTTCTGGTGCGTTCCCTGAGAGGCTACACATTACAGAGGAACCTCGGTTAGCGAACGCCTCGGATAGCGAATATTTCGGTTAACGAACAAAAATTTCGTTAAAAGTTTGTCTCGGATAGCGAACAAAATTTCGGATAACGAACAGCCACGTGAACCCCACGTGACCGACCAGCATGTCATCATTCGCGCTCGAGACACAGTTACGATCAGTCGTTCCTTATCTGTGCGCCTCCTTCTTATTTAGTGATTGTTGTGCTTTATTTTAATAAGATAATCCTCAATCATGGCTCCAAAGAAAAGTCTGTAGAAAAGTCTTTCCCTAACAGTGCAATAGGCAATAGGAGCCTAAACATGTTCAATGATAATGTGATGTCGTATTACCCAAGAGTGTTACAAAAAAGACAGAAGGAACAGACACTGGACAAGTTTTTTCCTTCAACCTCAAAGCTACAGAAAATTGATGTCACCCCCGTTTTTACAATGTCACGTGCTCATGGAAGGGGAATCAAAGCAGTAATTCCATCCCTTCCTCCCCATACCTCCATCCACCCACGCCGTCAAAACGACAAGTGTTCTTATGTTTAAATGCTTTCGTTATTGTTTTTATGTTTATTTAACTCCATTTATGTTGTATTATAACTGTTCTCACACACACACACATACACTGCATTCATGTATGTACGACAACTATGACTATACATGTGCAACACATATTCCATCTGTAAGTACTACAACTCAGCACTACCATGTATATGCCCTAATGTACTACTGTATATGGATTAATTACCATGTGTGTACTAATGTACTACAATATATTTATTAATGATTATGTATGGGTACTAATAGACTATTATATATAAACACACTAGTGTACTGCTGTGTGTATGTAGTACACATACTTCTATTCATGTGTATACACCTTGTGTTTTACAATATATACTGATGTACTACTGTATGAAGTTCATATACTATTTTGTATATGCATGTATCTGGGATAGCTGGAATTTGAGCAAGAGTTCGGACAGCCAACAGCAAGAAAAATAAGAAAGTAATACAGATAGAACCCTGCTTACGAAGTCTATCTCGGTAAACTTTATGGGACCCTTGAATTTTCGGGAGAAGGAACAATCGAGAAGTGACCTCGTCTACATGATGATGATGATGAGGAGGAGGATACGTTTCGTGCACCCAGCAACACATTTTGACCGCCTGTTGCCTTGCAAGTGATGATAAGCATGGAGGGTTTCTTTGTGTGTGAGATGGCCGAGACCAATAACACCTGTCGTTATGGAGCAGAGTTTACCTTCTGTCAAATTCTACTTGAGGGATTTTATTTTCGTTTTAAAAGGAGTCACAAAGCTTTCTTGCTGCATAGAAAACTGTCATTTAATGATGTGTGGCATTTAATGATGTTGATATAGAGGAGTGTGTGGAATTTAATGATTTCAGTATAGTTGTTGGCATTGCAGGTTCAATTTATGTCTCTTGCACGTTGAGAAATATTTCATAGGCGGAGCGCTGTTTAACGTTTGAATGACTGTAGTGGTCTTTCATACAGATTTCACATTAAAGTATATCATGGCGACGCAAATAACATAAACAGTAAAAATATTCACAGACAGAAGAAAATAAACACAGAGGCTACCGGAGTCGGAAAGTCTTACCCGTAAAAAGACTTTAATTTTTTAAGATTTAGAAAACATCCTTACGAAGATCTTCTGTAAATTCTTCAGTTATTTGTTTGTACGTTAACTTTGAAAGATTTACATGCAAGTAAAAACTAATGATGGAATAATGTCTAATGATACCAGATAATGATAGGTTCAAGATAAGACTTGCCGAATTCAAAGTAATCCACCCTTTCCATTCTCAAGATATACACCCACAAACATCAGCATGCACAGGTCAAGGCCACTCGCACAGACGTCAGAGTTGTACATAGCGAGTCATTAGGGGCTGGGAACCAATTAAACCTATTTCCTTTATTTCTTATGGGAAAAACTGTTTCGGATAACGAACATTTCGGATAACGAACAACTTTCCAGAACGGATTATGTTCGTTAACCGAGGTTCCACTGTACCCATTTTTAGACAACACGACCGCTATCACTGATTGTTCCTCATTGGTATTGAGTTCTAAATTTTTTTTAATTGTCTAAGAATTCAGAAAAATATATAAAAAATGTATATATACAAAAAAGTTGGATGTGACTGCCTCTTATGAGATGCTTTCCTAAACACACGAAGCTGACCTAGCTACCAGTAACCTATGAATTTATCATGTGTCATGCATCCCACCTTTTTTTTTTTTTTTTTTTTTTTTGTCTTTCACTACCAAACTGAAGACATAGGAAACTGTTATTAATCCCACACACATTCAACACATGTAAATATACCAAGATGATCAAGCACTATGGTAGCATTTACAGGTGTAGAAGCAGGCAAGAAAATTTTTCTATATTTTTCTGACTACTTAGACAATTAAAAAAATGTAGAACTCAGTACCAATGAGAAACAATCAGTAAAAATTCTGCAAAATTTTCATGTAAACGCCTTTCTATACAGATGAAATATACCTCGTCGTAAAATGTTGCCTGGAGGTGAATTTAAAAGATAGGTGTCTATGATATCTTCTGGTATGAAACATTTATCAAGGTTGCTGCTTATACCTCATGCATGAACATCTCATGCATATTTCCCTAAATACCTGTACACCTGCTTTCAACTTTGCCTGTTATGCACCCTATGCTATGCCAATGAAAATATGAAACATCTGCTTTAGCGGTAGGGAGCGGCTGTAGGACTGCAGTGTGGGGTGTCAGAGGGACAAACATGTTCTTTATCTCTTGATCATTTGAACAGCGAACTTTCTTTCCCATCATGCACCATTTATATCGTATACCTAGAGGCTAGTGGCTGAAAGGAAAGAAAGAATAAGGAAAGCAAGAAAATCACTAAGTTTCATTGTCGCCTAGGAAACATCTGTCCTTGTCATCTAGTTTTTATCAGTGAAGAATGGACTTCAGAGAGTTGTTTCTGATGCCATATCAAGTATATCGGTGTTGTGAAGTGTACTTGTCCATCGTGACTACCATTTTAAAGAAGCAATCACATGCACGCGTATCACAAACCGCCCTGCTCGGCATAACTACACTGAACTGAAATGAATGCTTTTGTTTGTTTGTTTGTTTGTTTGTTTGTTTGTTTGTTTGTTTTTTGGATGGGAGGGGTACACGGTTTCACTACAGTTTTGGCAAATGTCAATAATCAACTGTGAAAAATAGTCTGAAAGAAGGTAATTAGGTTTGAAAATTGGTAGGATAGATAGAGCGTGTGAGGGTGAGTTGGTAAGTGAGATCAGTAAGTGACCCTTTAGGGCTCCGATATAAGCATTTTTTCTTATTTTACTTTTTAAAAATAAAAGGTCATACCTACACAGAGAAATGATGACTGTCATATTGAGTTTGCACGATGTGAGGCTGAGAAAATAATAGATAACAGGTGTGAGGGAAGTGCTGTATGTCGTGTTCAGACCTGAACGGCTATCATTTCACAATCGTGTTCTCAGCCTCGAGAAGAAAGATATCTACCTTGATAAGCTATATATGTTTATATTATAGGTCAATTGATGGGAAGACAATAATCTTGAATACATTGTTTGGTAAGTTAATTTTATTTATTAGTAACGAAAATCATTTATTAAATTCGTTTGTGTTTGTTTGTTTGTTTGTTTGTTTGTTTGTTGTTTGTTTGTTTGTTTGTTTTAGTTTTAAGCTTTTAAGAAAGCGTGTCCTCGGGTACTTCAATACCTGATATAAAAATTCAAGCAAGATAGAAGTCATCTTGTAAGAAACGAAGATGGCATGACGTGCTTGCAAAACAGTATTTTAAATATGACTTTCCTTTTCAAATTAAGCTGTACATAGGGGTTCAAACTCGCATCCACTACACTGCAATAAGTATTAAATTATTACACGCAAAGTCCAGTGCGCTTTTCTTGAACACTGAGTCTCTTGCTTCTTATTTTCGTCGATATTATGTGATCTCGGATCATTTTTTCTTTCTAACTTTATTCCATTGGGTCTCATTTATTTGGATAATATATCCTGTCAGGTCTTATTAAATCTGTCTCAGAATATTTTATATAGTCAGCATACAAATGCTCTTGCTGCTGACGGAACTGTACCTGTGATTTTCTGACATCCTTATTTTTTTGGTCTGTGCGCGAGCTGACATACACATAAATACATATGTATACATACATTCAAGTACATATACACACACAATGGTGGTATTACCTTGAAGAAGATGTAGAATGATGACATTGATGGCCAGGTACCATACCCTTGTCCCTATAGGTCCTTGACGTTTCATCCGCATCACCAACAAGCAACAGAACACAAAGGTGTTGAAGCCTCCACTTGAGCAGTGTACGACTGGACTGGACTCACGGAATAAAGCTCAGTAGCAGCTCAAGAGCATTTTATCGGTCGGGGCGATTGTAAGTCCTATTGTACCCTTCAAAAAAAAAAAACTGGGATTTTTCATCAGCGGTGATTTTGCAACAGGTGATTGACCCTAACGGACGCTCCTAACGTGAGTCCAGATAAGCACCATCACGTATGCTAATCCTATGGTCACGTGACTTAGAATGAGATACTTGAAGTCCCGCACCATATGTATCATGTGCTGCAGTTTATTTTTTGAAATGGTAAAGAGCTTCCAGATAAGGGAATGGACAAATTATCACCAGAAGTCAGCAATGGCTGCTGTCATACAGTCATTGGTTGGTTGGTTGGCTTGCTTGCTTGCTTGCTGGCTGGCTGGCTGGCTGCTTGCTTGCTTGCTTGGTCTGATTAATCATACATCAGTGCAGTCCTTGTTGTGTGTGGCCTTTTATCAAGTAGGTATAATAACGGTGTGTAACGGTGTTCGTAGCCATTCACGTCAGCGGGAGACGACAGGTTACAGTACACAGCACAACATGACGTCAGCGTTTTGAGGAACAGATCATTAAGCCCTCGTCAGTTCCGGTCCAAGTACTGGCACTACTCCCTCGACTGAAGATGAGAGGCCTCTAATGACTGCTGAAACAGACCGACCTTAGGCTCTGCGATTTTTTACCTCAGTGTCTGTGTGCGTTCAAGCGTGGATGTCTATGATTTTAAATGGTAGTCAGTCGAAGTGTATGACATCCGCAATCTCGACACACTTCAAGTGTCACAAGGTGCAAGCAGAGATTACACAGCTGCAGATGCGATCGTTTCTGAACGTTATGTCCTTGCATTACAAATTTTCTTCGTTCACCTGTGATGACATAAAGAGGATCACCCTTTCTGATCAATGATCAATGTTCTGTCAATGAGCACGAATCTGTAAGGTTACTGCAGTTACAATGAGGTGTTACATGGCGCGGCGATAGATGCCTTTGAAAGATAAACGGGAAAATGTCATTTAATGTCATGATCTGCAGGACCAGTGCAGAGCAAGGATGCTGAGTAAGGTGCATTTCTAACACATTAATAAAATAATAAATAAACAACAGTTAGTGCCTGCAGAAGCTGGACATCGGGTACACCCTCTGTAGAAAATCTTTTTGATACTTTTAGTGTGTTTAGTGTGTTTAATTACTTTGTTAGGGTAAAGTTTTGAGTAAAGCAATCAGGGTAGGGAAAACCAACCGCGAACTAGTCAAACTGTTGCCACATCGGGCATGGCTGACGTGGCAGTCGTCTCGCTGTCCCATTCAGCACCGGTGGCCAGTCGACGGCGGTGAAACATCTTAACGCCGCCATTCACGCACGGCCGCGGGATATAAATAGTCCAGTTAATAACAAGGGTGTCGCACGAGGCGACCAACGCCTAAATGTAATGTAAATGTAAATGTAATGTAATGTCTCTAGACCTTTGTATTGTACATGTCCAAGGTGATCGGAAGAAAGAAACAAACCAAGTCTGGTACACAGGTAGAAACTTCACTTTTTTCTGGCGGCTGGCTAGTGAGTGGCCGACAGAAGGTCCGTCTTAACCAGGACGTAAAAGGGTCCGCGGGACTTGGAATTATTAGTAAATCGTGAACTTTACTGACGAACTTGTCAACAGTGGAATTATTAGGGAAGTGTGAACACTAACTGATGAACTGGTGAACTTGTAAACATTGGAATTTGTGAACTTGTGCACCGTGGGATTATCACCAGGAGGACAACACCCGAGAGATAAGTTTCAGGATTAATGTAGTAGCTTAATGTATGACATATATATATATATGTGTGTTCATGTATTGTTTCATGTATTGGAATTATTAGGGAAGTGTGAACACTAACTGATGAACTGGTGAACTTGTAAACATTGGAATTTGTGAACTCTAACTTTGTTGAACTTGTGCACCGTGGGATTATCACCAGGAGAACAACACCCGAGAGATAAGTTTCAGGATTAATGTAGTAGGTTAATGTATGACATATATATATATATATGTGTGTTCATGTATTGTTTAATTACACTCTTTTAATTATTACTAAGATCGTTATTGAACGTGTTGTAATTGCGTGTGGGCGAATGCTAGGTGAGTGTGTGCTAGCAAAAGTATCCATTGCGCGCAGGGCCCACATCCAGTCCATTACACCCTCGCAGGTAGGTGGAGTGAAAAATCTTGCAATGCGGTGTGTGGTCATTTTTCTCCCGTGTGCCACCTTCACGTCCTTCAACGTCACCAGCCGCACGACGCACGCCACTAGGTGTCGCCACTGTACCGCCAACTGTCGCATCATTCGCCGCCGAGACCTGCACGCGCGGAGGCTGCACACGCGGACATTCGGAGGATCCACGTGGAGATGAGGTACACAGACCTTGTTGTTGTCGCTGTCTTTACTGTTGTTGTTCTTATTACCTTTTTATTATTATCCTCCTTGGTGTCTTTGATAAACCTATTACCCTTGTTGACTCATTATTCTTGGTGTTGTGATATACTTGTTATCCTTGGTGTCCTGACTATTCTTATTACCTCGGAAATCCATTTTTGTTTGTTTTTTTATCCGTGTGGTCCCTGCTGGTCTTTTGTCCTTTGTTTCCTTTCTGCTCTTGCTGTTTTAATGTCTTTGATGTTCTGTTTGTCATGCTGCAAGTGTCCTTACTGCCCTTTCTGCTCTTGTGTCGTGGTTTCTGTTCGTCTTGTCTTCCAGTCTGTTTTCTGGCATGCGCCTACCCATGGTTCCGTCCCCGCGAACCACAACATACATCTCAATTCTACTGGCGAGACAGGAAGAAATACTTTGTGAACGCTGAATATTAGAAATGATAAAGCAAAGATATCCAACAGTATTCACGATACTTTCATTAATTCACAGTTTAAGTATAAATTGTCCTACCGGTCAAAGAGGAGGCCACAATGTCAATTAGTATGTTTGTCCATCTTTTACTGAGTGCTTTCCCATTTCTATGAAGACAGGAAGACAGGAGGACGGTAAGTCAAGTTAAAGAAGAAACACACGGGGCCTTGTCTGTTGCGCTGAATCGAGTTTTCTCCCATTTTTTTTTTCTTCACCTTCTTGGCTTGTGTACCTCGTGGATGTGACTGCCTCTTCCTAAACAAAGCTGACCTAGCTACCAGTAACCTTTGAATCTGTCATGTGTCATGCATCCCACCTTTTTTTCACAACCAAACTGGAGACATAGGAAACTGTCATTAATCGCACACACATTCAACACACGTGAAGACAGCAAGATGATCAAGCACTATGGTAGCATTTACAGGTGTAGAAGGAGGCAACAAAATGTCTGTAGCCTCTCTACAGCCTTTCTACGGGTACGCACGCAGGAAAAGCAGGTATCCGGGTGGTTAGAGCAATGGTATCTAAACCCAGCTCGGGAACAGCCTGAGCAAGTCCTCCAATGGACAGCTGGTCCACTTCTTCACGTTGGCCACCCAGTCTTCCTCCTGTTTGATGTTTTAATCAACTGCTGCATACAACATTTCGGGTAGACAATAATTTTGTACTGATGCTATCTTTTAGGTTTGAATTTATCCGCACACGTTGCCAGCCTCGACTTCCAGTTGCGATTTATTGCTCATTCTGACAGTCGCTTAGCTTTTTGACAATTGCCGGGGCATTTCTCCCTACCTGGGATTCATTGGTGTTCATGTCACATCTCAAACCACCCAACACGAAGCTTTAAAGTTAAGTCTCGGGATACCGCTAATGAAACATTATATCCACGCAATAAAAATGGCGCTCTCTGACAGGTTTCGATCCAGAGACATTTTAATCTCCCTGTCCAGTATTTTGATTCCATTTAATTTCTTAGGGCAGGTATCATGTACCGTTGTGCGGGCGAGTCCCACGTTTTTAATCCGACGATGTGCTAAAGTCATCGACACATCACGTGAACCTATCATCTTTTTCATCGTTTTCCTTATCTTACTGCGTGTGCACTGCCATTATTTCTTTCATCGCCTCTGTCAAGTCTTTCGTTGTCTTTGTCGTCATCGTTGTGGTCGCCGCACCCTTTTCGTGCCAGGTGTTTAGAGACACGTTGGTACCTGATGTTTGCACCCGTGTACCCAGGGCTCAAAGCCAGTGCCTCTGCAAAAATGCGGGAACTAATTGAGAAACGCGACAGACTGCTTTATGTGTGTCTTCTTAATGCCACGTCCCCGTAAGTTTACCTTTGGAGGACATCATGCAAACTTCTCTCTCTCTCTCGCTCACTTACTCTTTCTTCTCTTTCTCTCTCACACTTCTCTGGTGCTCCTCTCTCTCTCTCGTGCACAAATGTGAGTAACAAGGAAAGGTAATAGAAGCTAGACATCAAGAATGATAAACGAAGGAAAGACAGACAGAAAGACAGAATGAGAAATAAAGGAAGGACAAAATGTCATCCAAGTATGGAGGACCGACTCTCTCCAAAGTCTCCCTCTGTCCAATCTTCTCTCTAATCCTCGTATGTGAGAAAGAGTTGTTCCCTGTCCTTCCAACAACTAAATCTTCACTCTTTTCAGAAAGACTTCACATTTGCGAGGGCGGTAACTTACTCAAGTGTAGACTACTCGTCTCTAAGCTTTATCTAGCAATGCCGTCCATTCTGTGTCCGATATACACGCGAAAGCTTTGTGAGACAAGGTGCAATGATTCTCTGAGAGAGGGCAACTCCCAGAAACAGGGTGCAGCCCTATACTCTGGGACAGGGTGCAGTGCTTGCGGTCAGTCAACACAAGAGGTCGGGTGTAGGGTGCGTAGGTGTGGTGACGTGTTTGAACGCGCATCGTCATCCTCATCATCATCATTGTCATGTGAGCAGAGGTCGACTTCAAGACAGATGTACTCCGTCTTCTTTATTCTTCTCGTTGAGTAATCGGTTGAGTAATCTTGTTGAATGTGCCCTCTCTTTCGCACAAACAAGACGAGCTCTCAATCTAAATAATTACTGAAATACAGGGATTTCTGTCACAGGCCAATAGATGACATAGATGACAATTTGTAATGTTGTTTGCCTGCAGGTGATGAAAAGATAGTAGTGATTATGTGTGCGTTAAATGTCTGTATGAGTATGTATGCCTGCCCTTGTGAGCAAAAGAAAAATTTCTGTCTTGGGGTCTCCTCGACAGACAATTAAGTCTGATTTGATTTGATTTGATTTGATTTAATAAACTGCTTGTTATTATTGCCGGGTTTAAAGTTAAGACATGGGTTCAATAATTTGCTTAATGAGAACTTAAAAGTGTTTACTGAACGTCAATTGTTTGGTCACAACTTGTTTAACACAGCGAGCAATATGTCATAAAGATGCCCTCGGGGCTGAAGCGCGGGGCCCCTTCGAGAGCGGGGCCTGAGGCGGCCGCCCCACTTGCCACCCCCAAACGCCGCCGCTGTATGGACACTTAAGTGCAGCAGAACCCACAAGTATAAAATCATCAGTATTTTATTTTTCTTCTCTTTCTTTCCGCACGTGCTCGTGCACACGGTCACGACACAAAGTCAGTCGTGGACCCGTTGTATCCCCTCCTCTCCCCTACACAAGCCGGCTACCTCCTCCCTCTCTCAGTGTGTATTCCTCTCTCTCTCTCTATTGCATTTAGAACATTAAGACATCCCTCTTTGCCAAGAATAAAACACAATAAAATTTCGCAATTATTCGTACATAACAGCTGCCGCCTTGCTCATTAAAACATCGAAAGAATATTCCCCGCAGTGACAGCATACAGTGTATATATATATACATCCGTGGCTGTAGCCGGCTTGCTGTCGGCTGTCTTCGTGGGCCCACCCACCCCACTGTATATTCTTTGAAGCCCTCCTCCCCTCCCCACGTGACGACGACGAGGATTGTCGGTGAAGCGTGACGACTCGTTTGGTTTTTTTTCCCTACCCCACTGTAAGGAAGGGGGTCATGTGACCTGGCGTGACATCAGCCGCTGTCTGGCATCAACAGAGTGTGACAGGAGAGACAATCTCCCCCAGCAGCCTGAAGGAATAAGCTATATTCTCCCTCCTCTCCCCATCCCCCACCAACCTAGCTCACCCGACTCTCCTCCACAACAACGAAACCCATCCATCTTCCTCTTCCAGTATGGAGTTGGTACCCAGAGCAGAGATTACTTCTCGCTAAAATAAACAGAGACAGGACTTGTCAGTGTCCTCCTGATGTAAATATTGTAGAACATAGCGGTGATTGCTAGCAATAGGTCCGGAATTTGATTTCTAATGTTCTTGACCTTTCAACTCGACAACGTATGAGTCTGCTGTCGTGTTCGCTTGCATGGACTGGCTAGCGATGGTATAGTGGCTAGCGATGGTATAGTGGCTAGTGGCTAGTGATGGTATAGTGGCTAGTGGCTAGTGATGGTATAGTGGCTAGTGATGGTATAGTGGCTAGTGATGGTATAGTGGCTAGTGATGGTATAGTGGCTAGTGATGGTATAGTGGCTACTGGCTAGTGATGGTATAGTGGCTAGTGATGGTATAGTGGCTAGTGATGGTATAGTGGCTAGTGATGGTAGTTTCTGGTTGACAAGAGAGTGGTATTGATATTGGTATGGTTCTTGTAACTTTCATCTTTCATCTTCATCACAACCACTGCTCTCCTGAGCTGTGTGGTATGTACAGTAGAGCCAGCAGCCGCTCTTATCTGTTTGAAACCTTACAACCATCAGTACATCAGTGTGGCTGAGGAAGAGAATGATAGACAGAAAGCGACAGACAGAAAGAAAGGGAAGAAAGTAAAAAGTAACCACCTAAAATCTCATGTGTTAATCTAACAGCCTTGGCACTCACTCCTATGCACACGTACAACAGTCTTTGTCTCTTGGTCTCGAACACACACACACACACACCTGCAATTTTTCTTTTGAAATGTCGACAGTCTTCAGTTCCGCTATGCGTGACGGGATATTTGACAATATTACAAATTTCTCAACATTGTCCAGTCAGTGAACTTTCCACAGAATGGAAAGTGTTTGTAACGGTAAATCTCCAGCAAGATGTCCTTTTCTCTGACAAATCATTTCCCGTGGATTTGCTTAAAACTGTATCGTCCTGTCCCTGACAGCAGGAACATCTAGTTAGTTCTCAAGCGAAAACAAAAACTGGATAACCCACGTGAGGTTTGGTTGCCACTGGAGTAACCCACGTGTGAAACCAGGGTCGGCACCTGTGATTGGTCCACCTGTGAAACGCGCCTGATCAGCAGAAAGTTAAGTGCTGACCTCCTGCCCTCGGGGGATGTCTATAGCACATCGTTGTGGCCGGGGGTAATGTATTATCATAAAGTGTGCTTTGTCATCGCCTGAAGATGCAAGAAAACTTTACGTCAACGGCTGAGAGACCAGCGCGTGCTTCTCGTGACTTGGACTCGAACTTCACACCACAGATTGGAGGATCTCTTCTGTCGAATAATGAGCGCCCGTGTTTAGAGCCTGAGGGGAGGGACAGCAGACGTAGCAGCCATGACCGACGATCGTAACAAGGTGATGTAACTATCTCAAAGCCACGTAAACCGCACGTAGTGTCACGTCGTGCCGAGAACTGTTAACTGCCGAATGAAGTAGAGCATTCCGCATAAGCTATTCAGTGTTACGGGAGACAAAATAGTTCATGGAAATTATCCAGTTTTACTAAAGGCAGAAAATCATTGTATGCTTCTGTGATGTTAGGTATTCAGAGAATTCAATGTCCACTATTTCATGTTAGTTAAGGAGATAATTTTATGTAAACTTTAGGTATTTCCTAGTAAAGAATACACTACGCGTAAATTATATAGTACTACGTGAAGCACAGAATGGTATTAATATATTTGGTAATAAATTATACAATTTCATGTAAACTATCTGGTCATACGTAAGAAAGAGATTTTTATGCAATTTATTGTTTTTATGAAAGCAGAAACTTTTATATAAAATATATTTAGTGCTAAGTAAGAAAATTCTATGCAAGCTTCCCATTATTAACTAAGCGAATTTTAAGTGAGTTGTTAGTGCGGCCTACAAAACACACACACACAGACACACAGACAGCAGTATATTATCATGTAACTATTTCATGTTACCAAAGTAACTCTAAAGTAATTGTCAATGTCAAGTATGAGAGTTCCGTGCATATTTTTTGGTGTTACGTGAGGCAGGCGCACATTTGATTAGCAACTTTTAGCGATTGTAGTCTTAATAGACTTAAAATTCATGTTAAACTATTTAGTGAGAATTCCCAGTCACTATTTGGCATTGTTAGGGCAGATGAATCACATCGACTATTTGTTGTCAAAGCGACGTAAGAACTACGTGTCACGTAATACAAATAATTCCATGTAAGCTAGTAAGTCTTAACTATACGTGTCACTTTGATAACTTCATGTAAACTAACAAAACCTTGTTTAACCCTGCTTTAAAGACTCCAACAAAACGATCTCAAGAAGTGAACAAAACCCTTTTCAATATTCTGTGTCTTACACCTCAACTTCAGTTTTATGACAAAATTTTAATTGTCTTGGCTGCAAATGTCAGTTTTATTACAATGCAAGCTTTAAAACATAATGAAGTGAACGCACGTTTAGCATGATCATCATTTATCAACAACAACAGAAGGTGGACTATCGGGTAGCACAGCGGTTGCAGCACCGCTGACGGAGGTGTTGGATGCCGGTGTGACGCAGCGGACGTCCGCGTTGACCCCGCTGTGAAATAGGACCTTTGACCCCCGAGAGTGTTGGAGAGTTTAAGGAAGCTAGAGAGAGGAGATGGGCATTTCTCTCACAAAAAAAGCTGCCCCCGAGATAAGTTCAGTGTCTGTCTTACACTTTACTCCCCAGTAACCCAACACAAACAGTGGCAGCAGCCATCGAGGAGGGAGACAAAGGAGAAAGTCAAGTTATGGTGGGGGCGGTGGTAGGGGAGGTGACTTACACATTTAACACGAAAGACAACCCCCACTAAAAAAAAAATTTAAGATTGTTTCCTATCCTAAAATTTTAAAATATACCTACGTAGGTGTCTGATACATGTACACCTTTCTACGTGTGTTTGACCGTCCTCGTGTGTGCCTGTGCGCGTGCGCGACATTCTCAGTCGGACATGCGCGTGCAAGTGTGTACATACACTTTGACCATAAGCTGTAACCTTTGCAATGTGCACAACGCCCACAGGTAGAGAAGTGTGTTTACAGGTCCGCTCCCACCTGCGTGCACAAGGTGACCTGAGTCTCACCGTGACAACCAGGGGCAGGGGCGCTGCACCCCGTCAAACAAACCGTGATCGCTGTCTCAGATGGAGATCAATGGACCGGAAACCCTACATACTTGACACCTGTAAATCTGTGCATGTTTTACACCTGTACACGCTTTAAACCGGAACACGATTCACACCCATGAGTTCTTTACACCTGTCCAATGACTGAGGTCGGGTGACGATCGGACAGTCTGTCACATCAGTGGTATAGACACTATTTTACTTATCCATCCAGTCGGACGTATAGTCAGCAGTATGGGGAACATAAACATAAAATAATACCTGAAATAACATACACCAATCCTACTAACGTTTTATTGCCTCGACTGCAGGTGACTATCTTGACCGTGCCATCAGTTTGTTATTTTCCCTGTTTGTGCTAACATTAGTCGGGCTTTTTAGAGATTCCTGTTTTCTTTGTTTGTTTGTTTTGTTTTTGTTTTGTGTGTGTGTGTGTGTGCTAGTGTGAATGTTTTCGCACACCGGGTGGCTTAGTAGGAGTGAGTCTGTGTCTTACTGCTTTTGCGTGTGCGCATGCATGATTTATTCTGATTTATTCTGATTTAATTAATCCTTTTGTTTGTGTTGTCAACACGTGTATGTGCGCTGAAGATCTGATGGCGTTGCTGCTCGTCGCCGTTGATCCAGTGAACGTTGTGTATGTTGAGTGCGAGCGTGCTTGTGAGTGTGCGACAGACCAGAAGCGACGGCAAGGACAGAGTCATCGACAGACAGTTTTATGTCCATCTTGCTAACATTTTAGTAATTTCAGAAAAATTTCAGAATGATTTCTGTTTGCAGGTAAGGATTCCAGAGAGTAAGCCGTGGAAAGGCGCACAGTCCTGTCTTATCTCGCTTGCTGTTATCATCTGAGAAACACGGAGAACTAGACTGAGACACGAACCAGGATCCGCACCTCCCATCAGCATCTCAAAGTTTAGTCTCACACAGTCACGGAGCAACGCGGTGTCATCCATCTTTGAGCTTCACGAAGAATCAACCATGAGGACCGGATTGCGGTTCCGCTGGAGTTGTCTCCCTCTCATTATGCTAATGATCATGACGTCACCAGCATCTGCTGACGTCGTTACTTCATCGGACAAAATTCTGAACCTCGCTAGTCAGGAGGGCTCGTTACTCAGCGTTCTGAAGGACTACATCTCTGAAGAATACGACAATCTGAGAGATTTATCCGCGTAAGTTGTCCTTGCCCATGTCGTCCATGCTTTCTCTTCAACTGTACACCACAGCTGTGAGTTCATTATCAATGACTGGCTTGTCATGGCATAATTACCCGTCAACGCTCAAACTCTAACAGCAAGCATAGAAGACAAGGTGCATTAAATAAAACAATTCTTTCATATCTCACAGGCTACATTTTTTTTATTCTGTTGCTGTTTTTCTACGGACCCTGTATAAACTAAGCTTTCTAAGGATGTTTCAAAGGTCCTACATTTAATCCAAAGAAGAATCTTTGTATGACCAAGTATTTCAAAATGATTTGCACACTAAACTTATTGTATGTTTTTGTAAGTTTTTTTTTCTGATGGCCACTATTCGCAGGTTTTTGTCGGCGAGATCAAAATCATTTCATCTTTCAAATGTAGAGGAAAGACAAAGCATCGCGGAACACCCAAACGGTGCTTACGCCCTCATCAAGCTCTTCACAACAGACTGGGCCAACGTTCTGGAGAGGAATCCAGGTATTTTTATTATTTATTTCTAACACAACTCTCTCCCTAATCTTCTTTCATGTAATGTTGTAATAATAATACATACATACGTGCACGCAAGTATACATAAGCCATCTTCGTTGTGCTGGGCCACGCATGCAGCACGGACACATCATGGCGACACAGGCTAAAAATAGACTGCCTGTCCAATGCTAACCGTGATGTACGCCCCTTCACGCTGACTGCCACACAATCAAGCAGACGTCAGTTAGGGAGCAATGGAGGGTGAGACAGAAACTTGACATGCACAGGACTTGTCAGCCAGCGATAGGTCAATCCCTTTGTAAAGAGAGATCGGATGTATTTGCATGCAGACACTGACAGGCTGGCATAGAATATTAACTTGCTTCACCTTTGCTCCTCCTCACTTCTCGGACACCTCACTCACAGCACTTCAAGCACGCATGTCCGTAGTAGATACATCATCATCGTCGTCGTCGTTATCATCGTCATCATCATCATCATCATCATCATCATTCTTACATCCACATATTTTCCTGCCTGCCTGTCTGCCTTTCGTATCTTTAATTCTTGCCGGAGGGGAAGTGGAGGACTCTGTTGCGTCTGTCGCTCTCTGAAAGCAGTTAAATATTCAGAGACATTAAAGTTTGCATGCAAAAATTATATTTTACTCGGTCGTAACTGCAAAATATGAACGTGAGTCATAATAAGCTTTGAGCCATTCGCCTGCATTTCACAGACGAATTATGACACAGTCGTCACTAAAAGTGCTCAATCGTTTCGGGTTGTATATCTGAAAAGTCACTTCACGTGTAGCAAACTTTTCTTTGATTGTTCGCCATTACATTTACTTCAACGTGCAATCATTTCGTACAACATCATTCAGGTTCACCACGTCAGCATCATCACCGTCATGCACGACATCCGGTACACCTGGCTGAAAACTGAAACCAGCCTCGGCGAAACAGTTTGCGATAGTTGACGGCTTTATTGCAATCCATGATGCAGCCACGAAGTTCATAGCCCTGAAGATGCCAATTTTCTTGTCCGAAACATCATGCAAGCCGAGGTCAAGCATGGTCACAAGTTTCTGCACAATCTTTGTACGATAGATGTTCCAAATTCTGGATGATCCCGGTATCAAGAGGCTTCACTTCGCTAGTGCAACACAACAGAATTCGTTCTTTACTTTTCCTCCCCAAATAACATTTTTGGCCCCTTGCGTTCAAAGCTTTGTCTCTCAACATTGTGGATATCTAGCCTTATAAATGCTGCGGCAGTCATAGTCTTCCAGTGAGTCACAATATCATGGTCCACTGCCACACTTAAATTGATGAGCTTAGCTTGCTAAATGTAACAATAGAAAGCGGTTTTTTTTTATTGCCTGTCTAATCTTATCCGCACATTTACTCTATTTCCCTTTCTCTGTCTGTTTTCGAAAGACACCTTCGGGACTAATGGCCTCACACACGCAGAATCATTAATTATGCCATAGATGGACAGAGCGAGGAAACAAACTTTATTTTTGAAAACTCACTCAGTAGTTCCCTCTTGCTGTTTCTTCGTAAGAGTTGCTATTTCAAGTGCACACAGAAAGACTCGTGAAGAGAATCCGATAAATACACAACAATTTTATCTTATTACAAATTCTTTTTGGTATAAAAAAAAAACTTAGAAAAGTTTCTTTTTTCTGAAAAATCCTGAAAAACTCAACTCTGAGAGAGTTGATGTGATGTGATAATATTCTAAAGGTTAAAGTTAATTTATAATGCCTTTCAAAAGTCAAAGCTGACCCTCTCACCCCTGACTACCTCTAGCCTTTGTCAACAAGCTGAGGGAGCTGAAGGACAGTCTTCCTGTCAGAGCGGACTACGAGGGAGCCATGTCCGCCATAGTGCGCCTGCAGCGCCTGTACAGAATGCAGGTGCCCGACATCTACAGCGGCAACTACTTGGGCTACCTGGGGCCACCTCTGGGGCCGACGGATGCCTTCGAGGTGGGCCGGCAGGCGTTCGTGGACGGCTATCTGGCGGAGAGCATCTCGTGGCTGGAGCTGGCCGCCGACAAGCAGCGCCACGAGGCCCTCAGCCCACAGACACTGGCCCACACACTGGGGCTGCTGGGCAGGGCCTACTTCTATGTGAGTAAACAAACAGGTGGGATGTGGTACAGGTGCTGGTGTGAGAGCAGGTCAGAGGGTCAAATGTCAGATGGTCACATGCAGACACACACACACACGTAAGAAAGAGCAGGAAGCGGGGAAAGAAATAATACGAAAACAAAATAAAGTTGTATCTTCTAATAAATCACGTGAGCAACATTTGTAATTAGCCTTATCTTATGATATATTTTGCTACCTTGCTGTTTTAGACACAATTATTTACGACTATCTTAGATTCTGCTTGGTTCCGTACGTTGCAGATGAACCGGACAGAGGACGCCAGGCAGACGTACGAGGAAAGCTTGGCTTTGAGTCAGTACCAGGGCCATCGACATTAGCTCGCCTTCGGCACAGTTGTCATATCTGTCTGTGTGTGTGTGTGTCTAAGACCTGATTATAGGTATAATTAATCTAGGTATATTTCTCACCAAACAGTTCTAAGCCTCCCATCTCGACACCCATCTCCCTACCACCACCACTACCCTCACCACCACTCCCTCGACGAATATCTGACTGTCAAACTGTTTTTGCAGATCCAGAGGCTTCAGATGTCATTCAGTTGGGTGTCGAACTGAATGTTTCCGACACTGAATCTTACGGGTTGACCAGTTCATCATGGCACGACACTATGTCGGAACTGTGTCAGTGGAGCCAAACGCACCGAGTGGTCTGTAGTTAGTCTAGTATGCTAATTAATATTTGGATATTAGATATTTGGATTACATAATAATAAGTGAGTGAGAAAAATATTTGAATTTGACTATAAATTTATATTGAGTAGACCATCGGCCTATTTCAAGCGGGAAAAAACAATACAAATAGTATACTGTACATACACATATACTGTATTGAGTAGTCAACACTTTGGACTATGAGTCTTGCTTGTGTCTCTTTTCTTGTACTTTCTCTGTCGCTGACTCCATTCTGTCTTGGTGTGCAGGCCAAGCTGCGGTCGTACCACGTGTGTCGATACAAACCGTCTCTCTACTTGCCCTATGTGCGCTTCCAGGAGGAGATCCTGTCCACATCGCCATACGCCTCCCTCTTCTATAACTTCGTGTCCGACACCGAGATCAGTCAAATAAAGAACTATATACGAGGGAGAGTAAGTAAAGATTTCTCTAAGAACTCACACTGACAGACTGTTAAACTAGAGTCAGAAAACGACTCCTTGTCCCCTTCACACAGCATTTAAGACTTCTTGAAAAGATGATTATCTATTGAAATATACTGTCACTACTAACTTGCCCAGTACTGAATGAAATATTCGATGATATTGCGGGAAGTTTCGCCTTATGTTTTGCTAGCTATGTTTTATTATAATTAAGTGCAAACATTATTATGTCAAGTATAAACACCCGTGCAGACAATCAGAATTACAAGTATTTTATTGTGGTATCGTCTGCTATCACTGTGTGTCTGTATAAGCCTCCAGCATTTGCTTATCGTTTACCTGTTATTTCTTGGTAGTCTTCTGTTCTCTACTGTACATTACACGTTCTGTCATCCATTAACGTCTGCCAGAGTTGCCTCCCGGCGCACGACCGTGTTCCTCTCACAATGTACCTGTTGATGTTTTTTGTTCAGATGAAACGAGGGAGGGTAGGAGAAGCGGAAGATGGTATCATATCTCCTATAAGAACAAGCGACTTGTGAGTAACTGACGGATACTCACTTTTCTTACACTCTTTACTATTGCTTCTTGTGTAGACTATTTTGTAGTCATGCAGCAGAACACACCTTTCTTTCCTTAGACTAAAACTTTTTTTCGGGAGCGCATGTCCTCGTTTGTACGATTGACCACTCACTATTTGTATTTGCCAGAGGATGGATAGATGACCACTCTTTAGACGACGCCAACCGGATCTCGCTGAGGATCAAGGCCGCGACCTGGCTGGAGGTCGATCAACGGTTACCTGAAGGTCCGAGCTCTTCCGAAGCTTTTCAGGTGAGTTTTCCAGAAGTTTTAGGTGATTTCAGAAGCAGTAAAGCTCAGTCTTTTCAAAACCGCATGAGACAATGGCATTCAAAAGTTTTGCATCTTAGCGGTACATCAAGACAACTTTGTCAAGAAATACAAATAAAATGATAGGAATTCTGATTTGATGCAAAGCTTATCTGAGGAAACCTGTTTGAATTGGAGAAAGGCATTCTGTACTTTGGCGTGTACGTTTGAGTCATTCATACAAGCACACGGGTATGACAATTAAAATGACAATTTAAGGAAAACTATTTGCTTTTGTCCATAATTAGAAATGAGATTTAAAGTCAGCGCAAATATTTTCAGGTTGTTAACTATGGGCTTGGTGGACACTACGACGCTCATATCGATCCCTTTAATGTGAGTAAAAAATTAATGGTAGTCACATGACCTTACATAGGGAGGTGAGATATTAGGTCTCTCGGATATTTTGCGTGTGGTGTGTGTGTGGAGTCGTTTCCTAGACAACTAAAACATAAAGAAAAAAAAAACATAAAGAAATTGTGTCTATTATAGTAAGGATCTACGGTGTTTTACCAGGATGAGCCACTACTGTGTTTCTTTGATAGTATTTGCCTCTGGACATCGGACACCACAGGAAAATTTATATATATATACCTTCATTGGCTTTAATGGATTATAATGTATTGTCAAAAACTCTCATACAAAGTTTCTGATTTTATAACTTTGTAACAATGTATTTAAACAGATATTTATGAAACTAAACAAAGGGAGGTCACCTACACGTGTCTGCAAAACCACCATTTTACACTTAAAAGAATAAACCATAATTAACTCTTTATTTGTTTCTGAAAAATCTTAGATTTTCCATGTCTACAAAAAAGTGTTTGTTGCAGAAAGCCTAATGACAGCATTCTTTTGTCTTCTTCGGGGGATAGAATCGCTACTTTCCTCATCTATGTATGTGGCATTTCCATCTTTAGTTCGCATTCTTCCTCTCTCTGTGGATTCTCTATTTCCCATATGTTTGTGTGCGTGTCCGCGCAAGGAGGTTCGAGAGCAGGTGTACATCAGTCGGTTGTGTGTGCAGGAATAGATGACTCCAGTCTTTACTTATTTAATTATGTCCCTTTGTCTCTTTCTCCATCCCGTGTGTATATCAGTCCTAACACTTTTTTTTTTAAAAAAATCATTCTTCCTGCTGATTTCATCTCTTTCTTTCTTCTTTTGGAATGTATTCTCGTGCGTGTTTATGTGTGAGTAACTCTTCTTTCCAGCTGAGCGATGTTGAAAAGGGCGGTAACACAGCCTTCATAAGAGCAGGTGTTTCTGTCGCACCTCAAAAGGTAAGTTACACAACAGAATGTAAAATAATATTAAATAGAAACAATAAAATAATATGAAAATACATGATAAGAGGGAAAAATAAAAATAACAAAATAATACAACACAATATAAAATAAAAATTCAAGTTATGGTGGCTCTAAATGGCATTTTTAAAGGCTATTTGCTTCTTGAAGACTGTTACTCATTGCCAGTAGCTTTGAATAAAGAAAGCTTGAGGCGATCCATTTGATCAGCACTTGTTTGTCTGTAGCTAAATTATCAGACAGAAGCCAACGATCCACGTTCCTGCTCTGTGACAAAAGTTGTTAAAGGTTTAGTATAGTGCGAAATTATCTTTATATGTCTTTATATCTTTACCAGTGTTCTTAAGTGAAAGCTCGCATTGGAAACACTGAGTGAAGTATTCAGACCTCCATGTTGTGATAATGTGTGCAGGGAATGGCATTGTTCTGGTACAACTTCAACCCTGCAATGAAACTAGAAAAATCTTCATTCCACGCTGGATGTCCGGTTCTTATCGGACATAAATGGAGTAAGTAGTTTGTAATTGCTAGAAAAGTATTTGGTGATTGGTTAAAACGTGTGACTATTTCACTTTATTTTCAACATTATAAATATAAGTGGAAGGTTAATATTTTTTACTAGCATTAAATTTACTACATATTTTTACTAGCATATAGGTTATTTTCTACAAATCTACATTGACCAACGCCAAGAAAATCGTTAATAGGAATAGAATCCTGTTTCTACAAAAATTGTTACATTCTCCTTCCTCTGATTATCATTAGATGATGATGATGATCATTGATTGATTGATGATTAATGATGATGATGATGATGATGATGATGATGATGATGATGATGATGATGATGATGATGATGATGATGATTTCAGTTGCTAACAAGTGGATCTGGACATACGGAAATACATTCCGCAGGCCATGTGGTCTTCACGAAAACTCTACACACTTCGACGTTGAGGATCTGATGAAATATCCAAGAAGAAAATAAATATGAAGAAAATAAATCCTGCAAAAACGATGAAGAAACTTTGTGTGTCGTGTTTGTATGTTAAAGACAGTGAAAGAAAGGAAAGATAAATGGAGATAAACTAAGATTTTTCCATTTTCTGTATTTTGTACAGAAAATTTAATTTAACAATTTTGTCAAAGTTAACTGAAAATTTAATACCAAAATATGAAAAATTCCCGGGTCCCATTGGAAATTCCTGTCTCTCATATGTCTAATAAGGCTATTTTTCACACTACCTATCCACGCTACTTGAGCCTTATCGTTGTACCTGTCTTGCCGGCGAGCCGATACAAGGGACACAACCTGTAACAATGTGCGTGACATTTTTGGACTTAGCTCCCTTGAAACAAGCCCACACCACATAATTCTATGAAATTTGTGGTCTACTCTTTTTCAGCAGTGATACCAAACGCATCCATGATTATTAAGTATTATACGCAGTTAATTCTCATTCCTCGGCCATCGACACGCACGCACAAACTCGTGCACAGGCGCGCGCGCACACACACACACACAGATGTCGCACTTCTCTCGAGTACAGTTGTTTTCGTGAGGAATTCCCATCTTCTGTGATTTGCCGCTTTACTTCCCCATTAGACGCTACTTACCGCCCTTGTTTCCCCACACGACGTCACGTGCCAGTACAACAGCTGGGCACGTGTGTAAATAGGCTGCGCGACACGGGTATCGAACTGACTTCGTTCGCCGTGGGCTTTTTTAATTATTATTATTTTTCGTATATCTAGAAAGATGAATCTTTTGACTGAGATAACAGAATGTTTGTAATAAAGAATGAAAATCAAGGATTGTCTGAATGAAGTAGTCTACCTTTTCTAAACAATACTTAACAAGGTTTTAGTTTATTTGTAGAGGGCTGAGCTGCATGGTTTGTTTGAACATCCCAAAAGTGCACCTTGCTCCAAAGAAAATATATATCTCCTATGTCAGCATTTCTGTATAATATTGGCTGGTATGTTGCTAAGGTCACACTCGGTCAACACACATACACAGGCCTACTTGCATCAACCCTCAAGCTCTTGGCGACAGCTGCGCTCACCGGGATGTATATACACGCACGCACGCATAGTGAGTGAGAGAGAGAGACGCGGAGTGAAAGAGCCTCTATACCAGTCTCAAACAAGCGCTAACGCCATCAGCAGAATGCGATGAGTTCATAGTTTATTACATTAATAAGTAATTTTCACTGCGGGAGTTAATGACCGCGGACCCGCACTGAAAAATGTTTTCCGATTTGAGACCCCTGCCTATACTGAACTGGGCTGAACATTCTGGATTGCTACTGGGAGAGTTGGGAGAGTCCAACAGAGTGAAACGTCATCAGTAATTGTAGTCTGTACATTGTGTATGAGTTAGTGTTTATCCATTCATCCAGCCCCTCATCTATTTTTTAAGCACACACGCCTGTCACATGACAGCCCTTATTTTGGGACAAGAAAAGTAGCGTATAAGCACCTTCAAACCAAGATGAACCTTGCCAGTAGTTCAGCTCAAGTCGATTTACTTTGCTTGATCACGTGACGATGAAACAGCTGCAGTATGTCACATGTCATAACCAGGACGTTTGTTCGACCACCCTTCCCACCAGCCAACAGAATGCAAATACACATACAGTGTATTGATTGTGTGTGTTGTATACACATGACACTCGCTCACCTCGCACACACACACACACGCACACCTGTGGGCTTTGCATCAGGGTCCTCCTTGTCCACCTGGTCCACCTGGTCCACCTGGGCCTCCTGGTCCCTGCCTGCACGCTCCCCCTTGACGGTCAGCTTCTTTTCCCTTTCCGCCCTATAGCTCTCCGTTTTCGCAGGTATTTAGAGAGGTTGTGATCGGTTGTGTTGATAAACATCAAGAAAGCTGTGCACCTCTCGTGACTCATTCGCACAAAGGCCAGAATTGTTTACTGTGGAAGCTCTAGCCAATAGTTTGGTCGACACGCAAGTGGACCGGAAAATTCTGGTACAAATGCGGTAAGTATCTCAGCCGATCACATGTTATCAAAAAAACTTGCAAGCTTGTTTGTTTTCTTCTTTTTTTTTTTTTTTTGTTTTGTTTTGTTTTTTGCCCAACCACTGAGTAAATGTGGTATTTCGACTACAGATCATCGATTGAGCTGTAGTAATTGTTAAGTCACTTGGAAGCTGAAGTTTTGGAGGTCTTTTTTTTAGGTTTGATATTTTTTAATAGTTAAAACCGCCATTGATGTTTTAGGACTTTGTGGATAGATTTTAAACTTCACACATCCACACATAAACACACATAACATATATATATATACGCAAATACAGTTCGTGTGTGCATCTACACATTTGACTTTTTTTTACATATGAACCCGGTCTCTGCTCATCGCTGAAGGTAAAGGGGATGTGTAATGCAACGATCCCCTGTACACATTTTCTATAATAATTATTTTGTATAAGAATAGAATAGTTCACAGTACGCACGCACGTAATGCTAAGTTGGATGATTCATCTAAATCAAAGTATCTACAAATAGACAGGGTGGCCTGGAGCTTTCTCAGCAGTAAGATGTGATCTGACAGAGCAGGTGAATGCCGATGTCAACAGAGCAAGCATGATTCACCATGGTAGCCGCTTATTGTCTTCTAGAATAAGAAAAAAAAATCCACAACACAATAGCAAGATCACTGGATTTTCGGTGATGAAAGTTAAGTCAGCAAACTGAAGCTGAAGTTCATATTTAGGTTCGCTCCTGCACACCCGTCCAGGTGGATAGAGCGCTGTTAGGTTCTAGTGTCTACCTGTCTTTTGCGAGTATTTTAGCTGTTTACTATGCCTTAGCTAAGTATCTAGTGGCTATAAGTATTTAGTGGCTATAAGCGTACTATGCCCTAGTTAAGTATCTAGTGGCTGTAAGCGTCTCGCCGTGCACCCGGCCTCTGTTTATTACAAATCAAGGTGAAGGTGATGTGTACGACAAAGATTTCCTGTACACATTTTATAATAAAGTAAAGAACAGTTGTCAGTGCTCTGCTGCTTGTGTGACTTACTTCAAATTATCGTCTTTTCATTCTCATCCTGTGCACTATTTTCTTTCTTTTCGCAGAGCTTTCGGTGCTCAAGTCAATTCTTGCATTGTCTATTGAGTTATCTCCCTTCCACCCCCAAACTGTGCATCTTTCAAAAGTTTCGTGCTCGGGTTGTGAGCGTGACCCGCCAGGACTCAGACCTATGATCTGTGCATCTCGGGTGGACTGCTGACCAGTGCTGACCAGTGCAGGGAGGGGGCGAGCAGGGGCGACCACCCAAGACCCGCGCTAACAAGTGCACCCTCGGGGTAAGACAGTAATTTTTTTGTTTATACCCACGTATGTTGTGGCGGCTTCCAAAGGCCCCGCAGTCCTATTTGTCCCAATTCCCGCATCCCCCTAGCGCCCGCTCGGACCAGCTGGACACGATACTAGAGACTAAAACCATTTCCAGCGCGCAGTAGAAAGACCATGGGTGATGACTAAATAATTACATCAAGGCAGAGCAAGACAGTCTGCAGCCATTACTTGGGCATTAAAATGTGCGCTGTGGGATTACGAGGGTGGGCGGAGCACATGACAATAAATCATACACACACGTTCGTGCGCGCGTCTAGGAAATAATTAAAATCCTATGTGGATGTATGTGTGTACGTGCACGTCTGCGTGCATATGCATTGTGGTGACGCTGAGAGAGGTAATATTTCCCTCCCCCCCCTATATTTGTCCTTTTCCTCCTAATTTCCATTTACAATCATCATTATGTTTATTTACTTAAGCTGGAAGTCTGCATGGTACGAGTGACCTATGCGTTAAACCTATTATGATCACCGACCGGGATCTGAGAGCAATTCGGAAAAGTTCAAACCGCCTGAGCTGATTACACATGCAGCGCACCACTCGACCGCAGCTGACACATTTCCCGACATACTGGGCATGTGTGGTGTATGTGGTGTACGTGGTGTGTGCGGCACATGTGTGGTGTGTGTGGTGTGTGCTGCACCAACCACGCGCTGTCGTGGCCACCATCTCCTTCTCTCCCTCGCTCCCGACGTGCGCAGCTCTCAGCATATATACCAGTGTGTTTGCAAGTCCGTGTCTCAAACATGAGTGGTGATCAACTTTGACCATGCGGTCAGACTGGGACAAGTCTGTGTGACACGCTTGGGTGTTTATCGCAGTGGAAAGCTGTGTGGAGAGCAGGGAAGAAGAGGACGACAGTATTGTGAGGCCTGCGTGGGGACACGGTGACTAGCGCGACATCTGCCTGGCGGGTGAGCTGTCGTTTGTCGTTGACAGTGTCGCTGTACAGTTGAGTCGGACTTTGTTTATTTTTCTGCAAGCTGTTCAATCTACACTACTTATCTTGAAAATTGTAGACTACTTACAGTGAGTCCTGCTTTGTTTATATTATTTTGCAAGCTGTTCACATATTTACTACCTATCGTGCGAATTGTTTACTACTTTAGACGTTTGTTGTAAGTGTCGTTTACGCCTTTGCTACACACAATTTACATGTTTCTTTATCACATATTTTGTTGTATGCGTTGTTTACAATACAAGCAATAAGCTGTGTGGTGCTCATTGTTTACCATCACGATTTTCTGTTCTTCACTACTTTATTAAGGGATTTTTATGATCATTGTTTATAGATGCTTGTGAGTGCTTACTACTTTATATCAGGGCTTTTTCGTGTTGTTTATTACTTTACTACTGAAGTCTGTTGTACTTGTTGACTACTAACAAAGGTTTTTGTTATGTGAGGTTGTCTCAACATCAGTGTCTGCTATCTGCAGCTTTTGTCTGTGCCAATTCATGCACCCGTCTGTCTGTGAGTTACAATCATTGGGGTGAGCCATTTTCTCTGGTTATGAGGCGTTTATGGGTGTGGGTCGTGCCGCGACCAGACGAGTTCGCTTATTTCATCCTAGGGGGGCAGCCCACAGGGAGCGAGTCAGGGGGCGAAGATGAAAGATCTATTTATTTACTGCCGTCTGGATCGTCTTGCCTCTGGTTTTCTTATCGTTCTGTCTGATTTTGTGTTACGACCTCAGGGGCTGTCAACAGGATGCACCTTTCCCCCAAATTCCTCCCCAGGCAGCCATTGCTATAGTCGCATGTGGTGGTGCGCCGCGCCTGGTGTGTGAGGTGAGCACGTGTCGAGATAAGACTTCTGTCGTGGTCGCCTCTACTGGCTGTCACAGAAGCTGGTGATACGGATTTAGGGGCTGATCTGTGGAAAGTGAAGTCTGTTTTGGCTGAGAGATGACATGTTTACAACACATGGAGAGACAATAAGAGACTTTGTAGCTGCTCGTTGTCATAACTTGTGGGAAAGTAACAATGTTTCCTCTTTTCTGACTAGCCCTCGACTTTATTTTTTAACCGGAAGACAGGATTGATCAGCTATATTTAATCCTTTTCAAAGCTCATTTCCCCCCTCACACACTTTTCTGGTGTTAGGTGGAGGAATACGAAGTCATCAACTCCATTAATATTTCTAGCTGAAGAAATAGCGCTTCGGCCATGATCTGATTATCCACACATAGACATGTTGACACACACAATATATATAAATGCATATCCATACCTACACTATAGTATATGTTTGATCTCTCTCTCACATAGAGGATTTCAAAGTGACATATTTCCGTCTCAAGTCTTAGCAGTCTCAAAACTTTCAGGAGGAAACCATGGCGTGGCTTAATTAGTCCGACCGGCTTACAACTAATCATTCCGCCTTCAGGACTTGCATCCCGTGTGTTGTCTACAAATCACTGCTCCTTGCAATGAATGCTGCATGTCTGTCGTCCTACACCCTACCCTTCTTCCTCCCTTTTCTTGCTTTTCACTTATCGGTAGGTAGATATTCTCCAGTCTTTGCAGGATGAGGTTTAGTGCCTTCATATATAGATAACAATAAATAATTTACTTTTGTCGGAGAAAGGACAAAGTAGCTAGCAGCTGTCACGAGATTCGTCGTGTTTCCACAGCTGAGATATTCAGCAGCTATTTAGTCTGTAATGAATTTTAAAACTGTACAGTAACTGAACGTTTCTGTGTACAAGTAAAAGGGATGAACATGTTGTGCTCACACAAACACACAGAGATGGGCGTGAGCGTGCACACACACACACACACATTCAGCCACATGCACACACTTGCCTAACATCGTTTACAACCAATATTTTAAGCATATAAAATTTAGTTATGCCGAATAATTTTTTTCTTTGTTTACTGCGTGTATGTCTATAAAATTGTCTGTACATATTTCTGTGTGCGAGCGCGCGCGTGAGTGATTGTGTGTGTGTGTGCACTGTGTATTATATATTTAAGCTTTAAATTCATGGTTTAGTGCACAATATTGTGCGATGTAGTTTGCACTCAGCATATATATAAGATGTTCAAGTCAATTTGTTGCACACTGTGAGTGTTGGCTCCAGCCAGTTACCGTGAACACTGTGAGTAGCACGACTCCCACTGTAACTTAAGTCTCTCAGTGTATATTCCCTCCTGCAGTTATAAGCAGAAATTCCTATTGTGTGCAATTTTCCTTCACAGAAGGGTAATTATTTCGTGCAATGCTTTCCGTTAAAAGGGTCTATATTAATTATATAGATCAACCTGCTATGACCTAGCATAACGTCAATAACTGCAACATTAAGAATAATCGAAAGGGTTGGCAGCGTGTCCATGGGGTGGGAGAGTGCACATAGTCTAGTGATCGTGTGCACAGCTTAAGTAGGGTCACCGAAGGGTCGTTGCATGGTTGATTAGGATACTATGACGGCAAAGGCTGTGTGAGGTTCAACATACGATTATAGTTGGTGCACTTTGTCATGAGATCCCTTTGCTCCTGTCCCCTGATGTGTCGCAACAGTTCCTGGGGACAAGCGTCATCCCTACAACACATTACTCGCGCACGCGCGCGCGCACACACACACGCGCAAGCACACAAACACAAAATGCACACACGCAAAACACACGTATTAAATCCACACACACAATATACAGTCAACAGACATACTACAAAATACATTCACACGCACGAACATATGCACGCACAAGCAGAAAGAGTGCATTAACAGAAATTTGAAACGAGCTATTGACGCACAAAATAATTTTAGGCTGCGTGTGTCTGACTACATGCTTGGTAAAAATAGTAGGCCTCCCTTTTCTTGACATTTTTTATGATGATAAGCACACCATGTGTTTACATTGTGCTTAAGAGCAATGAGGTCAGCAGCCCAGCAAGCCTAGTTCTCGGCGCTTGTTTTTGTTTGCTGCGTGTTTATGAGCCTTTTGCCTCGAGGACTGAAAAATAGGGGTAAAATACAAAAAAACAAAACAAAAACAAAACAAGCATGACAGACAGAGAAAAAGAACAAAAATCGGGGGTAATGGGCAGTTCTTACGAAAGATTGTTACTGTACATTTGCATGTCATGGCTAATTTCTCCGACAGGCCGGATATGACGTCACGCGGGAGGCGGACTTGACGGCGTCATGACCGTGGAGCTGGACCTGTGGGACAAGCTCCTCATCGTGTCCGTGGCGCTGCTGTTCGTCTTCCTGGTGCTGCTGCTGACTACGTGCAGTGTCAGCCGTCTGTGCTGGCTCAACCAGTTCTGTCCATGCAGAGAGGAGGAGGAAGAAGACACCAGTGAGTACCATTAAACACCACGACCATAAGCTTGTACACCCCGCGAAAACAAGAACTCTCACCAAGAAAGGTTTCATTTAGTTTGAGTAGAAACGTTTTCTCCCGATTACCTTCTTAAAGATTAGATTAGTGGCTTTGGAAAAAAGCATCCATTGATAAAACGCTAATTTATCAAGTAAGACCGAAATAATTTTTTTTAAATTAAAAAATGTTGGAGTAGCTCTTAACCTGCTTCATACAGTCGTATGATGTCAGCTGTCGACTCCAACGGCTAATCATGGACAGTCCTGCAGACGATGGCTTCGTCTGGTAGTCAAAGCATGGAGGAATAATCTGGAATCCGTTAATCGTTTTGTTGCATGTAGTGTTGGTGGAGGCAATGTTGATGCCATACACTTTAGTTCTTTCTCGGTGCTCGATCCGAAAAATCTCCAAGCTGTCGTCTCCCATTCCGAAACTGATATATCAGGACTGTTTTAACTGTATATTTTTTCACCTGCAAACCACGAAGGACTCATGATGCTAGGGCAGATAACTGCCTCTCGTTGTTCTTGTCGCCAATGAAAAAAGAAACCCTACCATTATGTGCCACATCGGCGAACACTGCACGACGCCCCACGGACAATGAGACAAGCAGGCTACTTAGGCGTTGACAAGGGCCAAGAACATAAAACCTGCTGCCGGAGCTATTTTCTGATGTCGCTGTTAACATTGTGTGTTTTCCTTCTCGCAGAATGATAAACAGTGTGAAATGTTTCAGGAAAACTGCCGCCAGCGTACGGGGCCATCGAGTACGGATCCGACGTTGAGCTGCAGTCAATAAAACAGTCATTGCGACCCCCGGACTCAGGGAGGGGTCACGGGGCCTACCGGCCACATCTTGGGTCTATTCGCGAGTCGGAAACATCTGATGGCCTATCTGACCCGGGTCTGTCAGAGAGAATTGAACTGAAAAAGGTAAGCCCTTGACCTGCCTTTGCACTGGTAAGCTTACTAAGGAGCTGAAAACAAAACAAAAAACATAGCAACAGATAATATTGTATTCAGATGTAAACAATTTTTTTTTTTTAATTTAGAAAAGCACCAAGCTAAAGCGACAGTCATCGAGCTCAAGTGACAGCGCGGGGTCCGTAGCCAGCTCCATCCCTGTGTACCCACACCAGAACGTCACCTTGAGCTTTGCCCTCACCTTTGACCAGGCCGAGAACAAACTTAGCATCCGGGTGAAACAGCTGTCTGGTATTCGTGTATCGGACCCAGACAGCGTCCTGGCACCCTATGTAAAGGTACGATCAAGTTTGTGTATGTCATTAGATGGACGATTTAAAGCCAAATATCCATTTCTACCTCAATTCAGTTTAAAAAAAAGAAACAAACAAAAAGAAACGAAAGAAAACTTGGGAGTGTGGGGTTTTTAATTACACACATATTGATTTCATTAATGTAGGGGGAAAAGGAGGTAAATAATGCACTTTACAAATGCTAGAGACATTGTAATCTTTCATTAATTACTGATTACATTTTTAAGTCCAGCTGTAAGAACAACTAATGTCTTGTTTGTCTCAGTAGTAATGGATGGCGTTAAGACTCTGCCGAGACTCCAGCATGGACTAATCAGATTTCAAATTGCAACCCAGAAAATTTATGCATGCGTGTGTTCAAAAGGGAGATAACCTTCGGTCTGTGCAGGTTCGCGTGTACCGCACGCCAAAGCAGTTCTTTCCCTTTATCGGCAAAGCTGGACGCGAGCAACTGCTGAATAACCTGGACATGGAGGTGCAGACCAAGATACAGCGGCGCTCTGATGATCCAGTTTTCAATGAAACCTTCACCGTAAATTTGGCACAAAAGGTTTGTTCTGCTGTTTCTGTATGTTGCTGTAAAAGGACTATTATTATCATTGTAACATCATTTCTTATTAGCAATTTTGTTGAAGAGAAATCTGTCATAATGGTGCTACATGTAAAAAGTGTTCATTACATGAGCCTTTGCATTTTATTTCCATGATTCTCGGTGTTTCAATCCCACTGTTAATTCCCTGAATAGTTACTACGGATCTTTGTAATTTAGTTCATTTTGAGGTGCATGTTGTTAGGCATTACATGTTTATCCTGTTATTTGTGGCTTTAAGAAATACACAGCCCTGTGGTCTTGTAAAAACAAAAAAAAAAAAAATTATCATCAAATTTTTTGTTTCATTCGACTGCTGTATCATCAAACGTCTGATTTCATCCGACTGACTACTTTTTTTTTTTTGACTTGTTTCGCTTCAGGATCTAAGCAGCCTCTCGTTCCTCGTGTGCGATTTTGACCGTTACCAGCGACACGTGCTGGTGGGTGAAGTGGATGTGGACCTGACAACCTTGCAGTGGCCACCCGAAATGGAGCTGGAGTTCTGTGAGCATCTAAAGCCGCCCATGGAGGTAATTGAGAAGAAAAATGGGAATCGCCAAGGGAGGTAAATGGGAATCAAACTGGAATCGTCACAGGTAAATGAAATCGTCGACTGATACTGAACTGATCATTAGGATCAAAAACACGCTTTGTCGATGTCATTAATTGTCAACATTTTCAATTTCGCATATTTTCTCTCTCTAATTATATAAGAAATGTATCGATTTTTTTTCTTTATTTACTAATTCTCAAACAGTTGTTAAATATTCACACTACACTTGTACTGACCAGTATCTTTTAATGACTTCAGCGGTAAGGTAAATAGTAACGAGGCTTCTCAATAAAGAGCTGATAGTTTTACTTTACTTGTCTCTATATTTGAAGACAAATGCTCATAACCATCATCTGACAGTATGTCTGGTACTACGTGAGGAAAGCTTATACAGATATTTATGATGCTCATTTTAAAATTAACCTATGCACCAGTAAGCTTAGAACTATAGACAACAGACTGAAAAATGAGCCATTTAGTCACACAGTTGAAAAAAGTTTGTTAATCTGTTACAGTTGTATGTAGATTTAATGGCGGAAAATTAGCACCTAGTTTACTGCAGAATTCTGGGGAGTTTTTTCTATACCTGCGTGAAGAGACGTGTCAAGATGTAGAGACTGTGTTTAGAGGTAAAGTCTCTGCTTCCCCTAAGGGTTCCAGCTTCGATTTGTGGATATTTGCCCTCCTGCTGCTGTTGAGGAGCTCACATAATGAGTGGCAAACCAAATTTCCGGTCCGCTCGATATTACTGAACAATATTACTGTCAGATCAGAAAAAGCTAGAAATAGAGATGGATGAGAGGGAGGAGGGAACGGCTGTTTACGTTTCGAGTTACGCTAATCAGTCTTTCTGGATTATACTAGTAGATTTTTTAAACCTTGAATCCCTTCTGAACAAATTCCTACTTGAACGTTTAACCAACTCTTACAAAGTTTTTTTACTTGACGTTTATGTAAAAATTTTGCCAAACATGGTCTAAGTGTATCCAAATTAATTTGGTTAAGAAGGACCATAAACGCTATACCAAAAATAAAAACAAAACGAAACAAACAAACCACCAACCAACAAAACAAATAACCCAATCAGGTTTTCAGGATTTGATAGGCTTCACCTTGATTAACGAAATGCTTGGATCATTGCAGGAAAACCTTGGTCAGATTCACATCGGCCTCATGTACCTCCCTACTTCTGAGAAGCTGACCATCTTCATCTTATCAGCACAAGGGCTGAAGGTCGTTGACCCACACAAGCAGCCTGCAGGTAAAACTTCCTCCTTCCACGCAAGTGTCTTTGGCCTACTTTTACTTCTCCCACTCCCACCTTCTGCTCCCTGCCCCTTCTCCTCCGACTTCCATTTCCATTAAATGTAGATCTTCCTGCTTCTCGTTGTTGAGCGGTGTCCTCTGACAAAAACATTTTGTTTTCTCCTCTTGCGTGAGTGATTCACATGTCGTGGTCATCGTTTGTGAATTGATCATCCCTACATGAGCTACTAATTAACGTGAAAGGGATTGTAAACTATTCTATTCCTTTCATTTTCCTTTCCTTGGGTTTTTTTTTCCCCATTTGTGTTTGTGTTTGTAACATATTATTCGTGAAATATTTTCTCCTCCAGAGTGCTACGTGAAGGTGACGTTGATGCACGATGGGCGGCCCATGAAGAAGAACAAAACCGAGGCCTGTACTAACGATATAAACCCGAGTTTTAACGAGTCGTTCACGTACGATGTGCCGAGCAGTCAGCTGGAGAAGGTATACTTCAACCTGCCGTGCTGCACGTGGACAAGGCCGGCAAACGTCACGTGGTGGGTCGCCTGTACCTAGGCCTGAACTTTGACCCAGACGCTCGCGAGCAGTGGTTGGAAATGGCTCGAAGTTCCAGAAAGCAAGTGACATCTTGGCACCGTCTTCAGAGTTGATGCTGTTGTCAGGATGTCCCTCGCTTTCCGATGTTATGAAAAAAAAGAAGAACTTGTCGGACTCACTTTTCAAGTGAGCAAGAAGAATCTTGTTTTGGCACTCTGAGATGAGACCAAAGCTATATTAGAAGAAAACTGTAAATGCAGCTCCTTGCCCCTAAATAAAGAAACAGGAATCGTTTATCATAACTATCAGGGCCAGATTTACTCCTCTTTTCACAACTAAATGATTCTAGATGGTTCGATAAATCAGGAAATGACCAGCGTTTATTTTAACCAAAATGTAAAAAAAAAAAAATTAGAAAAAAATTATAGAAATTTACATCAACATTAGACTATTTTTGATGTTAAGAAACATTTATAACTGAACAGCATATAGACTTTCTTTCGCTTTTTCGCCACTATTTTGTTTGGAGATAGTTTATAAGACTGGTATGGGAACTGATATGAAATCAGCACTGGCCATGCATTTTAGTTCTCGTATTTTAACGCACATTTCCCATGACGATGTATCAAACTTTTCAATGTAGTTGTGATCTTTTTTTTCAAGGAGGTATTGAGGTTAACAATGCATTATAACCGGCAACACCCAGCAAAAAGTGTTCACTGCTGCGTTGTGGGGTTTCTTTCTTTCTCTAGTCGATGAGGTCTGATGTCTCGGAGATTTGCTTACAAAGTTGATGGACATTTCTCGTAAATATCGTAAGTTTGTGTATGCTGTTGAAAAAGAAAATTCTCGGCATTTTTTCTGTTTTGTTGGGGCAAGGGGAAGGGACTTCATGCTGAAGTTCACATTCTTGCCTCCTCAGTTCCTCTTTTGAGGGGCCCATTCTCCCGTGCTTACGCCACTGGTATGTTATGTTTGCCCGTTAACGCCATCAACGACTGTCTCAACCTGGGTAACGACCTTGTTACGGTTGATGGAGGAGATGACTCTGTTTGCTGTTCATTTCCTGCCTCAACTTTCATGCGATCCGATTGGGCAATGGCTAGCACTTATTACCACCAATACATTGAGGAATGCTGTCCTCGGTTCAGATCTCGTCTCGGGCTCAGTGTTCTTCAGACTGAAAGAGTGCAGTCCGATGTTTTCCTTCTCCAAACTTTGCTCTTTACTCCTTTTCAGTGGTTTATGCAGAATTATCAGTTATTGTTAATATTGTTTGCTTAGACAGTGTGGGCAGTTTATAGCTTTTCTTCTATGAAATTGCTAAATCGTGTGCCTGAAGATTACACTGATTATCATTGCAGCTTTTTGTTTTAATTTAAAATTATTTGGTCCGGGTCGTGTTGCATTTTAATAATACCTGAAGATTTGTATTTATTTTTATGCTGTGTATAGGCTTGCCAAGGCAATATTTGTAGTTTAAGATAATTCAAAATATCCGTAAACTAACTGAACGAATTTTAGTTAGGCAGAAATTTGGAAAGGAAAAGGAACCTATAAAGATAAGTGCACTGTGGGGTCGACTTAAATCTATATACTTTAGTGTAGATGACATCAACAACACTTAATTGTTCCTCTGCTAAAATCATCTACACATTCTCATTTCTTTTTTTAAAAGTCAAAGGTTCACAGAGAGAAGTTCACTGTACAGCGCATTCTAGCAACGATGCGTTTGAGAGCACAGTGATAGTTTTACAGAGATGCTTTTTGCTTTTGGGGTTTTGTATATCGAATGTTCATACCTTTTTCTAGTGTATTAATCAATTTTTTAAATGGAATGGCTTGATTTATAGCTCACTTATAACTTGTAGTTGAACATGTAGTTGACGTTTGGTGTCGGTTCAAAGTTCCAGCAACAGTGTGATACAGTTAATTGTTGTTTTTGAACTGTTGAGCCGTGAAATCCCTTTGTGGCTCTTAAATGGATTGGGATACTCTCTTTCGAGAACAGTTGTTGATTTATGTGTTTAATGACACATTTAAAGGGTCTGAACTTTGTTATTATGGGATGTTGTGGCAAGAGTATAAATTTATTGTTAATGCTGACAACCTCAAGTTATTGCGGTGTTTCCTGTTTGCATTTACTTAAATAAAGTATGTATAATCTTCTGATTGTTAAACACAGTTTTTCAATATTGTGACTACAATAATGCTGTCAGCCTGTGATTGACTTAGATGCAGCAGATTTATACAGTTTCGTTCAGTGATACTTTTCCTCAACTAATTAGTGCGGTAAATCATAAACTATATTACATATATTGAAAAAATCACAGTTCCTTTGTAAATACTGATGATAAACGTTGCTATTAGCGCTTGTGGTTTTTGTGGATCATCATCCTCGTCATCATCATTACTATCATCACCATCATCATCATCAACCTTATCTGGCAGCAGCCGGACACGAAGCAAAGTGACCCACTCGTGGGTCGTTGGTTTTGTGCTCTTTCTAAGACATACGAGGCAGTCTCCTTAGTCACTTGATTTCGAATGGTTGGATCCGTCTTCCGTCTCCTGTGAGCGAAGTTCAGGCTTCACATCCGTACAGCAGGATGGAGACGATGAGGGACTTGTACAGCGCCATCTATTGGTGGTACAATAATTCAGCCAATATTTCTAATCCAGCTATTCTGTTTAGTACACAATCTAGACTGTGCATTGCTGCTAAATCTGTTATGATTATGCGACAAATAATCATAGCATAAAATAAAGAGAATGATCATTGGCTACTTCGATTGTCAGAAACCCAATGTTTCGCATTTTGGATTGTTAGAGGCGACATCATGGGATTGCCATTTGTTGTGCTATTAAAAGTTCAGCTGCGTTACTTTGTCTGTTGAAATGATTTATTTGGATTCTTTTTTGAGCAACATCTTGATGATGTGATCTTTAAAAAGTCATTGTAAATAAAGGAGACGGGTTAGACATTTTTAAAATCAATAAAGCATTGGAAAATGTTGCGGTGGTGTTCGTTTTATTTTGAAATAAAATACAGGTTGATAACAGATAAAACGACTGATAAAAATGTTTCATCTGCTGGGCTCACGTCATTAAATATAGTTCAGCCTATCCAGGATATTTCATTTTATGTGAAACAAAATGCAGAACATCACGAGGCTTTCCTATGGGCTCTCACACCCTTACAAATAGCTTGGTTCGCTCCACTGACCGGAACGCCCGTCTATATTTAGTCCCACGCAATACATATATACACTTTTATAAGTAAACTTTGTTCTCTGTGCTAGCATGCAAACCTTTTATTTATAATTCCTGTCTTAAAGCAAAATTTTGACGAAAGTTTTAATATGACTTGGAGTTTTCTATGCTTAAATTATTTCGTCGTTATTTAAGCGATATTGTTCACACTTCGTTCTTCCTGATTTATTGTATCTCACTAGTCCTGTCTGGTTATCAGCGGTTACCTCAAAAGATATTAATCCTTATATTATTTATGTTGGTATACTAGCGCCGTAACAAATGTAAATACACGAAGGTAAGAGTTTTGGACCTGCACCACGGCTTTAACTGTCTGATGTATGGCGAATTGCGCAGTTGTAGTTGATGCACACCCCAGCGGACTTGATACTGCCACCACAGATATGAATGAATAAGCTACCAGAAAATACCTTCCATGATTGATAAATAATCATTAAAAGTGATTACGACCAGCATAGTGTTACAAGCTTTGGTCTCCGCACTGGCATCTAATAGCATCACAAGACACATACTACTGTGCTGACCAAAAGCCTTGGAGAGCGGGATGAGTGTATGTGTGTGTGTGCGCGTGTTTCTGTGTGATGAGTGTGCGTACGTGTGTATGAGTGTGCGTTCGTGCGTATGTTTCCTACCTAAATGGAGTGATGTGCTGTGCCCGATCTTCCCGTGGTTGTTTCTTGTGACGAGCCAGGCCTGGCCGTGGCGGAGAGAAAACCTGTCAGTCTTGGCAAACGTGCCTGCAGTCTCTTGTTGCCGATGTTTTCCTCAGTCTCTGCTCTCCTCCTCGCTGCGCCTTTCAGCCGAACTATTAGACACCCCCCGAAAGCAGATGTTCTACATACACATTTGTCTCTCCCCTAGGCCACGATTCGCCAACTGTTACCTCCCTTGAAACTCATTCGCACAGCGATGACGTCCCCTGGGTCACGAAGTGTCAATAATGGCGGAGTTGGATCTGTTTGACGTTGGGTGCGCTCAAAACGCGATTGTCATCGACAAAATGAGTTCAGGAAAATGCCAAGCTTTCCGCTATTCGGGTACTGAAGCCTTCCGATTTGTGACCATAATTCTCACCAAACTATTTATTTCACTTGGCTGGTCATTTCGGTTGCCGGACACTAACACATGAAAATAACTTTTTTTGTAACCTTTGTGTGTGTGTGCGCGCGTATTTTCCACTTCCACTGTTTTTGGCTTTCATTCAAAATTCTTCCATAGGATCCATGCATTTCCGAACTCACCATGAGAGGCAGTATTCCCATATAAACAAGTGACATGAATGCTCACGCAGTGCAGCACAAAGTAGAATCTTTCGTGAATATCTGCAGCAGTAAATTTTGATAGGAGGTGCACACTATTACTTCCAGCTGGCTTTATTCTCTGCAACGTATGAGAACCTCTAAAACACCGCAAATGTCAAGCGTGCACTCCTCATTACTGGATTCAATGCAGCGAGGACTGAGGGTTTTCCCACACCTATTGGAAAAACCAGAAGTCAGGCTGATGACTGAACCACAGCGTCCTCCTTGTCTGTGGTGTCATGATCAGATATTTGGTACAGCAATTTGCATACACCAGCTTACTACAACTAAAGTAATTCCGAAGTAAAGTTCAGAAGTGCTCCAAAGTCTCGTTTTACTGGTAAATGTATTCACAAACAATTTGCTAAGTTGACGAACGTTACAGTATCCTAAGCATTCGCCCCAAACCATTATTTCATTGTGACTTGTACACACAATTCTACGAAGAGCTCGTCAACACTCACCTGAATAAAAGGGGCGATCTGAGGAGGTGGGGATGGTTTGTTTAACTAGGTAGATAATTTTTGAGAAACTGACAAAGTTTCATTACTGTAATGTGGACTCTGATTTTCGTATTATTGTCTTTATGTGTCTCTTGCTAGTGTGCACCAGTCTTTCTGCTTGTTGCTCTATCTGTCTGTTATTTCTATATCAAATGTGTTCATTTCGTTTGTTTTTACTTTTTCTTTCTTTCTTGAAGAAATTTATTTTATTGCAAACATTTTTCACGTCAAACACAAGCTAGTGGTAGAAAATATCACACTGTGGTGCAAATATTCAATTAAAAGCAAATAAAATTCCTGCGTGTTTGTTTCTTCCTTCTTAGTAAACACCCGACCTTTCATTTTCGAGATGCACGCCTGTCAATATCAACATTCACATAAAGACGAATTTCCTTAAATTCAAGTTTTTTAAATATTTCGTTTACATTTGCACTTTTACAATGAGCATGAAAGACAAGCATTTTTGATGTCTCTGTCTCTCTCGTTTCCTATCTCTTCCTCACAAATAAATAGGCAGGTAGATAGATAGAAATGCGTGTGAGAAATGAAACGAGAGTTTTAGTCCAGAAAGAAAAATAAGGAAGATACTCATCAATTAATGACAGCTCTATTTTAACCTTACATGTCAGATTGCAACAAATTATTTAAAAATGAAATAAATACACGGAAAAGGAAAGAAGATGCAGAAGTGGTTGACTCATCAAATTGTTATGTGTCCTTCATAAAAGTGGTGACCTAAAAAACTAAAATTTATGAATTAGTTATTTTCCGCCTATCATTTTCTCTAAAAAAAAGCTTTCGTATAAGTGCTTAAGTAGGCGCGTGGAGACAGGGATGTCCAAGTTGCTAATTTCTTCATGTGCAGTGTTAGCAGCTCGGTGTCTCCACCCAGTGACAGTGGAAGTCAATGTTCGACATCGAGGTATCTGCTTCCACCCATTTGGATGATTGGGGTAGGCGATACATGAGTTGTCTTTGCAGCTGCTGCCAGCCGAGATGCGCACCAGGCTCCGCGGCGCCGAGCAAGTGCAGTGATGTCGTGGCGGTCTCACATCGATACCCGAACTCCACCCGAATGGTGCATATAAATAGATTTATAGTAGGCCGCAGTGCTTCTTTCAGAAGGAGAGGGAGAAAGTGCCTGCGACGAAATTGTCATATTTTGCATGTGACTGTGTATTGACGAAGGAGGACTTATTTAGACCAAAGGTGAGTTTTACTTTGTTGATTGTAGGAATAACTTTTATTTTTCCTTCCATTTGTGGAACATGTCGCTGTTGTAGACTACTGGACGCTTATAGACTGGATTCATCGGTCTTTTCATGCAGGTATCTTAATTTAGATATTTTCTTGTCAACAAAAGTCTGCGTATAACTGTGCATTTTACTGAACAACAACTATCAGATTAGAAAAAAACAACAAAATGCAGATGATTATTATAAAATGCTGAGAAGTGTGCTATTTTTCAGATGCTTTATATTCATAAATGAACTTTAAAGAAAATCAATTTTGAGAGTAATTTTTTTATTATTATTGTTATTTACTCTAGTTAACATAGCTTCGCTAGCTCAAAACTGTCAGATTTGTAAAGATGTTGCAAGAAAATATCTGAAAATAATACATGACTTATTTTCTTTTAATATCAGATTTAATAGTTTTCAAGTAGGAGATAAAGAAATGTGAGTAAAAAGTAAAATTTACAGATAGCACGCTAATTCACAGGGGAAAAAATGGCATCGTCTGTAAAATTCGCAGAAAATTATTATTAAGAAATTTTTTAGAATGTGTGGTTATGGTGTAAATAAATAAATATTACCAACAAGTATGTGTGAATTTTTTTTTTCACGTTTACATCAATTTTGAATCGAAACAGTTTATCTATTTATTTTTTTACTCTGCTTAACAATAGTGAATGTAAAAATGTCCCTTATGTTATTAAAATTAATTTTGCTTTGGATGTATCTTTCTATTTTCGAGTGGATTCAGTGTAATAATTTGTAAAGGAGCTCACTTCACAAACGACTCGCACAGATACAGTTCAGATGGATCGAAGTTTTAAAAAACCCACAGACTTTTAACCATCCAGTCTTTTTTTAAACAAAACATCCTGTTCGCATTTTTGTTTTTTGTTATGCTTTGGGGTTGTTTTTTCTGGGTTTTTTTTTTTTCAAAAGACAGAGCCTTGCTGTGAGCTTACCGGAAACCACAAGTGACCATGGCAGTCTCCTGGCTATATTCTGCATGGCTATATCATCCAGCAGTTCCTAGCGAGGGTGTCCCATGATTGATACACTCATTTACACAGATAGCCAGTGATAAATGGTGCCTCAGCATGACTCGTTCCCCGAAATTGCTGTTGAAATCATGCAAGAACAACAAAAATACAGTTGCTACCGGATTGTTTGCTTCAAAATCATAATTGTAACTGAAACGGGATCGGGAGATGTAAGGCGGTTGTTATTTCCATCAGAGAAATCTGCGGTGGAAGCCAACTGTCCAACTTACATTCGCAGGCTTTAGTTGATTTTATTGCTGTGTTCATTCTTCAGGGTTGGTTTCTAAAGTTACCTTGGAGCTATGTTTTATGACTGACCAGCCTGGATACTTGGATTCACCCGGGTTGATCTGCTAGCTGTGTTATTGTGATATAGCACTTCTTTCGAGTCAAGACTGACTAGCCATTAGTTGGTTATCCCTTCACCGGGAATTATTTTCATTTTTGAAAACTTAATATCTGCACGCACACACACAGAGCTGAAATGGATTCCCCTGTCCCAGGGAAAACGTTACAAACTGGCGATTATGTCATCAGTAGTGATGCCCTCACCATGCTCTTTCCGTTTCTCTGCGCATGAGCTCTTCATTCAATTTTCTGATTTTCATTATTCCCAGTCACAAAATGAAAACTCAGGAGAAATATTTATGTCGTGATTTGGTCCTATAGTATAAAATAACTTATCTTTCTCCATCCGACATAGTCAAAAAGCGTTTAAAAATCATTTTTGTAATCTGTGTACTAGATCGTAACCTTTTTTGCCTCTTCAGTTTCTGTTAACATTTGAATGTATGATCTCGGACGTGTATGGGTGGACTGCTGTCTGCCGAGACTTAGCCTCTTATGAAGTTCTCCACTGTCAGTCTCGGCGAGCCTAAACAATGAATGTGACTAAACCGGAAGCTTTGTATACACCCTCCTCGCTTTAGTAGTTAACCCGAAAAATCGTCTGCAAGCAGTCCAGTAATACAAGGTCGTGGTATGACAAATGACGTTAGTATTGTAATGTAATAAAGTTGTGTGTATGTGGAGAGAGAGAGATTTGTAAATTCAGAGAGCTTCACGGCTAGGGGAAGGTGGTGCGCCATAAATTCTTTTATTAATAGTGGAGGAAGAGGAGGAAGAGGAGGAGGATCATGATGATCATGATTTGACCCAAATGTAGTATCTGATCTGAATTAAAAGTAGTGACCTGACTTAAGAAGCTCTAGTTCAGCATGGCCAGTTAGGGTTAAAAAAAACGAAATGGAGCTTTTATCCGGCAGTCATTCACTAAAAGACAAAGAAAGATCTTAAAACCGCAAAGCCGTCAAAGGATATTGATGAGGAATAGCACAAGCAGCTGTTTGACAGCGGCACAATTTTAATTCTCAAACGGAGGAAGCTTCTATACAAGACGAGGCACAGGTCTTCACAATATTATTTTTCCGGTGGACAATTTCTATTTGTGGTATCTTTATGAATAATTATTATCAGCTGCTTTTTCTGCACAGACGTGAACACATTTACTCAAGGCAAATATAATATATTATATTTACAAAACCTTCTCTCAGTTATGTCACTTAACATTGTTGGAAAATTAAAGGAAGATCAGTGTACTGTTGAGTCAGTAGGTATCTTCAATAGTCTCGGCAGAATTTTCATTACGCTAACATATACGCTAACCTCACTACTTTGTATAACTTTGTTGATTAAAGCAGGACATCGAGTCTCATTATTTATAAATATTCAACTTTATGTTGCAGCTTTTATCGGAGAGTTTCCTTTGATACTTCCCTTTCTTATATTTTCCCATATTTCTAGTACACCGCAGTATTAGTCATTGTTACTCAAAGTCACAGGCGTTAAAAAAACGAATTTCCTGGGCTATCTGTTGATATTCGTGCAGGAAACAGAGACTGCATATCACGATGTCCTGTATAAGAAGAGCAAAGACTGCCATGGCCATCTTGAAAGCTATCGTCAGCCGGGTTCTTTTCGCTCTTCACGGCTTCATTTGTATCTGGCGCGTGACCGTGGTCAAAGGTCAGCCTCTGTACTGGTGCCTGACCGGGACTTTTCCAGTTATGGTGATCGAAACAGTCTTCACTATTAGACGGAAAAAAGGTGGAGAGTGGAAATGGTGAGCAAATAAGTACTATGCATTCTCTCCTTACAATGGTTCTCTACCGAGCCTTGTACTCGTACAGAGATGATGAAGGGTATATTTGAATGCAAAGCTAATTACAATATTTTAATATAATTATTATAGGCTTGTTTTAAAGTGTAACGGAACGTTTTTGTTTGCAAGAAGATTGTAGCTTCAGCTATTTTTTTCTATAACTTTTTACGTAAGGAATACTTCAAACATTTTTCTTATGCTTTGAGATTATTTCAAGATCTAAAAGTTTCTTTGAAAAACTGTCGGTCAGTAAAGGTTTTACCTTTAGACTTACTGCAATAGATGATTTCTATGTCATTAGGGTATGCCCCAGTGTTCTTCTGTACCTTGGAACCGCCGTGCCTGCCATTTGGTTCCTGGAGTTGGATCTCATGGCCGGAAGAATGGTTCAGTCTACTCATGACCTCAAAAACTCTACCAGGGAAGACAGCATTTCTGTATTAACTGACCAGGTGCGTAAAGCGCATGTGATTGTCAAAGATACACAAGTAGAGCACAGACCTAGACTGATGTGTATTTCCTGTTTAAAAGGATACTATTATTCTAAAGCAGTTAAACTTACATGAACTTCGTATGCTCTAGCGTTTCGCGATTTTGATCACGTGGACATTCCCTGATTCTTGTTTCTTTCTAGGGAGAGTGTATTTTAAATCTAACTTTCACACCGATTATCTAAAAAAAAAAAGGAGAAATGTTTCCAGACGTGACAGCTTTGCTAGCACCATATTGTATGTTTCAGCTGAAGATATCGCTGGGTCGAGAGGAGTGGTGCAAGATCCTGGAGCAGATGCTGTTGTTGATCCTCATCATAGGTCGCTGGCTTCTCCCGAAAGGGGAGATCACTCGCGAACAGCTCTCTCAGTTGCTTCTTGTTTACATCGGGATGGCAGCGGACATAATAGAGCTATTCGAAGCATTCAAGGCGAGACTATTTTAGCGACAACCGAATTCCCCTTTTATCCCTCCCTCAGGACTGCTTGTGGGGGCGTGGACGGATGTAGGTGTGGGGGTGGAGTAGACGAGTGATCATGAAATGTCATACATGCTATCACTTACTCTGCATTGCTATTTACTCCATTCATCTATTTGTACGATTTTACCACGTCCATCAATCCACATTGCGATTCTTTGATCCATCTTGGGAAATGGAGGGATTAGGTGGAAGGCGGTATGAAAGGGGCAGAACACCTATTTGTTGTAGTGATGATCTCAAGGGGCTAAGATCTCGAAGTACATACTTGCGCGCACACACACACACAAACACACAAACACATCCTGCTTTTTTCTCTCGGGTATTTCACTATCCTTTATACTCCTCAATAGTGTAAAATCCTTATAGTAAACAATCAACCAGCCCACATGTATATGCCCCCATGGTACCTTCCCTATTCCATTGCTCTCCCTGACCCCTGCCATCTTTCTTCGAGCTTATAATAATAAATTTGGTGAGACCAATTAGCTCAAGCAGTAATGGCGCAAGTGATGAGGCTGACCAGTTTTACTGCAGCTTTTGTAAAAGCTTTAATGGAAATAATGGATGACAGCACCTGTAAATATAGCTTTGGTATTGAACAGCAAAGCCTTTAGGCCAGGGCACCACGTGTTGCATTGCATCTGTATGGCTGGCAATGAAAGGTAAATGTCAGAGTGGGTATTTCAGGAGGAAGGAGTGAGGGAAAACTACCTGCTGACCATCATCATCTTGTCGCTATGGACTGCAAGCCTGACCCAGTTTACGTTTGTTGTCACGGCAACCAAGGCCAAGCGGATGCGTCCCGTACTCTTCAAAGATGGCTCCCGGTCAGGAATCAACATCGCGGGAAGATCCTGTTGCCCCACAGAAGTAGGAAAATCTTACACATATCTTACAGATATCAAAGTTTTTATTTAAATGAAGACATGCCGTGTGCGTTTGTTTGTAACTGTGTCTGTGTGTTTGTCGCGTGTGTGCGTGCGTGCACGTTTAGGCAAGCCACGGGACGCGTATGTGAGTATTGCTTAAACTTTGAGTACATGTGTCACAACCTCGTCTGTATGAGTACTTGGGAATGCACCTGCGATTAGACAGTCATTGAACTAAGATTTCTGTTCTTCATGGGGATAAAACGGACACACATAAAAACCTTCTGCGAAGTATTAACGGCTGAAAAGAATACTGTTACTCTCAGCTTCATATCTGGATACATTTAATTTCTGCTTTTAATTTTAAATGTTATTTACGCTGTACCATGATAAACAATTTGCGTAACATTGTAAGCAGCACTCTATGGCGACACATCGGCATGGTGGACTTCGTTATTATGTGGACAAACTCAAGTACTCAAGAAAAAGCAAGATTATTGATCACGCGTAAAACGTCTTTATCATGCCTAAGCATCTGCCAAACCGTTTGTAATCCTATCACGCGTGAAAATAGGTTTATCGTACGTAATGTCACGTGTGTCACGCTCAAACGTCGACGTCTGTCTTCCGCGGACACGCACGTATTGACCCCATGAATGACACCTGTCTGTGCTGTCGCCAGGTCCTGTCCATCCTTATCAGCGTCATGCTGCAGGACGGCCCATTCCTGGTGCTGCGGATGCTCCTCATCTTCCGGTATGATGTGCTCAGCTACACCAACCTATTCTTCACGTCAAAGAACACGCTGGTATTAGTCCTGCAGTTCTACCGCCTCATCGTTCTCTTCACCCAGCGGTCCAGCGACCACCCTGCTACCACCACCATCATCATCAGTAAAGACGACAACGGCGTCCTTGACAGAGACGTTCTGTTCGGATCTGGAGCTGACGTCAGAGTCACGCGGAGCCGCGAGAAGGAGGGAGGAACGGCGAGTGTCAGCGATCCCGTCACTCCCAGCGACTCCTACTACCGCGACGAAGATGATGGAGAAGGAGAGTTGTCGGAGTACGAGGACGACATCATGAATGTGACCGAGTTCAAGGATAAAGAACAAGAAAGCAAACTAACTATGCCTCAGAGGAAAACGCCTACGAGCGTCAGACGACAGTCCTTCAAGCGCCAAAAAGCCGCTGCAGCAGAGTCTCCCCACACCTCCACCGAGCGAGAATGCGACTCCATCGACAACGGCATCTGCAACACCGGGACTCTGACCTCCATGAGCTCGCTGCCACATTCAATGTCCGACGCCGAGGTCCTCTCTATCCACAGAGGCAAAGGCAAAGGTGAAAGGAGAAAGATCAGCTCTGACAGCACCAGGGGAAGCATGAGTGACTCCAGGGAAGATGTTCGAAAAAAGGAAGGCAAACCCAAAGGAATGAGGCGGCAACGGTCAGCTAAAGAGCACTGGAAAAATGTCCAGACCTTCACAAGGGCCATTGCCTTCGTGAACGAAGCAGGAAAACATAAGACGATTGTATTAAAGCCCGTCGAAACCGCGGACAAGCAAACAGTCTACGTTCTCCAGTCCGATTTCAGGACTGGAAAAAAGATATAGGTCTGTTTCAAAACGAGCGTTCTTAACATTTCATTATCTTTTTGTTAAATTTTATAAGGGACATTTGGTTTTTTTTCTCTGTTTAGCATAAAGATTTCATTCATTTTACATGAAATAACATTTGCTCAGGAAAGGATGATATACATTTGGAAAGTGAAAAGTTTAGTTTGAAATTACTGCTGATTAACTACCGTATCAGCTGTTACATTTAAGCTAACTCTCAAACAACGTAGTCATGACAAGAGAAGACGCCTCAGCTGTTTAAATTAGGTACAGTGATGCTTTCTTAAAATTCTTTGATGAGCTAGTAGGCAGCCCAAACACTTGCACTTCAAAACTATTAGTAAACTTAAACAACAATCTAGGAGATAATAATTTGTGTAAGAATGGAGAGCTCTGCATGCAGATCAGATCAATTCTTCTGTAAACACTTCCTTTCATGCCTTTCTTAATTGGAAAAATGTCATCAAACGTTTGAATAAGTTTGGCAAAGTGGATGTGAAAGTTATAGATGGTTTTGGGGCGAACGTTGGTGACAGTGAAACCTCGATGATGACTTCAGCATCAACTTGTTTGTTAATACAATGAGACTTACGAGCGCTAAGAGGTTTGACAATATGGTACTCTGCCCATCGAAAGCATTCTTTAATGTTCCATGCAGTTCATCCTTAAAAAAGACAATTCAGAGTTGCTAATACTTTTGTGGAACTTTTTTTGTTTTGTTCTGGTTTGTTATTTTTTCATTCTAAACTGAAAAGAGATACCCTGTAATTGCAAACTTTCTTGCTACTTTCGAGCTTTACCTTGCTAAACTTTTAAGTGAGATATTGCTACAGAGAACCAACGAGGTGATCAGCGAGTGATCGTCTCTGTTCTGCTGCTTCTTCCTGATGACACATTTTTAAGACCACAGAGTTTTCCATACAATGCTGCACATGTCTTTCATATCGTTTTTCGTAGTTTATAGTTTAGAATCCCTCTCAGAAGAGATTTTTGATATTTTGGAGATCGTCTCATGATGTATTGTGAAGTTTGGACTTATTTGTGGTGTCGCTCTGAAAGTGTCAACTGAATTTTTTTATTTTTGTTTAACAAGTGCCGTTTATTAACGGCGTGTTTCACGTTTAATAGTCGATATATGGTAGAGAGCATCTATATGGTAGAGTGGACTGGCCTATGATTCCAAACGACTGAACACAACTGTGAAAGATGGCTAGAAGATGGTGATCGTATTGTTTGGTGCTCCTAATAATTGATTAGGGGACTGAGGATGGCGAGGATGAGAAGACAATGACGATGATGTTGCGATGTTTTTAAAAATTTTAAAAATGAATTCTCTGATAGTATGTTTTTGTCATAAAATGCTTGCATCCAAGAGAATGTGTAGTAGACAATTTTCCAATTTTTCTGACTCCTTAGCATTAATCCAGTATTCACCACCTGCACCACTCTAAAGCTGAATAACACGAACGATTGCTTGTTGCTGGAAAATGTTGAACTCTTTTCCGAAGCATCTATTATTATTATTATTATTATTACGCTAAATGCGTTTACGAAAACTTGCAAGTGTGTTCGTGCGCGTGTTTATTGTGGCCACAATCAGTCCGTGGCTGGGTGCGTTGTGCGATTGAGTGCATAAAGCCCTGTGCTTCTTTATGTCTGTGTACTACAAATACGCCGCACGTTTGCACTTTGTAAATGTTACGTTTGTATCACGAACCCCTTGGCATTTATGGCGGATAAAGTGCTATTCACGCTGAATACGTGATAAAAGAAATTTTTGCAGAATTCATGATGAAAGAGGGTGATTAGGTCACGCTGGGAGAAAGAGAGAATGTTGGACAAAGGAAACTGTTGATCGGGACGGAGGACCGTTTGTCGATCATTAGTGTCATGAATATATTCTCCCTTTTCTCTAATCTGAGATCCGGGAATGTCGGATTGGAGAGATTGTCTTGAGGATAAAGACCGCAAACTGTTTTAGTAGAGCATCTGAGAAGGAAAAGACAACGACGGCTATGACACTTTTCTTTAGGAAGCTTTTACGAGAGTTGTTCATGCTGATTTTTGTCACTTCTACTAGTCATCTCTTAACTAGTCGTTTAGCGCCATCTTTTATATGCTTTATTTGTTCACGCTGCATGCAATAACAGCGTGCGTCTGTTTAGTATGCGCACTAGAGGAGAGCAGCAATTGCACCGAGTGGACTTTTTGGCGTCTGCTAGACTCTATTCGCATTCTGGTTTTAGCAGCAATAATAGCAAATGTTTAGTACCATAAGAACAGTGCGAGTCCTTCCACAGAATTTTGCAACAAAACAATGGGGAACACGTACTACGCAAAACATGTCATTCATAAAATATCGTCTGTCTGTTCAAGTCGGTCTAACAAACTGCATTGCGTTTACCCTCATTCCAATGATGCTCGTCCTCGAGGTACATAAGCCTACTCTGTATGCCGAGTGGAACTTGTTCCAGATGTATACGAGCCTGTAAGTTTGTTTTTTGACCTGCATGACTGTACTCGAATGTCCTTTGTTCCTGAGGTATGCCAACCCATAAAATCATCATGGCTTCTGTGCATGTCTCTACACAAACGAGATTTTTCCCTGGGGTATTCGGCCTACGAGTTCAACATCTAATCCCATCGTAGGACTTTACCCGAGTGAGGTGTATGAGCCTGTAGGTTCATTATCTAGTCTTTTTTTGTAAACCTGTGCACGAGTAAGCCCTTAGGATAAACGCACCTATGAGTTCCTCATTGTAACGCTCCTAATCTCTTTATATATTACAATTCTTTGGTTGAATGTGTAAATTGTCAGTCATTATTTACTGTTTTCTGCCTCGATAGACAACTAAACGAATTGAGAATATTCTTATACAAATTACGAAGTTTATTGGTTTTGATGTTTGGTTTGCCTACGTAGACAACTAAAAGTGCAATTCTTTTCTTTTTCTGCCTCGCATTCCCTTAGTCAAATAAATTATGTACATATTAGATGAATTTTTAACATTAAAATTCATACTTTATATAAATAAAATCACGATGCAGTTCATTGCAACCAAAAGACATGAGCAATAAAAAATCCACCAAGCGTGGGACAGCTCAGATTTTGTGTACAGCTATTTTGTTTTGTATATTTCACGCAATGTAGTGCTTTTAAGATGAAATGTGAAAGTGTGGTAGTCTGGTTTAGTCTTCCTGTGTATAACTACAATCTATTGTTTAGATCAGGAAGAAGTACAGTTACTCTATTTCAAGTTGAAAGCCCCAGTGTTTTTGACTCGTTTGCACACTACAAAAATCGTCTGTTTTCTAATAGTGTTTCTTCAAAGCACGTTAATTTTGAGCTGTAAGATCGTTATTCAATAAATCTGATGACAGCAACTGATGATTCATCTCTTACTCATTTTCTTGGCTTTTTGTTATATGACAAAAACAGAAAATTACGGAAACTTACTGCAGAACAAGACAAAATGCCACTTTCCAAGGAACCATGCACCGACAGTACAGAAAAGGGGAGTAACTGAATACATACAAAAACTGCAAAGAACCTTGTAAACAAGAACCCAGACACATTTAAGTGAACTTTATTTCATTTTTTTTTTCAGAAAGAAATGCGCTTATAAAGGAAGTCTTTTATTTATGAAGATTTCATTATCTTATAGTGGACAATTCTCTCAAATTTCTGAACTTTACATTAAGCAGTGCAGACTCGATCAATAATATAAGAACATAAGTATACAATTTTGTACGACTATACTTTTAAACATTACCTGTTTGCGCTAGGTCACACATGTCAATAAAAATTGTTCATGTCATGAAGGCCTCACTGAATGATTCCCAGATCTCTAGCAAAAAGAGGTTTGATTCTTGATATTTTGACCCAGGATCAAAATGTAGGATTATCAAGAAATACCACATGAAAATGTGTCTGTAATAGAAGAAAAGAACCAGCAAGCTAAACAAAAGCAGAAACAGTATACTTGTTTACCATGGATATTTTTGAATATTTAGTTAATTCAACAAACAACTAAAGGATAGGGAGAGTAATGGTAAGCATCTCTAAAATATATGACACTTACATAAATTACTAAACTCACTAAAATTACAAAATACCCAGTCATTTATGTTATCAGGTAAACAACCAATAACTCTTCAAATAACATTTTAATTTTAATTGCACTTCTTAGTGTATCTTAGCAAGTGTTCTTTTGTACAATTTATACCTACAATCAGTTTTTAACTGAATTGTTTGTAATTCATATTTGTATGAATACTTACAGGATGAATACTTTCCTCTGTAGGTATTTCACAATACACATCACAACTGGGATCAGAATCAATTAAACCAGGCCACCTGTAATTAAAATGCATACTACATAATTGTAATGATCTCTGCAAAAACATATGGCTTATATACTTTTTTGTAGACACAAGAAACTACATGTGTACAAGAACACCAATAAGAACTTCATTAAAATCTTTAAAATGAATGAAACTTGCCAAGGATATCCATCCCTCAGCCCAGACAACAGAACCTAGGAGATATCTGGTTAAGATGTTCTCTGATTCATCATAATCTTCCTCCTGTTTCTCCCAGTTCTTATCTGAAAGTCAAACACACTGTTTAAATTTATTTTTATCATTATGTCATCTTTCTAATATTATTCAATCATTTAGCTTGTAGGTAAAAATATGGCCACCTCTCTATGCAAAGCAGTTGTAGAATCTTGATTGTAGATTCCTCAAGCTGCCAAGAATGTTACCAAATTATTAAAAATTATAAAGTCACACTGGAAAAAAAGTTACTAACACACAATCATTAACAGCTTTGTGACCATACACTTTTGTTTTGGTGATAGTAGTAAACAGCATGCACTGATAAGACGACATGCAAAGGGGTCTGGTACAAAAGGTAGGAATGAGATGTTTAGAGAAATAGGCAGGACAAATGCCTTCAGAGAAATTAAACAGGGTGAAGATAACTTTTACTCAATGTGAGTTCAACAAATGAACAAATGAAGAAGAGGAGTGACAGTTTTTTTTTTTTTTTTTGCTTTGAGCATCAGAGGTGCAACAGAATTCTGTACTTTCTGAAGTTTGTGAAGTATCAGGTGTGCAGGACAACCTAAAAGGAACTACAGTAATCAAACCTTGATAGAATGAATATGCAGACAAGAAATTTAGCAGTTTATCAAAAGAGAATGGTTCTAAACATCTGAGTTCATTAATCAAAGCCAACTGCAAGTAAAAAAATCTTGAGGGAAAATCAGGACCCACATGTAAAAGTCAAAACTTCATCTCCCACCATGTTTTCATCTTTCACATAAAATCTGAAGGCCTTAACAAGCTGCATATTTCAGTTCACTTGCATTCAAGTTGTTCGCTTTCACTTGAACTTTCAATGACAATTTGATAAAACGATATCAAGAACTCTACTTTCTTCTTCCAAAATATTTCTTAAGTATAAAACCTCACAAAGGAAACTGTCCCATACAGCAATGGGTGTAACCAGAAAATTAATAATAAATTTCAATCTTGTCTTCTATAGTGCTGAAACCCCCACATTATAAAGCAGAATATTCTTCATTTAGTCCAAATGTTTCTGATAACGTGTGATAATTCTTAGTAATTAGAGCTACTTAAAAAATACTTTTCACAATAATTAAAAAATATAAAATGCAGCCAGTTTTCATTCCACTTGTAGAAAAATGTAAGTTTTATAGTCTCCCCATGTGGTTAGATTAGAAACAGCAAGTGAGAGTTTAGCCATGGCTTTAACTTTCTATAGAATTTAAGAGACATCAAGCTACTTATCATACCTAGCTTACTTCTTCAGCAGCTTGTTGTTTTAGAGACAACCAATGTACACTAAAGACTTTTCTGTATCGTCTCTTTTAAAGATGGTGACTTCTTGCTGACTTTGGCTTAATTAAAGATAAAATATTTGTAGAACTTCAACAAACTGTAGAAGTCAAAGTCTAAAACTTTTGCAAGCGCAAATATTGCATTCTGATGGTGCAGCAGTTAAGCACTTGTTACCAAGACAATGAGGATTGTGGATTTTGATCTCACCTTCAACACACACTATTTCTCTCTGGATTCAGCACCTGTCCACAAGGCTGGACTAGCTCATGTTGATTGCTGTAACTGGACAGCAGCAAAGTAAAAGGGTTAAGTAAAGCTTGAGTTTTGTCATAATACAGAAAAATAATTTAAAATATGAACTTTAGCATTAAACAAATGACAAAGGACTATTTTTTTTTTTTTGTGTCGTTCGCCTCTTTTATCACACTTGGAGACCAGCTCGTGATATGAAATTGGTGGTCTACTGTAGAGTCTCCACTGGCCCGTACAGCTTGTTGTGCAGGGTCTCCGACTGTGGCCACGTCCTTTGAGGCACGGAGCCCGGCACTGCACCTGCCTGGCGGATCTTCACAGGGCGAGCACCATTTCTGTCATTACTTTCTCCAAGTGGCATAGGCTGTGTTGCGTGGTGGTGTGGTTATTTCAGAGTGCGCCTTGCGGCCCACCACCTCCGACTTCAGCACTCATGGACCACTCTTTGTCTGGTCTCTACCCTTCGACCTGTCCGACTTGGGTGACCCTGCTAGGAGCTGATGCTCCTGTCGGCATAGCTCTTAGGGTCATCGAGACACGCAAGCCCCCCGACCGCGGCAAGGTGGTGATCCAACAGGTGGACAAAGGACTATAAGTATGCTAAAAACAATTAAACAGTAATAAAATTAGAATAAAACATTTTTGTCTTTGAAAAAAGCAAATGAAAAGTAAATAAAAGGGGAAAAGTAAAAGTATGCACAAAGAAGAGGATAAACCAGGTGCATTTGTTAACTTGACACGAGGACAAAGAACATTACATACTAGCATCAAAAAATTTAAGCTGCTTTGGAGCAAATTTTTCATGTCTAGAGCCTTCTTTGGCTATTGAATTAAAGGTGTGACTTTCTATTTCACCATCACTTCCATCAAGTGTGTTTTAATTATCCTGCTGAAACTCATCAGGGCTTTAAAAATATAAACAAATAGAACAAAAAGGTTATCTTTAACTTGTAACACGATTTTAAGTGCTAAAAATGGAAATAAAAATCGTTGCAGACAATTTAAAATTTGCATAAATTGCCAACAGAGAAGGGATTAGCACATTTAAAAGCACCAAAATTACATGCACAGAAACAATGGGAAACTACTGGTGCTATCTGAGAGCTTTTAAATGGTGCTCATTAATGTGTAGTACCTGTGATTCTTCTACTTTATAAAAGTAATTTTGTCCTGGTTCTTTTATAATAATCAAATAATCCTCATAGCCATACCCCAATATCAACTAACTTCCTCTATCATTTTCTTTTAACTAACCAGCTTTCAAACGCTAAAGTGTTTACATTTCAGAGATAGAAGCGAGTTCACATGCACAAAAAGTTAATAGTATGGGTATGTACATACAGAAGCACTCTAGCTGTTTTTAAACTTACAGTTATAAACATGTAAACATTTTACCTTTCCCAGTGGTCAACATCAAGATAGATATTGTGCAGCCTGTTTGCCCATAAATATTCACTTAAAGTTGATATCTCATCTTTCTCACTGGTTTTATTATTTTCTTGATTATAATTTACAGGATATTCCTGGTTTTCCTCTTCAAAGAAATCATCCTTTTGTTGTGACTTAGATTCAGAAGTTGAACAATATGCTATGTCTCCTGCTATTTACAAACAAAAGTGAGCAATCTATATTTTAAAAATGTAAGAACTAATGGAACGTTAGAAACATTATACCAAAGACAACAAACATCACCTATCTTTATAATTAGAAAATAATATTAACATATAAATAATGCAAACTTTCGAAATATCTGTGTTTATGGTTGTGACTGATACATATGCAAATCCACTGCCCTTATTACCTTTTGATCTGGTCAGTAATACACTGAATGGTGGCCATCTCCAGAGCTATATATGTTGTGTTTTAATTTGTGCATGAAACATGTTCCTAATCTAGCGGCTTTTCTGACATGCCTGAATGGTCAATGGAAGTGTTTTTTAAGAGAATTTCATGAGCAGCATTTAAGCACTGAAGGTTTGCAAAGATATGAAAAAGCTTGTCACATAATAAGTGCCAAACCAACTTAAATAAAAATAAATACTAAAATTAGCAAGAAAATTATTTTCAAGTAATTTTCATACCCCGTTTCTCTGTTCTTTTGTTCCTCTGAATTATTTTCACTAATATGAACAGCATTTTTTCCACTTTTTGTCTTTTGAAGAACTGCATCCAAAAGAGCTTCATAGTCTGTATCACTCATGGGAGCGGAATTCTTCTTTTTTCCACATTTTCTTAATGCGTTGTTTTTTGTGTGCTGAAAGCATGTGGTTTCAATGACTTTCATTTATTTAAAATGCTGACAAGGATTTTTATATCGCAAATTAAGCTGCATGCATTAATCATAATTCATAACCAAAACTAGTTACTTCAAAACATTAAATTGTCCTAAATGTTTTACTGTTGCATTTTGCTTGTTGATTTATGAGGACATGGACTGATACAGGATTAACTTACAATAACACAGGATAAAGAAATCTTAGGGTTCACTTAATTTTATTCTATTTAAAAATAAAGTGATTTATCAAAACATATACAAAAGGAAAGGAGTAAAAAGAACAAGGTGTCTGATAGTTGCTTGTGCGACATGAAGCACCCAAAATTATTCATATCTTCAAGATCCTGATTAGATTTTGCTTCAATTTTGCTTCAATATGAAGTCAGTGAAATCAAATAGTTTCTGGTTTATTACTAAACTTTTAAGACATTTCCAAGGTTTTGATGATTTTATTTGGTTTAAATAAAAATTCAAAGTTTTTCAACATGTTTTACTCACAAAACTACCCCCTGAGATTGTCTTAATGATTATCTGACAAGCATCTGGCTGTTTCTATGATAAAGATGAACATAAAATCACGGATGCAGAGATAGCACTACACAGTTATAGATTGGGACAGCTGTCTTCTAATTATAATAAAAACATGTATGCAGCACACATTAACAAAATATTAATAAAAATATAGAAACATTTAGTTTGAAACATGAGGGAAGAGGTAGGAAAAGTGGGTGACATAAGATGGCTACTAGCTGGATGTGTTTCTACTTCTTCGAATGTTCAGGCAAGAACTCAAGAGGCCTTGCCAAAAGTCTGCCATGCACTGGAAGGATTTTTCTTTATCAGTTTGTCAGCTGACCATTTGTTTGCTGTTAGTTTCTAGTGGGTCCTGCAGGAAATGTACCACTGTTGCTGAAGTCATGCCACAGTGGCACACTGAGGACTCTAGAAAAAATAGGAAACTTGAAGTACATATAATGTCTGCAATTAGAGTAACTATCCACATCTTTATGACGGTCACCTGATCTTCTTGTGTATGCTGTAGTAAGGTTCTTTGCTGCTGGAGCTACCTTTGGTTGGCTTTGATTACCATCTTAGCCTGAACAACCAGGAGATGTTACTTGGGCCAGTTTTTCTCCATTCTGTGCCAATTGTCAGCAAGAGATAATGCTATGAGAGGAGATCTGTTGCAGGCAACTCAGGACTGATAAAGGGTAGATCATCAGAAAAGATGACAACTTTATTTTGGATCTTGTCCATGTTGTCACAGTACATCTGTGCTGCAGTCTACAGTACCCCATCTTTGACCTTAAAGCTTGTAGAGCATGTTTCTCAAGTGTTTCACCATGTTAGTGCTGAACTTTGACTCCACACCCTCCATTTATGGTGATCTCTTCAGCTGAACAGAACTGGGTTGTAAGGTCAGCCTTGTAAACCTTAGTGGTCACTGTGCAAAATTATATGCAAAAAGATCTTTATTTACCCATTTGTATGTGTGTGTGCACATATTAGTACAGTACATGTCTTTGTAGAAGATGTTTTGAAACATTTTCATTTTTCTTTCAAATGCTTGAGGATATTAAAAAAAAAAATGTAGCACTGATTGTCTTTCCTAGAACTTATTGTCATAAATCTCAGTCACTGTATTACAGAAACTGAGCTTAACTCTTTTGTTTGGTCTCAAAATGTGTAATTAATGTAAGATTAAATATCTCCTTGTTTACTCCATTAAGCATGTTTCATGCAACAAAGAAGAAAAAAATCCTAGCTTGTGATTCATATAGATATCAACTCCCTTAAAAATTGTTTGAAAGTCTTCTGAAGAAAGTCGATTAACCATTCAATGCAATTCTGCTATTTTATTATTTTTAAGTTTAATTAAGCTCTCACATAAAGGGTTGGTTAAATATTAAAACAGTTTCAATCATCCCGAATACAATACAAGCGTGCATTTTAAATGTATTAATTTACTCTTTTTTTTCCCCCTTCCTTTACCAGTGTCTTGTTTATTCATATTTTGCGCCACACAATATATCACATCACAGGCTCTAAGGAAAAATCTGTTTAGTTGACAAAGAACACTAGCAAACAATTACATTTGTCAATGAAGTAATAAAATCTATTCTTTAAGTAAAACTGAATAAAGAATTTTAATATTCAACACAATATTTGGTACGAAAAAGCAATGTGGAAGGCAAATGTTGAGATTTTTCCGCTACACCTACCCGGTAACAGACGAAACATAAACTTCCGGTGACAAATATCCCACAGTCCTGTGCCATACATGCGCAATACATTCGCCTTGTGCGAGTTCGTGGACGAAGTCGTACGATAAAGCTGAGCTAGGTAAAGACATTATTTTCCTAAAACAGCTTGATTTGCTTGCTCTTAGTGTGTTCATAAGTGTTTATTATGTGGATTTCATTCCTTAAAAAATGTGTCTGAAATATATGAAAGGCTTTAAAGATCATATGTTTATGTTTGGAACTGTTGAAAGTCCTGATTACCGCTAGGTGGCGTTGAACACATATATACGTTCTTCTATCGTTCCTTCGTTCTGTCTATGCGCATGTCACTTACAGGGACTCCAATGTTTTTAAACGCCTAGCTCGTATGCGACGGGCACGACATTATTACAGAATATATATATATTAAATTAGTAAAACAAAATTCAATCCTTTTCAGGATCAGTAAATCATCAGGCATGGAAAGGGAAATGGAACGAGGAACAGCTACTTTAGCTGGAAGAGGGAGAGCTGGTTTGAGCATTAAAGATCGGCTGAAAAGGCGAGCAGCGAGTTTTTCATTTTCTGGGACAAAGTCAGAAGGACACAAGTTGCAGCATTTTAGGAAAAGACGGTTTTTGTTTGACAAGCAAAATGGAAATTCACAGAGCGAGGTTTTCTCTAACTTTAAACGTTACCGCCTCGGGTCGATGGATAGAGGTCAAGAAAAGATTGTGCTGCCGACAAAGTTTTTGCTGGGAGGAAATATTAATGACCCACTGAATCTCAACAGTTTAAATGACGAAGAAATCAACAGAGTTCTGAATGAGAAAACACCCCAGAGTTCTCCCATACGAATACCTGCACATCGACTTAGCATTGAAGTGAAGATACCTGTGAATATTCATGATCCGCTAAACCTTTTAGGAGATGATAATGCTGAACCAATTGTAAGGCAGTTTCGAAAACGCAAAAGACACAGACCAAAAAAGAGAGACCAGAGCGTTTCATCAGGTGTGTCGAGTGCAAATGTTAATCAGGAGAAACATGGTAATACAAAAGATGCCATACTAGAAGCCCTAAAAATTGATGTAGAGCCTTCTGAAGAGCAAGACACAAGCTTGTCTGATTGTGATCCACAACCTTCATCTGCTGAAAAACCACAGCAAGCTAGTTCTTCAAAATTAACTAAAATTGTGTCACCTGTTATCAGACAAAGCCCCAAAATTAAAAAGCGACGAAGGACAATTAGTGAGTGTGCATCAAGTACTCACACTGAAACCTCCAGAGCTCTGTTCCGCAGATCCAGTAGTCCTGAAGCATTGAGAAATGTCACCCCAAGGAAATTTAAACGACAGACCAGTGGTTCATCAGTTGCTAGTAAACCGAAGGCTTCCCAAGAAACAGTGGCACCATCTCCCCCTAAAAAATTTGCAAAAAAGCCTCATTTTATCCATGGCAACTACAATAGATACTATGGCTATAGAAATCCCCAGATGGAAATAGATCATCGGCTGACAAAACTAAAACCTGAATGGTTTGAAGGTAAGGATGTGCTTGACATTGGATGTAATGTGGGACATATCACTTTGGCCATTGCCCAGAATTTTCACCCTAAGAAAATTGTAGGGACTGACATTGATCACAACCTGATCAGGGCAGCACGACACAACATCCGTAACTACTTGTCTAAAAAACATGGTGATGTTTCATATCCATCATCAAGCACCATCAATTATGGTCCTATTGAAGCACCACCTATTGCAGACAATAGGCAAGGCTTTCCCCGCAATGTCATTTTCATGCAAGTGAGTACTTCCTGTTTGTTTGCCTCATTAAGAATTTTAGTTCTTTTCTCATTTGCTTTGGATTTATTCTAAACTGCTTCTGCTAGCCATCATTCATAATACATTCACAACAATACATACACTTCAAGCAAAATTTAAGTTTAGTTGCTGTGTGGTTTATTATCTTTATTATTAAGTTATTAAATAAATTTGTTTATACATTTTTTAATCATGCCTGGTATTCTTGTAAGAGACTTTTCATGATGACTTATGTGTAACATTTTGTATTTTAGATTTGTTCTTATTTTTTAGCATTAAATTATATAAGATATAGTGTCTTAAGTCAAACAGCTAGACCAAATGAATGACATAAAATATATTTAAAATATTAAAAGATGGATAGCTGTATAAGTCACTAACAAGTAACGAGATAATTCTATACTTCATAGTCCAAGAAAGTTGAGAGAAAGAGCATAAGTCAACCAAGACTCAGATCATAAGACTTTTTTTCACTGATGTGCTGTGTAAAATTTTTCAGAGCAATTATGTGCTGGAAAAGGATGAACAGCTAGAGTTTGTTCATGAAGAGTATGATACCATATTAGCACTTAGTCTCACCAAATGGCTTCATCTAAACTATGGTGATGCTGGACTGAAGCGTGCATTTCATCGCATGTACCGTCAGCTGCGTCCAGGTGGCAGGCTAATCCTTGAACCACAGCCATGGGCATCATACCGGAAAAGGAAAAAACTCACTGCAAGTATCAAGTGTTAAATATATGTGTGCATGTGTATAGAATGCTTGTGCGACTATGTGTTTGTGCACGTAACAGTAATACTGACATTGCCATTTGCATTTTTAAAAAGTCACAATAAAATTGACTAAATCCAGCTTTTCATTGTAGCATTTGTTACATTGGTATTTTATTTTCTATGTATACATCAAGGAATAAAACATAATTATATTTAATTACTTATATTATTTTACATGCTGTTTTACAGGAAACCATCTACAAAAACTATTGCAGCATTGAATTACGTCCAGAACAATTCAGGCACTACCTTCTTTATGAGATTGGTTTTTCCAAGTGTGAGGTCATTGATGTGCCATTTAACAGGTCAAATGGTAAGAATTCATAATAGCTAACAGCTAATAAATTTATCAGATATACATTGGTTTATGTGCTCAGAACACTTTTTAGTTAGAAATGACTCCCATGTTCTTATACCTGACATTGTATAAACTTAATGCATTTGTTTACCAGAAGTTATCTCACTCTATTTCTTTAATGGAAAGACCACATTTATTCTTCAGGGAAAGAGTGAGTGAATGAAGCACTGACTTAAGTGTTTGCATATGATTTACTTTGATTTCTTCATTTATTGTGTCATCTGCAAGGAATAGTTGTAAAAAAAATGTGATTTGTTTTCTGTGGCTGAAGTGATGATCACCTTTTTGTAGTTTCATGTAACATTGCTTAATATTCTCGAGATTTCTCCATATATTCTCAGTTTCCTCCTGATGTCACTAACCCTTGTTCTCTGGAGTTATTACCGTTAAATCTGCAGTGATCACCTTTTACTGCTGAAATACATCGTGTCTTCACATTGTTCCTCATTCTACATCTTTGTGACTCTCTGGGATCTTGTTCAGTGCAGTGAGCTTGTCTTTTGGCTGAGATATTGCACTTTCTAATTTCTAACTTATTGCTATATTAACAGTCACACTAAAAGTAATGAAAAAATATTATAAAAGACATCAAACAATGGAGCAGTTATGCATAATTTATTAACAAGTTGTACTTGATTGTTGGGGTTCATAAATCCAAACTCACATAAAAATATGACCTGGTGAATCTCAAAATTAAGAAGTACCATATGCTCTTCTTCTAGCTCGAACAATATTTGTAAAGTGCATTAAGTCTACCGTACAATGGAAAAATGCGCTATATAAATCTCCATTATTACTCTGTACATGTGCAAAGTGCCATTTCACAGAATTTTCTCAGGTATGTTAGGGCAGGATTCGCAACAATGGAAAAAAATATCAGGGAAAATTGTCCACTACTATGCTGGCTGACTACTGCTGCACTTCACAGAGATGCTCCTGAACAGCTGTACAAGAGACAAACAAATCTTAGACATAGTCTGTGAATTGAATTTTTGCAGGTGTTAACATTTACTTTTAACGTGCGTTTCGTCATATACACAATAATTATTGCAGATTACAAAATAACAAGAGCCAATTTTGCATTTAGTTTGTCATAGTCGTGTTGAGCACATAAAAAATGATAAGAAATGACTAATTTTATTTCAAGCACCTAAAGTTTATTTTTATTTTAAATTACTAAAGCTATAACTTTTGTATTATTTTGTGAACTACTGTAGCTTTGTCAGGAACTATAAAACCTCTTCATTGTCCTTGCTACCAGACTACTAAAATACTGGCCATGGGAATGGAGACCCATTACCTGTTCTAATGGAGTACTTGGAACAGCTTGTCCTTGGTTTGAAGGAAGAAAAATGTATTATCATCTGGATCATAGTTATGAAGCAGAGGTTAATGTTACATCAGGGTTATCTATAGACTGGAAGCATTGCAAGGTCCTGAAATTGGAGATAGGCACAGACCTAAAAGGCATGCTGGAAGTATAGAGGTCCTTGTCTTGCAGCAACAAAGAAATCTCTGGGATCTGTTGATTTTAGCTGGCATGCAACCTTCTGTCTATGTCTGTTGCTATAGTGGTCAGAATTACACAGTAAATAGCCTGAGTTATATGCAGTTAGTTGATTTATTGCAAGCACATATTAAATAGAAGTGAACTCAAAGAGTGCGACCAACAGCACAACCGACTCTCATACCAACATCACCATAAATGGAAGTGGAGTGGACAAAGTTGAGGCTTTCAGGAGTCTTGGTTTAGCCCTCACAAAAAATAGTGGATAAACAGCAGGGTTTATGTTGTGCAGACAACAGTAGTAATGATTTTAAAAAAATCAAACAAACCAGAATACAGAGAATAAGTTTCCTGACCAAAAGTCTACCAGTACGATAATCTGGTGATGATCCTTCTGTGTGCCTGTGAAAGCTGGTCCCTGCCAGCTAATCTTGATTAAAAAATTGGACTATGACAGGCCACCAAAGACCACTGGACTCTTTATTGACTGTTGATTATCTTTATCTGCAGCAAAGTAGACACTCTAAGTAGTCCCTAAGAGCCACATTTCGCATCATCAAAATGAATAACTGTCATCGTTTTGCCATATGATAAAGATACATCACAACAGTCTTGCAAGGTATGGTAGAAAGAAACAGCAAGGTAGCAGGCATTACAAAAACTGATTGGAAAACTTCAGAAAGTGGATCTGTATGAATGCCTTCACCCTGCTGTGCCTAGTTAAAGACAGACCAGATATAAGAGTCTTGTTGGCTGCTTTGTCTTTTATTTCCTTCTTACAACCACATAGGTTAGGGGACAAAACTTAATAAATAAGGTCTAGTAATTTCAGATGAGAGGTTTTCTTGAATAAAGATGTCTTTTCAACATGTTAAGCCAGCCAGATCATTCCAGTTAAAACTGGTGTGAAAGAGATTTACAGGCAAGAATTGTTTTGCCATGCTTGTAATAAAAGTGGGTCATTAAATCTGTCATATGTTGTCATATAATTTACTTGAATATGATGGATTTTCAATATTAATATTTAAATGGATCTTTTATCCATGGTATTTCTGTGATATTATTTCAAACTGAGCTTGTTTCTTTGATAAATAAAGCCACCCTTAATCACAATAGCTTAAAATTTATCTGTTTGGCATGTTGATGAAATGGCAAAATGTTTAGAAACAATTCATGTCTTAAATTGCATATATATTGTTCCTTATCTTTTGGCAGGGTTCAGGCGACCTTTGCTTCTGTTTACAAAAACAGAAACGCAATATAACAGCCCAGCAATGTTTGGCTTTGTGACGCCAGTCAGCACTCCTATGCCCTCTACATTTCATGTAGACACTAGTGAACAGCCTCATGATGACTACTGCTCCAGCAGAAGTTTTACGCCATCAAAGTGTTCCACCTGCATCTCAGGCAGCTGCACACCATGCTCCTATGTAGCAAGCCCTTACATAGCAGATTTTGGATTGGGCGCTGACTCTGAGCAAGTGCCAAATGAGTCGGAGGCAAGCAACACTGCTTCTGAAGTGACTTTATCCACAGGTTCTACAAATGTTGTTTTCCAGAAGGATGAGTCAGTATCAAAGGACTCTGCATTGACAGAAAATGCTTATGACAAACGATCTTCTGGTTCTGAAGAAGGAAAGGGCATGCAGGATACTGGACATCTTTGCAAGTCGTCTTCCTCTGCCCACTGCAAGGATGGTAGCAGTTCTTCACAGTCAAGTGTGGTGCTGACAGACTGCAACATCTTGGTCGCAGGCAGCGCTGCTGCCATTGCTGACACAATTAGTGACACAAATGAGCTTGGGGATTCAGTTTCTGGTGACATTTGCTGAAAAAGTGCAGGTGCCTTGAGAAAATAATATAGTGTTGTTTTTTTTTTTAAATGTGATGCAGAGAATGATTGGATATAAAGAGAGTTGTTTCTCTTTGTAATTCATGGTCATTTCAAGGACAAGACTGTGGCTTGGATTAGAAGTAATGTTTACTTTTTGCACTCTTGGCTGTCTCAGTGTTATTCAAAACTGGTTTCCACTCGTATAAAGACTGATGGGTTTGATGACAGTCATTGATGGGCAGCATTTGTTTACTTTGTATGGGCTTTGTAATAGCAGATTCATACTTCTTGTCACTTGAGTTTCCTAGGTTTTTTTTTTTTTTTTTTTTGACTGGCATTTTCTCTTGCTATCCCTTGCCCATTTTGTGTGTAAGAGAGAGAGAGAGCTACAACTTACTTTTCTATTCTTTGAAAAAAAGCTTTTGTTGAATCTTCTCCTTGTTGTGTTAAATAGTCACGTGTGCGCATGCACACAAACAAGGAGGGCACCGGTATGCAAGGATGACTACTAGCCATTCGCTTAGATCACCAACATTTTTTAAACAGTGTTTTTCCTACACTTTAAAATGCGATTTGCAAATAGTGCAGATCTGACTGACAGCAGAAAATAAAGTTATTCATGGCAAAGTCTGCATTGACATTTTGTTCCAGCTAGGTGTATCCTGTTTCCTTTTTTTATTTAAAAACCACATTTCCAGTTGTTTTTTTTTACATGATCTAATTTGAGCAGTTATTAAGAAAAGTCTAGTTTTAATCTGCATCTGTGTTGTTTCCAAAGATTTTATCTAAAATTGTTGTTTTCTTGCCCAAGGCAAAATACTCTTGAACATATTTGCTCCTTCTGTGCTACCACAATTTAAACTTTTTGTTATATTTCACTGTTAATAAGCAGCTGCCACAGGCATAAATTTGTCTCTGGTTTGCATTCATGGAAGTATGGATCATACTTCTACACACCGAAAAATAAAGACAAAAGTTGTTCTTTCCTTATCTTTTTTTATTTATTTGTGTCTTATCTTTTATTTCACTTCTGCTGTTTTACAGGATCTGGAATTGTTAAAAGTGCATCAGATTATTTGAAAAACAAATGAAATTGTCCTGGAAATTTTGACAAAACGTGCAGAAGGAAAAGATTTGAAAAAAAAATATTACCTTGTCAACTTAAGAATACTGCAAAGTATATTTTCAAAAATTAAACTTTCCTTCACATGATAAGTTATTATAATTTTTTATAAACTCCTTCAAATATGGTGGTAATACTTGCAATGGTCATTTTTACAGTCTACTAGGTGAAAATGTAAAATGAATACACTACTGTTCAGTGTTGCATGCATACAGGTCAAATCATTTTTAAAAACATCAGGGAAAGGGAAGCCACTGTCTTGAAAAATGCTATGGACGGAAAAAAAATTATTCATCAAATTTGATTCACAACTGTTGTGCAATCACAGGAATGCTATAGTATAAGGCATTTTGAATTATCAAGAATTTCTAATACAAGTATCTATTTTTAAAATCTTAAGAGGTTTTACAAGTTTCAGCAGATCTTGTATATTTGAAGTGAACAAATTCAGAAATAGTTAAGAAAACATGGTTTATCTTTTTCCCTTATATGGGTCATACGAGGTCATAAACTATCTGTGTGTGCTTGTTCCATTAGAGATCAGCTGATGTGTTTCTGTTCTAAGTGCAATCTGTAGTTGTCGTGCATTTTCCACATTTCATGATCATTATGTAATAAGTAATGTTAAAATAGTCCAAGAATGCTACTTTTTTAACGTACTAGCTTTGGCTGTCACCTAATATTGACATTTTAGCTTATTGCCTGCCATAGCTATAGACATCTTTGAAATAAAATTCAGTATATTGTGGAAAATTAGAAACAGAGAAAACATACACATTAGATGAAGAACTTTTCAGTCATCTACCAGAGAAGCAAATGGTCCACCTTTTGAAACAGCATGTAAGCCTCTTTGAAAAGATGTAGCACATAATTGTTTTGTTTTTTGGAGACACAAAACTTACTTTCAATTTTGTCCGAGCAAGTAATTTCAGATGCATACAGTAATCAGTGGACTGATAATCACTTTCTTAATAAAAACTTTTATCATCAGCTATAAAAGGTTTATATATGTGTGTGTGTGTTTTAATGAATGTGAAAGATGATTCCATCTAGGTTCTTTTGATTTACAAAAGAGTGTATATTGTCTATCTCACGTTTGCAGATAAAATGGGATAAAATGTTGTGAAAGTTTACTTTTGTTGAACTGTGCACTTTTCTGGAAAAAAATTCTATTTTTATCCTTTTCAGTCAGTGTATGTTCACCAACATGCATGGAACATGCATCCATGCATGCACACTCTTAGACAAATAATGACAACTCTTTACCACAGAGAAAAGTGTTAGTCCTTCTACAGATTAGGAATATACAAAAATAATCCTCATAAAATCTAGCACGTGCATATTGCTGAAGATCTGTGAAGGATGTTTATGTAAGTAATTAATACTAGACTTTGAATGGGAGTGGATTAAGATTTCATTTTCTCTCACAATTGAAAATCTGTACATTAATGATTGACATTTAGGTTTCTATTATTTGTAGTTGTGCATTCATTTTTTTCCAATATCATACAATGATTCTTATTTACTGATTCAGTTTAATGAATCTCACCCTACTCCCTTCTGAAAAATACATGTACAGTCCCATCTCCATTTAACTGCTATCACATAGCATTTCTGTGTTTAGTCATAGAATGTTGTTTAAGCATTCTGCGGTTACCTCAAGTTTTCCTTTTACAGAATGGCATTTTCATGGGCATTATAAGTTTGTAGTCGGACCTCGATAAGTCGAACTCAAAGGGACCCGAAAAGAAATTCGACTTACGGAGTTTTCGAGTTAGGGAAAATGGCGTAATAGGCGCAGGTATTTGGCCTGGAACTAACAATTAATTCAATATAGGGAGGTTTTTGACTTAGGTAAGGTCGACTCATCGAGGTCAGACTTAAAGCAAAATCAAAATATTGTGTTTTTGTAATTTTCATAGTTACTGTGTTTAGTTAAACAACAAATATGTGCTGAAAAAGTAGATCAATGATCATGTTGCTGCTGAAAATCTTGTGCTTGGTTTAACACTGCATTTATTTGCCAGATAAAAGGATGCTAGGAATAGTGAATGAGTTTACTGCTCATCTGCTTCTAGACTTCGAGATGCTTGGATTTGTGTAACATCAGTCACCACTGACAGTTTATAAAATAAAAACAATGGTACATCAAAATGAAATAGAAGGGTAGTATGGTTATTTTCAGATATTTTCAAAATCTCTTTTTGAAGGTAAGCAATTTTTGCATTATTCATAGGAATAATGTAAATACACCAAATTTTACTAGATCCCACTACTACTTATCCGTTAAAGAAAGCTATCAGCAGCTCCTTTATATGCATGAACACGGACACATATAAATGCATTTATGTATTCACATGTTTTTATACGTAGACATATGCATACAAATTATTAAAGTTACATTTAGGAAGAATCCATATTGGTCATTCACCACTTTTCCCTATACAGTCCATACATTTGTGTTATTTAAAAACTAAAATGGCCAGTTCGATTGTAGAGAATCTAAACCTTTTAAATTTGTAATTTAAATGGGAAAATCAATTTGATATCAGGCTTTCTCTTAAAATGTTTAGTTTAGCAGAGATGAACATTAAAAGTGGCATTAGACGTTACACGCATGTAGGCAAGAAATGGCCATTGTATCTGTAATCTTTCTATATTCTTGGGTTTGGTAAGGTTGGTTTAAAGAGTGTTTCAAGTGACATAGTGAATACACTGATGCTGGCGACATCTAGAAAACAATCTACAAACAGATTGAATTTAAATTGCCATTCAGAAGTCACATTCATGTTTATCTGCTTGGTATGTTACTGTGCTTTTATTTTGCTTTGATAACTGTGGGATGCATGGGAGGTAATAAGTACAAACTTGCAGTATTATTGTACAGTGATGCTTCTTGCTTTCTCTATGCAACGGTAGATGTTACCCCTCTTGATCCATTAAAAGTTGACATGATCATGCTGTTTTCGACTTGTTTGTGCTTATGATTAAATTGTAACTGCTTGGTAGAAGCAGTTAATGGAAGTCATGGGGAGGCATGAATACATGCAGTAACTGACAAGGTGTGAGACTGAAGCCTTTTTTAAGTGTAGGTAAACAAGTCTAGCATGATAAATTTGGTCGTCTCCCATGTTTGCCAACAAGGTCTGCTGTAGTACCTCAAGGGTGCCCTGAAATGCCCAACAGTCTTTTGTCGGGTAAGGAGGCAAACTAGACAAGCGGGTGCACCAGATAGGTGACCGTGCTTCATGAATTGTATTCATGAATTGTACACTCAAGACAGATAATTTCAGTCAAGTTGATTATGTTTGCCTGCTTTTGTTCCTTTGTCCACCTTACCCTGGCCTCCTTCCAGTGAACCCTGCAGAGCAGTCTTACAGTGATATTCCAGGTCACTTGGCAAAACCAGACAAGCTCATCATGCTGCATGGTTTAGAGCTGCTAGGAATTTAGTAACTACTTTAAGCATGTTCATTGACCCTGTGTTCTTTCTAAAAGACCCGGAGCAATTACTTTAAGCACTTGCCTAGAATACCTTAATTTTATATATATATATCAGAAGGCGGAGTCCAGGTCTCGGGATCAGCAGAGCAGGTTGGGAGCTATAAAAATACTGCATCGTAGATCGAAGCACTTTCTCGCCAAAACCCATCTGCAGAAAACACCGTGGTATCCAGTAGTGTAAAAGACAATCAGTGGTTTGCAACCATTGCAGTGAGAATCAAAAGGTCAACGATTCAGATCTCGGCCTGTGGCACAGCTTTTCTAATGATTTATAAATACGCAAACACAAATAATACAAGTGTTTAATAGCGTACAGTCACTACCTCTTTAGAGTCGTCGTTGACAAATACGATAAATTAACAAACTTTTCCCTTTTAAAATATAAAAGATAATTGTTTTGGAAATAGTGATAGAAAAGTATCAATTAAATTGTCAGGTGCAAACATTTTTATTGGCATCCTTAAAGCGTTCAACTTCGTCATAGTCTCACTTTGTTCAAGTAGGCGACACAGGTTTTATGACGTATGAAACTTTGTGGTCACGTGATACACGCAATCTTGACGCCATATTGTTTCTTACAATGGCACCCGGTCCTTAGTAGAATGTGAGTCACAGAGAATCAATTTACATTTAGCTGTGGACGGGTGTATTCCTTTGTTTCAGTCCGCCTGGTTTACTTTTATTTGATTTTTATAGAACATCGTCTGACTAAAAACAGTGTAGGTAAGTTCATAGCGAGAACCAATAGATAACGTTAGCTTCTGAAGCAAACGTACGTCAAGTTTGACTGCACGATTCGATCTTTGTTAGTGATGGCCCCCAGACAATGAATGATAGCGACATATGGTGACCAACGTTCTCCATGACAAAAAGATAGCATAAGTGTTACATAAAAAAAATAAAATTTCAGCCATGCTTGCCTGTGTAAATTCTTTGATTCGCGTTTTATCTTAAATTTAGTTACACTGACGTTTTTGTTGTCTGCTCGGTGAACGAAAACTGAGCGTTTAGTGGGTCACGGGGATGCTTGGTAACCGTTAATGCTTTGTCTTGATGGCAGATTTTAACCTCTAAGTTACTTAGTTGTTTTCTGATTCTTATAGCTTATCTTAACCCTAGCATTACTTTTAAAGAAAGAGAGTGGAGATAATGTTGTTTTTATTATGCTGTCCGTGAGACACAGTATATTGTGACGTCGCTTTGTTTAGAGTACTTGAGCGGATTTCGTAGGCTGATGGGATAGTCTTTTTTTTTTAACAGTTGGTGACATTACTTACACAGTAGTATATTACTAGATTATTGTCTTAGAAGTTATTGTAACAGTAGTAGTAGCTGTTTTAAATTTTTATTTTTATCTAATGGTTAACCTGTGGTTTGTTTTGTTTGCTTAGTGAGGCATCTCCAGTTGGACAAGGACATCTGACGATTCAACTTCAGTTTGTACCAACATTTGTCATCTGCAGTGGCACAATGCAAGTATATGCATTTTAAAATGAAACTGAAGAAGCGTGGTAGAAGTTGATATATATGTCATAACTACTGGCATACACATGGTTTCTTAAAAAGATGACTAGTGTTTGTAATTGTAAAAACAGTTTTGAAATAAGGTTTGCTGTGTTTTTTTTAAAATCAGAAGCTAAATTTTAGATTTTAAGCATTCCTGCATGTAGAGAAAGGATTTTATTTCATTTCTTACTTCCTGATTGAAAAAATACCAAGTCATATCAAGTGAATTATAATTCAAGTTTCTATTAGTGATATAAATAATATTTGAAAGACTTGTGAGCTGTAGATACTTTATTACATATTGCTTATATATCTTAAGGACTTTCGTAGGTCAGTCCATAAGTGGTACTATAACTGATACAAACAATGGACTTCTGTTATAGACTTAAAGATATATACTGTTGGAAGTGAAAGATGAAACCAAAAATCTAGTGTCATAACCATTAATGAACAGTAGTTGCTTGAAACTGAGAAACCAAATATTGATGAGTCACATATTTTCAAAATAAAATGTTCTAAAATTTAATATAAATTTTACTGCAGGATTTAATTATGTCGTATTTGTATATTGTAATTGTACATATGCATATTTTAAAATACCTCTTTCTAAGCATGCATACGTGGGAGTTTCATGTGATAACAGTCACATACATAGAGATAAACATGGATGTGTGCACACACACAATTTCTTAGAAGTAAACATCTCATTGCTTTGTGGCTTTTTTTTGTTGTTGTTGGTTTTTTTTACTTAAAGTATAAAAACAAAATACTAGAAATACTAAGCTTTTTTGTGGGGAGAATGGGGATGGACTTGGTATGGCTTTCAGTTCTGTAATAACCCTTGTCCTTGTGTCCATGGGAATAGATCTCTGCATGCAGCATGGTAGAGCTACATTTCTACCAGTAAGTGATAGTTACCTTGAAACCTAAGCAGTAGATTTTTTCTTTATATGGCTTTTAGTAATTATAGTTATAACCCCCCATAAGTTTGTGATTAGACTTTATATATTTTCTGGCTTTTTTAAATGCATATAGTGGAGCTATATTTCTACGTATGAGTGATAGCTACAAGAACTGAACTTTGCAGTGTGATATTTATTACTAAAACTGTTGTTTAGTTCTAGTAAGAATTTTGTTGATTCAGTTTGCAAAAGCTGGTACTGTGGTAGGATTTTTATTTCTTTTAATCCTCTTAGGACTGCATAAAAGTGTAAAGTATTACAAAGACTGGCTAATAACTGAAGACTATGAATATGACAGTGTGTAATATTTGTTTTTTATTATTGCTGCTTTCAGATAAACTTTAGACTTCTTTTCATTAATAAAAAAAATTGCATTTGTGGTATTTTAGTTTTATTGTAACAGTACTCATGCAGATATTAACTTATTTTAAGAAAAGCTGTTATCGTCCAAATCATCTTACTTTTTTTGGATATCTGTAAGTGTACATTGTTGCGGCAGTCCTTAGTTTGATCATGTTCAGCAGCAGATTTTGATAGCGATATAATATCAAACTCAAAATGGATGTGCCTTGTCAAAACGCTGTTAAATGCTGTTAGATCAGACAAAAGGCCAACTTAATGTTGACACAAGCATTTACTCTTGTATGTAAATTTGAATTGTGTATCACAAATAAAATATAATAACATTTACCACAAGCATTCTTCTTGGTATTATTCACTTGAATAGTTGATCAAGGTCATTGTTAATGTTACATGTACAGTTTTTCTTAAAAGTCATTAGTGACTCCTTGGTATTGAAAGCCTTGTGCATCTGTTGATGTTATAATTTTTCTTCTTTAACACATGCACATTTTTTTGTTTTGTTTTGTTTTTGTTTTTTGCTGCTTTATGTCACCTTTTTAGACAGTAAGTTTTGTAATAACAGCTTTAGCAGTTCAGTTATAGCTCTATCTATGTGCTTTTTCACATAAACAGTTTTGGGTATATTAGGTTTGAAGATATTGGAGAAAGAAAATTCTCTTTAAACATTACTCAAAGTTTGCATGCCATGCTCAAATTAGAACAAAATCTGTATATTGTCTGGCCATGTGTGTCGGCCAATTTTCTGATTTAAGAGTTATTTATAATATCATAGTATATGTATGCTTTGAAACAGAATGGGCTATTGTATATTAGATATAATGTCTTAATTATATGCAGTTTATGGCTATACACTTTGGGTCAGGAACATTTTTATCCATCAGATCTTGGGTTCTGCTAGTTGGGGAAAGAGTGAAAATGCTGTTTAGTAGGATTAAGGATGAATTTTACTATTTTCGGTGATCACTGAAGTGACCTTTGAGGTGATTTTTGATTTGCCTGGGAAAATTATAAATGAATGACAGATTTTAGCATACAGTTTTCTGAAATACAGAAGTCATTCATTTCATCTCTAATTGTTAAAAGATTTTGGTTAAACTTTATTTTACGTTGATTTATAGAAATTAAGGCAACTTCTGCTACTGCATTATCTCCATCTGATAAAGTTGCTTGTTTTAACCTTTGTGGGCATACTTAATATAAGTGAAAAAATGTATTTCCATCTTTTGTTGACTGAAACTTTCAGATTTATAATAAATAAATTTATCACTGTCACAGTGAAAACTGTGACAAAAATGGTTAGCTTGAACAGTTGAAGAATAATCTTTTGCTTCATGAGCCAAGACATTTAAAAGTTATGTCCACGAAACCACCAGTGATGCATTCATTTTCTTAATTGCTTGTAATACCAAGGTCCATCAAAGTAGTGATTATAGAATAGAAAAGCAAGCTGTTAAATTTGCCCCAATTCTGATTTGTAAATTATTGCTACAGAGATACTGTAACTTGTTTCAGGTGATGCATTGATGGCTGAGGACATGTACTGTCTGGAAGTTGCACAAGCTGGCTAGTGCTGCTTTCTGTCACCATTGCAGCAGTGCTTCCTATAGGGATTTTTATCTCAAAAGTTGTTGCACATGACAAGCAATGAACATGGGTCAGAAAGTCTCGGGTGGCATCAAAACAATATCCAGCTCACGTGAGCCAACCTACAAAACCCTTAACAGAGAACCGGCTTTCAATCCAGACTTTCAGAAACCAGCTCGGCTCGATGCACTTCTAGATATGCCACCAGTGAGCCGTGAGGTGCAGTACAAGCATGCCTGGAATCCAGATGACCGGTCTCTAAATATCTTTGTCAAAAGTGAGGACATGATGACTTTTCACCGCCATCCTGTGGCTCAGAGCACAGACTGCATTCGTGGGCGTTTTGGTTACACCCGAGGACTGCATGTGTGGGAAATTGTGTGGAGTACACGACAGAGAGGTACCCATGCAGTGGTGGGAGTTGGGACAGCTGAAGCACCACTGCACTGTGTTGGGTATCAGTCTCTTGTTGGAAGCAACAAGGAGTCTTGGGGCTGGGATCTGGGGAGAAACAAGCTCTATCATGACATGAAGAACCATCCAGGGATCACATACCCTACACTTTTAAACTCCGATGAAAACTTTGTGGTGCCAGACAGCTTCCTGGTCATTTTAGACATGGATGAGGGCACACTAAGCTTTATGGTTGATGGACAATACTTGGGCATAGCCTTTCGTGGGCTCAAGGGCAAAAAACTTTACCCTATTGTGAGTGCAGTATGGGGACATTGTGAAATCACCATGCGATACATTGGAGGACTTGACCGTAAGTGTCAGCATAGAAATGTTTATATTTTTTAAAGGAAATTGATGTGGTGTTTATAACTAATATTTTTTCCTATTGGTTGCAAGATCATGATTTAAAAGTTTCCTTGTCTGTTCCAGGTTGATCACAAATAGCTTATAGTTATCCATCTTTCTACACTCTTAAGTTATAGAATATCCTGTCTCAGCTTGGTTCCTTATCTTTTAGCTCCACTGTCTGATTGATGGCTGTAACTGAGTGCTTGAAAGCTGCTTGGCTTTTGTTTATACACATAGCTTTATAGCTGGGTGTCTTTCTCCAAAAAATTATCTTAAAATCTAATTTAGAAAGGTTCTTTTAGCAAGTTTAAAGTAAACAGAAATAAATTGTTCTCCCTCAATTGAAAAACAGCAATTTCTTTTAAATCCAAAGGAAATTAGATATATCCAGGTATACCAGAACATTTTTGGGGGAAACGGGTTATATAAAATGTATGATCACTGGGATATCTGGTTCTGTATTGATTTTAATAGTCATATACCATGTAGAAATAAACAAAACTCAGGATGATAAAAGTTTCAAAGCAGTGAACCGTCTCATCATACATATGGAAGAGTTAACTATTTAAATCAATCGTTGTGTTTTGTGTGTTGAAGGATACAGCTCCATTCAAAAGTGGTTCACAGAGTTAAAAATTGTTGAATTGCTTTTCCTTTTGTTTACGGAGGGCGGGATTAAAATTTACTGAATATGACTCATATATATGTATAGCCCATTTTATTTGATTGCCAAAGGTGGTGCACTACACAGTGGATGAGTCAACTGTTGGTTTTCAAAACTAAAACCAACCTTTATTATGCTAATTATTTTCAAAGAGGGGAAAAGTGTTAATCATCAGTCGTTAAAACTTTCAACATAATCTTTAACACTGTCTTATGAGAGTCCATGAAGAACAAATTAGCATTATAGACCTCAGAAGAAAAAGTAATCTCTTCATTAATGATAATGGTTTTCTTCCGTTTCCAAAATATTTTTTCCTCTTTGGATTCTGGTAGGGCCTTGGTCATGTACCTCATAAGACATTAGGTGGGCAAAGTGTTCATGCACAGCTCTGCTATTGATTGACTATAGTGGAATAGCCTATTGGTCTAGATTAATTATTTAATTCAACTTCTAGACATAGTGCAAGCAGGTTTTCTTTTCTTTTAAAGTGGTTGATGGTCTTTCATACTTCAGCATGACTAAAGGACACTAAGGATTTGATAACATTGCACGGATTGTGCGCAGAGATAAAACGTTTCATAAATATTGTACCTATGAAATTTTTTTTCAAGAAAGTTTTTCTCTAAAAAGTACACAGAAAGTGTTGGGAAAAAATTTACCAAAAAAGCGGCAGAAGCTTTGAAAAAGTGAGGACAAGCCAAGGAATCAAGAGAAGTCATTTTGATCAGTCTTGGATAAATATGTAATACGCAAGATGAAATGTTGCAATTTTTTTTCAATTTGCAGTCATATTGTGGCTTGTTGAAGGGTGGGGGGGGGTCTGTTTTGCAACCACTATATATACACTAATAGCCTCCCTTTTTTTCTTTTTCTTTTTTTTTTTTATAAAAAAAAAAAGGCTGATCAGTAATTAAAAGGTTTGATGATTTTGCTGCAGAAATACTTTTAGTTTCTCATGCATTTAATATTGTATGCCTGTTTGCCAGTCAGTTGATGATGTGGCTCATGTGTTGGGATCTGTAGGCGAGTAAAGTCTCTTTATATCCTTTGTTGTGCACCTTTCTTTGGTTCTAAAATATTTTTTTTATTTTCAGCTGAACCCCTGCCACTCATGGATATATGTCGAAGAGGAGTGAGAAGTCAGCTGGGAAAGCAGCGACTACATTTGATAAAGGAACTTCCAATTCCCAACTCTCTAAAAATGTACCTATGGTACCAGTCCTAGCACAAGGGGCATATTTCTGTTAACATTATGGGGTGCTTCTGCGGTACCTCTGTTTCATCATGTCATTTCACACTGCATTGTTTTGTTGCCGCTGCCTTTCAGCCTAGCATTGCCATCTTTTAGGCAAGAGGCATGTGCTTACTAAATCTTAGTCTTTGACCTTTAATGATCAAAAGTTGCACCACACATAAGTCCAGCTAAGCTAATTAATGAGGTTTTTTTTTAAATACCATGTAAGGCTGATTTATCTTCTTCTTTCTTTCTGTATGCTACATGTTCAACAGGTTGAGCAGATTGAGTAGTGAGCAACAATTACTTTTGGCCATTTGAGCTGATACTAAGAGCTAATTATAATGATCGAAACCTGTACTAAGTGCCTCGGCACAGACTTTCTTATATTTCTTAATATTTTTTTAAAATACTGCAGATAGCAAAGACAGGGTGGGGGATGGGAGAAATAATGTTAAGATCACAAAATGCACAATAATCAATAACCTGCAATTCAGTCAAAATAATGGTTGTAGGCACCGAAAAGGTATCAAATAAATATTGTATCACTTTATATGCCCTGAAATTTGATTTTTCAATAAAAGCTGCAAAGAAAAATATTCATGCACAGCCACAAGCAGTAAAATTTTGCATCATAAAAGATTTGTGTATGGGCACCTGACTAAATAGTTTTCAAAGGAATTTTCAAAATAAATCTACCACATTTTATCTTTATGCATTATATGGCCAGGAGACTAATGAAAATTTTAAAACGTTAAATCCCTAGTGCCAGAGGGTCTCTGATTTTATAGGATTCAGCCTGCTGCTTTTTTTTTTTTTTTTTTTTGCATTGTTCCTAATATGTTCTGTACTTAATATGACAGAAATAAGTTACTCAGCTGTCTTTATGAAAATAAGGCAAAATTCCTGACTAGTTTTCAGATTTAATAAATAGGAAAAGTAAAAAAGAGGAAGGATCAAACATTTTTACCATGGTAACTTTTACCTCTAGTACCATCTCTTTTTATCTTCCAGACTCCATTCATATAATTTATCAAAGTCTTATTGTCATTGACACAGTTAAGGGAAGAGAATGCTAGCAACATTTTTTTTTACTTTCCTTGTTTATACTGTTGTCATGCACACACCTACCCTCTCATACTGATATTTTATCAAAGAGAGCCTGTCTGGAACTAGTCAAAACTATTTATCTGAACGGGTATCTATGGGTATGGTGAAGTTACATTGACAGCATTCTGAACCAAGGATTGCTTCAAGTTTTTTTGTTTTGTTTTTTTTTTTTTTTTTTTTGTATGGGTGAGTGGGTAGGGGAGCCATTTTCCTTGTTCGTGGCATTTACCAGGAAATAACTATTATGCATTTGGGAAGAGGTCGCCTGTCTCTTTCTTAGCTTCAGCATTGGACTTCAAATGCTTGTTCTCACAGATTGTGCAACCATCTAAATCTCAATAGTTTCAGTGTACAGAGCAGCTATTAAGTGGAAACAATGTGCACTGGACCAACACTTTGTTGTGCTAATGGTATACCTGATCTCCCATTCTGAGTGGCTAGCCAACCTAGTTGTGTTTCTTTTCATTCTCCATATCACTAGCATCCCAAGGGCAAGAGACAATTTGGAGAGTGCTGTGTAAAAAAAAAAAAGAAAGTAATTTATAAAATGTGTGTGTAGTTTTTTTTAAATGCTTTTTGCTTGAGGACGTTGTCAAGAATGTTTTTTAATTCAATGCTTCCTTTGTGAACTGTCAGTGTTGTACTCTAAGTGTTCATCGATAATGTCACTGTAAAATTTAAAATGGATGAAGCCTGGTTGTGCACTTTTATACAGAGCGCTTGAGGAGGGGAGAGCGTGGATGTGCATATCACAATATGTGTAGCAATATGCCTGAACATGCCTGTCCATGTTTGTGTGTAAAAGAGTAAGATGCAGATGGTTATAGGTCTTCACAATGAGTGTTTATGGATGTATATGCAGTTTGAGAGGAGTACACATGGGTATATGTGTGATGCATCTGTCAACATCATCACACCCCATTAAATGTTTACTTCAGAGGGTGGTCATTATGGCATGCAAGACTAGCAGTGCTGACGTGAATATGTTGAAACATATGCTGTTTAAAATTTATGGGTGCCAATACCATGGCATACAAGTTCACCTTGTCACACTGATGTTGGAGCATTCTGGTTACAGTTTTAAAAAAAATGAGGTAAAAAGAAGGTAAAGGACAGAGAAGAAAGTGAAGCCAGGTGACTTAAACTGAGCCTTTTCACAGATCTGCTGGGACTGAACTCATCTTTCATGTTGATTTTGTTTTCCCTCACTTACATTTTTGTGTGCAATATTTCATTTCTCTTTTGTCTTTTAAAGCTTGTTTGAAGAGAGGGGAATGAGAATGAATGGATTCAGTGTCAGACTGGCATGTTCTTTATCTTTGATAGTTCTCAGACATTGCCAGTAACAAACCACTTTGTGAAACAAGATGTTTTATCTGCCTTCATTGAAGTGAAAGTTGAAGCATGAACATAATCAGCCATTGCTTCTGTCTTCTCTAGTCCTCATTGGTCATTCATATTTCGGGTGTGATTTTTTAGCTATTGCTTTTACTCCATAAATGTTAAAACAGATCTTTCAAGGAAAATAAAATCTTAATTGGAACTGAAGCTTCCCAACTGTTTCCTCAAAGAGTAGTCACAGTATTGCTGCAAGAGAGAATATATGTTTGTTTTTATTATCATATGGTTACAGAAATATTTTATCAGCTGGGGTTGGGGGGCTTAAATCTTTGCTTTGTGTCAATAAACCTGTGAAATTTCTATTCAGTTGGTGAATGCTTTAAGGGGCAAACACTCTCATGTCATAGGCTAACACCTAAAGCTGATACGCAAACCAGAAAAGTGTTTAATGAATGTTATGCAGTATTTGCATTTGTTAAATATCTCTGGCACTTTTAAAGAATTCTTAGCTATGATGTTTGTGTCATGAAATCAGAAATGATTTACATTCTTTTAAAAGCAGTATTCAGGTTTACTGTATTCGCCAAAAAGACAGTTTCTTAAGGATAAAGAATTCTAATGGGGCATTGTTATACAATTTTAAAAAAAATTGATTTAAGCAAAGAACAATAAGTAGGCTGCTATATGTTCACACCTCACGGAAGAGTTAATTGTTTTTGTTTTTGTTTTTTTGTTGTTGACATTTTCCATAGATACATCAGAACTAAATGCTTAAATTTGAGGCTTACTAAAAATTAGTATCAAGAGGATTGACTTTGCTTTATAAATGTCAGTATGATGAAAAGAAGGCAGATAGTAAAATCAAGAAGACAATTGAAAAGAAAACCAGCATCTACAAAGAAGTTTTAGCATTATTTAGATAAAGTCACAGGCTAACAGCTCACAAGTTGAAAACTGCCTTTTGGAAATTACATGCATTATATACAATGTATATGGATTCAAAGGCTTTAGAGGTGGACACCATGGCTGATAGGCTTGTCTTCATTATGATACTTCCAGGAGTCTTTGTATAGCCATTTAGCTTGCATCACAGTCAGCATTTGTGCGTGTGTGTGTGCACACATTGTATGAATTATTGAGCTTGTGTTAGATGTTAGCCAGTCTGTATGCTCATGTGATAGCACACTTAATGTGCTTTGTGTGCAAGACTTTCTTCCTTTTACAGTTGAGCTGTTAGCTTCTTGGCATCAGGTTACTTGGTCAGCATGCAGAAAATTAGGCATTGTCTTAAAATGGTTTGCTCTTCTTATTAATGGCTGTAGTTTTTGTACATGAACCTTTATTCTTACTGTAAGAAAAATGTATAGGGGGTTCATATTCAGTTTCAGCAGTAAAGAGGGGAGAGACAAAGTGGTAGTAAAGGTTGGGTGGTCCTACATGCGCCATAGAAAGCTATGCATTTTTATTGGCATTCACCATTTAAAGAAAAAAAGTTTTGTGGGTTTTTTTTTTTAATTTTTACAATAGTTGTCTTATGTCATACTGCTTCATGTAGGAAAGAATGATGTAGCTGATTTCTTACAATTTCAAATGTTAGTGCTTTTTTCCAAATCAACTATTTTGTAATATGTCATCAGCATTGTAAACACAGGGCAAAGGTTTGCTCTGAGAGGTAGACCTTTAGGTTAAAACTCTCTTGTGGCAAAAACAAAGATTTTAATTGGCAATGTTTTAGCTAAGTATTATCTGTTATGATGAGAGATATGAGAATGTGCAAAGATAAAGGATCTTAATTTGTGAAAAGTTATCCAATTTATTTTGTTGGAATAGAATGAGCATGGATTATGCTAAAGAGTATTTAAATGCTGTATTTTTCATTTTTAACTTACTAAGCATACATATTTTTAACGTAATGATGGCATCATCAAATATCACCTTCAAAATCCCTCCTTTGGGAAAACCCCCCCAAAACATGTTATCATTTTTATTCAGATAAATGTGCTGAGGTGAATGCCTTGAATGTGTTACATGGTATTGACAAACTCTAACCCATCTTTGTCTGAAATAATAAATCACAGTAATGATGAATAATTTTACATCTAAAGACTAATATGGTGCAGTCTGTAGTGCTGTTTTTGGAAAAAAATAAGGCTGAAGTTTTCTGTTGCACATGGAGATATTTACACTCATTTCATTTGAGCAGAGGATATAAGCCAATGTAAGATTAACTGAAATCAATTTTGTGTGTTTTATTTAAAGGATTACTACAATATTTCCATTCCAGGTTGTTTTTATTTAAATAATTGCTCACATCTGTATTATCACTGCCATTTTAAAATTGAAGCATTGTATCACTTTTGCTTTTGAAATGTGCTCTATTCAGGCCTCTTTTGAACATTTTGGTCTTGACTACATTAGAACTGAGTGCAACCTTCTTTCTGAACGATAGGTAGTTTTAGTCTTTCTCTTCTTATTTTACACTCGTTTGTTGGATTCATGGCTAAAAGCACTATCTTGAAAAATTTTTGAAAGAGGAGCATAATTGGGAAAAAAATAAAATATTGAAGCCAGATAATAAGCAGTATATGATTTATTGTTGTTTCATCTTTCAGACACTTGCATCTGTCCTTGGTAGCTAAATCAAAACTTGAGTCTTGGAATATATTTAAAGTGTATTATGTGTTAGGGTGTTGATCTGCAGAATAATCTGCTTTTCTCTTTTTCAAGATCTGTTAATCTAAGAAAAAATATGCAAATTCACATTAACCTATCTTTTTATCCCCATGATCTTCGCAGGTAATTTTGATAAGTAGTGTAAATTTCATCCAAAGTTTATGCTTTAGTATACGCCATAGATCTCTTGATTTGTTTTACATTAAAATGCTTGCATTTACAAATACATTACAGTCTTGATTATATACGTTTTATCCATGACTTCGGATAGTTAGAATAATTAAGAATTAAGTCATTTCTATATAATAATTTAATGTAAAGAGGAGACTTCTGCCTTTGTAATTTCTAAATAATATGTGTAAAGGAAGAAACATTTTTTGCTAACTACATTTATAAAGTTTTCTAAATGCAATGCCATTTATGTGATACTAATTATAAAGCAGTATACATGACACAGAACAAGGCAGTTTAAAAAAAAATAGCTTGTCTCTTGCTAATATGGAGCTTTTGCTTATACATTATGCCAGTGGTTCTCAAAGTATTTCAGAAACACGGACCACTTTACTAAAGTAAAAATACAGTTGACCACCAAGGCCTAAAATCACTCTACTGCGAATTTTAGATTTAAATTGCTGCACTTGTTTCATTACAATTCAAAACTAAATGTACTTTTGTGACAGTAGTATAGTAATAAGCTTACTTAAAATGACATAGTTTGCAAAGTACACATAAAAATTAAAAATAAGGACATGCACTGCGTTACTAAGGAATGCAATGTTCGCGCTGTGACATAAAGACTTAGTTGTTAAGCGAGCGTTGTGTGCGAACGAGCAGTTGCGAATCGATAAAATTAAAACTTATGTGAAATCGGTTCTGGACTAATGGCGATTTAAACATCACTTTTCTGACATGATGATTGTCAGCTGCGGACTTTGAGAATCACTGCATTATGCCACTCTTTAAGTCTTTTTTTATTTCATTCCTGCTTAATTTTATGCCTTTGCATGTGCTAGTCTTTAAAAGTGCAGCCATTACTAATTTTAGTGGTTTTTTTTCATTTTGACCTGATCATCATTTAGTGTGCAGTATTATACAAAAAAACGACAAATTTTGTGAGTCTGTGGGTGCGACTGGTAATGCCTTATGATGCTGAAATATGTATCTAGTTGTATGTGTTTGGGTGTGTGTAGGTGGATAGGTGTGCATGGATAAGTGCGTAGCTGTGCATCTTTCTGCTTATTTCCTGTTAAAATCTTCAGCCAACTAGTTGTTGCTAGAAGATATAGCTTTAACATTTCTAAAAAGATTTGAAAGTTGCATGTGGTAAGATAAATCATTTGAATACAAATCGCTTTTTCCCAGACCCTTTTTAATGCTTCCTAATTCTGCAAATGCAGCTTCTGTAAAATCCTGTCCAACATGCAAAACAAGTAAATAGTGTAAAGGGTTAGGAATTGTAAAAAGCTTAAGACACGAAGAGTTTTGAGGGTTCCCCTACCCCCCACTCCAGTAAATCAAGTTACCATCCCATATTTTGATGCCATATTGCACAGACTTGTTATGATAAAAATTGGATTACAAAATGCTGGAAAGAGGCAATCAGCTTACCCAGAGAATCCTAAGTGGTCATGACACATTTGTAAATTATTGCCCTTATCTTCCCCTAGAAGACTCATCATTTTAAGAAGACAGCAGTCTGTTTTGTGTGAAGATTTCACTGATCCAAACAGGAAAAGCATAGAGGCTGCAAAAATATGAAGAAAACTATTTCTTTGATGACACTGATAAAATGATGCTCCTTTGATGCCTAGTGGTCTGCCAAGGAAGGTGATCTTTGTTTTGCATGAAATTTTATATCTTTAACACAATAACAACATTCTTAAACACCAGTTTAAGTGGTGCTTCATGTTGAAGAACAGCATGAATTTTATGCAGATTCATATGCTTCAGACGTTGATGTAAGGCTTGAAAGGCCTTTCATATGTTAATGTATAATTTCAACAACTACTTTCCTTGCTATAATCATTGCTGACTTTCCTGCCTGATAGTTTTCATTCTATTGTTCAGTAATTTGGTTGCCTTGCTTTCTGTTGATTTGTGCACATACGATGCTTTCACTCACCAATGATGAAAACATTTGATATCACACAATGATGAAACTATCTTGTGTTTAAAAAAAAAGGGGGGATCACTTTTGGAAGCATCAAGTATGTAAAGTCTAGTGACTAATATAGATGAATATTATCTTAAAGTGTAATTTTTTTTTCATAAATTATCCAAAGATCATTGGCCCAATCTTTAAAGATTTATAAATATGAGTTGTCAGTGCATTACAGATGTTTTAATCCTAAGGATGTTAGGAGTAGTAAAATAAAAGCAACCAGTTTAGCAGAGCTGGGGATACATAGCCTACTGAGTGCAACATCTTTTTTTTATAAAAAAAAAGATTTTTCATACTGCATTACAAGCTATTGATTTCAATCATTTACTGCTTAATTCTCTTAATTGTTTTTCATGAACATGAAGTTTGATTGAATCTAACAAATGGAAGTGTTTATTTTTAAATAGCTTAGTGGAAATTCAGCTTTCAGTCTTTACTGGTGCTTATACTTAGAATACATTTATTTCAAAGTACATACTGACACAAATTTTACTTAGTTCTTTGAAGATAACATTTGTTCAGCAAGTCTTTTAAATATGCTATTGTCGAAGGTGGAAAAGTGGTAATTTAAAAAATGTCCCTGGATTTGGTGTCAGGTTTGTTTCATATTGTAAACATAATTCTTCAAAAAAAAAAAATTAGGTTTACCATTATCTGTGGTCTGTAATAGGTGTTGGTCTACAAGCTGAGAAATGGCAAAATAATAGTTAACTGTTTGTTGAACTTTCTCAAAGTCCTCAAATATTATCTGTTTTTTACCTGGAAAGATTATGTCAGCTTCATGGTACTTTCAGGGATACACATTTTGGAATGGCAAGTAGAACATTGTTTGCTAGGTGAGATGGATTGGCCAGAGTTTAAGTGCTGTGGGTTTAATCATTTTCGAAATAACAAATCATTTCTAGTTCAACTGATGAGCCAATCAAATTTGTTATTTGCATGGTTTACCTCACTGCCAATCTCTTACCAAGAAAGTGAAAGAGAGCAAACTTTTTCCTGTATGCCCTTTGTGTGTGCGCGCCTACATGAATGGAGAACATGCTAAGAGACAAAGCTAATTAAAAAGAAGAGCTTAAGTGACTGCCATTTACATAGTAAGAAACCCAACTCCCTATAATTTTGCTAAGCCATTATCTTATTATTCTGCCTTCATTTGCTAAATGACTAAAGGTGAATCTGTATATTTATTTTGCATGTTTGTTTTTTTCTTTTGGTTTTTTTTTTTTTTAGTTTAAAGCATGGGCGATGGCACATTTTCATATTTTTGTTTTGTCATATTTGAAAAAAAATAAAACCACCTCAAGCAAGCTACATACTTTCAGGACCAACAAATTTGCTGCTGCACCACCTTTAATGGCCTTGTTTGTATTTGTGTATGGGTTGAGGGGGAGGACTGAGTATGATGCAGAAGCAGCTCTACTCTGTTCATCTTTTACAATACCTTGACCACTATGTACAAAACCTTTTCTATATTTTGCATAAGCTAGCCAATAAAAGTTGACCTGTGTACAATTTATTCAGCCCTGATAGACCTCACCAGCACTGTTGATGCACTTCTCATTGAAGACTTTAGTAGGAAAAGGCTGTCTTGAAACCTGAAAGCCAAACACCATGCAACATGGCAGATGATCCTATGGGGTTGTTAGGGCTAAAATTGAGGTCGGACATGTAACCCTATTATTGTGTTGGCTAAACAATTAGATTGTAATATGTAACCCAGGAATAAGCAGGAATGCTTTTCTCATTTTTGGCTGGTTCAGATGTTAAATGCATTATGTGCAATCTGTAAACTCTTAGCTTATGACAGTACAATAATTTAGTTGTTCCAGCCAAATCATTGAAATGGTGTCAATGAAAAATGTTTGTAACATTTCTTTTTCGTCTTTATTATAGACATTATTTTTCCTGTCCTTTGCCCTCTCAGTATTCACACAACCTGTGTGCAAGAAAAGACAATAAAAAATTCACAAGAAAAATGATGCATGAATGGTAGTTAAATAATATAAAGAATTTTAAACACAACCAAGGTGGGAGATGAGAGAAAAAAGTGTATAATGGGTAGGGGGGGAGGAAAATTGTTGAACATGATACTATAACAAGAATTGAGCCCAGTGTTGAAAGTAAATTTTGTATAGCAGTAGATTTTCCTTTGGTTTTACCATTGTCATCACAGTCCTATTTTTTGAGGACGATGTATGCTTCCTGATTATGAATGTTACACGATGCCTTGACTTTTAAATGTGCAATACGGTTTACAAGTTGTCATTGAATGATAATTTTTCTCAGTGTGGTAGCACTCAGTAAATCTCTTTATTTAAGAACTTTGTGCGGTACAGTTTGAGATTTTTTTTTTTTTTTTTTTTGGCAACCTTTTCATGGTCTTACTATAGTTCATTTCCATCGATGTGGTAGACTTCGTGTGTTGTGCAAAACTTATCAATTGATTATGGTCGACCACTGAATGATTTTTATTTTTCGTATGGTCACTGGTTGTAAATCGTTTGTACATTTGTCCTAGGTTCTAGATTATGCATTAAAGTTGTGGATGGCAGGACCGCACAAGCAATCGGGATCGGCCTTGGGTTTTCACTCTGCCATGTAAGTGGAGCAGTGAGATATATAGATCGTGTGTTCACATGCAAGCGGTCAAAATATTCATCTGCTGCATTAAATAGGTGGTGATGATCAAAGCGCACACGGTTTGAGGCGGGAAAAAATAACTTTTTTCGCTCGTAATTCTCTTAAACTAGATACAGAGCAGCCTTATGAGGCACTTGTTCTCGAATGCCTGGATTCTCATCTCCGTGTCGGCAATCAGAGTCCACATATTACATGTGTAAAGCAGGATCGGTACTACGATAGACTTGTAGATAGTACGTCGTAGTAAACCTGATGTTAAGGCTGCGCCAGACCCTGTGGCAGTCCCGATGTGGAAATCAGTTGTAAAGCTGCCATACTGAAGAGGGTTGGCTCCCTGTTTCAGGTTGCATGTCGGCCTTTTTTTGCACGATCTTCTTCAAAAAGATGTTGCATAATGCAGGCAGTAAGGGGAAACCTTGACAAACGCCTACTTACATGTCAAAGTTTCCGTTGGGATGTCTGGTCGTACCACGGACGTGAATAAGTTCGAGATCTTCGGTGACTTAGACGAGACAACGGACAATTTTGAATTTTCGCATCACGTCCTTAGCCACTCTCGCCAGACTCTGTAAACACCACTTTAAAAGTCAGTGAAGTTGTGGCAAAGGTGCCGCTGATGTTGATGTTTTTCAGTTGAAGTCTGCTAAAACATGCTCCTGGTGTGAAGCCAGGCTGAATCACTGGCATCGGACGCCAATACTTTACTGTGATCAGTCTATCGCCTTGTCCGTTTTTTTGTTTGTTTATTTTTTTAGTAGCGAAATTCGCAAACAGGAGATTGCTAGCTGTCTCGTTCAAACGAATTTAACCCTCACGTTCTGGCTTCAATCCTGATTTGTTAAGATTTATTTATGAGTACTTGACCGGATGCCCGGTCAGCAAGCATGTCGTTGTAGTGTGATAGATGAAAGTGTGAAGATTGCTAATTCATTGATTTGTTGGCTTTCTTTGATTGATTGCCAAATCAGGTACCATAACTTTGTAAATTATTTTTATAAACCATATTTACCTACGATTTCTAGCCATTCCACCGTGAGCAAATAATTCTATGGGAGACTACTCCGTAACTGCTTGTGAAACTGAGGTATCTCCCCTTGAACCGCTAAGCAAGTAAAATCGAGGAACTCGACCGCCCTATGATAAAACGATCTCTTCCTCACAGCAGCTAATTACAAGTTTAAAAATGCTGGGACGAGGCTGGCTACGTCACACGAGCAAAAATGCAACTTTTTTGGTTTTGGACAAACGTGTTAGCCATAGTTTGCAGGTACTACAAAGGTACGACAGGTAGGAATTGTAGTCACAATTTGTGTCAAGCACTCACCTGTCGACTGTTCTGCATGCTTTTCCTTTCACTCCCACCACCACGCTTTTCACGAATTGACCTGAATTGTTCATTTGCGCGCATGTGTGTGTGTTGTGTGTGTGCACTTTCGAGAAAACCCGCAAATCTTTTTATCGTCGTCTTTCTTTCGTGCATGCATGGATTCATTTTTGTACAATACTTGTGCTTATCCCCACTTGCCTCAACACACAAACACTATACAACAACTACAAGACGACTTTATAATTATAAACGGAAATTGTGTGTCTGCATATGTTGGGTTGTCGGAAAGTCAGCATTTTTGCAATAAATAGCGCTACTTCATTTTTGGAAATACTAGAGTCAATTGCACCTGTGTTATTGTATGTCATTTCACAGCTGAAAGTTCTAGCTTCATTCAAAAAAAAAAAAAAAAAAACGTGATTTGATTGAAATTTGGAGATTTTACAAGTTGAAGACGAAAGACCAAGCTGTGCATTTTCGCCATATTTTACTGTTTTACTTCCGTAAAGGGAAGAACGCGCTTCTTAGCTATATAGGTAACAGAAATGTCTTAGATTCATAGTTGGTATCGCATTTAAATTCAAATGGTTCTTGGCATTATAGCAGATAGCTGAATAGTTTGAAATGTGACTAGTGGTGAAAAACTACATTCATGTAACATTTACCAGACAGCTGCTAAAAGGTTTTGCTTAGAGTGGTGTAGCACGAACTAATATTTACTTTGGTAAAATTTAAAGTCTGCAATGGCAATGTCTATGTCATATTTCAAATAAAACATGCACCTCTCGGCCTAGTGGGAAGCTAACTCTTTTCGATTTACGAACGTCGAGCTCTATTAGATGTCCCTCTTCGATGTGTGTTAAAGGTTCATTGACAACCTAGAGTGGTTCGCCGTGTCTATGTCATGGGATTAGGAAAGCTTGTCTAGCCTTCCTTACGTGCAGCAGTCCGTGATGGTAAGGTGTTTAATCTGGATATTTGCTTAGCGGACATGAAGCAAGTGACTATTAAACTTCCCATTTCTCCTAAATCCCCGTAAATGGCACACACTAATAAAAGTTTTAACATTCAATTTAAAAAAATGTTTTGGCCTAAAGGACCGGAATGTAGTTGGTGGGACTAGGGGAACGAAAACACTACACTTTCTCGGGTTACCTATTCTTTCACTCCCTCCCCGAAAGTTTTACTCCCACCGCTTTCATCTGCCCTCCACCGCATTAAAGCTTAATAAGCACGTTCTCTGTGCTCGCCACCCTCGCCCAATAAACCAGGTTTACGTGGTAGAACTCGTCTTGCCAGCTTAGTACCAACAGCAATGTGGCTTCATCTCCTTTCACTTGCTTTCACGAGTAGTGTAGAGTGTTCCAGAATGTCTGCAGTCCACCCCACCCCACCCATCCACTTTACCGATTTCCCGAAGCAGAACTCTCCCCTGACGTCTTTACAAAGGCAGCTCATTCTTAACCGTAAACAGCGCAGAAAGCTTATTGAATTTCTTGTACAAAAGAGTGGTTAAGATGGCTGGTATGCCATTTGAAGTTCTTGTACTTTCTTCAGTAACCTACTTTTAAAAATAAAAATAAATAAGTGAGTTACATCGCGAATACTAACGCTCTTAAAGGAGCATGCTCTTGATATCAGAACGAGGTAAGAGCGAGACATGGACAACATATGAAGGATGGAAGGATGCAAACGGTATTGATGACTGAAAACAAATACTGAAAACACAAAGAGAAGGGGAGATTGGTGTTTTACGCCGAGCCTGCAACTAGGGTGATATCACGGCAAGGCAGCCAGCCTGTAAACACGTGCCACGTGCAGAGACAGAACAGCGTGCCCGAGACGAGATCTGAACCCAGGGCAGCCAAGCCTCAATGTATTGGTGACAGCCACTCACCGTTGCACACCGGACCGCCCACAAAACGCAAAGGAGAGTCGGGTAACAAGACCTGAGAGTTTTGCGAATTTGCAAAGGAAGACGAGTAGCTTACTAATAGACGGAAAAAGGGTAGTGTATGGATTACCATTATGAGAACTGTTGTCAGGAGTCATGCTCACAACACACAGCAAGCTATAGTGATCATCAGTGAACAACTATCCACCCTCAGCTGTAACTAAGCAGAGATTAATATTAAGGGTTCTTTAAAAACGTTAGGAAAAATGTTATACTTTGTGCAGCTAAGTAAACCCATGTTAAACCTGTAAATCAGAGTATGCTAACTTCCTGAGCTTTAAAAAATGACATTATTAAAGCAAGTTAATTTTGTTTGCTTGTTTTTTATTTGACAATTTTTTTATTTTTTTATTTATTTTTTATTTTTTTTGGTGCTGGATTGTTGAAAAGGTCAGATGTAATGAAGCATGGCGGCTCTCTCTGAGAGAGAGAGAGAGTACTAACTGCACGCAGTTTCACCACAACACTGCTGGCTACCACACACTAAGAACACCTGAACAAACAGATAAAGGGTACTGTTAGTTGTACCAACCAAACCTCAGTTCTGCAAGCTTTTCCAAAGAAGTTCGCGCGCACTGGCCGCATTACAGACCGTGCGACTTGTTGAAACAGCGAGGACAGTCATGACCGAGTCCTCGCCAAGTCGTCTGGGTGTTTGCGCAAGGTTAGCGAAACTGTTCATGTGTAAATATTGTGGGGAAGGCATTCTGTTTTGTGTACATTTCGATCATGACACCAGCAGTTTCACAGTGCAGCCAACTGACAATAACGCGCTTGCATATACTCGCATGAAAGCGTGCACGCGCGCTCACACACACACAATAGCCACTATGTTAGTTGTGTGCACTGCCTACCCCACATCCTCCCATCCAAACAAAGAAAAATGTCTAAGTTTAGAATTATTCCTCATAATTGCTGTCTCAGACGGCCTGCTGTGTGGCGGCGGTGGTTTGAGGCTCGGATATTGGTTCTAGGATAAAAGGTTGAATTATATTCTTCTTTGAATAAATTAATGGGTTTGTTTGGAAGTGTGTGGTTTGTATGTGAGTGTAAATGCCAATGTGTACATAAATGTTTGTGTGGATGCATTGTGCATTAACCTTGGTGCTTCTCTCTGTGATTGAGCGTACACATGCAGGTATGACGGAAAAAATGTGTTAGAGAATGAGAGAGGAGAGAGACAAAATCATATGCATATAGCGAGAGAGAAAAACAAATTTATAAGCAAACACATGCAGCAGTTGATTAATTTTTTATTTGTGATCTTTCTTTACTTTTCTTTCTTGACACCTCTATGACTTTAGCTGCATTTCAGGCTGGTTACTTTACTTCTAGAGGACAAGCATCATAAAGTCATCAGTGATAGAGAAGGGACGACATTATTTAAAAACCATTCGACGGAAGAAAGATTTATATAATTACAGAAAAAAAGATTGCTTTCCACTCTACAGTTTTCATGAATACAGCTATGCAGTGTGAAATACATCAGTTATATCGTGAATAAGAACAAACACTGCAAATACTTGTAACATGTAAATGTTATTTGAGCATTACTTGGAGGTACAAGATTTTTCAATACAAATCATATTTAATCTACAACTGTCAATTATAAAGAAAAAAGGCGAAAATTAATGTTTAGAACAAGAGCAAAATGCCTGTAAAGGAACGAAAGTAAGATGAAAAGTTACAATGACATTTTAGTGTCTTTTTCTAAACCCTAATTCGAAAGTGTCTAGACTGAATTTTCAGAAAGAGTTCAAGAGCATCCATAGAAGGCATCAGAGTGACATTATTCTTGCAGGAGGAAATGGTTGCTCTCATGGGAATTGCTGCTGCTGCTGTTGCTGCTGCTGCTGGTGGTTTGCCTCCATGGCAGCGGCGTACATGATGTAGTACTGCTCGAAGCTCTTCACAGACTCCACGTACTCGCTGGCGCGTTCACACAGGGTGGCCACGAGTCCAGAGAACAGCTCCTGTACAAAACAATGTCCAGATATAACTCTGTGTCAAAGGTTAGTTTTCTTTTCCTTGCTTTGTAGATGTTTTGAACTTGTTGGAAACATTATTTTTTGATTTTTCTTTCAATAAATGTATACAAATTATTATTTCTTGACTTAGGTATTATTCAAATGTTTTTAACACATGGTTCGGACACTGTTGTCGCGACTGTCTACTTAGGGTCGAACTTTGAGCTCAGACTTTTGCACACGTTGGACACACAGGACCTCACCTTGAGTGCATTCTCTCGCACGCTCTCTCTCTCTCTTTCTCTCTCTTTCTCTTCTCTTTCTCTCTCTCACACATGAGATCACTAGTGCACAAGCACAATGCATTCATCCCTTGACTGGGACTGGTCGTTGGGGGGAGCACATAGCAGGGAACAAGGTTCACCATTCATGGCTATCGTGGGCGATAGTGAGCAGGTCGCAGTTAGAACAGTTACGCAACTATGGATACGTATTTGAAGACTGCATGCGGGGATAAAACCCCATTGGAGGCTTAGCTGCTGTACCCACGGCTTCCTTACCTTGGCCCGCTGCTGCTGGTCCATCTGGTAGAAACGCTTGGCCTTGGCCTCCATCTGGTCGCGCTCCATGCGGTCCTGGAGATCTTGGTCGCTCGTCACGGTGACGTCAGCAGGAGGACGGGCGGTAGTGGCGGCTTCTCCTCCCTGGCCCATCATGCTGTTATTAAAGCTCTGTCCGCCGCTAAAGCTGCCGTTGAAGCTGGGACCGCCAGGCATGCTGTTGTTAGAGCCGCCGCTCACGGAGCCGTTGAATCCTCCCATGCCACCACTGGAGTTCCCCCAGGAGATTTCGAAGCTGGCGCTCCAGCTGGAGCTAGAGTTGCCGCCCATGCTGCTGTTGGCACCGAATCCAGCACCGTCCTCCCCGAGATCCTTCACACCCATGCTCCAGTCATCCATGCCGTTGGGCACGCCGAAAGACTCACTGAAGAATCTGAGCAAGTATGGTCAGGGTTAGGTGTTAGCCCCAGAATAAAGAACTCGTTGTCAATGACAAGTATATTTTCTTCTAAATGTACTAAGTGGGTGCTGCGTGAACAAACTTTTTTGGAGATCCAGGGGAAAACACCTCGAAATCTCTTCCTTTTTTGTTTTACTTTTTTTCATCACCAATCACCAATCATCGTCTTCTGTTGCTACTACTGTTGCTACTCCTTAAAAGTTTACTTAGGGTTTCTTTCTGTATCTACTAATCCATTTTTAGTCTAAAACTTAGCCAGGTGAGAATGAAAGAGAGGTAAAAACCTGTAGAGAAAACTACATACAAAACTTTCAGATAAACAGAGAGAAGAAACAACAAAAGAACTTGGCAAAATAAGTACTCCGTGGAGACTCACTGATTTTATAACTGGACGAGGAGGAAACAACGGTGGGGTCGCTAATATAAGGATGGAGTCAATATGCAGTGCAAATACCTGTTCAGCATTTCGGAGGTGTCGCTGCACTTGCAGAACGTGAGGAACTGGTAGGTTACTCCGTGCAGCAGCTTCATCTTCTGCTCCTGGAACTGCACGGTGAGGTTGGCCATCTGCCGGATGAGGTTCTGTTTCTGCTGCAGAGCTTCCATTGCCTTACGTCTCTGCTCTTCTTCTTTCTGGGCCTGCAGCTGTTGGGCTTGCTGCAGGACAAGGAATAAGTAGACAAAAATGTTAGAGTGGTCACACAGTGGGCTGATGGACTTTCTGTACTTTTCCTAGTTTTAAATTCATTGGTCTGTGCAACAAAAAGATTCACTGTCATTGTAGCCATATCTGTCTAGCTTGCTTTCTTCACGAAGACGCTCAGAACGAGACATTAATGTTGACAAGTTCCTGAATTTGTTGCATCATCAGGAACGGGTTCGTTTGTCAAATTCAACATATTATTTACATAGTTTTTTCTTCGTACACTTCATAAATAAATAAAATCTGTCTTGCGTAGTAACAAATGTTCTGTACTATGAACAAATACGTTTGATTTCACTCAGTTGTATGTGCACTGGTCTAGACCAGTGGTTCTCAAAGTGTGGTCCGCGGACCACTAGTGGTCCGCGGGCATAAGTCAGGTGGTCCGCGGCTGACATCAAAGTGATGTTTAAATTGATGCATTCCTCGCATTAACATTTTAATTACAAATAACGAGGTATAAGTAGTTTTATGTCAACTTATTACTATATTACTTTTACAAAAGGAAATTTAGTTTTGAATTTTAATGAAACAAATGCTGCAATTTAAATTTGAAATACATAGTACAGAGTGATTTTTAGGCCTTGGTGGTCCGCCATAATTTTTTACTTAGGCCTTGGTGGTCCGCCGTAGCTCTTACTTAAGTAAAGTGGTCCGCGGTCCGAAAAACTTTGAGAACCACTGGTCTAGACCACATGCTTATGTACAGTACAGTTTAGGAGATCGATGCCAGCATCATTTAACTGTTAATAAATACTCTGCTCACCTGCATCATCCTGTACCGTTTAAACTCCTCCATTTCCTCAGCAAGGGCTTCTTTTTTCTTTTCTTCTTCCTCGCGGGCCATCCATTCCTGATGCCTTTTCCATTCCTGGAACTCTCCCCACAGCTGCTCCTGGGTCTTTCAGAGCCTCTCTGGGTCCCTGCCAGCGAGGTGCATCCCACTGCTTTTGCATCCTCCATTGACGGAACTCATCGTCATCATCGTCTGATGCTGGCGGCTGCTGTCCTCGTCCTTGTGACTGCCCTTGTCCTTGCGACTGCCATTGTCCTTGTGGCTGCCCTCGTCCTTGCGACTGCCCTCGTCCTTGTGACTGCCCTTGTCCTTGAGACTGTTTGCGATATTCCTCCCACATCTTTTTCATCTTCCAGTCCTGGAACTCCCTGTACAGACTTCCTTCCTCGTCATCATCGTCTGATTCTGACGGTTGCTGTCCTTGTCCTTGTGGCTGTCCTTGAGTTTGGTTTTGTCCTTGTGGCTGTCCTTGAGGTTGTCCTTGTGGTTGTCCTTGTCCTTGGGGCTGTCCTTGAGATGGGAGGGGCTCTTCGGGCTCAAATTGAACTGTTCCCTCAAATTTCACCTCGCCGGAAAGCATCTTTCTCAGCACTTGTTCTTCCTCCCACTGAAAAATTATCGTCATCGAATGCAAGTAAATATATGTAATATGGCATATTGTGCCTACATATATAGTATTGCACGCATGTCATACACGTGTGTGGCCCTCATGACAACACAAATGTAACCCGTGTGGCCATCTGGCAACCTACCTTTGACATGTCTCTATTATTGTATAATGTGTTACATTATTTACATGTACACATATCGTACATTTTAGAATCAAAAGAGTGCAATGTAATTTTAATCATATAAATGTGTACATATCACATAATATAGATCGCATGTGACGGCTAGATACCTTTTTAAACGCCTCCAGGTCCGACCGACCCCAGTTGCCGCCCAGCACCAGTGGCACCAACAGACACACCACGAAGATCTTCATGCTGCCGAATAAATTATGTCATACTTGAGTCATCAGCTTAGAACAAGTATCTCCACGATAATCTGTGACTAGGAAAAGCCCGCAAAAACTTAGACAGTAGGGAGAATCGAACCACTTAGTGATCTTTGTGTGTAAGAAGTCCGCAGCATTGAGTCACAAGTTAATAAGTCAGGAATCTCACATGCAAAAGCATGAAGATAAATTACAAACAAAAATGCTTATCATAGTGTCGTAGTTAAAGATATCAAGTCTACTCCCCCAGGTTGAATGAAACCATTTCTTAAAACTCTGATAAAAGACAGAAATAATAAATGTTTCCTTCGTTTTGCTTCTAAACCTCAGACTGGTTCCCGTGAACACGAAGCAAGACGAGGCTTACAGAGGGACGCTCTCTCTGAATCAGTAACGGTCTATCCTTACAATCGCAAACCTTATATCTTCACATTTAAGTATGCTTACACATAAACACCTTGCTTGTTTACTTATTAAAGGCCAATGTTCAGATATGAATCATTTATATCGTATACGTTTCGTAGCAAAATGCTGAATTAAAAAAAAAAAAACTATTTTGAGAATTACTCTATAAACGTGTTTCACATTTTAAAAAAAACAACAGTGATTTATTTCTACTGTTAAAATGAGGATTTTCCTTCAGCACTTAAAATTGTGTGTAATATCAAACTACTCTAGGTTAGAAACAATGTAGGGACAAAACTAAATTCTTAACATTCTGCTAAGAAGGCTAAAAACGGATTTCCTTCTTGGCTGTGACAAGTAACATTCACAACAAGAGCATGCAATATTTAAAAAATAAGAAAAAGCTGATAAATTTGTTGAAAACGAGAGTTTTCACCAAGAATAAGAGCACACTGCCTGTTATTTGTACAACTTCCTACGGAAGAAATTCAAAAAAAGCAAGTCACAGCACAGTCCCAGTCCAGGGAAGGAAGAGCCACACCTACTTACTTTGCAAGTTCAAGTCCCAGACCTCTCGTCCGATGCAAGGAGCGAGTTCAGAGGCCTTCATTTATACTCATTCATCTCAAACATATGCAAATTGCTGTCCCTCCCTTCCTTTCTCAACCCTCCCCACTCCTCTCTCTGTGTCTCTGTCTCCGAGCTGCCTTGCGAAATCGCGGGAACATGAGCTGGGAATCTAAGGTCACAAAAATGTCCCCAGTAAAAGCGATCACCATTTCTTTTCAAACAACCCGGGTCAACAAGAGTGGAGAATTCTATCCACTGAATGACACCCCGAAGAAGTCGCTAAGGGAACGGGTAGAAGGGTGTGGCTAAGCGTGCGATGAGGCTGTTCTAAACCTACCCGACGGGTATGATGTGCATACACACACCCCTTTATGTCTAAATATAAACTTTGACTAAGGATCGTGCAAAAGCTATTCCCGAGGCAGGTTATGAACAGCACGCAGACAATCTTGTGGAGCTTAGTGGGACATAGAACAGTTAACCATAAAGCTGTAAAGTTATATTTAAAGAAAAAGTACCGAGAGTACTGATGTCGATAGAAGATTACAGCTCCCCCCAAACTCTGTCCCACCCTCTCTTTCTCCTCTCTCCCTCCAAATGAATACTATCACCTGTAAATGTAACCAAGTTTATAGACCGTTTTCTTGAATTCCGTTTATATTTGAATGGTATCAATGTTAATAAAAGTTAATGGTATCCTGGCCATCCACAACTTATGTAAGATATACAGTAGAACCTCGATTATCTGGTCTTCGATTAACCGTGCATTTGGTTATCCAGGATCGCCTTAAAAAGCTGCTAGACATCACAAGACCGACAATATTTTGCCGCCAAGAATGTCGACTACAGGAATGTACACTCCGTGTGTTACTTATACTGGCCAGGGTTGTTCTTATTGTTTTTTGTTTTTATTGTAGTACAATGTATGTATAGGCCAGTGGCCCAGCATAAATATTCTAGTGTGTGTGTGAGCGAAAAAAGAGTGTGTCTAAAACTGTTTCGTGGAAGGAGGGAAAGAGTAGCAAGAAAAAGAAAGAGAGAGAGAGAGGAGAATGGCGCGGACTTTCTTACATTATGTTGTTATATTTATATTTTATTTATTCTGTTTATGTTCTTATATTTGTTTATGATGATTTTTATATTTATTTTATTTATTGTATTTAGAACTTGTGCATTAAGATGTTGTTAGAAGCAGTTTACTCCTTATACAGCTTGATATTCCAGTCTATTTAGCTAAAACATAATTGACATTTGTGGTCCTCCCACGTGGTTACACGGAGCATGAACGTTAGAAAACTCTTGAATACACTTCAACACTTTCACTCCCTCGTTTTCAAAATCTTTAAAGCTCATGAATGAGAGAGTGAAAGAAAATGAAAGGTGAAAGCTTTACTCTTCCACCTAGCAACAGACTGCTCTATTCGATTCACTTTTAAAAATGTGTTTACTGGGGTGGCACAGTCATTCCTCTATTTGTCTGCTTCGTTCCTTCACTTCACATAGTCACGCACACACAGCAGAGTGAGAGAGAGAAGGAGGAGGGTAGAAAGGGTGAAGACTGCTTTGTTCGAGCTGTCACCGCCTCAAACTTTCGATCTTGGCCGGGGCCTGTAGAAATGCACGGTGATACCTTTGGTGTCTGATCTCGTTGGTGGACAGTTCAGACTCTGATCTCATGCCATTCTTACCGGACACCGTTGACCGCATCTTGTATCCGACATTGTGGTGACTCGAGGTTCCGGTAACCCAGCCAGAGACCAGACGATTCTTCAGTCTGTAGCATCACCAATATTTGTTTAAGTCTTGAAGTGATGTCCTGAATGCAAGGCCCCACTAAAGTGCCAAACTTCTAGACCTTTCATCCCTGATTTCTATTTTTGAGTAAATTATTTTCACCTCTTTGCGGGGTGTGAAACGAGAGGCAAAGTGAGAAACAAAAGATCGGACAAAGGCACACTCACGCACGTGCTAACACACACACAAACACACACTCGTCCGAGAGAGTAGACTGCACGTATTTCTACTTCTTGCGATCCCGTGATGTACTTATGAGTAAATTGTATTTATAACTACCGTATTATCTCAAGTTTACGCATAACAGAATTTTTTAAGTAAATAACATTTGCTGCTCCTTTCTCGAATTCCTCAAGCTGGCTGCTCCTGTTGCTCACGAGGGACTCTATGAAAATAATCTTATTTACCTTTGCGTCGCTCACGATTTCTCTTTGTGCAACCTCATGTGAGTATTAAAGGGTTGAAGAAGTGAGAAGCTGTTACAGTTAGTGACACTGCTTTGGTCCTTTATTGAGCGAGCAATGGGTGTTTTTTTAGAGAGAGTGAGGACAGAAGCTCTTCACGCTTGACATGGAGAGCACGTTGGTACGCGTCTGTGACCTCAAGGCACCCAGCACCCAGAAATCGTGATTATTTAACAAAGATATTATCATTCAACTGAACTGCAAATCAGGGTTGGTACCGTAAGAGGGGAAACAGGGAGTGGAAGGAAAGGAAGGTAATGTTTATCCTTTCGGTCTTGCCAAAGCGTTGTTGGGTGTTTGTCTCTCTATGGTTGTCTGCACGTGGTGTTGAGAAAGACTTGAAGTTTTTATAAGACGGGTGCGATGCCCGATCACCCGATATCACGGTTGCGCCCACTTTGAAAGCTCACCCGGGTAGAGACCGCGACCAACTCTTTGTGCGTGAAACACGTGACTGATCGAGAACAACAAGCAATAGGTGGGAAAGGACTTGTCAGACTTCATCTTGCGAAACCTCTTTCAACCTCGTGGCACGGCTTGACTTCCAACGCACTTTTACAGGGTTCATAGTGCGTGGGTGCAGGGTGGGAAAGGATGAGAGAGGATGCTTCTTGTAATTTTGTGTCTGCTTTTCTGTGCTTCTGATTAAAGTTCTGACTTCTTATTGAAAAATTCTGATACACACTTGACACACATGAACTATTTTTTTGTTTGTTTGCAGTATTCTGAATATTAAAGACTTCAAGAAATTATAATTGTTATTTATAATATATACACCCCTCTTCCCCACATATATATACACAACAAAAACATCTTCATCCATTCATTCACATCTGGCATAGAAAACAAACGACAAAAGTCATTATTGTTTGAAAAGTGTTTTAAATGCATTAAAGTGTAAAGAAACAAAGCCCCAAATCCAGTTTCCGGTAAAAGGGACAGAAAAAGTGCGAATACAAAAGTAGACACCGTTTTGAAATGATGAAATAACTGGTCCCTAAAGCAGACAGAACGCAGTTGGATCACATGGAGGACCTGCAAGATGGTCGGTGAGTTGCCATAACTTTGCAGCAGCTTAAATATTTGTGAATGAACATTCGGGCGCACATAGTAAAAATGTATGAGCAATAAATGTTAATGTATAGAAGTAAATAAACTCCAGGTGACCATGGGGACGAGTAACTACATCGATACACATGCGTGATAACTCCAGGTGACTAAGGGGGTTGAGGGGAGAGAATTCATCAGCGTGAAAATATTAGAGTCTGAATTATATGTGTTACCCACGTCCTCTCAATAATAAATAATTAAAAACAATTGTTTTTGAAATAAACATAAAAGGATGTTGATAATAGCATATACTGGTAATTCTTGAGGCATTTTCCAGATTTTAAAAAGTTGCTATTTAATATAGAAAGTAACAAAGATGCTAAAATTATTGGTGGTCCAGAATCAAGTGTTTATAGAAATAAATAGGATAAATCAGAAATCTTCATTCGAAAACATGGAGTAAGTTATTTGTAGAGTTTCTCAGAGCACCCACACATGCTGTATATGTGTGTGTGGTGGTAGATAGATAATAAATTTAAAAAAGAAAATTAAATGTACCATCAAACCTACCCACACTCACGCACATGAACATGTTTTATTCTCTGGACTTCATTCTCGCGAGATGGTATTTACTGGAAGATTTCAGATGCGGGCCGAAGGAAAACCCAATGTGAATTCTAGACACGAGCTTTGACAAAGCTTCACAATATGAAACACAGAGCGACTACGAAGATCTGAACGATCGTACATCACAATAGCAGGTGAAGGGACAAGGCACTGCACTTTCGTGTTCGTATCATCTATCGCATTATCTCCTGTATTTTCTAGCCTCACCACGCATGCGCCTTCGTCTCCGGAAATACGACCTTAATGCGGCAAAGTGGAGTAACAGAAACAACAACAGCTTGCGAACAACATTTGTCCGAACATTGCCATAATACTTTCCCTTTAATAAAACATTTATGCAGGAGCAGAATATATATATATACAAACAGAAAAGTGTTTAGCTCTGACAGAAGAATTACCGGAAGTAAAAAAGTTCTCTGCTACCGACTGTTCCCTTTCTTGTAGACATTATTATTCTGTCTGTTATCTATATGCACATATCTGTGTATCTACGATGCTAGAGAGTTCTTTCATCAGAAGTGTTGAATGTCTTTGCTAAATACAGAATGCAGCTATTGGCATCCTCTTAAGAAAACATAATACACATTTAATTTTATAAACAGAGCATCTACTAAAATAAGAATTATTCGTATGTTACTTCATTCGTCCTTGGTTTGATTTGTTTGCCGTGTACAACGAATATTGCTGTACTATATTGCTAATTTATATGTTAGCAGTTTGCGTGTATTGTTTTCTTACATCTTCATATTTGAATGTTGTAATGATAATGATAGCAATGACGATAACGTTGACGACGACGACGATGACGATGATGATGGCTTTACTTTGAGTACTGCATATTCTACCAGCTGCGATGTTTGATGTGTGATGACAGTTCTGTTACATTATGGATTATTCTGCTACATTTTGGATGGTTTTTATCTGCGAACTTGGATTAGATTTGATTACATCAGTCGTGTACCGAGAATCTTGGATGATGTCTTTCAAGACTTTGCACACTGTTCACTCTGTACCTCGGGTGTAATTTGCATTTTGGTGCTGTTTGTGTGATTTCCCGCTTCAGGGTGAGGTTTTCGTGTGAATCTTCTTTTGATTTTCCTACTTTGATTAATCTCTCGTTCTAAAATGATTTATATATATATATACGTTGAGGCTAAAAATACAAGAAAGTTTAAATATCCCAACACTAATAAACCACGATAACAACTGGAAGACGGAAGAACAAATACAGGTGGGTTTGCTTCGAACAAACATTTTGATGTCTGCTTGACAAGATGTGCTAAGCTCGTGGATCACATAAAGTGCAAGTTCTACATGTATGGCTATTATCCATGATATGACAGTCAGCTCTCTCTTTCTTTCTCTTAGTCATGTCATCTCTCTTTCCACAGGAAGGTTTTGAACTCTGTGCTTCATGTCTGTCTGTGATCATGAGAAATGTGTTTTGCTCAGGCTGACCCTTAAGGAGCGCTCAGTGGGAAGCAAGAGAAAAGGCCTTAAAATGCTTCACTGTTCAGACTGTACACAGCTGCAAGGGACACGACTCATGTTTTTACAAAGCCAGAAATGGCGATTAAAAAACAAAAAAGAGCAAAAACAAATAAAAGAGAGATTTTTCAGTGTCAGTGATGAAAACTCATGTCAGTGACTGAACAAAAGCAATGAAAAGAAGCTGGTGAGACTTTTGTACAGCTGTAATTGGTTGCCTGGCAACGCCATCTTATACTAAACTATCATGCTAAAAATTCTTAAGAAATGTATGTTTCGGACGATACTGCAGGGATAAACTTTTACAGTTTACACTTCGATAGATCGGCATCACCTGCTACTAAACTTTTATTTTCTGACTATATCCAAACACTTGCTAATAAATATTTGTTTTCTATCATATCCAGTCAACCTGAGTGGACTACATACATGTTTAGAGTTTGAAAGTTTTAATTGTCGAAGGTAAAGGTGAATAGTAATGTTTCAGTGCAAGACTTAAAAAGAAGAATAATCATTTGGTAAAAGGCTGCCAATATTATGAGTAAGTCTTATTTCAAATGGAAACATCACACAATACATTAACAGTAGGGAAAAGATGCTGTAAGGGAAGTAAGCACACGACTACGAAAGGGGGATAATTGAACACGCTTTCGCAAAGTTCTCGGTGTGAAAACGGCAGCAAGACGGATTTCTTGATGATACAAATATTTTGTGTTCCAGTGAGAAGGAAAATGCAGGAGATTTAAATGGAGAACCTTCTTCTACTTGACAGTCGTCGTGATGGCAAGACTTCATGCTTGTATAGGATGAGAAATCCACTTGAATTCCGATTGTCAATGGAAGCTGAGACGCACCCACAGTCAGTTGTGCGTGAACATTCAAAGGACAAGACAGCTTCTTCTGCTCTACAGTCTTGTGTGGTTCTTCAAATCATTCCATGTAAGAAAACCCTAACTGCCGTTTGTTTGATGTCACATTTAACCTACACTGCAGCTGCTTTGCTTTCACAAGTCTATAACATAATGATTTAAAAAAAATCCAAACTCATAATTATAACAGTCATGAATAAGTGTCAAAATATTTGTATGATTCAAATTTTGGTACAGACTTGAATTTTCTACTGTTGCACTCTTGTAGTTTGTTGATACAGCTTCTTTTAGCAACCAGGAACTGTTTTTCTTAGAACATTTTCTTCAGAGCTGTATTTCTGCAAAATTACATAATCTGTCAACGGATTAAATGTCTGAAAATCACAGAGGAGTAAAACATTGTAAAGAGAAACAAGAAAGTCGCCTGCCAGCTGAAATTCGATACACTGGTAAGAAAAGTACACCACCTAACTGCTGACGACAGTCAATGCCGATGCTAACAGGACAGCAACGACAACACCTTTCATTATTAAAACCGGAAGTGGATCTGCCATATTATAAGTTTGATTTTTGGCGGCGCCTTCAGTTGGCCGTCAACAGAATGGATCCCAGCGCTCCAAAGCGAAGACACAGGTTTAACTGAAATAAAAATCTGAAAAGAAGAAACACATGGAGCATGTGGAAACTTGCGGTTGTGCACAAGTGCGTGCAAAGGCAAAAACACAAGGCAGCATTAGTTTGTTTAGAATTTAGATAAACATTTCTTGAACTAGTTCGTCTAACAATGTTAAAGGTCAAGTAACTTTTGATGTATAAACCTAAACTTTTCAGATTTACATGCCAACAACCATCGGTCCTCAATACAGGCTGGACAGACCAAGACTGTACAAGAAAGTTAGAAGAATTTAGACAAAACTTTGGAAAACATCTTCAAATATTCCAGGGAATGAACTGGTTGCCTGTGTCGGGTAGCTCGTGTTGAGCCGTTCCAGGCAAGTTATTTTCTTTGAAACGCAGAGAAAGAAAGAAGGAAATAAGGTATATTGGTAATAATTACTTGGGCTGCGATGGAAACTGTAACTCCACAGAGCCCGGAGTCTGTCAGTGATAGAAAACTTCTTGATGTGAAGTCACCAACGCGTTGTAAGAGGCATATGATGTGTTCACAGTGTGTTCACACAAGCCACATTGTCAAGCAGTGGCAGCGAGCACATGGACCGGCCAAAGCATTCTTCGTCAGTTGCCATGGTACCAAGCAGTGTCTGGATCACCAGGGTTCCTCTTTCTGTCTCTCGCCTCCTCGCCCTTCTCTCTTCTCTCTCTCTCTCTCTCTCACACAAACATTTGTATTCATATTATCAGTTTTCCATTTGAACCAACAAACACACCTATATACTCATATGCTAACACAATCATGCATCGATGACCACATAAGCCCGAAATAAGAGAAGCCTCTGACTATTTTTTTAGTCTTAAAACAATAATATTTCATGTTCGTGTACCCGCCCCATAGTATAGCCTAGCTCAGCAAGTAAGAACTAGCACTGCACTGGTATTTTAGTATTTCTTACAAATTTATGAACTTTTAACCTTTCAACAAAACGGCTCTGCAAAATCGGTGTAGACCGTTCCTATGGTGATGCGAATTTGCCCATTTATTCGTCTTTTTCTATATTTCTGTTACAAGCACTCACTCACACACACACTCAGGCGCTTGCAGCTTTGTGAAGATGAGCAGTGTTCATGGCTCAGACTCCACTCCGTACAACAGAATCTCTCCGCAGCTTTCCTCCCGATGCCGCGAGGGCGCAGCTGGCAAAAACCTGCAGCAAAACGTGGACCGGCCCATGGCTCTGGGTCAGACCTGCCGGAGTTCAGTCCTGTCGCTCTGCTTGGACTTCCAGCACCAGCGGCAGCACTTGGTGCGGGACGACTCGCGCACCAGGTCGTCCAGGCTCATGCACACGGCAGCAGCCAGGAAGAAGAAAGCCCCGCCCCACCCGAGTCCGTACCCAATGCCGTACCTATGGCTGCTGATGTTTCTGTCTATCTCAATGGCGATTGGGAACACCATTAAGGCCACCCCGGTGCTAAGGGCTGCAACAGAAAATACATATAACTATAGTGTAGGTTATCCTTGTTAATTATAAAATATAATTTAAGTTGTACTAAACTAAAACATAATAAAATTAAAGCTAGTTTTTGTATATAAACCATAATTATACTACACTAAAACATAAAGACACAGCTAATTGCATATAAACCATGTGTTACACAATATACTAAAATATAAATAATAGATAATAAAATCAGAGCTATATATAAAAAAAACCATAAAGTAAATTGGATTATGCTAAAATATAAATAATAAAATCCCAGCTAGTTATATATATTTAAAACTATGGTGTAAGTTATACTATACTAAAATATAAATAATATTTATTTTCCCGTGACCTTGCGCTTATTGTTAGACCAAACTTTCTTTACAGCTTTTAATGAAGGCAAAGCTCATCTCCTTTCCATCTCAACCTTATTTAGCCCAGTCCTGTAAGTAGTCAAGCATCGTTCCCTCAGCATGGTTAGCTGCGAAAATACGCTGCATCGCTGGGTATCGAACCGGCTAGCGAGCACACCATTCATGTTCCTACGCACTACTCTATATCCACTGACTGTCCACTTCCCTAGAACTTTCATTCTGTTCTTTTGAGATTCCCATTGGGAAATTCTTTTATTTCTCTTTACTTTAAGGATCTGACTCCTGCTTATAAATGGCTATTCTCGAGCTGTAATAGAAAGATATACGTCGTGCTTCCAGCACGAGAGGTATCCCTCATGTAGGCATGTTTACATGTTTACATGTTTAGATGTTTAGTTTCTGAGGCTCACACCATACCACACGCACCACATATAAGGAAGATCTCCCCAGCAGAATGGAAGTAGTAGATTTTTCTAGGCAGGGGCGTAGTGCAGACGCCGCAGATGGACAGCACCGACGCCAGGACGCCGAAGGAGGCGGCGAAGATCATCAGACCGATGACTGCATTCTGCCAGTCTGTGGAAACACAAACCGAAGAGCATGTACACTACCACTTCAGCAAGCAACGCCTGATATATTTTGCTAATATTTGGGTGAGAGAGGAGGAGGAGGTGTCTTCAGGGTCATTTACAGATTTCCTCAAGGATGTAGCTTTAGAGATACAAATTCGACCGGACGAAGAAATTTAGATAAATAATCTTCTGCATACGGATTCTAACTTGACAAAAATCACCATCAGCATTTGAGATACCGTTTTTTTTATAAGAAGAAAAAATATCATCAAAGACATGTCTTTTTTTTAATAATCTGTCACTTATTTTGGACTCTAATCATCAAGAAAATGAAAATTTCACTGCAGCCTCCAACACCAAATTGATAGGATATAAAACGTGGTACATGAAGGTCAGGTATAAAGAGTTAATACAAAACATTATTATCATCAGAACGGGTCGTGTGTTAAAGAAAAGTTCATATGCAAGAAAACAGGAGATTTGGCATAATAAAAAGGTCACTACAACATCAAAATAGACTGTGAAGTGTTAGGACAAGACATTGTAGTTGTCTCAATATTTGACAGGCACTGAGGTCAACAGCTGCGCATCAAAGTGAAATATTATTACTACAAGAAATGTCAGTATTAATTAACAAAGACGGGTGTACTATTTAAACTTGACAATATGAGCAACTGAAAGTCAAATATTAATTAGAGACTAATTCATGCATCATAATTCCTAAGCGATTCCTTGTCCAGTGGGACATCTCGGCCAGACAACGACTGACTGAAGACGTTACTCGACCAACCGTGTAACGTTTGAGACAATGGAGGCAAATATATTTCACTCTCTCATGCATGTCCTCTACACACACACACACCTCACAAAACTGTTTGTCGGCTACTGCAACACGCAATGCAAATGTTTACAACTTACTGCATGACATCACACCAGCGGTTACTAGCATGCGGCTAACCGTATGACGTAGCGGAAACGTTTATTAGAATCCAGTTTACTTCCTGACACCATTAAAACATTTACTGTCTGACGCTTCACGAAGGTTTAATAACGTGGAGTATATCACCAAACGATGGCTTATAAACATGGGGTTTACAGTGTGACGCCACAAGAGTGCTTATTAACGTGGGGTTTACTTTGTGACGTCACACGAAGGTTTATTAACGTGGGGTTTACTGTATGACGTCACACGAAGGTTTATTAACGTGTGGTTTACTGTATGACGTCACACGAAGGTTTGTTAACGTGGGGTTTACTGTATGACGTCACACGAAGGTTTATTAACGTGGGGTTTACTGTATGACGTCACACGAAGGTTTGTTAACGTAGGGTTTACTGCATGACGTCACACGAAGGTTTATTAACGTGGGGTTTACTGTATGACAGCCATACGTGGGCGTTTCTCTGGACACTTGGAATAAGCTTCCGGGTCTGAGAGATTCTGGTAGCAGGACTGCCACATTCCGCCACTGAAGCCTGCAACACAGGGAGACAACGTGGCGTTACAGAGCATGAAATACAAACATCAGGCTATCAACGGATCATGTTGATAATTAGCATAACAAGCAGAATTGTTGTTTATGTCACAGGTCTCACTCTCTCTCTCTATCTCTCTCTCACTCTCTCACACACACAAACCGAATGAGTATTTAATGTGTGCGACAGGTGCATACAAATAAACAGATACATAAACATAACACTTACGTCAGAAAATCTATAACAAGGCATACAGTTATGCCGACACAATCGAGTACACACATAACACACGCACAAACCGACCTGTTATAACCAACTCCATCTTCGGGTCTGTCTTAAAAAATTTTTTTTCGAAGCAATGGTAAAAGAGATGAAGAAACGTATGAAGGGGACATCATTCATGGGAAGGGCGACAAACGCTTGGCACTGAGAAGCTTTGGAGCCAACATGTCGGTCGATGGCAGCTAGTGGGGGGTGCATGTGAGATGCACGGCGATAGCCCCTGGCTGTGTAATGCGCCATTTGTTTTCACATCTCCATCGTGGCACAGTCCTCAAATGGCAAGACTTCAGCTGTTTTTTTTTTCTTTTGTTGACGTTGGCCTCACTAATAACAAACGCATTGTCCTGACATTTTGCGATCCTATTTTTGACCCGCGTGTGACTTCAGATTGATCGTGGAGCGGAAATACAGAGAGATCGAACAAAGAGTCCTCGTGTTGTGTTGGTGCCACCCAGTGACGCAGGAGCGGTCTTCGTGCCACACTGTCAACAAAACACACAACAAGCAAAGTCTGTGGACTGCAGTTCAGGAATTTAGTCAAGGAAGCAGCTTACCACCACCCCCCAACTCTATCTTTTATAATACTACACATTACTCGCCCAGCGACATAAGATGCATGTCTGGCAGTTCATGGCACACCTTCCTGACAAATGTCGCTATGTCATGTCCTTCACCTTATGTCATGGCTCAGACTGGCAAACTGCTTGCCTTCTTGAATGAGTCCATGTCGGCTTTCTGATTTTCACCCAGAACAACATCTTCCTGGCACAAAATGCTCCCCTCCCATCATGTGCACTGTCGACACCCCTAGTCACCTCACCAACACACACACACACACAAATTATTGTCTACAGTCCTTGCTTCTTACTGTCCCCATGTAAGGTCTCAGACCCTGTCACACATGGGAAAAGCTCTTCCATGGCTTTGGATGTTGGGTGTTGAGAGGCGGAGCAGCCTGCAGTGGCCTGGACATGGTTGCTGGCTCATCGTACCAAGTCTCACTGCCTCCAGCTGTCATCCCCGTGTCCTTCTTTGCGCTAAATACATTAACGTCTTGTAGGAACAGAGTTCTCTCCCCTCGCTTCGACGTATCGACCCAGCGAGCCGTTGGATCCCAGTGACGCTAGTGATGCCAGTGGTGACGGGGGGACCAATTAACACGTCATTCAGGGATCGCCTCCATTTCTGGGCACAATCTTTGGCGCTGGTGACGCTTACGATAGATGCTCCTGTTTTGCAAAGGATGCTGGGATGTGTAGTCGGGCGCCCAGGATTGTGGACGGTGGGATGTCATCATCATAGCTTGGCGTGCGGTTATCCAAGACAAACAGGCCGTCCCGTGGCTCGTATTATTGGCCAAACCATCCTATGGGGGCTGTGCCTCATATCATTTTACATTTTTACTGTTCTCGGTGTATAATTGCGCTTGAAACAAAGTGCAAAGGCTCGTGCCTGTCTTTGCCATTCAGGTCGATGAATTTATTCTTAAATAGGTCATCGACCCGTTGTCGTACTCGTTGACTGTGTAGGTTAACTCTTGAAATGTCAGCTACAGTGTAAATGAATGAAAGACAAGTTTTCTTTACTCTTACTCTATTTCTTAGCCGAAGATTCTTTGACAACTTGTCCGCATTCACGTAATTATACAGGTAGCCTGGCTACCCGGCCTCGCTCCTAATGGTTCCTGCAGCTGACTCCTCCAGCTTCGTTGCTGTTGCTAGTTCGTGACCTATCGCTTCTTTAGAGTTAGTCTCGGTATATTGGTACAACAGGTACAATGGAGACTATAGAGGCACCTGGAAGGTGGCAGCCTGAGGTTCGGGGATGGTAGTTTCACAGCAGAGCAGTGCTCAGTAGCACTCAGAGTTTCAAAGACTCGACATGCTCTGCCCGCCTTTAAAGTAGAAGCTGACAGCTGAGTGGTTACAGCAGTGGACATTCAATACCAGTGTAGCACCACCAATCTTATCCCAGTCGACCCAGCTGTCAGGAATGGGTCTCTGACTCCATGGAGTGTTGTGGAAAAAGTAAAGCAGTGAGAGGGAGGAGAGAAGATGGGCATCCTCCCTCACAGAAAATTCCGGCGCCGAGAAAAGTGGGATCTTGAACACCTCACCCCCCACACGACATAGGTAAGGGGACGACCTTTTTTTGGTTAACTTTTAAGCAAGGGTTAGCAAGACTATCTGCCTCTGACAGAGAGATTATCCTGCTAGTCACCACAAGAATGTCCTGTCACTTCGGGTTGTTTTTTTTTCGCAACCTTCCATAACCTCTCTTTGTCATTTGTGTCTATACGTTGCAGCATTGTTCTACTTTTTTTCGCGGAACTATCTGTAGACGTTGCAGTTGGTGTCTAAATATAGCCGAAGTAGAAGTATAACTTTGGAAAGCACCATTCATTACAATGCAGGGCAAAGAAGTGAACATTTAAAAAATCATTTTATTGGACAAGCCGGCAAATCTGAACGTGCAAGATACGGTTTTCGCTCTCACCACACAGAAAGCCTGCACACCAGCAGAACAGGGTTCTGCCAATCGACCAGAACCTGCGATGATAGCAGACGACAGGGCACCAGCGTGTGCACAATCAAAGATAAACCTTGCAATCAATACATGAGTTCATTCGCACTGCAGCGTTTATATGATGCAGCATCGTCATCACAGTCAGGACTCGACAGCACTCGATGCTCACAGTTACAGGTAAGTAGACAGGTAGCCTGATGGCAATCAATGGACACAAGTAAGCGGCAGTTATCAAACCAAGATCTCGATAGCCGTCTCTATATATAAATATTGTGTGAGAGAGAGAGAAGTACAATACAGTCGTCGGCAATCAGGGTTTGCTAGAAGTTTATTTACACAGGAAACGGAAGTCAGGCTGAGCTAGTATTCATCGTATATAAGTAGGTGAGATTAGTTACACGTGGAGGCACAAGAGTGGGGTCAGGTGGTCCACGTGAGGTCTACCTGTTCAAGGCTAAATCAACAAATCTGTTTGTGTTAGAAAACTCGTGTACCACCCAGTCATAGCACAATCCTGTGAACAGTTCACAAAACACTAGGGAGCTGTAAGCGCGACTATAATACTGACTCACTCATGCACACGCAGGCACGTGCACACACACACACACAGACAATTTCGTACAGGCACGACACACTTTGACAGTTCGTGCAGTTGAAACAGTTTGTATAGACTCGACATACAATGAGACAATTTGTGCAGAAGGACACAGTCAGACAGCTTACACTTACACCACAGTGAAACAATTCGTACAGAAGATAACAGGCAAGGAGGTAATCTTAACAGTTCAATAGTCAATAAATAGAAATAAACTCAGATCTTTTGAACAGCAAAGAGAGAGGAAGAGAGAGAGAAAGAGGAAAATGCAACAAACTGCACAGCTCACCCTTTCCGTCCAGCCAATGGCCGCTCAGAATGGCCGCGAGGGTGAACGTCATGGCCGCCAGTGTCGCGAAGAGGCCGAACAGGCGGAATGGTCGCCAGAGCTTCGCCTCCCGCAGATAATACTCTTCTCCGAATTTGCGCAAGTCCGAGCTGTTCTGGCGAGTCTTGAATTTCAGGAAATTCTTCATCTTTCACTGGAAGGTGCTGGCTCCCACCACTGTGCTCTGCGGACAAGCCTCGTCAGCCATGTGAGTGCACGAGCCAGCGACGTGCTGACGGGGGAGGGGCAGGAAAAAAGGAGGATGGGGGGAGGGGCAAGGGAGAAGATGGAATGTCTGATGGTGGTGGTCGTGGTCAAAATGGCTGGCTTCCGAAAAGGGCCGAGTCTTCAAGCTCTCCAGGCTTCACATCTCTTCTTCTCTCGCCCGCTCCATCATCCTCCAGAACCAGCGTCCATCGGAAACCTTTCGCAATAGTCCGCGGACGACCAGCTCCAACGATAGGCTACCCGACCTTTCCGACCGATGGAGGATGCGCGCGACGCAATCGCACGGAGAGGAGAGGCAATAAGAACACCGCGGCCAGCGCCAGCGAGTTTGTGTGATCAACAAGCCGCCGCGCCGCCGGCTTCTCCTTGTCTACCTCCGTCCTTCCTCTTCTCCTTCCCCCACTCTTCTCTCTCACACACACAGCTCGTGCACCCCGCGCGCCAGCTTGAGCACACGGCATTGATTTTTCTGCGAGTGGTGCTGCGGATTCCAGGCTATAATCAGGTCTCGCCCACGACTGTCCTGGTTCCCGCTATACAATGCGCCACACGTCTCTAGACCTGCCCTAGCGACACAGCAGCAGCAGGCAGCAGCAGTCAGAACAGATCTTCCCGTCCTGATTCTGATTTGCTGAGGACAGAGTTCATCTGGAGATGAACGCAGGACAGCCCAAGGATTAGTATACCATAGTGTACATGTTCCTTAATTAAACAACAACAACAACAACAACAACAACAACAACAACACATTAAAAGAGAAATGTGTTTATTGAGTGAGCTAGAAGTTACTTGTGTAACAGATGGTCTCAGGATCTCGATCGTATCAGCCAGAATGAACCCGGTTAAACGATACTCCTCTTTCAAGTGTGGATATCTGTAGCAGTTAAAAAAAACTGGTCTGGATGTCAGACACTATACAGTAAACACAGATATTCGGATCACAATACAACCATCTGCCATCAAGCTGGGAGCGTGATCAGCAGCCTCTTGCTGTCGGAAGCAGACGGACACACAGCAGCAATGGTCCAGAGAGGACCACAACTGAGGGCAAAGTGTCTTGAGCTTGAACGGTTTCGTCTTGGAGGCTTTGGGCATCTGAGTGTCTAGACGGAACTTTGAGTCAAATTGTTTCTGAAGTCTAATGGTGTGCCCTTTGAGAATTTTCTTGATTACTAAGTTAACACCTTCAGCACTTCTTATTTTCCAAGTTAGGACCATCCACACACCTCTCATGGCATTTTATATTTTACTTTATTTTCTCGAAGCACCCATCAGATATTTTTTGTTAATATTGTTATGCTTTATACATTTGTGCTCTTCTAAAAATATTCAACACACACAACACATCACGTAAATATATACACAAACATGTTATGACCTTCGCGTGATTACATAACAAAGACACCCAAGTTGAAGAAACTATTATTTACCTTGAGTAGGTAAACACACGCCGTTGCACGACTTAAATAATTTTGATAGGTATTTATTTTTCGGCTTTGTATCCGAGAAAGAAAACGTTTGTAGCGCAGAGAATTTATTCCGTGTAACAAGTACCTGAAGTCAAATATTAGCTTTTAATTTTTCTCAGAAACAGATGGAGTTATGTGTGACGATTCCTCATACATTTTATGTGGATTTTTTTTCTTTGAATGTTGTCATTTTCTTTTATTGTTTGTTTGTTTGTTTGTTTGTTTGTTTGTTTGTTTGTTTGTTTGTTGGTTTGTTGGTTTGTTGGTTTGTTGGTTTGTTTGTTTGTTTAAGCAATTTTTTTTAAGTGTGTGTGGAAGACAACATTCTTGGAGCACGTTAGGTAGCTTTCTAAAACACAGAGTAAACAACGATTTATTTATTATTACATGGACAAAAGGAAAAACAACCATATAATGTTTTGTTACAATAAAATAGGTGCTGGTCACATGGAAGATACGGTTCAGAATGGGAAGAATATGCAGAAAAGATGAACAGTTTGCGAGCACGCTATCAAAACGTGAGACCACATCTGTAGTGCGAACAGCAGCTTAACTAAAACATCGATGATAACCACTCTGACATTTTCATCTGTTTGGCTCAATCCATTGCAAGTGTAACCCCATGGCGAATGTATAATTCACACTGTCTCTCTATCTCTGTGTGAAGTAACTTGTTAGAGCTGTCCTCGAATTTTTGCCGGATAAATGTAATCGAATTAAGTTATCTCAGCCACCTTCCACGCCCCAACAAAAATTTAACAGCAGCTGGACAAGACGAATGTAGGGAGTGAACCACAATGTGTCTGAATTAAGACTGTCGTCACTGGAGTTCTCTAACATCACAAAATGGAAGTGTTTTGTGTTCAGGGACTGGGCGCGCGGCTCAGGCGGTGCTTACTCTTTAAATATTTAATTTCAGACCTTAATTCATGTCGATAACCATTTCTTTTCGAGGGGCATTAACCCTCCCGAAAGTTTGCAATGGCTAGGGGTAGATTGTTTCTGAGAGTTTCTGTGACCGTGTTGGGTAACTTAATAGCTGAGCTACTTTAGGTCATAATGGCAGTAGAGATTTTTTGTAATTGTGTTGATTAGCATTATAGCCGAGGTATTTTAAGACATGGATAAATGATTTCTTTGTAACTTTTTCAGAACTTTACAGAAAAAGGGAAAAAAATGTACAAGAATACAATAAAGTATGTTTATCTCACTCAATCACTCCGCGCGCGCGCGCGCGCGTGTGTGTGTGTGAGAGAGAGAGAAATTCTGTAAGAGTGAGTGTGTGGTTTTTTGTTTTTTCCTGTTTGCATTCCTCTCTAATGCACGTACATCCAAGTGTGGATATGAGTCTGTGTTAATATTTATTTTCTTTTTTTATTGTAGGTCTGTTTCCCTTTTTGAAGCCCATTTACAAGTATAGTTAGTAACAATTATAATAAAAGGAACAGGAGATTTTTCAGACACGAATACTTCACGTCATTTGAGGGACATCAACAGCAAGGTCGATGTTGCTGGGTTGCGCACTTGACAACAAGCACAATACTAGAGATCACCGCAGTCCACCGCTACCCACGTGATCTCTCTGTCTCCTGACGACCAACATCACGCTGGTAATACAGCCACGAGTCAGGATCTAAAGATCTACTCCACAGCCAACAATACTGTTGTCGACAGTGATATATATTTTTTTTTTTAAAGTTTGCTTTTCATTTTTTTTTCTAATAACATTTATTCACACAACACATAAAATACAACACTTTAAAAATATAAAACAACACATACTCATAAACTATGTGTTAATATTGATTTTTATACCGTTTCATTGTTTACTGTGTACTTATATACCCTTACAAGTGTTGAAGCTAAGTAGAATGTAATAAAATCGGAAAGGTCACCATCGACTTTCGCGGTCTCGCCCTTTACTTTTTTCCATTAAAACTGACTATAAATAAAGTTTATACAAGAGAAGTAAATAGACACTTTTCGTTGTTTATATAACTAATTTTAATAAAAATAAAGACTATAAATAAATATATATTTAAAACAGAATAAAACATAGACTCCAAAACGCAAAGGGCGAGCACTCGTATTAAAGATATTAACAGGGACAAACGGTGTTGCGTCCCATTATTACCTTTGCAAAGCGTTCAGCATATACACAGAATTAAGGTTGGCATGGGTTTGGGGTACATTGCTTTTGAGGGATTGTTAACAATCGACGAAAAGCATTGTGTGTGTGTTATCTAAGAGAGAGAGAAAAAAAAACATAAAAGAGAATTCTGTGTATTCACCTCAAAATTCAGCAGCCACAAGAAAAAGAAAGAAACAAACAAAATTTAACCATCACACAAACCTCTGCGGATTTCACCCTCCCCCTCCACACACAAAGGTCTCACCTCTGCCGTTTGTAGACTTGCACATTTCTCCACTAGCGGCGGCCGAAGGCAAAGGTTTGGTACAGTTTACCCACAGCCCCTCATACACAGTCAGATTGAAGGCCTCTGCAACCAGAACCAACATAAAAGAATCATGCTTATTTAAAACCAAGACAGCGATACTTCTATACAGGATGAGTGTGAGACAGTAAAAATGTGTGCACACGTCACAGAAAAAGTGGAACCTGACAGACTCTCGATGTCGGAGTCTCGGGCAACATCCCGCTTACTAAATTCAAAAGCTACGTTTATTCTCCCAGGAAAATAAGTTCGTCTACAAGCTTTATTGTTTACTAATACATAATGTGTATGATGGTGGCTTCCAAAAAATACTAAAACGTTCGATATATTTAATATATATATATAGGGGATATAGCACAGCAGATCAGCAATTAAAAGAAAACCAAATGAACACACGTACGCAATATCTTGATTATCACAATTAGTGCCACATCCTACTCCACCCTACCACCAAGAAAAGGTAGGTAAAAATAAGAGTACGAGCTATGTGGCAGATAAATGTTGGGTATGTTATTTAAGAAGTGAAGGAATTCAGCCTAGTCCACATAAATATCTTTGCAAAATCCAGCTTTTTTTTCCTTTTCACGACGCGAAGCATGTTCCAGGGAGGCTACTCCTTAGGGAATGTTTTGTTGTGAATGGAAACGTTCTCTCCCTTTCAACAACATCGCGAGGTCGCACGCGCTTATTCACACATCACTGAACTCAACAAGCGAGACCACCACAGATCTGAAATTCGACATAAATTATTTTTGGACAGTCGTTCTTCAACACTATGTTCTTAACGTCCTTTTAGACTTTTAATGAGAGATGGAAAAAAACGGAGATAGAGATAGATCCAGAGAGAGAGACAAGAGAGACAAAGAAAGTTTCAGATATATATTATATGTAGAGACTTCTTTGACAAGGGGGTATGTATGAACAATGTTTAAGTATTCAGACTGATCAAATCTTTAAGCACAAACATTTTAGAGATATGTTTGTGTGCCTGTGTGCTTGCGCGAAAATGAAATAGAGAAAAAGGGTCGGAGAGAAATGGTGGTTTTTAAAAACTGTACTAAAGTCACACGAAGAACATAAGTTCTGTCGCCATATTTATTTGAGACTGTAATGTGCTTTAGCCTATCTATATCAACAACAGTGTTGTGAGCCTAAGACAATTACTGTAAGCGCACGAGAACAATTCCCAAACCATCCTGGCAGCCTCGGTGTGGTTTTCCCGGTGCAGCAACATGGAGCGACACGGAGAGAAAATCGATGTATAAGCAGATTGTGGAGTTGATGCCGAGAGCCGGCAAGTGGGCCACGTGTGCAGCTTTGCTCACTTTTCATTGTGGAATAACTACACTGACATTATACGCTAATAAGTACCACACACACGCACACATTATACATTAATAGCTAGCATACTGACATTATACGCAAACAGCTAGCACATTGAAATTATACACTAATGACTACCCGATTGACATTCTACACTAATAAATAAATTTACATTATACACTAACGTATTGTATTCACTGATGGCGACCACGTTGACATTATACACTAACACATTGACATTGTACATTACCACATTGTATTCATTGATATTATACACTAATGACTAGAAGTACTCGCCTGAAAACAGTTGTGTGTGTGTTTTGGTACGTGCTTGTGTACGCATGTGTGTGTGTTTGTTTGATGTGTGAATCGTGATCTGGCTGGACTTTCAGGTCAGGTGGCAAATGTCACACCGTTAGCTAGTTTTTGCATATTCACACACATCACCCCAACACATACACCCCCAAACAAATAAACACACACATCAAACAAACAGGCATACACATGCGTACACAAACACAATCACCAACACACACACACACACACACACACACACACACACACACACACACACACACACACACACACACACACACACACACACACACACACACACACACCAATGCACAGAGACAGATGAGCAGACAGATTAAGAGTGACAACGACAGACATAAATTCTACACTTGAAAATCACCATTTTTCGCTCCTTACAAATATTTGCACACGAGCACTGCTATCGCACTGAGTATGAATAAAATGGTAAGTTATACTCAGTCCAACACAGCACAACAACAGCAATAAGTCAACTCATAAGTATGTCTCAACATCACACAGACATGTGAGAATGTAGTCTGTATAGTCTGGTACCAATCACACAAATTCTGACTTTCAAACAGCGGAGTGTGACTGGCCCGCGGTGTTGGCCTGTGTCGAAATTTGCTATGACACCCTCCAGCCCTCGGCAGAGTTTTCCTCTGGATATTAATTACAGCTCGACTCACGCATTTCTACCAAAGCTTTTGCCCACACCACAGTCTGGATCGAAGCGGCCATTCAGAGAACTGCCGGGTGGTCAGACAGCCTGGCAGCTGTAGACGTGTTTTGCAGGGTGAGGTACGACAGACATACACCGTGAACTGTCGTTACAATGTGCGTGATGCTTTGGTTTCATGCACCGGACGACGAGAAGGTTGATGAGCTGTCAGAACACATCTGTCTTGACAACGGCAATAAATGATTGCATGACTGTTTTCACGCAAGCGTTTGTTTGTCTGCCACATATCTTCAAACGCTCTACACCCAGCTCATTTGAGATAAGTTTCTCTTAAATATGAAAGTATGCTGCTGGCGGTTTGGAGCTTGGCAGACAGGAGTGGAAGTATTTGGTTGGTCAGTAGCTCTGGTGTGGTACTCATGAATCAGAAATACCCCAGGGGTTGGTTTACCTCCACTCAGTACTCGAACGCTCAGCTGTTGACCACTAAATTACAGGCCAACCTCTTAGGTTCACATGTGTCACAATTAAAGGACAGAAACACTAGCCGTGTGACAATGAGAGCTTTTAACCCTAACTACGACATGTCAAAGACTACATTTCGTAACAGTTTCTACATCCCGAAAAAGGTTTGAGTTTCTGGTGATAATGGATTTCTTGAATTCTCTCGCATATATGATCGACAGGGAGAAAGCACACACCCTTCTTCGGCACCTTTTTGTGAGGCTACTCTGCATTTTTTTTTTTAGGGGGGAGGGGGTAGAGGGTTGCGTGTGCCAGGTGTTGCTATAGCGACAGATGGTGGGGAACAGGTTCCCATCCTCTTATGAGGATCACCAATCCATTGTTGTGTGTCTCTCGTCCTAATTACTAAGGGTGTGTCCTCTAAAGCTGTCCTCCAGGGACTCCTTGCTTCCGTCGCCAGATCCTTTCACACTTTACCGTTAAGAAGCACGTGACCACTGTTTGCGTCACGGTGTCAACGTCATCGTTTGGCTCTCAAAGCTGCGATTGCCGAGTGTACACCGAGCGTTTGATTTCCCGCAGTACAAACTGGAGGTAACCGTACCTGGTGTTGTCACGAAGAACCTAAATGTCACGCAAACAGATGTGAAAGACGCTGCAGCAGGCGCCGATTGCCAGGAGGTAGCAAGTGGATGATTGCAGGTGCCAGCCAGTCAATCAAGTTCTCACTCACTTCGATCGTCGTCTTGTCCTCCTGGTGCACGTGCAGCGACTACAGCTCTGTGTGCGCGTGCCTGTCTCCAAAGGCTGCATCTTCTATTTGTATTTTTCAACCAAAGACTGTGATGTGGAAGTATTTGAGTCATTCGCAAGTTTGAAAGACGCAAGTAAATGTCAACAAGTGTACAGATTTAACTAATTTTGTTCTCTTTCTTTGGCCTCAGGCAATGTTAGAAGAAAAAGTAATATTACAAACACCATTGTCTGAAATGTTGGTTGCTAATAAAGTTCTTAATAAAACTAAAGTCAATTTTTAAAAAAGCTATATAGATGATGGTTGACACTATGAAAATTTAAACAGCAATTGAAATATAAGTTTTATAACCACACTATAGATAGAATTGACGATGACGACAACGAATACGATGATGATATAAAAGTTTAAATTATGTAATTTATTTCAAAAAATGAACAGTTACGCTGTAGTCAGGGTTAGAGGTAAGGACACCGCAAAGAGTATTAGAAATCCTTTAAATCAAGCAGGGTTGTGATGTTTGTGTGTGTGTGTGCAAATCCTCGCCGTTTGTTCAATTATATTTCAATTCAATTTGCCCCATTAGAGTTTTGAGAGAGAGAGAGGTAAACAGATAAAGAGGCCATGAGAGGGATCAATAAGTAATGACGAGAAAGGAAAATGAACTGTGCTTCTACTTCACCAATGTGTGCAGGGGACATGAAAAGCAATTCACTTGCACGAGTACACGTGTTTCAGTATTTCAGTAAGCTGACGTCACGTGTGATAATTACCGAACTGAAAAAGCCTGAAGCAGCAGATCAAAGTTTACAATAAAAACACAGATGCAAGAGAGATCAGGAGAAATCGACCTGGACAAAAGCGGGTACCACTGGTAGTTTCTAAATACGAGTACGCCAGTCCATAAAATCAAGAAACATGTAGGTGACAAAATCAGAATATCTCTCTCACACACACATACACACACTACATCCTTCTACTATAATCTTTTACATACTAAACCTTTTAGATGGGCCAACTAGCCTACCAAATAAATATTTTGTATTAACCCAATACTATTATAACCGTTTTACATCGATTAAAAAAATCGGGCGTTGAAAAGGAAATATATTTACCACAAACTGACAGGTGTGTGTGGGTGGGTGTTACATTTTCAAACTCCAGTGACGGTTATAACCCTGAGATACGCAAGAAGGCGGATGCCAGAATGGTCCACAGACATTTGAAAGATGAGGAGATCACGGCGGGCGACGGTTAGACTGATGGAGTGACTCCGCGCGATCCCTCGGCCAACGGCATTTCAAGCGCTGATGCACAGTCCTCCCCACGATGCCTGCAACGTCAGCTAATGACGTCACTGGGGGACCTGGAAGCCTTCTCTCGAGACGCACAATGACGAGCACCATCTTTAATGGCCATCTCACTTTGGGGCTGACACAGCTTGCCGACAGAAGCTTACAGTTATGTTCTAATGTGAGTTTTGTGCAAAAGGTCAAATCCATTCAACACGGATTGTTCAAAAGCAGTGATGTTTCAAGGCTGTACCTTGACTTTTAACCATCTTTCACCGCCCCCGCCATCGCCACTCTCCATACCTGGGCACTGCAGGTATCCACGAGTCATCTCCGTGATTAAAACTTGTCTGAGACCAGCTGCAACACCACGGACCTACATTACATTTACACTTCATTCAATGAAGGTCCGTGAGTACATGAAAGGTAATGTTGCTGTGTTGTTGTCGTCTTTCATAAAATTCGGTCAGTCCATCGCCCTGAAGTAAAATACTGAAGACGGATTCGATAAAAAGTTTGATGTCTTCGTGACGCGGAAAGGAAACAATCAACTCTGGGTTTTTGCTGGAGTAGGCAGTCTGGAATACACAAAACGCGCTCTAGTAATGGCTAATGGAAGATACGAAAACAAGGAAAAGAAGAAAGAGAAGAATAAAAGAGTTGATGGTTATGGGCCTCGTGTCCAGCAACTTTGCCCTACAAGCACCGAAGACTGCGAATGTCAAGGATCGACGAGGGTTACTGGTACCGTCATGACGAGCGTCCGTGTGGTGACAGCCCTCGTGACGTGAACTCACCTACCTGTGGCCAGGTGCACAGTCACAGTCCTACCAGCGACAGGTTGGTGAGTTCGCGTTAATAAGGCTTGAATAGGTTTATCATTTTAGTTGATTTTCTAGGCGCCTGCGTCCATCGACTGTGCATACGGACCTTGTTTACAATCGGGCGGAGCTGGAGAAAAGCTTTGTAAATAATGACAAAGTGATACGCAGGCACCAGGACTAAAATGTCACTTCGCTGAGGACAGACGAGCCGCAAGAATGAAAGTGTATTTGAAAAATCGAGTTTTTTGCTCCATGATGCGCTGATGATATAACAGATACGCAAATTAAGGCTTGTCTTTTTTTCCCCCGTGCTTCCTCTTGTTCTCTGTGATCTCTTTCATCAAATTCGAAGAATAGAATGGCAGGGCAGATGGCTTTCATTTTCATCTACGAATATTCTAGGCACAGGGAGATTACCATACCGATAAATTTACCCCTCCCCCAACACACACACACCGTCTACCGTAAGAAAGAGAGAACTAAAAGAAATTCTATTAATCAACAGTTGCGAGTTACAAGAACATTTGTGGGGGACAAAAATGTACTTACTAAGTCTATAATGATCACTTGTACTCTGAACATGGCTTCACATTGTACAATGACCAGTGGAGCGAATCAGTTATTTCAGGACGATCCCCCTGTGGTAAGACTTTGGAACAGAAGGATAAAAATTTGTTTCCAGTTCTCGAGCCATTGGTTATGAAGCTCCGTTCTTTCCCCACCCCACCCCACCCCACCCCCAGATCTTTCCAGAAAGGACAAAAAGAATGAATGGCGTGACCTTTCAGATGTCATGACCTCGTCATGGTCAACCACTTACAGTTCACGGTCAATAAGAATCTTCATCATGACTTAAAAGCACTTGTACACGTTTCGCTTGCCATTCAGCTCCCTCCAAGGGATTTATTTATTCCCTCGTGCTGAAGACATTTAGCCAGCCAACCGATCCCTCTACATAAGCTTCAAAAGGCAAGAGTTTTTTGGTGGATGGGAGGATGGTGAGGGAGGGGGTCAACTTGCATCGAAGCTTGAAGCTGTGAGTAATTTTCTTTCATTTAACGGTATCGAGCGAGCATGTCCTCCAGCACCGGGTCACACCGCCTCGCCACGAGAGCAAGACAAGAAAGTTGTGGCCCAGCAGGTCAGAGACCCACAGATGACGTGTCATTCGATACAGTTGTCTGCTGCTTGAAGTAGGACACCCGGATAAGACCGGGTAGGCGTGCTTCGGTGTTGCAGTCCTTACCACGTTTGCTTCCCACGCATGCAGGTGATAATTACTGGCGGAAAGGTCGCTGATATTCCCAGCTGTGTGCGTGTAATGTTCGAAAATAAACAATGACTCGGTGATCTGCTGCATTACAAGTCTGTCAACTCAGCGAAAGTTGATGGTAACATCGATCTCCCGCAACTTTTGGAGAAATTCTGAACGGATCCAGACAGGAAGTGGGGTTGGGGGAGTGGAATTAGAGCTGGATGTCAACTGAGGGCGTACGACAGACGATTAAAAGGAGAAAAAAAGCCTCTTTGCATGAAATACAAAGAAAGAAAGAAGAATTCAATTCATCTTCTAGCTGTTGTCATAGATACGGCTTTCTGTCGTCCTCGCCAAGGTATCGAACCCGAAGTTCTTTGCCCACCCTTGTCCGAAGCTTTGCTGTACGAGGCCTTTGCAGATGGAGTGAAAGCCATCAAAGGGCATCAGTCCATTGAGCAGATGTGTTCCCAGCCACTGTAGGACGACAGGAAGTGGCCTGTAGGTGGCGCTGTTAGCTAGATTAGCTAAACCCAGTCCGTAGCGTTGGCTACAGGCAAACATTGGTGTTTACACTGGAAGACGTGCTGTGTGGCTCAAAGCAAACTCTTTCAAGAAAAAAAAAACTTGATCCAACTTTCTAACTGAAGCTGCGTGCAAAGCTCAGACGACGAGGAAGAAAAACTCACAGCCACACGCAATGTTCAGCAAAAAGACGATGAAGGTTGCGGGTTCCAGACTTGCTAAAGCCAGTGACTTTTATGTTCTCAGTCCATCTGTTCCCTCTACTTACAAGGGAGGCCGAAGTTAAAACCCTAACGAAGATTTATATAATGTGTAGTTTCATTGTTCTGTCGCTGAGTTTAGGTGAGCATTTTTATTAATAAAAAACCTGAAATAGATGTTAACAAAGAACATAAGAGTTAGTCTGTTTTTAAAAGCGTCCGTGGACTACAGAATTTTAACATGCAAAAAACAAGTTCTATTTAGGAACACGCGTAGGTTGGTGTCAATAACCTAGAAATAATCAGTTCTATAAATCTGATGAAAAATACTTCTTCCTAGCTTTGAGAGCCAGTCTTACATGTTTATATTAGAAGTAAATATAATGTCGGGGATGATTCAATGGCGAACTTTATTTAACTGGTAACAATTGAAACCCATTACCAAATATTGTTTAGAGCGTATAAAACATCAGTTCACCATCTTTGAAATATATATTGTAGTAAAAGAGATGAACAGACACATACTAGCCAAAGACAGAAAAATTAGTTCGAAATATAATCTCAAGATATTTTGGAAAGCTTTCTTAAAATGGAAGTGAAATGATATAATTTTTATGATGATGGTAGTCAAGAGTGTTTGCCGGGTACAGTATACCCTGAAGTCCCAGTGGACTGAACAACCGAAAGGTGACAACACCAGGTGTGAGTCTAGGAAGTAGCACAACAACTTGTTTGTTGTACTGGTTGTTAAATATTGTTGTCATATGCTGCTGAGTATGAAACACCTTCTATGATACTAAGAACACATATTTCTGAGTATTGTGTCTTATGTACTTCTGACCACACACAGTGAATATATCTACTTATCTCAAAGCTCCTTCCACATAATTAACAGTAAAACCTCTTGCTCGTTCTTTCTGTAATACTTTTTTCCCCACCTGTGTATAGGGACAAGTTTTCCACCCGTTCAGACGACAGGACTGCTGTGGTTGAAACATGGGTTCTTGGGGTTAAACTACACAAAGTGTGGACAGCTCCATTAGACATGCACATTTTTGCACCTGTTACCTGCAAATCTACCTCCCCCACCCACGTAAACAAACGCACCTGTTCAGTAAAGTTCAGCAGTCCTATCGATCAACACTGGAGCAAAATGTCTAGCCAAAAAAAAAAAATTCCAAAGTTCCCAGAACTGGCTATGGTAGTTTGGCTACACCCACACACACACATACATACATACACACACACATACACATACACATACACAACAACATTACACATACATACACATAACACACATACACACACACATACATACACATACACACATACATACACATACACACACATACACACACACACACATACATATACACATACACACACATACATACACAACATACACACACATACACACACATACATACATACATACATACAACACATACACACACATACATACACATACACACATACACATACATACACATACACACACATACACACACAACACACATACATACATACACATACACACACATACACACACACACATACTACATACACATACACATACATACATACACTACACACATACACACACACACACATACACATACACATACACACACATACACACACACATACATACACATACAACACACATACACACACACACACACACATACATAACACATACACACACATACACACACACACACACATACACACACATACACACACATACATACAACACATACACACACACATACATACACATACACACACATACACACACATATACATACACATACACACACATACACACACATACACACACACACATAGACACACACATACACCCGGCAGGACCAGTCGGCAACACGCGCTCTGAGCTGCAGAGAGAGATCACATGAATAGTTGATGAGGCCGGAGGATAGCGACTGGCCCACTGCCCCATCAAGAGTGAATCAGACTGTCGTCAACACCTGACTGGTGTCGTCCACTCCGGGTACAGACAGCGGGTGCCGCTACCTGCAGTGCGCTTACACTGGCCACCTCTATCATCACCTGTTTGCCGTTAAACAAATAATATCTGACATCTGTGTCGGTTTATTTCATCTGGATGTACAGGCGACATTTAATTTCCGCCTCTGCACGCTCTCGCTGGCACAATGGTGAGCTCTGGTGGCGCCACCTGTGCTTTTATCCGCGAATACAGTTTAACCTGTATAGACCCGGGGTAGGCGTGGTGTGCAGCCACACGTTTCCAACAGTCGAATATGGGAATTATTTGGTCTGACGGGGAAGTAGGGCACGTGTCTGCTAGGATAAATACAACACACATGACCTCCCCCGCCTTCAAAAAAAAAAAAAAATAATGATAATAATTATCTGGAAATGTAGTACAGTAGGGTGTGTGTGGAAATGTATCTACGCATGTAGGTATTCATTTATTCAGTTAATTGTTGTCGCTGTACCCCAGAAAGACTCCCAACATATCTTCACATTCCATATTTCACAATTTGTTAAAAATTCTGTAGAAGTAAAGAGAAAGAAAGCTGTGTGTAGGGCTGGGCAGTCCCTCCTACAGTCTGGACTGTGTAGAGGACGATCCAGGGAGTCCATGGTCCTCCTGTAACACTACTGTCTACTACAGTCGGGAAGTTCTAAGAGGATAGACAGACTGTTTTAGAAATGCTGTTCTCCTGTAATCACTAAAGCTCTCTATTTATGACTGTGGGAGATGTGACACGCAGTGTGAAAGGAGACGAATAGACAAAATGAGGAAATGACAGGTGATGGGTGCTGTTGGTTTAGTGTTTATTTAAGGTAAGAAACGTAGGTCTTACAAGGAGAGATTGAGGACAAAGAACAAGATGGATGCACAGGCAGATGCACAAACAAAAGACTGATCACGTGGTGTACAAAGCAAGGTTAAAAGAGTCCAAGAGCGTGTTTACTGTTACCGACAAGTATCACCGAGTGTACCGAGGTCTAAGGGAGTAAAATACTGTCCAAACACCCCGCCATTGAGGCTCTCACTCAAGCCTGCTTCACTGCCATCGTTCTATTCTCTTGATGCTATTTTCTCCTTTTTTTAAATTAGTGGACCGGTAATGTTGGTTCTTTATTGACCTGGGGCAGTAGGCATGGAGCAAGGGTAAGCAGTAGTCCAGGGTAGAGGTAGGTCAAGCTTTTAGTCTTCTTAGTTATGAAGTGGATTTCAGACATGGCGGATATTATGTTATGCTTGGGACCACAGTTATAAATCAGTGGTAAAGGATGAAGTAACATAACACAATATCCGCAGGTGTAGAGACTCCTCGTAACTAGGGAGACGAAAAGTTTTTTTTTCCTTCTTTTCCTCATTTTGCCTCTGAGCTTTACCATCGCTTGATGAATACGGCCCCAGAGTTCTGAGCATCTTCAAATGTTCTTCACTAAGCCATGCAGGCGTTTACAGACTTGTATGATCGTGTGCAAGCCGCACGTGCTCACGGACACACACACACACTCACGTACGCGCGCATGCACGTGGGCGCACAGGCAGACTGTGGTAGAGGGGAACTATTTCTTTACTATGATTTCTGCACGATGAAGAACACAGACACCTTGTATCTCGAGTCAGTTACCACAGTTGCTACCATTTCTTCAGGAGGAGCATCCAAAAACAAGGGCAGCAGTCTCGTCGTGACCAGTTTATTTGTGTTTTAATGATAAATCTTTGCATCGCTCGCTGTCTAGAATCAGCTCTACCATTTTCAAACAGGTTGGGTCATGGTGCCTCCTGGTGGTTCACATCTCACTGTGGTCAATCGATCAACCATGGCTGTCTTACCGTGTTCCAATGGTTCATATCCTTCTGTGGTCAACATGCCCAGGTCCTCCTGTGCTCAGAAGGCCTGTACCTCCCCATGATACCTCAGCCCAGCATTACCGTTAAAGAGCGATGAACCTCCTTTCTGTTTATATGTTTTCCACACTGAGCATTGATTAAACAAATCACCTGCCCGCTCGCCACACGTCTTTTCGATTTAATGCTTCTTTCCACAGAAAAGGAGTTAATCATTCGTCTTCAGAATTCGCCCCACCCTACTTTCTCACCTTTAATGAGGAACAATCCTATAAATTTTTGAACTCGTGTAATTGTCGTTAATGTCATTTCCTGCCATTAAGTAATGCGACTTGCCTCTGATAATAACTGAAAAATCCTCTGTTTTCTTTTTAACAAGACGAAAGGAAGAATGCTGCTCGGGTGCCTATAGAGTCAGCGCGAGAAGTTCGTGACCCGAGGCGAGCGATCGATGTGCACTGCGGCGGACAGTGCAGGCTGGGGCGGAGGTAGAGGCGGAGTGCGCTACACAAAGAAGTGCACCGATCGCGATCGAGAGGTCTGGGCATGCGCAGTTTCACAGAGTACGTATCGATAGCTTTTGACTTAGGGCCCAAGGTTTTGTTTGTTTGGGTGTGACGTCAGCGACACTGCGCGCGCACCGTTGGAATCAGCCGCTTGGAGAAGAGCTAGAGAGAGAGAAAAATTGTTTGAAGGAAGAAAAAAACATAACTATAGGAGGCAGAGAAGGTAACTGTACACACTACAGTCTGCTGACTGAAATAAACCTATCCACTTGTGAGAGAAGAGAAAAAAAATGTCATAGCTAGGAGGGAAGTCGGAGAGACGAGCCTCGATAACGAGTTCTTTCCTGAAGCTTGTACCTGTCTCAAGAGAGGGGAAGGAACAAGCAGATGGAGCTGTGGAGAATGCTGTCAGGTGATGGCGGGATCAGAGTGGAGTAGTATGGCTCTTCTCAACCTTCTACCGCTTTGTCTCATTGACCTCTTGTCTGTGAGGATGGGGTCATCAGAGGGAGGACAGTAAGGCAGCAAGCCTTCAATGAGCAAAGACCGACATGGTCCATCTCTAAATAAGGAAAAGAGTACAGTGCCAATTCTAAATAAGGATTGAATATTCTTTATTGTGTCACCCTCTAAAGGGTACTGAGATATTAAAAATATTCACACTCATCCTTTCTTTAGATACAGTATATCTCACAAAAAAGCAAAAATATAAAAACAACAATAAAAAAAACCAAAACAAAAGGTGGACAGGGTCGAGCGCTACATAAAGAATGACAGATAGCATTACGCTTGAAAGAAAGAAGGACAAACACTGCCATACACTAAAGCAGTGTCGATGTGCCTAGAAGAGGACATAACTGTTTTCAGAAGACTCTTTGTCCCCTTGAGAAAGTCACCGGTGGCTACAAAGTAAAGAAATGACATTTAAGAGATGACAAATATCTTCAACCAGCGCCCCCTGGAACAAGCGATGACTTGCTGGCCTCGTCTCTTGGATTTACTCACTTCATCAGTTTCAACTTATCGGTGAGGAGGTCTGCAATATCTCTAGTGTAGGGTGTCGACCCCCAGACAGCTGTTCAGCTCCCTCCTGATAGCAAGCCCTTCGTTTGATGTCTCTGTTACAGCGGCTTCCTTTGAAGTTTTGATTACGACGGCTGCTTTGATGCACTTCCTCATTTTCTGGTGTAAAGACGAGTGCTCGTTCTGTGGCCTTGTTAACTGTCTTTGCTTCCGATGTCCAGCATTCAAGTCTATTCTGGGCCACGCACCCTCTACACTCTTGTCGGCATCACGAATGAACTGCGACCAACGTTTTCCATTTTGACCTGGTGGACCACCTTCTGCCGCCAGTGAACACAGGCTGACGATGATCAGAGCTGCTGTGGACACTCGGTGTGGTCACAAAGAAGCAGAGGTTTCATGATGAAAGTGAACGCAAGCTGTATCCACCCCAGCTCCTTGTCCACCTTCGCGAAAGTCTCACAGTTTTTCAGACTACCGACTACATCATCAACAACAACGACAGCACTATTATAACACTACTGACATCAACAATAAGTACTTCAGCAACAACAATACTTATAAAATGCAGCAGAAGAGTCAGAACGGTAAGGAGAGCTAACAAGTTAGCACATGCACGCAACTCGCACGCACGCACGAGCGCGCGCGCACACACACACACCATAATACCCAGCAAAAACATAATACCCAGCAACAATCCTACTCACCACCGTTCCCTGTACCCACTTTCAACAAACACAGCCAGCAATTAATCTGTTTGAATTGTTGCATTGTGACAGCTGACATGAAGGACTAATAAAAGTGGTTTCCCCTAACAGTAATTTAACAGTTATGGGTTTATGAGTTATGATTGTTCAAATGAAGATCGTATCTTGACGAGTATAATTACCCACTTTTCCATTTTCTATTAGCTTTATTGTTGATATTGTCTTGAAGCTTTTAGAGCCGAGAACTTAAGTTCTTTTTATGGCCGCTGTGGGAGAACGCATCTCGATGGCGCTGCTTGTCCCAAAGCTTTTGCCCGCCTCCATCACTTACCCTCTGCTCTCCCCTTCAGAAGCTTCCATAAAAACTCTCACTTCTTTTTTTGTATTTTAAATCTGTCTCCTTGCGAGTTATCTTCATTCCCTTTCATGTTTTTCCATTGATTTTTTTTCTGGTTCTTTAATTTTTTTTTTCTTCTGTTGAAGTGTTTTGTGGAAGCCGGCAATCCTTCCATGGACAGGTTCCAATTGACAGTGCGGCTGATACCTCTTCACTTTGGCTGTCTTGCCTGCGTGCCTGCTTTGTCAATGAAGTCCATGGACCTACCCACAGCTTCATTATGCCAGGGGCGTGGGTTACAAACTGGACAAGTTAGAGAACTCGTGTTCACAAGAAATATTTCCCGTAACAATCTGCAAATGTAGCAAGGCTGCTGGTCAATGATGATGAAGAGAACAAAAATCTGGTGAAAGAGGACTTCGATGAGGGAACGATAGGAAACACCAAGCTACAAGGCTCTGCTAAAAGACCTACACTCATTATATAGTAGTAAGAATATGAATGTGTTTTTGTTTGACACGATGATTAATAATATCAGCTAAGTACAGAAACTTCCTCTCTCTCTCCCCAGCTTGACTCGGACTTAGAGAAGAAAATTGCAGTAAAAGGAGCCCTTGCCCTTTCAATAATTCACGATATCAGAAAAGGTTGGGACAAACCACAGTGAGCCAAGTCATCAGGAAAACCAACCATTTTGAGGTATTGTTTTTCTGAATTTTTACACGAGCACAAACAAAGCCCTCATTAACCAGACAGCAGGTATGTATAAACAGGATTCCAGGTCCCCAGCAGACTTTTATGTCATGGAACTCACGATGCTAAGGACAAGGTCTGAAATTTGATTCTTTGCCCATCGACTAACAGCAGTTCCAAATTTCAGGGTGGTGTCCTCTGGAAAAAAATACTCACACTTTCTAATTTCATCACGCAGTCTCGGAGAAAAAAAATTCTTTATGCTGCAAAAGTTTTTTTATCTTCTTCTCATCGAGCATGATGTGATCGATTGTGTGTTTCTGGGGACGTGCAAATGAAGCGCCTCCGCCGTGCTGTCTGCATGTGCAAAACATCGCACGTGCGGTGCTAAGCGCGGACACAAGACGATGCTGTGTGGAGTGGTACAGTGGCACTAACCAGATGAACCCTCTCTTCTCCATCTTCACCTCGCATCTCTTTCGTCTCTATATTTTATTTTTAAATCCATTTCTCCCTCCCTCTCTCTTTCCTTGTCCTTCTTGTCTTCTTCGTTTCTCTTTCCAGCTCCATGCCTACTTCTTTGCTGAAGGTTTTTCTCTCTATCCCTTCTACTCCTCCTGTATTACCTTGTATTACCTCTTTTTCTGTCTCCTTTCTTCCATAAGACACACTGATCATTTACATATCCCAGAGTTCATTGACATTCCGGTGTAAGATTCAGGCATGACATGACATGACATGTTTGTCACAGAGCCTGCACGATCGTCCCATCCAGCTAGGAAGCTTCACCGTTCTTGCTCTTTCCTCGGCCGCTCTCATCAAACGGTGTTGCTGTCTCTTCGACCGGCACCTAGCTCTCGTCAAACTTTGTCTCTGCCACTTATACTGTCTCCCTCTCATCCAACTCTGTCAATGGCTTTCAAGCTGGCATCTCACCCGCATCAAGCTCTGTGTCGCTGGCTCTTCAGCCATCAATCGCTCTCGTCCAGCTGTTGGTCAATGAGATGAAGACCATAATATGCTCCATCATTCCTTCGTCTCAAAGCCGGCGCCTAGCTTCATCATCAAATTGTCGGCCAACAATGATCACAGAAGTCACTTGTTTTGGATCCATTGCAGGTCGATGAGGCGTTAAACAGTAAGTTGCTCCGTTATACCTCGCGACCCCCAGACTGTCAGACAGGGTCTGGTCCTGTCGGACTGCATGGCTTTGAAACTGAGTCTGCACCTTACGTTCACAGGTGCAAAAAATGGCTTTTGTTAGGCAACTTGATGGATGCTTGCGAGTAGACTGATGGACAAAGAATGGGTGGTGAAGGGTATAACTGAATCTGATCGAAAGGAAGGTGAAAGACTAACAGTCTTCGCTGGTAGAACTGACTTCATTCACATCCACATTCAAACTCATGTTTAAGTTCACATTCACATTTACAAGAGGAGTATGCAGTGAATTGTTTATCGCCAACAAGACGATGACGTTCTATTTATAGACTCATGTGTCTTATGTATTACCTCCATACAGGTCTGACTGCTTTGGTGTGACATCTTAGTTGCTGGTGTGGTATAAAATACAAACACCTCCATCCCCATCCCCCGACACACATATTCTCACGATAATCCCTGGCACTCTCATCTCTATGTTTGTGTCCTCACAGTTGTTGACACATATTTCAAAGAGCTAGCCTACATGTAATCAATATCCAATGAAGGCCAGAGGGAGAAGTCCCCGACCCCCAAGTCCCACGTGACATGTCAGTTAAACCCGGTTGAACTCTGAGATCCCCGCCGTTGAGAAATCGATGTTTGAGTGGGTGGGGAAACCCAAGGCGTGAATGGGTTGGAATCATCTTTATTTTTTTTTTAATGCTCTTCATTCATTATTTATTTTGCAACGTGGATAACGTTAGTACAACTGATTTATCAAGAGTTATTTTAATAGCAGTGCATGGAATTCTATTATATAAACATTGTTAATTATTCCAAATAAGTAAGTTAAATAATATTATGTCGAAAAAATCTATTTTAAAGAAAACGTAAGATATCGTAGTAAACATCCGCAGGCGCATTGTAAACAGAAAGTGCATTCCAACAAATACTTAGATATTGTCAACACCCATCTTTGTCATCAGAAATAATGTGATTTTATATGTAATATGTTCATATTTCTACAGCTGCATGTCCCTGCCGCAGTGGAATCACAAGACAGCAGCTGGATGTTTGGTTTCCAGAGTCAAGGAGTGCCATCCCTGCCGCTTGGTCCTGAACTAGATGTCATGGTAACCAGCAGTCTGAAGGTGTGTCGTGTGAGCAGAGCGACCACGTGTCCACCTCACGCCACGCGCCTGTCTCGGGACCTCCCATGGCTCTCGTCCCCCCCACACTCCTCCCCACGAGCAGCACGTGCACCGACAAGACGCCGGCACCGGCCTCGCAACTCGTGTCTTCTGCCCTCCAGTCATCAATCTACAAATAATCACCCGCCGCTTGTGTGTGTGTGTGTGCTGCCATCTTGGTCACGTGATCATTATTCAGCAGGCCATCGGCACGCCATTTTACTCAGCTGCAGGCCTCCACCAACCTGTGTATTGAGTCTGGCACCATGCATGAGCCACGATAAGACATCTGCATGCATCCACAAACCGCTGTCATAAATTTGCCGGCACCCACAAGCCCCGCCATCACACAAACTACACAGGTCACGTGTTGAGTCTGCCAGCATCCACAAATCCTTGTAAGAAATCGGCGAGCATCCACGAGCAACAGAGCTAAATCTGCCGGAATCCATTTGCAATAAATTGCAATCCACAAGCCGCGCCATCAAAGAACAGAGCTCAGGTCGCCATTAACCGACCTTTCATCCCTTGCACCCTGTACCCGCTGTCCAGCTTCTACCTCCCACCCGACGTCTTGGAGATGTCCATGTCTATTTACAGGTGGACTTAGTCCACTGAAAGTCCACTTTGTGCTACCGACTTTTGACCTCCCCTCACTTTGTCAGGACAGACAACCCTTTTCAACCTAAGCAGCTGGATCACCCAGCTGCGGGTTGCTGAGAACACAGCTGCGAGGCTGCGAGAGGAGTGGTGGTTGGTGGGGTCGGGGTCGGGGTTGGGGTCGGGATGGGGTATCGGGAACGTTACTGCCGGAAAACAAATGATTGTTCGCTGCAGTTGAAAATCGATGAGGCGTCAGAAAAACATGGCTGTAACCTCACAAATGGCAAAGAAAAAGGATTTATTTTTTCTCAAAGGTGCCGAGGTAATCAGTCTGCTAATACACGCTCTGGGTCAAAGGTTAAAAAATGGTACAGAGAAAATAAAAGAAAGAAACCGCGTCCTTTTTTTCACACTAGCTTTAGGGTGAGAAGAAAAAATGGAGAGGAGAAAAAATGTAAAATGAGACTTGGCTGTTCCGAGGCCGGAGACGAGGCTTTAGCTTGTAATCTCGACATGGTGCCACAGTCAAAGAGCAAGGATTCGTTATACGTGTGTTTCTCTTTGTAGAGAAACTTTTTTTAGATAATATCCTCTTATTTTCTCTCTCTTTATTTCATATATATATAGTCATAAATAGTGGTTACAACTGTCCTTTCTGCAGAAACATAGAGACTTTGTGTTTTGCTATTACATATAGAGACAACAGTTTATTTTAAAAAGTTTGACCCCCCCGCCCCTTTCTTCTGCTTTGTACACTTGTGACAGATAATCTTGCCAGTCATGCGATGGAGATTAGAAAATTAACCACAAGGTGTACAATTTATGCATCTTATTAGTTGAAAACATCCTGCCTATAATCATAATGTAATATGTTCATGTAGTCCCTCATGGAAGTCATCTGAACACACTTTAATCAAATGTTAACAACATTTTGAAACATTCGTTGTTATTAGTCACAAACATTTAACTGCCTTCTCAAACTCATTGACAGACTTGCTACTCGTGGGCCTCTCGTGTTGATAGTGTAAGTGTGATATTGTTTGACCTGTTCACAAGTTCATCAGACTGAGCGCTGCGAGCGATTACCTACATACACTGTACATGGTTCCATGTATTCTCATGTTTGAGCCGTTAGGCTGAGGTGTAGACAGCTAAACAAATACAGAGCCTGTCTTCACTCTGCTCTCTACCACCAGGCACTTTCCCCTCATGTCCACCTTTCATTTCATCTAAACTTTTTTTTTTTTATCTTGTGCTGATGTTATTTTTATTTGTTGTTTCAGTGTATTTGCGGTTTTACTTCGGTTGCTGTAAGTTTACACATTGACTGTTTGAATAGCGACCCCTCTCTTCTATAGATAAATAAATAACGATGAGTATTGCATCAAAACCAATTATAATGAAATAAAAATTAGGTATGAATGTTATCTTTAAGTATGACCATTAGACGTGTATAAATCAGTTGATATTTATATACATTCCTATACATCTGTACATATGCATTTTCACCTAAAATCCATAATAGTACCTATGTATAAGGTAAAAGATTAAGCTAATTATTATTACATATTATTTTGTGTGTGTGTGTGTGTGGAAATGGAGGAGTCCTTGCCACTGTTCTTCGAATATTATTGCAGTTTCATTCTTCCCCATGAAGGAGGCTTTAATGTCCTGGACAGTGGTTTTATGGGGTAGACAGGAGTTTATGGGGTAGATGTGACCGTTAACTTTATTGGTGTCGCTCTCTCTCTCTCTCTGTTCTCTTACGTTTTCTCTTTTTGTAATTGTCTCTACTGAAAATCGTGATAAATCAGAAACGAAATGAAGACAAGATTGCATTATCTCCTCATAAACATCCAACGAATCAATCAGTCAATCAACCATGGTACATTTATGCTCTGTTTCAGTCATACAATACTTCATCATAAACATATTAAAAATGAATTCAAGATAAATAATGATATTAGTTTATTGATATGTAATAAAATGTTTATAGTTTGACACAGATGACCTCATCCGTTTTGCCAAAATATAAACAAAAACAAAGGCGGCAACCAAAGGATGAACAGAAAACAGTAAAGCCAGTGAAGCAAAACAGTTCATCAAAAGCCTGCTAAACACACACACAAGCACGCACACACACACACGTGCACACATACAAGTACACACACACAAACGTACACACACACACGTATACACATCCACTCACAGATCCTGGTCTGCACGCTGAGTGCACACGGACGAGGTCTGGTGGCCCACAAGCTCGGGCAGGAAGGGAAACTAAAAATATTCAGTGAAGCGATGGAGATGCGAGTAAGATCAATTGTGCTCGGCAGCCTGGCATGTAACAAATATTTGTTACACAAACACAAGACAGCCGCCCTGTGTACTGTACATTGCGGGTAGGCGACAGATACCCGGCGGAACCCACGGGTGGTAGGTGGGTGTTCGGGTAGACAGGTATGGATGTACAGACAGAAGGACGAACAGGACTGCGTAATTAATGGATTATTGGTTGACCTCGTTTATCACACAAACTATGTTTGTCTGTGTGAATCAAGGAATGTGAAAGTATCCCAAGGTTTTACAGTTGTTGGTGTAACTCTATCCGCGTGTAAAACCTACATTTAGCAAGCTCTCTTCATCTAGGAGTACAAATTGGATGCTAACTTTTTCCCAGTCTCATTTTTCTGTACTGCCTGCCACATCTCCATCACGGCCAGAGAAAGGTTACATGTACTGTAATGGGGTTACCGATGTAACACCAATGATTTGTCATGAAAAGGAACTGACAAGCAGAGAGAGAGAACGGTTTTCAGTGATCACATGACAACAATTACCGTCGGTGGCAATTTAGTCCTTGTTAACTATTGTACTCTCCTCCCTGTAGGTTCACATCGGTAATGACTGCTGTTCATCAATAAACATCGCCTCAAAGAACGAGAGTTTCCTGGTGGAGGAAATAAAACAGAAGTGAAAGAAAAGATCAAATAAATAAATTAATAACTAAACGACTTGTCGGTGAGGTGATGGCGGTAGAAAGAAAAGAAAAAAAACCCGAGGCCTGCATCCACTCCATGCACGCTACTTTCACACACGAGCACGGGGGGGGGAGCGGGGGGAGAACAATTGAGAATCAATGGGGCAGCACAGCGGGGGGCCATGCACGACTACAAGACTGTGCTTGCCCTCCCAGTCTGTCCCCCAGGAAGCTGCTGCACGGCACGAGCGGGGGGAGCCAGCTCACCGTAATTAAGACGAGGAGGACATAAAAGACAACAGCATCGGGATCGACTGCGCATGCGCGAGGCGGTAGTATATCAAAAGGGTAGATGTCTGGGTGGGGGAGATAGGTGTTCGCTTTGTCAATGAGGTGAGGGAAGGAGTTGTTGCAGGGGTGGATGGAGGAGGGGGAATCGAAGTGGGACGATTGTCGTCCGGGTGTAGGTGGCCGTGTCCCCTCCTCCAACCCCGACTCCCCCGGGTAGAGAGAAAGAGTGTGTGTGTGTGTGTGAAGATGGCTTCTTTGTCTCCTTGTTCTTGTTGATTGTACAGCAAACAAAAGAACTTAAGGGAAGCAAGGATGGGGAGGAAGGATGGTGTGTTGTAGGAAGTGTGGAGGTGGAGTGGAGGGGTGGATGGGTGGGTAGGTGCGCGTGCACGCACGGTTGTCGGACATCAAGTGGAACTGTAGCTGCAAGAATGCAGGGAGGCTCGATCGACACACTGGGGGCTGCTAGGTCAAAGGCCAAGAGTGAAAGTCTGGCTGCTGGGGAGGAATGTGGCGCTTAGAAGAGAGCAGGCTAGTCAAAGCGGCTCAGAATACAGTTGTTGGTGGTCATGTGCTTCACCTGATTTTTTTATTTTTAACTTAAATCCTCGACTCTTTGATGAAGAATAAAATGTATTAGTTCTTATCAACTAAATTTATAAAAATTGTCCTTCTATTTCAAGTTTTAACCATCTGTGTTCTACGTCGAGGAGCCGTTTCGACATTAGTGAATAAATGTGGTCTAGTCTTGACTACAGTGACTTAGCTGGAGGAGAAAAAGTAGACGAAGAGGAACAGCAACAAAATTATGAGAAGAACAAAAGTAAGGCGTTCAATAATGATCAGTGTTCTTTGCAAATAAATGTCATCCACACAGCCTTGCTTTGCCCCTCCTGCCTCCATCCGCCACGAACATAAGTGCCTCGGTGACATTCAGTGGCACAGGTCGCACTGGAGGTTGGTTCGCACGGGCGTCAATGAATAAGCAAACACGCGCACACAAACACAAGCACATACTGTTAATGCATACCATACTTACATAAGCCAGTGAATTACTTATCATATATTATATTATGACAGGTATGGTTGATGTGACACTTAGCTAGGAGGGTAGGGGCAGGTTCAATTCTTTTTAAACTGACAAAACGAAAAATGTTCAGGAAATGTTTCGGAAAAATAATAGGGTCGATCTCTGGAAAGTAAGGAAAAACAGAAATACTAAACTTTAAACGAGGCCCAGATATTACCCATGACATAAAATTTAAAAGAAATTTATTAAAACAAATCATCTCTCACAAACACATTGGCCTTTTAATTCTGAACAGCTGTAGATGGGGCGATCACATTAATTTTGTGGCCAGAAAAGTCTCCTGTTATGTTCAAATGTCACCCCATGATTTAGATTGTGAGATCATGCTCTCTACCACCAGATGCCCCCATTGAATGTTTGACTACTATCTGTTCTGATATTTATGAGATTGTCCTGCTGTTGTTTATTCTTTCGGGGAATTTATTTGGTAAATGCCTGGTTATGAGAAAAATTGTTTCGGGTGACCATGTACCATAAGCTGACACTTTTACAGGCAACCCTCTGTTCTCTATGTAGGTAGTTAATAAAGCTTATCTCGATGATTTGCTCAGGTTTTTGTAAGGCTTTGTTTATAAACAGTTAATTGAAAGCCTTCAAGAGGAATTACCCATAGGTCTATCAAGATGGTCTGGCAAAGTGGTCCCACATACTAAATAGCAAAACCCACAGAAGTTAAACACTGCCTAGCTGTTTATTGGACAATTAATCTTTTCACTGCTGTTCGGGATAAAATACTTTCTTTTAATTGATCAAGATCGTGAAAGAACGTGAAAGAAAGAGCGAGAGGTCTGTGAGGTCGGCAACCACGATATTGATGTGCTGTTAAAAATGTAAATAAACCATTTTATATCTCCCCTTCTCACTCATTCAAAAGCTTGCACGCTGACACATTCTCTTTACCTCAGCAGAGCAGGACAGATTATAGGGACTTCATACTCACAACAACAACAATAATAACAACAACAACAACAATAATCATAATAATAATACAAGGCCATGTTCGGCGATCCCGTGTCCTGTTCGTGCTGATGCCCAGTGCGGCAAGAAATTCAATAAAAACATTTTGCATGTGAAACTCATCCGTATTGTAAAAGAATTTAGGTTGATGTACATTTTCGCAGGTAAATAAGCAAACTCGTGACTACTTTTCCGATGCTCGTCTCGCCGTCTGTGTCGACAAGGGCTGCACGCGCCGAGAGCCGCCGACAGCAAACGGCGTGAAGACGTCGGCGTGTGGACACAGGCAAGTGGGGCGTTATTATTCAATCGAATACTAACTGCTCCCCGGACATTGATCAGGATGCTACAAATGCTGGAGTTAGTGGCAAGCCATCCACACGTCCACGTCTCTGGGTGGCAATAAAGCCCGTTTGCTCCACCTGACTTCGGGTGGCAACTTGTCGCATTGTATTGTCTGCCGTTGTGTTTTCACCAGTCGGCCTCGAAGAACAGACTTCCACGGATGAGGAGTCAATACTTTTCTAATTAAGATTACAGGTTTTCAAGCCACTTTTCTACATTTTTAGCGATAAAGTTAATTTGGTATTTTTTCGTGATATGAGTCTAAGAAAGTTTCAGTGGATTATCTGTTCACAACATGGAGGAACAAGCCTTTCAATTGTCCCTAATTTTTGTTTCTTGTTCCATAATATTTATCTCTTTTATTATCCTTCTCGTCTTTTTAACTTTCTTCTTTTGGATCATTAAGCTTTGGTGTGTAAGGCAACAACATAGCTTAAGAGATTTCCTGGGCCTTGTGTTAGTTATCTTTAGTTTGCAGTTTTTTTCCGTAAAACAAGAGGAATAAGAAAATTATGGACAAGACCAAGAAAAGATTTTTGTCCCAAAATTTCATGTTGTTCTGTCCAATACTTACTTATTTCTACTTTGTTAGTGAGCAAAGCAGCAGTCATGCATTGTTGAAAGAACAGTGGAATCAAACTTCTTGCTGTCTTTAATTTTTTTTAAAATTATGGATTTTGGATTTGGTGCTTACAAGAAACATGAGAAAGTCATAAAAAAAATAAAAAAAAAATATGTTAACACAAATTGTACTGGGGTTCCCCACACACTATAAGCTCACGCTCTCAGTGGCATCCCTTTGCGTTAAAGAAAAATAAAGTTTGGAAATTGCAAGAAAGCAGTTATAACGGCAGATTACTATGAAAACAAACCTGTTAGATACATAAAGCGAATGACAGAGTAAATTTCATAGTAAAAGACTGTCATTGCGAATATTTTTTTTTGCGGGAACTGTGGCATGAACAGACAAATGTTAAGAGTCCTTGAGTTCAGAGAGACAAAGAAAGAAACAAACAAACAAAACGACATAAAGGCTTTGGTACTCACCATAGGTGACCCAGTTGCTGTTGGTGATGCTGATGATCATAAGAAGGAAGGTGAGCAACATGAAAGCGAGGCCCACGTACCTCCCCCTGACAAAGGCTGGATGTTCCCAGAAATCCCCAAGTACCTGCCACTGTTCTGCGGTCAGGTGCACTTTCGTTTTCATGCGGAACTTCCCCTTCCGGTTCTTCTCGATGACGCGAATGGCGTGGTACTTTTGCTGTTTGTGCCGCCGGAGGGCGTTCAGGTCCTCCTCGGAGAGGTAGGTGCCTTCCAAATCAGGGTGCACGAACTTGAGCCCCTCCTGCCGGGCCTTGCGGATAGGGGTCGACACTCTGGTCAGCTTCTGCTCCGGCTTGTCCAGCAGTTCGATGCGACGTCTGTAGGAGGCGCGGCGGTCACGTGACCACCTGCTCCACGCGCTCTCCGGGTTGATGGCCAGGAAGCGGCTCCCGTGGCGACGGATGGACCCGGAGCGGGAGTGGAAAGAACCTCCGTGAGATGAGCGGCTCCGGTTGCTACGCAACGAGCCACGGCTCTCACGGCGCTCCCACTCCTGGTTAATCTGGTCTACCTGCAACCCCTGCACCGGTGAGCCACTGGGTCCCGTGACCACCAGGGAAGGACTGCGTCGGCCGCTGGGGGCGCCACCTGCAGGTCCCTGGCCAGCTCGGTGTCTCCCGCCACCAGCCTGCGAGAAGAGGTCGTCGAACATCCTGTCCTGGTGACCCAGGCGTCGCTGGTATAACGGGATTCTCTCTGGAAGTCGCTGGTGACTGGGGCTTCCATTCGGATGGGCATGGAAGACTGCGTCTGGATCTGGAGGGGAGGTGGGGGAGGTGACGGTCACTATGGTGGTCGGGGGTTTTCCGTCTGCTGGGGGTTTTCTACCATCCGCCCCCATGCTGCTTGCAGGTAAGGCTCCAGCCGCAGACAGGCATCCCCCATCCAGCCTTGAACGTAAAGCTATGCCCTCGCTGACCTCTGCTCGAGCGTCGCGTGCACGACTTGTTCGCCTCGGAGACCTTCTTCACCGCCTGACCTCCTACCGTCCCACCCGTGTCAACGTGTCGCCTGGACCTCTTTGATTCCGCTTCTACTGGACGCTATTATCTGTTCTCTCCGACGACCCACGCAAGTTGCGACTTCCGGCGTCACTTCTACGAACAACACCCCGAGGTGGCTGAACAGAGCTCTCAGACCTCGGTCTGTCGTCGTGTCTGGGTGCAGCCCTTGTGTCCAACTGCTCTGCACCTCTAGACACAGACCCACCCGATCGTTCTGGCAAATCGTCTCTGCTTGCTCTGTCTTGTTTTGTTTTTGATCCGTGTACGTAATCGCTCTGTTTATGTCGTCCCTGACCTCCTGAAGTGTCACTTATGACCTCTGAACTTGCCACTTTACCTCGCAAAACTTCACGTGGTACGTTCTGCTCGGTCTTGAGCCGACACCCGAGACGCTTGCTTTGTCAGGAGTAAACTCTTTCTCAACAACTCGGATGACTTTCTGGTCGCAATGCTCAGCGCCAGAGTTCGAAACCCTCGTAGGCTGACTTTTTTCCTCAGTAATATTTCGCCTCTCGCTCCCTAACTCACGTGCCCCCGCCGACCGGCCCGGCGCATAACCTTCGACCTTTGCAGCCCGGTCGTCGCGAAGTCTGGTGTGTCTGCCAGGCGAGTCACTCGCAGAGGTCAAAGGTGGTGGATCTGACCCTCGCTTTGAGCACGAGCCTGTCAGTGACGCTCCCTCCTGTCTGGGTTTCGGCCCGGTGTCGGCGCTCGCGTGACGTCCTCTGTCGGCGACCGCCCCGCTCCTGCCTCTGTCATCTGCCTGCCTGCTCGCTTCACTGCGCTTGCCTTTGTCAACAGACTTTCGATCGCGACCCGCGTTCCGCTGCCGCTGGAGGTCTTCATGGGCTGCGCCGCCCCGCTGCAGCTGGTGTAGTTGCTGCGATGATGTAACAGGCTCAGCGGATGCTTGCACCACGCGTACGCTGTCACTGCGGCTGTCGCGTCGTGGATTCCCTTTGATGTGACCGTCGCTCACCTGATGAGTAGTGTTGACGTCTGTTGCCGCCGGCGGTGGCGGCAGCGGCACGCGAGCGTCGCGAGAACGGCACGCCCCACGTGAGACGTGTCCTCTGTCCGCCGCCTCGCGTCCGCCTCCTGCCGCGCTTCCGCCCTCACCGCCGCGGCGGCTGCTGCTGACCGCAGAAAGAAACCGCTCGCCGCACGAACCGTCTCCCGCTTCATCGAAAGAACCGCGCTTGACGTCGCGGTAACTCCGCTCCGTCAGCGCACTAAGTCCACTTCCTCCGTCCTCCGCCGCTGAATGTTGTGGCCCTCGCGCGGCACGATCACCGCGAGCGCTAGTCACAAGGTGATCGAACTCTCTAGCGGTTACGTCACTTGACGCCGGCGGCGGGCTGCGTGCCGGAGCGTGGCGATGGTTGCCGGACGCGGACTTCGCTCGTCTGGCGTTGGAGTGCGCGGCTGCTTCCTCCGGTGTTTGAACATCTGGACTGCGTCCTCGTCCGCTGTCTCTCGACGGCTGCTTCTCTAAAATTCGATTGCCGTTGCTGGCGACGTGGCGTGCCTGCTGTCCATCTATCGGCGCCGAACTGGCGTCGCTGTCGCGTGATTTCGGCTTCTCAAGATTCCGCTCTCGACGTCTCTCGTTGTCGAGACGAACTGCTCTGCTGGTCGAGTTTTGGGTCTGATCAGAGCTTTGCTCTGTCTGGCTGAGCGTTGCTGCTGCTGCTGCTGCTGTTGTTGTTGTTGCTGTTGTTGTTGAGTGCGGTCATGCGTGCGACTGTCTTCGCTAACTGTTCCACCGCCACTTTTCTTCCCGCTGTCACGTCGACCGCGGCTTTCTCTTTGCCGTTGGACGTCTTGAGCAGCTTGGCCCTCCTCCTTCGCTCTCAGTCTGCCATCAGACCGGCCGGCGGTGCCGCCGTCTTTTTCTCTGGCACTCGACTTTCCTTGACTGGAGTCTCTGTTTCGCCTGGCCAAAACTTTGTGGTCCCTGTCTTCGCCGCGGGCTGCCGCTCCGTCGCGCTCTCTGCCGCGCGGTCGATCGGCGGCAGGGAAGGGCGGCGCGCCGCTGTCAGGTGGACTGTTACCGCAGCTGCTACCTGTCCGTTCTCGTCCTCCTCTCTTCTCCTCTGACCCGCCCGCCCCATCCCTCAATCTGCCGCTGCGAGGGAGCGTTCGATCAATTTCACATCGGCGGCTGCGCTCACCAAAGTTGCCGCCACCGGCCTTCTGCTCCCCTGCTACAGTCACTTCCCCTTTTCCACCGCATCCGCCGCCGCTGCTGTTTCCGCCACTCCCACCGCCACCCCTCGCACCACAACCACCACCGCAGCCGCCGCCGCCACCGACGTCACATTCCCTTACACAGTCCCCCGCCGCGTGCCGATCTTCTGGCGCGCGCTTTTTCCTCCCCTTCTCCTCCTTTTCCCTCCCCTCCGACTGCGCAACGGCTGAGCGACTGGCGGCATAATCCCCAACACCTGAAGACGAATGACCAGTCCTGCGTGCGTCCTGTCTTCTCTGAACAATACCTCCGCCTCTTCCTCCTGCCCTTCCCTCGTTGTCCCCTCCCTGTCCGTTACCGTCGTTCCACGCGAGACGGTGTGGGCGATCGATCCCTGTACGCCAACCGTCGGTCGGCCTCGCTTCCTGGGGGCTGGGGTTCGAATACCGACCTGTACGGCTAGTACTGGCAGCAGAAAGGCTGCTGGTTGTGGTCGTATGAGCGATGATGTCGTCGTCCTCTACGTCCTCCTCGTTGGGGTTGGCTGGAGCGATGGTCGTGGAAGACGCGGAAGGGTTGAAGTTGTAGCTGGCGGCGCTGTGCACGCTCTCCTGTGACGAGAATCCTGACGTCACGGTCTCTCCCAAACCGCTGGTTTCTGTTGAACTCTGCGGCTGCAAGCGGTTGGCGCTGGGCACCCGTTCCAGACCGGACGTTCCCGTCCCCGTGCCGGAAGTGACGCCATGATGGTGATGGTGATGATGGCCGTGCGGGTGGAGGGCCGGACCAACGTCCGGCGACAAAAACTGTCTCGATGACGTCATCAGAGTGAGGTCGACATGACCGACGTAACCGACATGCTCAGTTGTTGCTGCAGTCGATGGCGTTGTCGTGGCGATGATAGTCGGGATGGTGGTTCCTCCAGGAGAGCAGCTGAACTCGGCGTCACCTTTGTTGATGTAAGGCGAGCACCCTCGAGACCACATCATCTTGAACTATGGCTGGCTGGCCACCTGCCTGGCTGGCTGTCTGAGCCTCAAGACCGTTCCCTTAATGGCCGTTATGTTCACATGGTAATCGGTTTGAGCGGAAGTATCGTCTGTTGCGATGTTGCTTTCCTTCTCTCTCACAGATGTTTAGTAGACGAAGCACACAAACACTTTTTAAATCCCTGAAAGTAACTTTCAGACTCTCGAAACCACTCACTAAGCAGACTTCCCTCGCACTGTGCAGACGTCCAAGAAATGTTTGTTAAAAATGAGCGAATAGAAAAAAGATGACAGTGACTGACCGCACCTAATCTGTTTCTGAATTTAAAATCAAAATTGTTCTCTTATCCAATCATGTTCCTTGTCTTAAAAATCTTGGTCGCACACAATTTAACTTTGATATTTTTCTTTCTTTGTTCGTTTGTGACTCCATGTGGGATTTTTTTCTCTCTCACCAACATTACTTTTGTCTTTTTCTTTCTTCTGTTTCTTTCACTCTCCCACTCTCACGCACATGCCTACACAAAGCAGTTAAAAACATTTAGGTTCACATCGACAAACGCATAAACAACAGAAAATTCTTCAGGTCGCACGTGTTCAGTCCCCGCCGTTAGGTCTAATGAACAGCAGGGTGTCGACTGTAACAGTGGTAATCCTGATCCTGTTGTTAACAACACACCTGTTGCCAGCTGCTGAGGTCATGGTGTATGCGATAAAATAGAACAACACTCACACGCGCGCGCGCGCGCCCATGCGACGCATCATCGCGACGACGGTCTTTGCTGCCACGTGACGTGTCGTGCGGCCTGCACATCTGTCTTGCTCGTCGACGACAGCAGCGGGGCACGACCAGCTGCTCCCCTCACTCGCAGGTATTGGCATTGTTTCCACACTGCCAGACCTCCAGCATCACAACTCCAGTCCTGCTCTTTCACACCAAACCGTCATCCCGCCATCGAAGTCCACACATCCTCAGATCCTGACCCCTGCACCCGTCACCTCCACCCCTCACCGTGAGAACAAGTGGGGAGGATGCACTTGAGAGCCGTCAGTCTGTTTTCCGCGGGTGTGGGGATCATTCGGCTTACGGATGGACCTCCAGACCGCACCTCGGGAGGACTGGCAGCGAGTTACACACTCACCAGACGACCGCCACACCAAGCTGCAAACGCAACTTCCGTTTTCACGAACTGTTAATGTGGTAATTGCGTCTGTGGCCAAACACCCTGATAATGTCACACCAGTCGTGTGGCCGGGCCATGGACTGCAGCAGAGGACGGCCGTCTGCTCGCAACAAATGCTGGCACGAAGTTGTAGGAAAAAGTTAATCCTTTGAAAAAGCTGAACTGTCTTTCTTTCCCATCTTACTCAGTTTTTGTTTTTCTACCAAGAAGTACTCTATGCCCAGTTTGTCTTTGCTACTGATGGTCTTCGTCTTGATGTAAGGCTGGTGACAGCAATGAAGAGATTGTGATGTGACCGGCGTGACGGGCTGGTAGCCACTAAGACCCCGGATGTTGATCTGCCATGCCAGGGACCAAACGCTGACATCATGTTGCAGGGAATTTTTTTAATTCAACAAAATTAGACGAAGTTTTGGGGGAAAAAATATTTCAGTTTTGACGAGGGTTTTTTTTTTTCCTCCCAGACGAAAGAAACGGATTGCTCTCTAGCAAGTCTTGATGACTCTGTTTTTCTTGTTCTTGTTGTATGGATGTTGGCGGCACTGAGAAGATTAAGATGTGACCAGTAGCAGGGTCCGGCAGACGCTAAAGCCACGGTTGGGGTGGTGTGTGTGGTGGTGGGAGATCTGCCCATACCAGTCAACCAGAATTATTGCCGTTGTTTGAGAGGCAGCTGAAGAACAGCCAGCCGTGACGTAAGAGGTCAAATCGTAACCCTGAATTTGTCACTCGAGATTCTCCACTAGAGGTCGCCTCCCTGTTGTGGCGATATTTATAATGGACACTGGCAAGCACAGGGTAGGAAAGAGGGTGGGTGTGTTGGGGTTATGGCCGCAAACAAAAGCAGGTCAGGGTGGAGCCAGCTAATAGTGACGCCTGGTCTCATCAACGACTGAGTACGTCACGAAAAGGTCATTTGCATAGTAATGCAGTGGTGTGCGTGGTGGAGGGAGACCTGTGAGTGTTTTTATTTGTTTGTTTTAAAATTTACACAGGTGCGTTTTCTTTTCGCTAATTTGCATCTGCTGGTGTAAAGTGTTTGGTAATGGAGGTCAGCCAGCGGGGATCGAACGCTCACGAGTATCCGGTCTCACCAACATCAGTACAGTTCACAATCAATGAGCAGTCGACACTATGCCGATGCCAAAGGTGAGTTTAGAGGATGGGGGAGGGGGATAGGAGGTTTATGGAGGGTCTGGGTGTGGGGTGGGGATCGGGCAGGCGTTGCCTGAAAAACGACAAAACGAAGAATGGCACACCTGGCGGGGTATGAGGAGGAAAGGTGTGGCCCTTCCCACCCCTCCAGCTATCAAATAATGAACAATCCGATCGACGATCTGAGCTAGGTGACAGGTGGGGCAGCGCTGACTCGTTCCCGTCTGACGCCGACGTTCATGCCTACTAACCACGCGCCATGCTAATGCCAGGTAACTCTTCCTGCAGGGGACAGAACCCTTGGCGCTGACACCGCAATTCTCGCAACTCTTTCTGATGGATTTTTACAATTGTCTGATCTTCGTTAGGGCTGGCAATTGTCTTTTTCTGCGCAGGCGATCTCTGTAAAGGTAAGTGGTTCTTTTAGAGAAAACAAGAAGTGGACAGTCACCACTGAAGTCCAGTGATTTCACCTGGTAAATGTTTCCGTTGCCAGACAAAACTCGCCCACGTGACCGGAGGCAGACCCTGAAAGATGTGAAGGTCATCGGGCGCAACTGAACTCCCTTCAGCTCGATAACGGATAACTTCTTTGTGTGGTTTCCAAGAATTGTTCTTTTCGTTTGTAACCACATGTCTGAGACATGATGTGCCAGGCGGCGCTGAATCTGATTATTTCACAAATGATGGAGGGCTGGACAAGTGAGGAACAGAGAGCTGATGGACTTTTGGTTGCATCTACAGACGTTCTTGTATTTCGTGGTATTCGTCTGAAACAAAAAAAGATATATATAATGCATGGTAAATGTACTAGCTGAGTTGTCATGTGTGTTTGTGTGTGCGCGCGCGTGCATATCGTCACGTTTAGTATTAAAAAAAAGAGTTTATAGAAAAGCTATAATAACGAGCAACTTTGAATCCTGACAACTTTGATATGAGTTAACATGAACATGCGAACTGATGCACACATGCACGCAGGCAAATCCTCAATAAACACACAACACGTGCAAGCGCAATTTGCATGCACACATAAAACCACTCACGCACAGACATGCACGCTCACACACACACACACACTATCATCAAGACCAAGGTACGCAAGCTTGCACCTCCCCAGCACTGACCCAGCATCCCCCTACTTCTCCCTGGTGCAAGGAAAATTAATCTGGAAAGCTGGCCTCCGCGGCAAATTGCGAGCGGACGTGGCTACCGGCCTCAGGCTCTGGCCCCCAGCACCACTCCACTCCCATAATTGCCTCGGAAACTGTGATAATTACGGGAAAGACCTACGATGTAGTCTTGTCGTTAAATGCTGGTTTAGTGACTAGTTTCTTGTGCTTCCGCACCCACCCCAGCCTTTCTCTCTGGCACCCGGTCTCTGATGAAAGGTTGCCTTCATCTGGTCCAGCGGCCGAGGTATTAATTACGGAATTAAAGCTTGCTACCTCGTGATTGCAGACTGGTGTGTAGCGTGCTAAGCAAATGCAACCAGAGCTGAACCAAAACTAGGGGACTGGGTGTGAACCAAGCTTTGACGAGGTCTGGTCAGGAGCAAGAGTCGATGGAGGACGTCTGGACACCGATGGCTGGACTGAGCCAGTCTAAGGTGATCAGACGTTTCGGGGGCGAAAGCGGGACACGTGCCGATGATGGTGTTGTCACCGTCAAAGAACGCCGAAAAAAGTGATTTTTAAAGACATTTAATGGACTTCCAGAAAGCCAGAAAGCGGGACATTGGGCGTTCTGCCCGATGAGCAGGCGGGACACGAGGTCAAAAGCGGGACTGTCCCGCCGAAAGCGGGACGTCTGGTCACCTTAAGCCAGTCGCTTGCTGTGACTGAAGGACTGAGACTTGCCAGTCTCTGTGTCTAGGGTAGTTGGCAAATAGTTATTAAAAGTATTAGAAGAATAGAGAGTTACACATTACATAATTATCAATGATCAACTTTCTTAGAAATCTCATGTTGATAAGGTTAGTAAGAAATTGCTTAGTCGTCTGTACAGTTTCAGGAAGCTGAAGTCTTTTAATGTCCGGAGTGTCCATTCTATTTTTGAACTGATGTTACACTATTTTTCTATTTTCAGTGGTAAGATTTATTAGGTACAGGTCTCTAACAATTGCAAGGGACACCTCAAGTGTCAACATTAATCAATTGTATACAGTCAGTTAATGTTTTTATAGCCTGAGTGTTAATGTTTTCTGTGAACAGATGTTCTCGTGTTGCCGTTCGACGTTTCCGGGCAAACAATTTCCTGAAAAAGGATTAATAAAACTATTTTGCACTTGTATTTGTATTGTATTTTGATTCTTGAAGATCGCAAGCAGCAGATTCGTGTTTCAGTCAGGCAGCTTTCCCACTGTGGATACACTAAGAATTAGCTTCGCTCAAATATCCACAGGTGTGCACAGTTTACACAGGATCAGGTATAATGTTACAGAGCGATGTAACTGTTGTCTTCAGTCAGGCGAGTCAAACTTCCTAACAGGGAGCAGGGGGGGGGGGGGGTAGTGATTACGCACAATGCGACTTTAGCTCTCGCTCTTGCTGATCACGTGACGGCTGACGTCACTCCATGCAGAGATACTCGCAAGGCGCACGGGGGATGATGTGTGGGGGTTGAGGGGCTTAACTTAAGCCCCTGTTGACGAGGTGTCAGGTCCACCTGGCCGTGACTGTCGACACACACCTGACGGGACGTGACGCCACTTGTAGACAGTGCGACCTCCGCGCGTCCTTCATTACGCGCTGCACGTGCTGCAGCCGCCGAGGTGGTGTTAGACCGCAACTCGTTCATCACACGTGACGAGTCCGGGGACACCCTGAGGTGCGCACTTTGCTTGACCTTTTCTGTCTTGTTAATCTTTTTTGGTCGTTTTTTTCCCTCATGTTCTGGAACATTTTGCTTTCCTCATTCTGGATCCATTCGTTATTTTGCTTTCAATATCCTGCTTCTGGATTTTGTTGTTTTTGTTTTGTCCTTTTTATTGTTCTGGATGTTGTTTTTGTTGTCAGTCTATGTTATCATGTTCTGGATCTTCTTGTTCTTGCTGACGATCTTCTTATTCTTTATAATTAGCGGCCCGGTGGCGCAACGGTTAGCGCCTGTCACCAATCCAGTGAAGGTTGGCTACCCAGAGTTCATTTCTCGTCTCGGGAACGCTGATCTTTCTCTGCACGTGGCATCTGTTTACGGGGCTGGCTGCTTGCCGTAATATAGCCTTAGTTGCTGGCACGGCGTAAAACACCAATTCCCCCCCCCCTCTTATTCTTTATCTTCTTTATTTTCTACCTCTTCTTACCTGATCACACTCTAGAAAGAAAATGGGTTACTGTACTGATCACCTCACATGTCTTGCTTCTTTGAGCCCAAGTCCACATACAGCATAGTCAACCTCGGACATCATGACACCTTGATATTCACTGACATTGTTTCGGCTTACAGGCGTTTATGTGTTTTCTATATGTAGTGAGTATTAGCGAAGTTTTAGTGTCAGTGCTAAATTTTGAGAGAAATGTACTTCGTCTTTTCTTCCGTGAAAGGAAGTGAGCCTGTGAAGACGAGGCTGTAACACTTACAGGAGAGTTCTGTTGGTAGACGTGGCCGTGAAGACCGTTATTAACTTACACGCGTGTTGCTGAGAGTGATGTCCCGTCCTCTGGCTGGCTGCAGGGGACTAGCTCTTGGCCTTCTTACCACAGAGGATGTTTTTACTTGTAATGAGTTGCTTTTGGTGTCCATCGTGCCGCCTGAGCCTTTTGTTGTGATTATCATCATTATCCGGACTGTTTTCTTTTCCCGTCAAGTTTTTTTTTTTCGTTTTTTTGTTCATCGATTGATTAACCCCAGTGTAATGTTACATCTTCTGTCTGCTTCTAAACCATGGCAACTGCGATCTCCTATCAGTTTGAGGTAGGGAAGGAAGGAAAGGTTGTGCAGACATGCAGTCAGGATGTAACTACCTACATTTAATTATGCTTATGAGTGGTGGTCTTGTTGTTATATAATTTGACAGCTACAGTAGATGACATATGGGAAGATGGCGCCAACTGAGAGAGAGAGAGAGTGCAGCTGTCCAGCTGTTTACTTTTTGTTTCTGTCAGCGAGATGTCTAAGCTTTTGATCTTCTTCCTGCAAAGGTTTTCCTACTTTATGGCGAAATTATTCTGTTCTGGTTTTTCAATGTACATTTTGAATGTTGGGTGAACTCCGTTTGAATCCTCAAACTTGATTTGCATTTGATCTGTTATCGCCGCATTTATCAATATCATCTTCGTTGCGCAAGTTTGCCGCTTCTGATGGTGACTGTAGATGTTTTGGATACCATGGATGTTTTCTGCTTCTAGAGACAGGTTGTATTCAGAAAACTCTCCATCAACCGACAATTTTTACTTTCATGGTGACTACTGTGCGTGAACACTAAGGTAACTTCTAGCACTCATTGTGCACAATTGCGTGTGGAGAGAGAGAGGGAGGGAGAAATAGGGATGGCGAAAGAGGGAAATGTGTGTGTGTTTTCCACACACTTATCCATGCACCAATAAGGGCTCTGAGCACATATCCTGTCCACAGCTGTACATCTCTGTTACAGGTATCCACACAGCTACAGACACGAACGCATGATTTCACGCACGCGCCAACACGCAGACAACAAACAGTTAAACAGACGCGCAGGTCTGTGTGTACAAACATGCTCACGCACACAGCACCCGCTCCTGCTCCCCACACTCCCATAACACGTGACGTAACCCCTTCACTCTGATTTGTCAGCTTCGATCCGTGCTTATCGACTCAAGGAATTAAGGAATATTCTCACACCAGGCGCTTCTCTTTCCATTGGGACTCACGGGTTAAGAACTGATCCCGTACTTTGGTCTTCAGAAGGGCCGCACTAACTGTACTAACTGTACTAACTGCACTAACTGTACTAACTGTAATAACTGTACTAACAATGTCAGGCAGATTGACTGTGACTCGAATTAGTGAACTGGCCTACACCCGAGGCTACAGCTTCTCTCTCTTTCTTTCTTTGTCTTCCTCCTTCTCTCCCTCCTGCTTTATCTTTCATCTCTTCTCTTTGTACTGACTTTGTTGCGTATGACTAAAATATTACATACATTGCATACATACAGGTTTTATATATGATCAAGTATGTATGACTTCATGATCCATAGTCAACAGTAATGCACTTAAAGTAATGACAGATTTCATAAGATTGATAAGAAAGTAAGCAATGATAACGAGAGTAAGCAGTCAGGTCAATAAGCTGCCAGAAACTGTGGAGCCAACACAAACAACACCACAACACCAGACGGTGAAAGGAATACTTGCAGGATACCACACAATACACCAGAGTACTGAGACTCGTGAGGTCACTGAGTGCTAGTTGTCGGCGGTTCAATTAGAGGATTTCTCTTGTAGCTGTGGAGGCTGCAGCCCTCGGCATCCCATTTCGTATTCTCCAGGAATGGACTCATAATTCCAGCCGAAAAACATGACTGAGAAAAGAAAGCAGAATTGATTTCCTGCATTCATTCCCAGATATTCCTGCAGACAAGCCCTGGAAAAAAGCATGAAATGTGGTTCTGTGATAGGGACCGGGCTAATAGCATTGTGCGGCTGTCATTGGGGGCAGCCCCGGCCAGGAGTCAGCTCCTCAGGTGAAGGTTTAAACTCCTCCTCCTCCTCCTCCTCCTCCTCCATCATCATCCTTCCCTCTCTCTCTCTCCTGTCACAAGTTTCCTTCCTTTTTTTATTCTCTCCAGTTTGCAGTGTATAAATTACCATCTACATTTATATTATTTTGTAAATGTGTAGATGGCCATATCCTAGATGTGTGTTGGGTGTTTAGCTGGAATTAAATGTTCTGTCTGTGGGTGAGATGTGCGTGTTTGTGTGTGTGTGTGCCACCATCATTGTGCATGACATCCTCCAATAAGTGTTTACGAGACAGCCCTGAATTCTGTCTGAGGATGGCATGCAGGGAGATGATAAAGACCTGTGCGATGTGCAAGCTGCACACAAAGCTGACGAGCGGCGAGACTGTGCAGCACAGCAAGCTTCACTCTGCAGCCCGCAACACGATGATGGCATGTCCAAATGCCCGCAACATTAAAAGGTATTTGATTCATACCAACAATAAGGTATTTTTATCATTCTACATAATGTTGACAAGTTTTTTTACCGGGTAAAGTTTTTCTAACTGGACAAACGTTCGCAAGTTTGACCAAGTTTGGAAGTGGGCGTTGAGGTGAGCAGAGGGAGAAGTGGGTGGTACACGTGAAGGAGTAGACTGGACGATCTATTCAGGACCTACTCTCCACCTCAGAACTGGCCTAAGTGGCGATCCTTGTCACCTTCTGCGTCTGTCTAGTTGCTACCCCTTGACGATTAGTACCAGCGGTCCAGAATAACCATTCCTCACCAGTCAAGGGACAGATGAATGAATGAATGCCCAGCATGATAAAGTCCAAACGTGTTTGTCACTACACTGTCAATAAATCTGCCAGCGCACTGGGACTTCGGCACTTTAGAGATTTGATTGTTTATAACTTTAGCCGGCTAAGAACGGTCCTAGTACTTTGCTGCAATGTACTCACATATTATCAACACGACTCGTTATTGATGGGGTGCACGCCATGCAAACAATACTCGGGCACCACTGCCAGGCTTTTAATATATTTTCTGTGTCAGGGAAATCGTTCTGAAGGACTACAGCAGTACAGAGAGAAGTCGAGCGATTAATCACCATCACTAGCACTGTTACCAGCAGTCCTTTCCTCCCCCACAGAGAAACTTGTGCATCCTCCCCTCCCTTCCCTCAGCGCTTGCTCCCTGTTGGTCCTGTGCCTGCTCCCTGTTTATCTCTTGACCTTCTACCCAACAGCTTTAGTTCCTCTCCGTAATAGCTTGATGGTTTGTTCATCATCATCATCATCATCATCATCATCATCATCATCATCATCATCATCATCATCATCATCATCATCATCATCATCATCATCATCATCATCATCAATCATCAATCATCAATCATCATCATCCCAAATGACAAAAAGCCGTTACTTTTCAGAATAAAAGTACTTATTGTGTCCTTTGTCTAGTGTCGGGATTTCACGATGTTGAAAAGAAAATGTAGAAGAACAAAACTGGACCAACGCTGGACCCCGCCAGATAGGAAACTTGGATGTTGAACAAACTTCCTGTTCTCGTTGGCCACATTCTTCATTCACCTTCTTGTCAGCATGGAGAGTGAGCGTGCCTCACTCACCTACTCGAGACTAGCTGGTGAGTGTGAACAGTGAGCGTGCTGAGGCGATCGTGTGAACATCAGACCCATGGTGCCGGCCGGGTGGTCATTAAAGAAATGTAGGAAAAGCGAGGGAACAGGAAGGGGGAGGTGAAGGAGGTAATGTTCGGCCGCCATTTTGTTGATGGCACAACGGAGGCAGATCTCATGCAGCAATTTTTTGTGTTTTCCGCAGTCTTAATTCCCTTCCTCCTCCTCCTCCCATTCCCTCCCTCTCTTCTTATCCCATTCTTCTCTCTGTTCATTCGTTCATTGCTCCGCTGACCTAAGGCATTATTGATTGAGTTTCTTACGATGCGGTTGCTGAGCAGACATCACTGCTCAACTCAACGATGCGCTATTTTCTTCTTCCCTTTCCTGAAACAAGCTACGGTCTGGTAAATGAGAAGAAATTACTGCCAAAAACATACTTTCTTAAGCTACCTTAATTATGTTAATGACTTTCTTAACCTGCCTTAATTATTCTCTGCGATATAGTTCCGTAAAACATTTTTCTGGTGTAGAAAGAGGAGGGGCTACAATCAAGGCTGGACTTTCCCAGCGGCCTGATAAAATACTCTAGTAATTACTCTGGTAGTGACTCTAATTACACACTCGGTAGGTCAACATCTCAAATGGTTTTTTTTTCTGTTGTATTCTCATGCCAAGGTCAAGCCTGTTTTTTCTCATTATTAAACGATTTCGCTCGTGTAAAGAGCGAGTGTAACGGGACTGGGAGAGACTCCACTGGTGTGTGTATTGTTGTGTATTGTTGTGATGTTGTCTCCATTGTCTCACGTGTCTGTTCACGCGCTCTTCAACTGATTTTTGAACTAGTTTCTCGTGGCAGCAAATAAAACTCAGGGCAGCGTGTCTTCTCTTATCTTGGCCCTGTGGTAAGAAACAATTACCTTTCACTATCCGACATTGCATGTTGAATATTTCTTCAAAAGGTCTTAAACAAACCTTTGTTTTTCAATCTGTATTTCACTTTCCGGAAGTGACATGCTTTCACATGTTTAGTCGAAGCTGCTCACGTTTTTCGAAATGTCACATGCTGTGGATTGGTTGATTGCCTAGAAAATTATAGTGTTTTGGTGTAATTAGTCAGTGTGTTTGTGAGCGTGCATGTGTGTGTAAAAATGTTTGCTCTTGCGTCTTTATATGTTATTTTAATCTTGAAAGTTATTTTTATTACCCTTTATCTTGTAAATGCCATGAGCTTTCCCGTCAATAGAAGATACCTGCGTTTGAAATACTTATTACTGTTTATATCCGTTATTAATCGTCTGAAGCCGGAGGTAGATAACTCTAAGTTCTGTGTAATTCAATCGCGAAATATCGTCCAAAGCAATGATGTCAAAAGAATAAAAACAGCAATGTCACCAAACTGTATTTAATGGCGTTTTCATAACGCATAATGACTGCTTCAAAATTATAAACTGTTACATTTATAACAAATGTGCTAATCAGGTATGAAGAGGATAAAATATATTAATTATATGTATATAATGACTACAAGTCTGAGGAATTGAGAGAAACAAATGGACTCGTCAGTGTCTACTTCACACAAGTCTTTTCTCCGGAACACACACTCACACACAAACACACTCACACACACAGGCAAACACACATACACACACATTTACGCACATAGTATACAAAGACACCTGCAAGCTGGAAGAAACCTATTTTTAAGTCATCGCCATTGTTCTACTAGACTGAAACCTGCTCAACTTATTTCTCTGAACAGCAGGACATTAACCAAAGAACTCTCTAGTCTTTGAGGTAAAATTCGTTGAAATTGGTGACTGAAGTACGCTCACTACGTCTAGCGCATGCGCACAGCATCTCCTGGCTTCACGCCCTACATCACGTGTCGCTTGTAAACAAAGGTCGTATTCCTCAGTCCATTATCTTGTCGGTTGTACCAGACCTACTTACACTCCTACCCCCCGCCCAGCACTTCTATCCATTTCTTTTTTATGTTTTCTTCACTTCTATTTCAGACAATGAGCTAGCGTCTGCGAGTGCACTTCAGGTTCTTTGTTTTAAAGTGAAAAGCCTCGGGCACATTTTAACCGACTTGCCGCTGTGTGAGGAACGATCGAAAAAATGGAGGAAATGCGATCCTGGTGGAGAAAGAGAGAGCGAAGAGGAGAAGGAGGAGAGAAAGAAAGTGAATGGGGGTTGTTGTGGGGGGAGGAGGAAGTTCCAGCATCTGGGGTGACGGGTGAGACTTCTCCCCAGAGAAAGGCCCTGGTAGTGGCTGTCGCTAATTCATGGTTCTCGCTCTGTCTCCCCCTCTGCTGTATCCTCAGGTATTGATTGATAGCAGCCAGCGGGCTCCCTCCCGCATAGCATCCCCCTCCTTCTCCATCACCCCATTCCCCCCTCCTCGTGCATGTCACCGCAAGCTGCTAGTCTCCTCCACCCACCCTCTACTGAACTGTAGCACGCATGGGAAGCAAAAATGGCAATGGTGGAAGGGAGGCAACTCGAAAGCTTCTGGATAAACATGCGTGAGAGTTAGCACAAACAGGAGTTGTTGTCAGAAAGAAGTTGGGGAAGGTGGGAGGGACAGAAGTCGATGGCGAGAAGTTCTACTGACTTCACCTCACTTCACCAACGCCGCCGAGAAGAGAGGGAGCAGCACTGGCCAGATCAGGTGGCTCCCTCTGATGTCGATTCTGTCAACTTTTGCCAGCAGCTAAAGCTATGTCAGGGTAATGTAGTCGGTGAGGTCAACAGGTGTAAAGGGGGACACCAAACAAACGTACTCGAAAAATGTGCGCGAGGAGGGATTTGAACCAGGAACTGCATTCTCAAGGGACTGATGACCACCGCAGACCACCACTACCCAGTGAAAGATGTCTCGAGCAGAACTAGGATGATTAACTCAAAATGTACTCTCGTTGCTACCAGCGTCGAGTCAGAAAATCCTCTTTTGATGGTAATGTCTAAACAAATTGTCTGGTCAAGGCTACTTTAATAAACCACAATTATAACTTGACATGTTGCTGTTTTAAGTCAGAAAGGAGAACTGTGCTTCCACCTGCTGGGTACAAAGGATATAGGTTAAAAAAAGACATTCCTACACAGAGTGACCAATGCATTCACTGAGTTTCGGGATGGAAAAAAAATCTGTTGACTGGCGAGCTTTTAGCCATCGATCCTCGTGCTTTTCCGTCGACCACCGCCGCGGCCTCTGAATTACGCCGCGTATGATCAAAGAAAATTCTTTGTATTATTATTATATAGTGATAGACGAATAAGTATCGTTATTATGTGTGTTCTATCGATTTTTGTATTATTATCTAGGGATAGATGAATGGTAATATTCGCGATTTATGTTATGACAGTTCGCGTTCACTTTGACGGGAATCCGCTCATTCGCAAATTGTAAAAAAGAAAAACAAATACTATTGATCAATAATGGAAAAATGTGTAACCATTAGCTTGGAAGCGAGATGTCTCGTGAGAGTAGATTATATTAAAACGCCACGAAACTGTTCCTATCCCCCGAGTTTCAGGTTCTTTCCAGGGCAGAACTGCACGAAGTCTTTGTTTATGACCTCAGGTGACGTGTACCTACCTGCCCTGAAGAGCGGGCTGACGTTCACCAAACTCGTTCAACAAAGGTGTGATAGACATCTGTCCCGACCGTCACTAGACCCTGTACTGGGGTTCTGCTTTCGTCAGACGATGTCACAGTGACTTCAGAGTGTATCCCAATATCCGGTGTGTGAGGGGAAGTTGTCAACCCAACAAGAGTCTCGCTCTCCGGGGGACGTCGCCTCAAGTGACCAGCCCTCGCCTCTTGGTGTGTACGACTGCATATTAATGACAGTTATCGCATTTCTTATGAATGACAATTCTCAGTTTGAGGACAAGGCGCTCAGGCAAGGACGTAAGGTATCTAACTCCTATTTTATAATATTTCCGTGACTATATATCACGGGAGCGAAAGAAATGTTGCTTGTTATTGAATTCACTGCATTGTTGGACTTGAGACATTGCCGAATAAACAAACACACGCACTAACACACACTTACACGCAAACACACACACTAACACACACCTTTACGTGATTTCCAGATTAAATCCAAGCAGGATAACATTTCTGTGGACTGCATATCTGAAGGGAAAGAAATCAAGGTGCGCTACACTCCACTTGTTCCTCCCTAAATATCTCACAGAGATGAGGAACGTGGCCGTGTGGAAGGAGACGACAGCTTTAATAACCTGGCTTCATATTTCTGAATATTTCTGAACAGAAACAGCCAGGCATTAAAGGCAAATTTAGGAACCACAAAAGACGCCATTTAAAAGATAATCAGAGTGACTTCCCCTTCTCGATCAATACGAAAACTAACCGTTAGGTTCACTTGCCGCTCTTTCCGCTAACTTAGCTTTTCTTCGGGGAGGATTCAGATGAAGTCCCTTGCCTTGAACGGGGATTGAAGTGCGTGTGTGTGTCGTGTAGTGTGTGTGTGTGTAGTTTGTGTAGTTGTGTGTGTGTGTGTGTGTGTGTGTGTGTGTGTGTGTGTGTGTGTGTGTGTGTGTGTGTGTGTGTGTGTGTGTGTGTGTGTGTGTGTGTGTGGTTTGTGTAGTTTGTGTAGTTTGTGTGTGATGTAGTTTGTGTGTGTTCTTGTTCTATCATCAGAGACTAGTGTCTTACACCTCCATACACTTCAGTGCATGTACATCTTGAGAGACATACGCTGACGTCAGAGTGCTTTAGTTGAAGTTAATATCTGAGTTTTTAGCTCCTGTCTGCCATTATTGTCAAAGCCTTTTAACGATTTTTCCCTTTTGAAGAGACTTCCTTCAGCACGACTATAAAACATTGCTCTTGTAGGAATAAAACACAGCATCAAGCCGGCAGTTTCAAGCTTCAGCTGTGCAGACTGTGAGACATGGAGTGAACACAGCTTCTCTACAGGATGTCAACAGGCGACTATACACAGGCAGTGAGCGACAATCAATGTGCAGGATGGGAGGGACTGCACCGAGCACCTCCTTGTTCCTGTGTAATGATGCACCCAGCCTGCTTCATGAAGCACTCGGCCGTTAGAAAGCGAAAGACGTAAGAACAGAAAAACTAAACAGCTCCAGATAGTGTGTGTGTGTGTGTGCGCGCGCTTTGTTCGTGAGTCTGGATGTTCGTGTGTGTGTGTGTGCACGCGCTCACATGTGAGTGGAAAGAGTGAACTGTCGTTCTGTACTTTAATCTCCGTAACGACCTACAGATAATTAATCTATAATAATTAATCTCAGGAAAACTAATTTACATGAAGCCACTAACACTTGTGGAGAATGAGGGATAATGAGCCAAGCCGGAGGAAAGCTAGGAGTTCTGCCTTCGCACGAGATCATGATGTCGTCACTGCAAAAATGATTGCTGGGAAGGCGCGTGCTCATCGCCCTCGGCATAGGCGCTGCTTTCTCGCTGTTATCGACTCCAGGTCTGTCGTCAGCGAAGGAAACATTAGCTGGAGATGCCTGCAGTAAGCTGTGCTCAGGCAGACAGGATGTAGAGGTAGAGGCAGACGGTCTCCACAGTCTGTCACAGTCTGTCACAGTCTGTCACAGTCTGTCACAAGCCCTCGGAAGTTGTCTGTAATCATCTCTGTGCACCGAGACGTTAACCCTCGCACTGCTCGCACTCATTGCCGGAGGATACACGGTGCGATCTTGGAGAAATGTCAGGGAAATTAATCGTGCTCAGCTAGCAAATCCTCCCAGTGAGTTCAGGGACTAGACACGACCTGTAGGTACCCTAATCAACCTCCGTAGTACTCGCTTTCCCCTCATTACCCGCTTTATAACCAGATTCTGATCAGGCGTAGACGGTCTAATAATAAGTGCTTCTAGAACTTTCATTGTAGATGTAGTTCTGGCAGTTTATGAACTGCAGAGCTGAGATGATACGCTTGGAGATTGCGGCATTCACCTGACCTGCACCTGACCTGAATATCGCTGAAAACTGCTGTAAATGTTTTGTAGTTTCCATTCTCTCTCGGCGACATCCACTATCAATTTGAGAAACTTTGAGAAACACTATTGAAATATTAACAGCACAATGACCGTATGTGGAAAGAAAACTGTGCATTAATTAAGATGTACTAGGTTCAAAAGGTCGAATATTCTTGTTTACTTTGTATATTTACGCAATACCCAGTGTCAGATGAACCACCCGATTATATATGGAGAGATGATTGAAATCTATTGTAATTTTTCTTTCTAATTCAGCATAAGGAATGTCAACAGGCAGGAAGACACGTGATCAGGCCTGAGAGGAGATCACGAGTAGAAGACACGTGGCTGCCAACACTTCCAGAAGTTTTCGCAGACAGAAGATAAGAAGAGAGGTGAGATGACTGCCTCGTGCCGGCGGAGGTGCTAAAAGTGATGTGGCACGCACAGGAATGTCACAAATGTCCGCAGACATTTTTCCAGATAATTTTGACTTGGATAAGGCATGGGCGAGCTGGCAGGAACAATATTCTTTCCATACGTAAACGTGTCTCAATTGTCACTTTTAAATGTGGAAAGAAACTTAGAATCTTCGTGCAGCCCTGACTGAGATAATAATCCAATAATAAAATCATCAAACCACATGGTGGTCAGAAAAAAATATAGCCATTCACGACAATGTTAGTGCACTAACAGTCACACGCACACTCGCACACACACACATATATATACACACACACAGTGCTTTCTCTCATTTTTTTCTCTCTTCCTCGCTATTGCATACATACATTTAACATCTAGAGACACTTCTATGCCAGTAAGAAATAGAAAGACAACAGAAATGGAAGAAAGCGGCTGGGAGGGCATGCAAGGAACTATATGCAGAGATGTCAACAACTAGTGGTTATTTCTGAAAAGATTGCATTTTCCTTAAGTTATTTTTAGAAGAAATTGTTTACGGGCTTTATAATTACTTTTAGAACAACCAACCGTCTAAGCGACTGCACGTGTCTGTACTTGCTTTACACCGAGTGGAAACTTAAAATATTTTAATTGTAATGCTGATATGTGCGGCATACATTGTTGATATAACATCACATGGTCAGCCGCCACTCAAGCCCTGATTAACTGGTTCAGGGGAAGTAAACAGAAAGGAAGACAGCCTGACAGACAAGAAGGGATGAGTGACCTCACACATCGAAAGTCTGTAGTTGTTACATGAAGACACTCAGTGTATCTATATTTTTACATTCAGCATCCTGTTTCAGGAAGTTCTAAGGCAAAATACACAGTTTTCGCTACCCTCTGCTGGAAGGTAGACATTTTATTCTCGTTTCTGGTTTCTGGAATTGTAGACATGTCTACCCTCCAGCACATGACACGACAAAGACTGTACAGTGGAACCTCGGTTAGCGAACGCCTCGGATAGCGAATATTTCGGATAAGGAACAAAAATTTCGTTAAAAGTTTGTCTCGGATAGCGAACAAAATTTCGGATAACGAACAGCCACGTGAACCACACGTGACCGACCAGCGTGTCATCATTCGCGCTCGAGACACAGTTACGATTCGCTAACCGAGGTCCCACTGCATTTCAAAGCCAAGTTGTATCTAACAGCGTATCTGTACGTGTCTTCGAATGGGGTCTGCCAAACTCCGAGACAAAAAAAAAATTTTAAAAGGGATGGAGGGAGGATATCGAGCAGACACATTCATTCTTCCTCTTAAAGGAAAGGTGCATAGAAAAAGAGAGGTTAGCACACTACAAAGCGCAAGTTTTTTTCGCCCAATCCAGTGAATCAATAAGCTATTTATTGTGTTTTCATACCGCGTGTGTTCACTGGGGACCACTGGGTTTACACAATCACGACACGCTAGATGAAACATCGATTGTTGGACAGGAAGCAGCACCTGAACTACCTGCCGCGGTGACATCCTCTAGTCATCCGTTAATCTGGATGTAACAAACTTAATATATTCAACTTAAGCTGCACAATACTTAACATACTAGACAGCTTTGGTCACCAAAGTTTCATGAAATGTCAAAGTTAATTTACACACTCGACTTCTAACTCGAACGTTTGGAATTCGAGACTTGCCTGAGCTGGTGATTGTAAAATTCTGCTCCCTCCTATGCAGAAGTGAACGGATCCCTAATTTGTAAGAGGGTACTTGGTGGACAAGAAGACAGCCTCCACGTTTTACACGCCATACCTCAGACAAGGGGATCCACAAACAGTTTATGATGCTAACCTATGGGATACACTTACATTTTGTGACTTGCTCAAATTGACAGTACCGGATGGGGTTTGAAATGTAGGTTTTTTTCTCACCTGGTCCAGGACTGCACTGTATACGATCCAAACAAGACAATGACAAACTCTGGCCTGGACAGAACGGATCAGTCTACCACAGGTTTTGTTATCGCTTTTGAGGAAGAGTAACTTGCCTGTGGATGTTCCCTGAATGTCTTCAAAAACTCTCCACGTAATGAATAAAGATGAAATGATTAATGTAAAGAATCGATAATACACATTCATTCTTCTTCTGCATTAGTCGGTGCGTAGATAAGAGGCTTGCAAAGACAGAAGGAAAGACAATTCTGGTCAGTCCAGTATTTCTTGAAGTCAATTATTTTATTCATAGATTTACTTCTATTTAAGTCCAATTTCGAGTTGTTTTCCAAAGAAAGCAGTGACAACTTGATTTCAGTGAAATTAATGGTAAGAACACAATAATTCGCTTTTTGTGTCTTTTCTAATGAATGATTACCCTTGTGATGCAGAACAAGAGTGGGAAAGATGCTCGCGGTTTGCGTGCCTTGATGCTTGTTACTGAAGCAGAAACGACAAAAACGAGTTTGGCGAGAAACATTTCTGGCTGGAGTTTGAAGAGAAATAGCATGGCCACCACCAATAACACACGTTAACCCTTTAAATGACGAATTATTGTCTTCACTGATCGCCTGTGATGCTTCCTTTATAGGCTAAAAAAATTGGAATCTGTTGTCTGCTGATAGCAGGAGTGTTTGGCCCCGTCCCACGTGGCTTGTACTGAAGAGCTAATTCCATTTGGTTTTAATAACAGGATGAAGCAGCGCTGCACATTGTTGTGCTGTCATGGAGAATTGGCTGCAACCATAGCACATAAACATGGCAGACGAACAGTTGGAGACTGACAATAGCTCACACCGTCTGCATTTCTCTTGTCTTCCTCGCTGTTCTCCATCGACAATTTTTTTCAATGCATTGGAATATTCAATGTCGCTGTGGGGCCATGGGGACACCGGCTGCGGCCATATGTCGACTTACAGCTGACGTGTTCAGGACTCACCCTTTCCCTGGCTACAGACTGCAGGCCTCTGTGTAGTTTTTTCTCCCATTGAGACCATGGAGAGACGTGCAGCAGGCTGCTTGAAACATTCCAGATGAACTCCTGGGGAACTCTGAGCACCTTGTGACCAGGCAATATTACTGGAGGCAGACCATCCTCTAAGTAGAGTCTGGCGCTGACCTGTCTTTTTTTCTTTCTGTTTGCTTGCGTCCATGCTTCCTTCTGAAGCCTCTTTATTTTCATCATTTCAAAATTAATATTCAAGAGTGATTTTAATGGCTTGCTTCCTCATACCGCAAAAGGCGATGTGCACGTTGCACATGCAGAAGAAAAATTGTATTCTGTGACTTAATTCTCACCTACACAAGCACACACACTAGCACACACACACACAAGCACACACATTAGCACACACACACACAAGCACACACACACAAGCACACACACACAAGCACACACACACACAATCACACACACACACCTATCAAAATCTTTGGTGTTAGCCTAATATAAAAATATATTCCTTCATGGTGAAGGTTTCCCTTTTATGTTTCTATGAACAGTATTCCACTTTTTAAAGAATCCCTCCCGTTCTCGCTACATCCTTCAAAGATAACTTTCCATCAAAGAAGACTTTTCGCTGCTGTACTTGATGAACTTCACCAATTTCCTTATTACTGCGCATGCTCCCTGACCCCAGAAGCTGCACAAATCACAGTTTGGCCGCAAAGTAAGCTGCCTGGCGTCTCTATTATTAACTTTTCATCAGCAAATGTTTTCTCCAAAAGCTGGTGGCCTTGGTGGCAGCGTCTGCCGATGTTGCTACAGAAAGGTCACAGCCAAGAGCAGAAAGTTACTTCCGGGGCAAAGGGTGGCGGTTGACACTGCCGCGGAGTGTGTGCAGACTACATCGCTGCGGTCGTCTAGTTCGTCTGAGTGAAAAACCCACGGACTGCACTCGCTGCACTGGCTGACTCACGTGTTTACTCACTGACTGGAGGAGGACTTTAGGGACCTACTTGTGTTAGGCAGAATGAGTTTATTTATTGTCCATGGGCTTTGTGGTGTGTTGTGGGAGGTTAACCCTTTATGTCACACTCCACGCGCAAAGTGTGTGACTGTGTTGAGGTATGGAGGCACGACTCCTATACAAATACACACAACTCGTCATCAGTGCAGGCAATGCAGTGGAATAGGCCATGAAACGGACAAAAATATTTTTCTAAATTAGTATTTCTTATTATTAGAAGGAGTATTTTGTCTGACGCCATCTGCGCTTAATTAACATGAATTCCAGACAACACTCCCTGTATTACATTATTACATACAAGATTCACAACTGGAGTGGTATGCTTGCACGTGTGTATGTGTGTGTGTGCGTTCGTGTAAGTGCGTGCACGTGCATACTTAATATGTATTTATGGTGTTGTCATTTGGAATAAAGTATATACTTGTCTTTAAAACGCTAATTTTTACCGAACAGTTGGTTGTTTTTTGTTGGGTTTTTTTTTTTTTTTTGATACAGATGCCGTACAGCAGTTTTTCGCATCGAAATAGTAAGTTTTGTGACATCATTAAACATTTATAATATACCGCAACAACTGCACGAACATACAGCATTGATTCCATGACATAAAAGAAATAAAATGAAAAGACAGAAAGAAAGGAAAGAAGAAAGAGGGATAGAAAAAATGAATGAATGAATGAATTTGTTTTTTCAGTTTTAAGAAGGACTCTCGACTGTTACAAACGAAGGGACAGGTGGGTGGCAGCTAGTCACGTGGTGTAAAATTAGGGAACACGTACTTTTATGTTTTTTTTTCTCGTCCTTTCAAAACAAATCGTCCGCCATTAAATATACATGGCGCGCCTGCAGCACCCAGGCTCCCGGGGGACAGCGTCCGCACAGTCTTGATGCAGCATGTCAAGGTAGTGGCACGTGACTGCATGCTGTACAGTACACGTGTACAGCAGTCGATAAAATATCATAATACGTTACACAGTCGGTGTGTAAAAACAGAAGCCATGTACAGTGTGTGATGTACGTACACATATAACTGTATATTGTAACAGAAACCATGTACAGTATGTGATGTGCATATATGACTGTACATTGTAACAGAAACCATTACAGTATGTGATTACATATATGATTGTACATTGTAGCAGCAGTTGATGTAAATTACATTTATAGTTGACAGAGTACTTGTGTACATCAGGGTGTGTGTATATATGTCAGGTAATGTGCATAGAGTATGTATGTAGGGGGTGTGTAGAGAGTATGGGTGTACACTTGATGATGGACATACAGCTTGGCATTGATTATAGAGACCGTGTACAGTGGATGATATGTATATATTGTTATTGTTGGCGATGGATGTACGGTGGTTGTGAATAGTAGGCGATGTACATTAGTACACTTGCACAGCCTGTGATGTATGCTGATTCAATGTTCACAACAGGCGATGTAAACAGTATATGCTCACAGTAGGAGTTATGCTGAGAGCGCATGTGTACAGTAAGTATTGGGTGTATGTACTCCATGATTTCAGTGGGCTGTATGCACTGAATGTAGTGTACAGTAGGCAATGAGCTTAGAGGACGTAGACTGTAAGCACTGTACATACACAAACCAAGTATTTTTCTTCTTTATCGATTGTGATGTCTAAGCAGCCATCCATAACTACAAGACACAGAAGCCACTCTGAATCTATGGCAGACTTATTTGGTCGATCGCCCACTTACCCCTTTGATGTCCCCCACACCATCCCCTCCACAACCCACTTTTCCCCCACTGTTATCATTTTAACTATGTAAATGTGCAGCTGTCGATCGTCAACAACTCCAGCTTTTCATCGGAAATCATTTCATCTCGGAGAACCGCAGGTGTGTGCAGCTGTGTGCAGCTGTGTGCACCCCACTGGCTGAAGCAGTTGTGACGAGAGCAGAGGGTAGAGTAAGCCAGCTTTAAGTAAACCTTCGCGAAAGGACTACACAAAGAAAACAAATCACCAGCAATTATCAAGGGAATGTGGAAACATGAATTGTTTGCAGAAGCACTATCGGAGAAATTATGTAGCAAAGCATGAATTTGCTGTAGGCCCAACCTCAGTCTTGTTTGAAGCCCATGTCATCGTCATGGAGACTGAGGTCAAAGTTCTCACCATGGAGAGCCTGTTACTACTACTCAGTGGTGATGCCGGCTGGGTCTCACTGCACAGCAGCGGTAAGTAGAGCATCATTCCCAGGTTACCGCAGCAACAAAGGGGTAGCTATACCCTGTTTATGATTTAAGTTTAATAACAATTAACCAGCTACACCTAAAGCCGCTCTAACCTACCTGTCCAGTAGTGGGTGGTGTGCACGATGATAGCATTTCTCGAATGTATGGGTTTACACCGGTGATGTCATGAGGATTTAACGAAATACATTTACAATAGAAATGCAATGTAGAAAGTGACAGGACGGACGCACCCATGCATGCAGAAGGACGAAAAAACTTGAGGAGGTTGTTCTGAAGATATGAAATCAGGTACAAACAAAACATCTTCCAGAGAAAAGCAAGTGCTACAGTAATCTAGAAGATTGATAGCCACCGACTGTAACTGTCGAAAACCGCAAGAATCTAAAAGTTTTATGGAATGGGTGATCCATGTTGTAGAAGTATATAAATTATAAACAATCTAGACACCGCGCCTAGACATTAGCTCCCAGCAAAGTCTTTAACTTTTTCAATGTATATATATATTCCATATACTCAAATGTAATCCAATTCAGCAAAGTGCTTTTGAACTGTTAAAGTGCATTGCACTGGATTGTCTTCATGTTGTAACTGTATCGCGGACAGCCATCTTCTCAAGATTATTGTGCTTACTCTAGCTTTTTCCTTTCCTTTGATATTTATCTTTTTTCGTTTCATTTTTCCTACATGCCATTCATAACAAAGACCCGATTTCTGTCTGACATGTTTATCTGTACCAAGCTAGACAAACTGTTTTGAATTAAAAATTAGCTAACTGCTGTCAACATGCTATTAGAGAAAACCGTTGCAAGTTCGTTCCCGGCTGTCCTGTAAAAAAACAAAGTCGTCATGCAGCAAATGCCACACGGCCACCACAAAAAACAACACACGTGCAAGCTCGAAGCAGCAACGAAAACAACATTTCTCCATTTTAAATGGGAAACCACACGTTAACATAATCGTTAAAACTACAGAAGCTTCTAGAACATTTCACAATACGCTTTGGCTTACACTCCAAATATTTTTTTGAAATCGCTGTTTCTTTTTCTAGTTTAGAGACAGTCATGATTAATGATTTATACTATCACTGCCAATAATAATAAATAATAACAACTCCGCTGAACATGAACTGATTTTAAACGGGATTATTACACAAAGGACATATAGGATATTTAGAAAAAAAACTTTCTTGTAGGTTAAAAATGTTTCCATATGGCATGTCTTTAATTTGACATCAACACTCAAAATGCCGTTGTTACTGAGTTTAACAGACATTGCTTACCAAAAATTATGACTAAAAAGACATTTTAGAATAGTTTAGTTTTTTGTTTTTTTTTTGAGAGAAAGTGTTGCTGAAGCCACCCTAGTGCATCCTCCCCCCTATTCTGGCGGAAACCTGGCGAAGATCAATCGACGTGTCACGTGACTCTGAGGGCAAGGACCACGTGTCGCGTGTCACGCCCTGGAGCATGGGAACAATTTGCTTTTTACATGCGAACACGGACCTTCACATCTACACGCACGGTCGTGGAAAACAACAGCCACGGTCACACGCATACGCTCGCGTGCTTAAATACACATACACGTGCACGAGCGCTCGAAAACAACAGGCGCGAAAACACTATGCACAGACGTACAAGCACTTCCACACACACACAGAGTAAAGACACACACACACACACGCACACACAGACTGCCTGCATCGCGGTGCCGTGCCAACATGGCCGAGTCAAGGCGGGAGTGCCAAACCACGGCCAGCGGCGACAAGAGCGGTGAATTATTTAGGAACATGGCGTCTGCTGATAGAAAAAAAAACTCAGCAAAGTGGCTTGGTCCTGAGCTAACATTAAAATAACAAAATTGCCAGGCTTGGACATTTTGCGTGTATAAGCGTGTGCGTGCGTCCGTATTCCAGCAGTCGATGTGCACGACTTCGTGAAGGTCGACGATGAACCTTCTTCACGCAAAGCGCCATCTTGAAGCCATCGCGAGGCCTTGTGGGTGGTGTAACGGCTACTGAAATGTATTCTACTAACCAGCATTTAAACATCAGTAATACTGGATTTGGAGCTCACACCCAGTTCTTATATTTACAATCAAAGAAGAACTAAGACTTGTTAAAAAGTCACGAGACTGATACTATTTCTACATGGAGTGCGAGTTCTGTTTGTGATAATAACTACGTTTGTATAAAACCGCGTTGTTATTGGTAACATGGCGAGAATATCGCTTTTCTTTTTTTTTTTTTTTTTTTTTTTTTTGCTCATACTTATCATTTCTGTTCAACAGTGTGAGTGGGTGAAAATAGAGAATATCAAACAACCGTGTCTGTTGTCCTGCTTTTCTTCATGCACTTATAACATGTAGGACTATCACTGACCAATAACTTACTTTTCCACACATGCGTGTGTATATTCTGTTCAGTATGTACATTCTGAATTCTATCATGTCTATGCAACCAACCTGTGTTATCTGCTTTATCTCATGTGAATAGTTTTCCTATACATATTTCTTGCAGAGCACTTGACAAAACAATATAAATACGCATAACGAATAATAATAACAATACATACATAAAGTACAGGGATTCATGAAACAGAAAGGTGTAAATGTTATGTCTATACAATGCCATATGGCAGGATGGAAGATGTGTAGTTTGTATTGCTCCCAGCTTACTAGTTCAGTTGAAGAACTATAAGTAAAGGCTGCAAATGCTCCATTCCACACCATAGTCCAGTAAGATGAGTTGGTTGACAAGGTTAATGTATCCCCCTGTCCCTGCCTACACTTCTACCCTTTAGGGTAGAATATACATACAGTAAACTACTTTCCACTGTCACATAGCAAACAAACAAACAAGCCGAAACACGTATGAACGAGTCGTTGAATGCACGTATTGGGTATCATTTGCATCAGCAGCTTTAGCACAACATTGGAAAGTTTTATTCACCGTAGATTACATTTTTTAAAAGAAGGAAATAGCTATTTAATCTACAGGTTTACTTCCTTACCCAGGTAATTAACCTCAATTATCGGCGGAGACACGAAAGACGCATTAGGGTTTCAGGAAAAACTACTTTGGTATGACTATGACAAATGTCAAGTCCACCGAGTGAGAGTACTGAGAACATTTTTTCCAGTGTCTAATTAGTCTCATGGCGGGTAGGCTTTGATGTCGGAAACATCTTGTAGATTAACAGTCCGTTGTCGGATTTACCCTCGCAGACACTGCGCTCAGACATTCTACCTCCTTCTCATCACTCAGGCTTCTATTACCATCTTTCAGAACTGTGTAGGATAAAAAAAAATAAACTGGCTTCTTAATGTGGATAAAAAAGATATTTATGGAACATCTTTTTAAAAGCAATCTCTGCAACATATAGCGAAAACATTTTTTTAATACATCTGAACAGAAAGAAGGAGAAGCCAATTTTATTTTCGGTCTTGACATTCACACTGCCGGGGACCTGATGCTTTTCACAAGAAGACAGCGTGGAGAGTAAAACAGATGCTAGCCGCAGAAATATCGGGCAGGGGAGGAGGGGAGGAGGGGAGACAGGGAGGCTGCAGTCAGAGCAAGGAATTGAAATTATAAAAAAAATAGGAGAGCTGAAATCCCTGACTCCCACTAGATGGCGCCTCCCGCCTGTTGACGACGACGACCTCCGCTGATAAGTCGTGGTGGGGGCAGGGAGGAGACAGACAAAAATAACACGAGAATAGGAAACAAAGGTCACAAGTGCTGGCTAGATGTCACTGACCTTCAGAACAACAAAATTTGCATATGTCTGAATAAGTGATGGGTATCACGAGCTTCTGTGGGTAGGTGCGTGGTTTGTGTGTCTGTGCGCGCGTGCAAGTATATCACGTCGATAAAAATATATCACAGTGTTACTGTGCGGACAATGTGACATATTCTTGACATGTGATGAGTCCTCTGATAAGTAAACAAAAATCTTTGATCGTAAATTTGTTGTTGTTGTTGTTATTATTATTAAGACGTCCGTAAATCTACTCAGCCTTCCATTTCGATGTTTTCAATCCCTTCTCCTCTCATTCGGCTTTATTTTCCTCGCTCGCGTCCTCTCCTCATTAATGCTGACGCATTTTCACGGCGATAACACCGATGGGAAAATATTTCACGGTTTCAACCCCAATCCATAGCAACTTTAATACATTCAGTAGCAGACTGAAGCCGTATCAGTTGGAAGGCTCATGACTGAGAGCTGTCTCCCTGAGAATGATGTCCCGTGAGATACCTGATGGATGAGGATGTTGCTATGTATTGATTTCCACTCTTCAACCTACACGCTATTAAGTTGCAGCACGACATTTGCAGTGAACACAATGATGTGGACTGTAAGAATAAACTGTTGTACTTTGTCCTTTCACGCCATGGCTGAGCAACCCTCTGTACCTGACAGCCACGGAATCAGTCCAGGCTGGCGGAGTTATTGTCATACTGGTGTTACCTTTTATATCACGTGTTTGCTGAGCATCTCCAGAAAGGATAGAAAACAATACATCACGTGATATGTATATCCTTTATATGTATAACGCTACGTGATATGTATATCCTGTTACATCAGCCCAAGTAGTTGGCGTTTCTCATCCATCTCACGCCCTTTATCCAACCTAAGACCTCAGACTGGGTTTCTGGTGTAAGTGGTTATAAAACGCGGCTCTTTGTTCACATCAAAATCGATATTCGCTTGTTGTTCAACTTGTTTGCCGAGCAGTGAACCCAGCAACATAAAAATAAAGTGGCATGTGCACCTTTTTGGTTTAGATTTTACAGAGCAGATAAAACCTGGTGGACGTCTCGTGTGAGAATGATGTTAGAACATGACTATGCTCACCTACGATATATATGCATTAATTTATATATATATATATGTTTATATCATGTTTACACATATTAACCATGATATGAACATTATATATATATTAAACATGATATGAACATTATATATATTAAACATGATATGAACATTATATATATATGTATAATTTTTTATATATGCCTATCAGCCAAACATGGAAAGACACTTTCTTGACATCTCACATTGTGGAAGGTATGTCGTGCGGCATATCATTACTTCATGTGATGTTTTTCCTTTGTACACAACCCCACATGCTGTTCTATATGCCCCATGAATATCTACAGGTGTAAGATTTTTTTTTTCGAAACCTAAAAGGATTTATAAGATTAAAGCAGATCTTTCAATACTGTATTAATGTTCACCAATTTTTAATTTTCCATCAAGCCCTTCTACAACATCATCAAACGTGTTCTTTGCTTTTTAAAAAAAATGTGTATTTCTCGTGACTGACAAGCGATGGACTTCAAGATGGTGTAACTTGTTTTTTTTCCCTCAGCAGAAGACTGATGAGGATGCTCCACGGACCACGGACACTTGAGTACCAGGTGTCCACCCCGAGCCTCTCATTGCCTTGGGTAGGTAGCAGTTAGTTTCTGTGAGTTATTCCTTGCCAGGCCTGGTGGGTAGTGATGTGTCCTAGGCAGCTTCCCTAGCCTTGTATTCTCCATGATTTACAGAGTTTCTCAAACGGACCACGTCTATTGATTTTCCTGGCATGAGGCTGATACCCGCCCGCTCAGCATTTTATTGCATCTCTCCTGTTGCACGAGGAGGAGGAGGCAGCAACTGCACACCACCCAGCTCCTCACACGCTTTGGGTTCATCTTCTGGTATTGCGGGATCTCTTTCTTTCTTATTAAAGATTCGTAAACTTAGCATTAAATGTCGGAATGTCTTGCTATTGCCTTGCACTGTTCATGCAGGTCTCTCCAAGGGGGGACGCACTGGGGACATGAGTGTAGTACGTGCTCTGACGGTTTTCGGATACCCGAGGTATGTGCATGTGTACTCTTTTACCTTTACAAATGCTATGCATTTATTCTGGAGTTACCTTTGCTAAACTGTAAACTTTGAAATGCTAACACGAATTGGAAAGATTTTTAAACGTGTAAACATGAGCTCATAGCTGACTTCCTGACATCTGAGTGAACACTTGTTCAGTTCAAGAAGTACAGGCTTGAGTTTCATGACCTCGTGTCCTGAAACGTCACAAAGGTAGGCACGGTGCTACGAAAACCAAGAAAACACTAGAGCATGGAGCTACACTCTTGGACTAGCTGCCATTTTCAGTGACATCAGAAGTTATAAGGTCGATTGTTGTGTGCTTTTCTACCCCAAAATATGAACTCACATAGCCCTGCGCAAATTTGTGTCATAAACTAACAATAGTGTAATGTTCAATTGCCCAGACAGTACTATGAACGTCATCGTCGATGTGAAAGCCTTTAAGTTATCATGCCAGCATTTCCTTTTATAGGGCTAGTGTACAGGACATCACGCACTGATACGCAATATGGTTTAGAAAATTTATTAATGTCGTCTTTCCAATCTTTAGAGGTCTTCTCGCGCAAACCACTACTCCAGAGCAATGCAAAATCTCGATCAAAAAAAAAAAAAAAAAAAAAAGGTGACAACTTACCTGGACTTTGCCACAGCAACTGAGCACACACTCTTTGCCCTCAGCGTAGCCGGGTGGGTGATGACGATCGCTACCCGTTTCTCTCGCAGACCATTGCGCACTGCCAGCAGACGGCCCACAGTTCGAGATACAAGCGACAAATCAATCACTCAATCAATAAAAATAAAAAAAATATTAATGTCATTCGCTCGACAATGAAGCCGGGTGAGTGTTGTGGCCGTATCCTGCGCGTATGTCCCTGGCCCGCCCGATGATGTTGCGGCGTTCTGGCGGCGCGGTACGCTGAGTGCTGCGGCGCAACGCACGCTGGAGCGTGTGGGAAGCTCTGGCAGTCTGTCTTCGTGCTTGATGGAGCAGTGGGGTCCTCGTGTCTGTGGAGAGATTCACTCGCACAGACAAAACTTGTGACATGTAGCTGTACCACGCTTATCGACCGCTTGTTTTGTTGTATACGTCACTGTGTGTCTTCTCTCCTCCTCCCCTTCCGGTCTCCACATGTGCCTTTCTTCCACTTCCAGAGTCAACAGCTACACACAATGGACCGTCTTTAAAGTCTAAAGCAACCGGTTGGCTGCCAACCTTTTTTTAAGAAAACAACATTAAAATTTAATGTAGAAGTCTGGACATTTTGAAATGTCACTGGTGCCGTTTCATTGGTCCGACTTGACGTCACATCCCTGAGTCATGTGTTGGTGATTGCGTCACATTCGTTTGACAGTGCAATGGCGTCAGCGTTTTTCAGAGGAACGATATTTCGATTTAACGCCTACTTTTAACGGTTTCCGAAAGAAGTCCCAAAGGCGAATGGAATCAGATGTGCGCAGTAGATTGTCCTGTGTACTGCGCATGCTTGTCCGGCATCTGATTCTCTCTCTCTCGCTGGTCGTGGTCAGCGTGTCCTGTTGATGCGGGTCATTCTGTCGTCACTTCCTGGCCGCCAATTAGCTTTGACAGATGACTGCCGGGTTAATCGATAGGATACACACTTTCTCGGGGGCTATACCCCTAGAATCGCGAAGCAGACGACAGTGAGATTCGTCTGCGCATCTGCTGCACGCGTGACACTCCGTCTCGCGCGGCCGCCAGACTTTGGCCGCCTTCACTTCCTCTAATTTACCCTCCGAAAGAATCGGATGGATCAGCAGCATCATCTCACAAGACTCACTCGTGGTCTAATGGAGCTGTGGCACAGCAAGCCCACGTAAAGCCCGCCAGTCCGGCCATTCCGTCTCGTCTGCAAGTGGAATCCACTGGTGGTGTTTAACCCTTAGCCTGAGAGTCGTCGGCAGGAGAAGCCCAGGACACTCGCTCGCTTTTTTTTATTCTTCCGGGAGTGTGGTCAAATCAGATCGTCATCGTTCGTCTCCATTCCACTCAGTCTTCTGACGGTAGAACGCTTGTCACGCGACTCTCTGCCGTCTGCTACATGTCTGGCGCCTAGTGTGAGAGATGTCATGCTGCAGATGTCCGTCTGACAGCACGTGACACAGCTTGACCTTGCTGACACAGCATCTTTTGCTTTAATCCCGCACCTCCATATTTGTTGTTGTTTTTTTTCCTTTTCTTTTTTTTTTTCTCTCTTGAAAAGGCGGCGGCATTTTGTCTCTTGTGTTCTTCTTCATTGTGATCTATGCCTTTCTCTAAATTTATTGTCTTCCTTTTTTTTTTTTTTTCTCTTGTTTCCCCCTTATGGTCTATTTCTCTCTCTCTTTCTCTCTCTCACACACAATCAAGTAAATGGCACATTTTCTGTTTACACCACAGAAGCAGGAATAATTTTTGCCACTGCTGCTACTGGATAATCTTTTACAGTTTATTAGATACCACCCTTATCAGATTCGTCATTGATAGCTGCCTGCTAGTTTTTATTGTAATAAACAATCCTGTCTCTCAGAATATTTTTCCCAAGAGTATAAGGAATTGAAAATCATTATAATTACTTATATACACAATAATAAATATATAAATATGTAGTAATTGTATCGTTGAAGTAATTTTGAGATGAAATTTTTTTAGAAATGTCACTTCTTAACGCTATTCTCATTACGAAAAGAGTCCTCCTGATTCTGCATTTGCGGGGTGTGCATGCTGATTTACAACTTTGAGAACAAGATGCTTTTCCTTGAGTTCCCAACATTACCGCAGGCAACATCCGCTCTTCAAAACTACGCCATCTGCAGTCGGTGTTGCTGATCCTTATCTTGCGGACATTTTTGTCATCAGCTGCATTCTTCATTCTCTTCTTCCAGAATTCTTTGTATCTTATCTTCCTCTTCCTTTCTCTCTAAAGCCTGGATTTCAAGCGCAGATGAGGACCTCTACATCATCAAATAACGATAAGGCGAAATGACTCTTCTGCGGTGAATGTTTCCGGAAAAAACAAACGCATGAGAGAGCATCAAACACAACGCACGGGAAACACAAGCAAAAACAAGAGATCATTCTTCTTTAACGGAGATTTCGCATGTGGGTGGGCAGTGTGGGAAGTGTGGGCAGGGTGGGATGAAAAACAGCAGATAAAAGTTCGATTTAGTGAGGCCACTGTGGGGTGAGAGACTGAGGCTGAGGGAGGGGGGAAGTTATGATTTTTTTTCTGAGGGCCGGAGGCGGGGTGTTTGCGCGGCATCCTTGTACACGTTTATCGGAAAACATTTTCTTCCTCCAGGAAGTTATTTCACCTCGATTTCAGCGGCAGTTACACAGCTCCACAGACACGTGATCATCTGCAGCTGCCTTGAGATTGATTTTTTTTCCTCCGCTCTGTTTCTATGTTACATTCCACCCCTAACCCTCGTCCCATCCCCACCGCACACACAACGCTCGGCAGTTCTGCTTACCATTCCGGGGGAGTAATGGCGGCAGAAATCGGTGCCGGGTGTCCTTTCCAGCCACTTGTTTGGTCTTGTCTGACCGTTATTCCGCGCATGCGCAGTCGAGGACCTGTGACTGCAGACTGGCAGCTTGATTCACTTGCACGTTCCTTGGAGTGAGTCCCTGTCTTCAGACAAAGAAGCAGATTGTTTTGACTGCCTAGAAGTGGAGAACGAAGGGACTACTAGTGGTCGAGTGGGGATTACGAAGGAGAAAAATAAACCAAGCCCAACATTACTCCGCGAAACACGTTCTGTAATCAGCATCTGGGTATGGAAATATATCCTGTTGTCAAAACAGCATGAACAGTATTTGGATGCCGATTTATTCAGATCACATTGACAAGCGCTTGTCTTGTATACCCAGCATGTAGGGTGTAGAGAAATCGGATTTATCTTCCAAAGCTCCCGGCCTTCATTATTGTTGGACTCTAGGACACAAAAAACCTGTTGCCATCTGCTGCCATTGTTGGCACGAAGATCTTATTAATAATGTGGAAGCATCGAAAAAGAGGGCTGCATCCTGCTCTGATAATTCGTACAATTTTGTAACGGTCTATTTAAATAATTAAGATACGCTTGAAGATGCATACAGAGCAGAAGAAAATGTAAGGAGTCAAATATGTTCCACACTTTCGGTCTTTCTTTCTTCATGCATTGTCTCGTCTATCGTCTCCTCTCGCTTTATTATTAATGATGATGGGTATTTATAATGCGCAGCACCACGACTAAGATAGATTGCACTGACAGCGCAGACCAGCAATGATGAATGACAGACAGTAGACGGTGAGATATGTACAGGTACAGAGGTAAAGCAATGAAGGTATAAAGGATGCTGTAAACAGTTGAAGCTGCATTTGATGGCTAACATGACAGAAGTATTACACGGGATTTCAGGAGTTTGGGGATAGTACTTAGTGAACAGATATGTTTTCAGAGAACGTTTGAATGTAACCTTGGAGTCAGAGTGGCGAATGTGATGTGGATGAGAGTTTATTGTCTTGTCTTACTGCCTAAACCGTCAGACCTGAGGACACAACGTACTGAGTTGAAGTCGTGAGCAGGTGATGGCAGCATCTGGACTGTGCAAGTGAACTAATACTCAGTACTAGCATCAGAAGCCAGGTGTGGGAAAGTGCATCACCACCCACCCACCACACACATCTATATTTTTTTCACTAAATAGTTTTAAAATAGTACGATGGCTCGGACTCAAAAGGCTAATAAAGAAATAAAAAGAGAACGGTTCGAAAAAGATGGCAGAAAGAAAAATCAGTGACCAGCAAAGGAGAAAGTTGTCGAACCGTCAGAGAGACTGACAACTGACAAACAAAAACATGGAATAAAAATGCAGATGGATCAGAGATAAGTGATTTGAATAGATAAAAAATGTTTTTCACATATTCTATGCTTAGCAAAACTTTGGATGGTTGTTCTTTTTGTATGTTTAGACGGCATGACAGACAGTGGTGTTGGAGTCATAACAAGTGTCAGCACACGCCAACCGAAGGATTGTGCCAACAAAGAAAGGATTCCTCCTCATTAATGTCGGAGGATTGCCGCTCGCTATGAGATATACAAACATCGCCTATAATAATACAGACAAGCACTATGACTGCTGCTTGCGCAAACAATCGTACAAGCAGGTTCAGACACCCTCCAGCTGTACGAATTTATTCTTAGTTTTGAGCATGCTTAGTTTTGCTCTATGTCATAATCTTAAAAGTTCAACGAACCATGACATACTTTTGTCGTAAGGAGTAAAGTGCATAAAATAATCCTGCCATTGATTCTTTCAACATCTGGTTACACTTTAAATACTAATGTTTTTGCTCAGATTAAACTGAAATCTCACTGCAGATGTAACATTAAAATTAAGCTGAAGTTATCAGAAATGTCAGCATCACCGCTCTTGTAAATTGAATTAATTAAACTTGAAATAGACAGGCGGACAGAATGGACGGATGCACATACGAATAATTGAATAAATGAGTCTTTTCATTCTACATCTCTTACATAGCGAACCTTTTCTAAGGGAAGTAACTATGTCTGACACGTCTCTAAGCCATTGGTAGTGCTCGCCCTTGAAATTTTGAGGGTGCCATCTTTTTATTAATGTCTACATATCAAAATAACGCTTTTCCTCAGAAGATATACTCACTGCAGTCAGAACAGGCGAGAAGAAATCCAACGAACAGCCCAATATTCATAGGCGAGGTCGGATGTTTGAATTTGTACTCAAAGTAATTCGTGAAATGCGTTGCACTTGAAAGTGAATAGGTCTCTCCGTGGCATAAAGTCACAATTTCTTATCAGAACACCTTTAATTTAATTCAACACTGCTTTCAGAACTGTAAAATCTGTGCTACACTTTCTGCTGATACTACTTCTACTACAAGACAATATTCTTTTAAACAATATTTTCTTGGTTATCAGCTCCTTTCTTTTCTTTTACTTGAGTGATCAGATTTTAAAAGTATTTAATAATAGAATAACAGTTATTTGGCACGAACAAAATCATTCTTGTAAAAGCCTTTATATCAAAAGTATAAACAGTGTCACAAGAAAAAGGTCTCTGACCTCAGTGTCAATCAAACGCTTAAAACACAATCTGTGAACTGACGATGTCTTCTGACGTTCAGGTTCAACTCCAGAGCAAGGCTCCTTGTTTCCGGCCTTCGCTGGTGTCTGTCGGGAAGACGTGCGTCGTGACGTCATGCATGGACAGAGACTGAGGGATTGTCTCATGCAGTCTGGGTTCTCCTCGCGTGCCATTTGGGTGTTGCTGCGAAGATCTTTTTAATCTTCTGCAGACAAGAAAAATACAAGAGCTTATTTGCCAGTAGTATAAAATCTAATTTAAAAAATGATGTATTACGTTTATAACAGTTAGTCTACTTTTTGAGTATTTGTAGTCAAAGCAGTTTGTCTCAATGCCAATCGTATATTTCGTTTGTTTGTCAAGTATTTCTATCTTTCTGTCCATCTACCTATCAATCTATCTCACAACTGTAATAATGCCAACATCTGATTTCTGCTTATGTCTCACTCTCTGCGCGTCCCAGATCGTTCGCACTGAAAAGCCAAATAGCAAAGAAGGAAAGAACAGCAGACAGCTAGGTGATCTCAGAGAAGAAGGGTAATCTAGAAAAGAATGTAAATTTAAAAAATCAAAACAATAAAGGGGATTGAAGGTAGACATATGTCCTTGTCTAAAGGCACGACGCCGGCTGACACCTTTGCTCATGAAGGCCTACCTGGGAAAGGCTCAGATCCCTGTTGTTACGAAATGTGCAGACTGCATGATAAACAAACCAGAGCAGAACTGGAGAAACGATGACTATCAGCAGAGTCCAGCCAAGGGCTTGTGCGAACGTGGGAAACGGCTTGCCCTTCTCAATGTAAGGTGGTTCATAGTTTATGATTCGATGCGCTAAAATTATCTACAACAAAACAAATCAAAACAGGTGATGGCCAGCTTTTAGAAAATCAAAGATTTGCTCCATAAACAAAATCTGTTTTGAAGCAAATAATAAGGGTATCTAAGAGAGAAAATCCAGGGCTTTCTCACGAGGAAAATAGGGTAATAATAAGAAAAAAAGAATATTAAGTTTCATATCTCGCAAGACTTTTAGTTGAGCAAAAAGTACCCACTGTAATAAAAACAGGTGAGAAGAAGACCCAGCAGACAGCCCAGTATTGCCAGAATGCAGGCCTGTGTCCCAACATGTGGTCTAGATCATTAAAGAAGTTCATCACGCCTACAGGTAACAAAAATACCATCTCAGTTATAAAGTAACACTTAGTTATTGTTATTGTTGTTGGTTGGGGGGGGGGGTGGTAAAAAAAAAACACAATAGTTCAATGGTAAATGAGTAACTGCAATGTTTCACAAAACACTTTTCCGATATATTCCTGCATCAACAGAATTTGATCAATGGTAACGCGGATATATTTCGCTGATTACTGAAATGAAGCAGAGTTATCAATAACATTCAGAATCCGACCCGCTTTTATTCAACATGTTGATCATTTATCTGCTTCTTCACAACTGTAGTGCAGCATTTAGGGTTTTGTTTTAAAGGAAATAAAATCCTCTTACCATAGACCCACATGACGGATATAACCTCAAAGAGAGACAGGAAAAGCACCGAGAAATCGGCTCCATAGTGGTCCATCAGCTTCACAACATAATCTCCACCCTGCCTGGCCAATCACCATCAACAAATCTTAGTTACTGCAGCTGTCGACAAAACTGTAGCTGTTCTTGTCCACTATTTTGTGGTTTTCAAGAATAAAATAATTCTTGGATAACAAAATTTAATGGCTCCATTTTCATGAAGCACGTGTACCCAACCTGTCACCCTGCCATACAAAGCCCATAGTCATGGACTCATGGTAAGCCTACACAAATTGTTTTACTATCTAGTAATTTACTGGAGGTCTCTCCCTACTTTAAAATAACTTTCTCGCTTGTTTAGCAAACATGTCAAGAGATCGCGAACTGTCGAGGGCTTACTTCAAGAGTGAGCTAGTATTACATTATGAAGTCAATTTGATGAACACTGCAAGTAGGCTTTACACAGGTAGGCAAACGTGCTTCGCTAAAACCTGGAATATAAGTATAAGGAATAGGACATGTTCTCAATTTACGGTTGTTTTTTTTTTGTTTTTTTTTTTTTTTTAATTATGAGAGATTGCGTTATCTAGCGACGACAATAAGAATGGAAGACAGTGTAGTGATGCTGATGCTGATGATGATGATGATGGCAGTTTTTACTCACAGGACATACACAAGGCAAAGCACTGATGTAGCAGAAGACACAGACTGCTACACACACTGATGTCTTCCATCTCCTCAACCAAGGAAACTCGTCTTGGATACACGTCAACACAGTCTCCAACATTGCGAACTGAAGTGGATCAAACATCTAACGTTATTGACAAAAAATAAGTAGAGCTATCGGTATGGGCCTGTCGCGAACCCATGAATAAGGGGTAGGAGCCGCTATCTCCGATTACCAATATACCCAGCTCGTAAAGAAGTAACAGGCTGGGTATATGTGCTCCATAACGCCAAGGTGGTATCTATGAAGCAACATTGGAAACTCAAGGACAAGTATATTCTTTCCAAAGTTACAAAGAGGTGCCCAGACCCCGCAGATGTTTTACTCCAGAAAGTTATAAGGCGATTTCAAAGGTGTTGGGTAAAGGAACTTTGGTCAAGTGCTGTCCATGGGGGTATGGACTCGCTTTATAACTTCAGAAACAAAACCCTTACCCTTGAGTTCCCCGCTTTGCCTTGGACAAACGTCTTTCTCATTTCAAAGCTACGGCCCCAGGACGAAAGCGGCACGAAAGTTCAGTCAGTTCATTCTTACCTGACTGTCCACCCCCAGCGTGAGGAGCATCACAAAGAAGACAAATGACCAGAAATGTGGAACAGGGAGCTGAGACACCGCCTCGGGGTATGCCACAAACACCAGACCGTAACCTCCATAGCATCGACAGAAGAATTGAATGCAAGTCTTTTATATTGAATGATTATAATTTCTTAAATCTTTTTATAAATGTTCACTAGCTCACTTCTATGTTTCTCTTCTTCTCTCTTTCTCTCTCTCTCTCTCTCTCTCTCTCACACACGTGCCCTTACGGATTAGTGCTGCATGTAGACAGCAACTGCAGAAGAGAACAGGATTGTTTCGTACCTGAGGTGGCCACGTCTTCTATGGGAACTCCCATTGTGTGCGCCATGTGACCGAAGGTGGTGAAGACTACAAAGCCAGCTATGATACTTGTCGAGAAGTCGGCGCAGGTAATTAACAGAGAATCACTAGGACAGACACAATCACTGAGGTAAGGTAAGTGTTTCAGTCTCCATGGTCTTAGATGATACTTTTAATGTGATCACTGGCGCGCGCCTCTAACACCACCACCTCTAATCCCCAAGTGATGAATGAATGAATGAACAGATAAGGCTAGCAATGAACTCAATGGCGATAATAGACTTCATTTTACCACTTTCTCATATGTAGTGACATAACCTTAAGAAAATTTCATTAAAAAAAAGACATTTTTTACCCATACAACTTGTTGTTAAATTTGTTGTAGCTGGCAAACATGATGATCCCACCGAATGAAACACCGAGGGAGAAGAACATCTGTGCAGCTGCTGCTACCCACACCTGTAAAAAAAATCCACGAAATAAACAAACAGATGGTGGTGAGGAACAAGTAAGGTTCATAGAAAAAAACGAATAATAATTACATTGATGTCCATTAGCTGATCCCACTTGGGCACAATGAAGAATCGAACGCCTGTGTCCGCACCTTCCAGCATGGAGCCCCGGATGAGAAGAATCACCAAGACCACATAGGGAAAAGTCGCGGTGAAAGCGTACGACCTGCCAAAAGGATAGTTTCGACTAAAATTTTTAATCAAGTACCTCTTATGAGATAAACAAAGACATTGTTTTTAAAAATTGAGGAAAAATACCAATTTGTCTTCTGAATATAGCATCTAAGCAAGAGCACCCGGTGTTGCCAGGGTGGTGTGTCATTGCCTGACATGCTGTCAGTGTATTTATATACTTGTTGACTAGATCACAGGGGCAGGAGAGGCAGTATGGGGAGAGAAACATAGCACACACACACACACATCGCCACACTCTGTTACCAGACAAATAAGATGTGATACATTTAAAATATCTTTCTGCGAGACTAGCCACTGTTATCTCTTCAAGAAGTGAAGTACTAAATGAGAGAATATAGAAAAAGAAAACTCTGCAGACTGTCGAGTTCGTTCTCCGACTTAAGCCCTTAGCACGTCCTTTCTATATTTTAGTTATCAAACTTTACCTTTCCTGAAGTCTTGATGCCTTCTGAGAGACACAGTGCAACCAAAAGCCAAGCCAGGAGAAGACACATGGCTAGCTCCCAGATTGGAGTTCCCATTTTCTCTGGCTCAATGCCGTCTGATATCCTTATCACATCTTTACTGGAAAAAAGATTTATTTTTAGAACAGTTTGATATTAAACTATTGAAAAAGAGCTTCAAGAACTCGAGAGTGCAATGCTAGGTAAAATGTGCATGCGTATCTGCCTGCATGCATGACTGAGTTTGAGTTAAATGAGCGAAAAAGGCGCACTCAATTAACAGGATGATTTAAAAAAAAATTTTTTAATTATTTTTTTGTCATTTAACAAACCTTCTGCACATAAATAGAAACTGGCCCTGCGATTGATAAGATGTAGAGACCTCCCTAGACATTTTGAAACTCTGTCAGACTTTAATGAAGTAGAAATATTTCGTTGAAAAACACTTTCGGCTAAAAGCGACTTACTAAAAGTAGAGTTCTGGGGCTGTCTTGTACTTAGGTGTGCAATTGAAGGTGAAAGCAGTGTCGATGTCCACATTCTTGGTGCACTGGCACGAGCCCAGGCTCTCCATGTGAGAGACGTTAGAGGTGCACGGCACAGGCGCATAGACTCTGCCCTCTGGGGAACAGTCAGTCCACTCCTGCCAGAAGTAAACAAACATATTGGGCACTCACGACGGTCTGTTGTGCTGTTAGCTATAACTATTCTCCGAGCTCTCCTTCGCTTTTGCGTACACGTTACCAGCTTGTCAGTTGTTGTAGTTTGTTTTGTGTGTTTGTTTGTTTTTCCTGCCACTAAGAATATCATCTTCATCAGTAGGCCACAGTTTGTTGATAGGTGTGACTCCTACTAGTAAGATTACGATTGGAGGACAACGGAATGTCTCGTCGACGATGCTTTCTCGAAGACAACGAAGGTAATGGGCAAAATGAATACACTCTCATGTACTACAATAACGAAGGAAGACGTCACCATTCTGTGTGCTCATTATTTCATTGATTGCACTGCTTGTGTCTTTGAAGAGAGTCTCGGTGATTTTAATAAGTTTCTGTTTTGTACTGACCGGCCCCCACCAGGCGAGAAAATTCTTCATGCCACACCATCAAAAGCTTATTTCGATGCTTCTCACCCAGAGTTATTTCTTGCTCTTAGTGCGCAAACACACACGCACGCACTCGCGAACTCACACATGGAGGATACGCTAACCCGCGCACGTTTTCAACCATATTCACACTTACTGAAACTCTTTTTTGCATTAAAAAAATAAAAAAAAAACTTACAGGCTTGCACTTTGTCCAGGGCAACGTGCTTTGCATGGTGGCGAAGATGAAGTATATAGTGTAGGCCATGATGACGTTGTAGTAGATACTCACAACCAGGGACATAACGCACATGGAGATACCTATACCTCTGGCAGCCGGGTTCAACTCCCAACACTTGGTTGGTCCTTGGCCCGAGTACTGGCCCAGTATCAGCTCCAGCAAGTACTGCGGCTTGCCAATGACCAGCTGCAAGATGATGTACGCCAGCAGGAAGGCAGCTGCAATAATAACAAGGTAGGGGCATCCTCCTGTACCGCCCAGAACTTACTAAATACATTCTAACAGACGACTTACATGCAGACATGTATATGTACAGACATGTCATCCTACGAATTAAAATGTACAAGACGCCATCATTTCTCATTGTGTTTCCTTGCCATATAATCCATTTATTTTCCTTATCTCCGGGGTAACGCGCTATTATTAGACAAGGAAAGTGCTGAAACTATAAACCTTCGAAGTGTCGTAAAGTTCCGTTTAATTAGCAATTAATTGGCAAACAAGTTCAGACAACATCTTGACCAAAGTTCTTAACTCGTTATCTCCCCTTACACGATGCTTGGGACATGTACTTAAATTTTTACATTATTCGGACGTGAAACTTCTGTCTTGAGGAATGCGCATGTTACAAATGAATAGTAGTTATTTTAATTGTTTTACATCACTTGTATTTTCGTTGCAACCCTGAGCTTTCTAATTTTCTTGTCTCATTTACTGTCAGTAGAGGCAAATGATATCAGCAGTTAAATTTTATTTTTGACTATGTGAAGCAACAATTACTCATACTGACTTGCTGCTTACGATCTTTGGACTTTTTGTTCCTTGGATTCGCGAGTATAGAACCCAAAGCTCTTACAGTAGACATCGTTCATAGCTTTAGCTTTAATACCGTAAGTAAGAATTTAATGAATAAGTTAACGATAAATAGCTGCCTTGTAACTCAAGGGTGGGGAACGTCTAGCCCGCAGACGTATTTGTTGTGTGTATGTGTGTGTGTTCGTGTGATTCCAGTATTCTTCATACTATTTCTCACCACCACCGTTCTGGTAAGCCAGGTACGGGAATCTCCATACGTTGCCTAATCCACACGACAGTCCGATGCAGGACAGGAGGAACTCCGTCTTGTTATTCCATTGGTCTCGTTCGGGCTCGTTTTGATTACTCTGGTCCTCGGATAGAGGCTGCGACGGGGCGACCTTCATGGAGAAGAATACCAGCAAAGTCCAGTCAACGTCAGCCGCTTCAAGTGGTAAACATTGCGAGAAACAAATGTCCATCACTAGGCTACGCACAGTCCCAAGTCTCACATCCCTGTGCTGACCATACGTTGTGCTCCATCACTATCTTGCTGTGACGACAAAGTACTAGTTGACGTCATGTCGAATTACTATTTGACGTCATGTGTGTCAAGGGCGTGAGCGTTTTAGAACAACAAAAACACGTAGCAGATCGAAATAATCTCGAGACCAAATGAAATTCTTATAATCCTAATATTTATCATCTATGAAAGCAGCGATGTTTGAAACAGTGAAGGTGATTCAGTAATATGCAAAACCAATAGCAGATTTACATCTCGTTATAGCTTTTATTGTTTTTGTGTTACTATTTCACTTCCAATACACGTAAATAGTATTGGTAAGGAAAATGAACCAATCAGAATGCGTTTGAGCGTATTAAATTATTCTTTCATGGCAATAGCTTGTTTTTCATCCCTCCTGCCTACTTTGCTTGTAAAACCTTTCAGAGCACCCTTACAAGTTATAGATCTATGCTGTGGCAATTTCTTTAAACAGCTGAACCGGAAGTACTCAACCAGTCGGAAAGCACTCAATATTTTGAACAACGTTTTGTCCACTTTGAGGCATCGATATACTGTACAACGATCTCCTGCATCCTCTGAATACGTCAGAGAGATTAATTACATTTTTCTTCCTTTTTTTAATCTTAATCTTTCATTGCCATACATCTTACTTTCTTTCTCTTTTTCTTTTCTTCCTCCTCTTTACTTAAGCTACACTTGAACTTCTAGCGATCTAGTCTGTCTGAGCTTTTGGTCCTGCAAAAGTCTTTTGAGCGTGATGTGTCACCACTAAGGGAGGTCTTTATGGGTTAGAGATTTTATGGCTACTGGAAGTTTTCCTGAACAATTATTTGTGTCAGGGCCTTTAAGTGATGCAGTTGGTCTGCTTCTTACTTGCCAGATCACAGAGCTATACGTCGACAATCCTTGATTTTCCTATATGTACATGGGTCACCTGGGTTGGCGTCTGCTGCGAGTTCCTTCAACTGTACTTCATGCACTTGCACGTGCTGTGTTATTAATGTCTTTTTTTTCTGAATTCTTCCTACAGGTTAATGCAAAGGGGAGTAAAGGTATTAGGTGATGTGTAAATGATTCTTCTCCTGATAACCTGACAGCAGATCAAACGACACGACGTAGAAGATGGAGACAGAGACGAGGCTGCTCATTGGAGATGCCGATAAACTTCTCTTTCGCTTGATCCATAATTGCTTGCTCTTCTTTCTCTCTCTTCTCTCCCTCATAGACTCCAATTTTGCTCTGAGTTATACATTATTATCGCAATTTACTCTACAGAGAATATATTTCCCTGTCATTTAGAGCCGCCAGTCGCATTTTATAACGAACTTGTCAATATTTTCTGGCTTCCACCCTCGGTGACGTTTGCCGCCTTCTTCGGCTGAGATGGAGGCTGAACTGAAGGTTGACAAAAAAATTATGTCCCTGTTATGACCGATGGTATCGGTCTCCACTCATTTCAAATTCAATGAAGTCTCGTACATTGAACATGAGAGACATTTCAACTAATGCAAGAACCGCATTTAAAACCGTACTGTTCGTGTCCTATTATTATTATTATGTCATTTCTCTGTCCTCTTTTGTTTGATTTTTCTACACGTGCTTCAAATCAGTCGCCACTTGTTTTATTCAACCTCTTTTTCCCTCGTCTGTCGAAGGGGAGAATGGAAAAGCAATACCTATTGTATTGTAGATTCACTGGTGCTAATGTACATGGTGTACGTTCATTTCATTCTGTGCACAGACAATGAAGGCATGAATATTTTTCACATGTCGATGAAGATAAAAACCAGAATTCTCCTTAAAGGTTTGTAAAACATAAACGTTTTCATTTATTGCTGTTGATCTGTAGCCAAAGAATAAAATAACAGTGTAATATATTATTGTAGATTATAAAAATCCAACAAAAAGATTTTTAGATAAAGTAAAAATTTCACACTGCAAAAAAATAGCGAAGATCATTTGACTATCGCAGAATTCTCCAGCAGAACTTGGCTTTGATAGACATTTCTGCTCTTGTGATCGTCATTGACTAACTATTAGTGTATCACATTAGCCAGCTGAAGTGTTTGGTGCTGTAGTTTATAGATTTCTGAAGGAAACTAGTGTAACAACCAACTAATAATAATAATAACAAGTTCACATGCTGTTGCGTCCAATGTCTTTTAAGAAAAGAGAGACAAAAGTCTCCAACATGGATGCTTTCCTGGATATTACATATTTTTATACCGGTATTTTGCCAAACAGCTTAATGATCCTATAATTTTTTACACTTCCTCGGATGGAGGTTTTTACTCGTTTATTTAGTCTTTCAGCTGCTCCTAACTACTGTGAACAATCAATTAACACACCGGGGTTGTAAACGTGTACAAAATGCCACCAAGAGAAACTCCTTTTCCACGTAGTCAAAATGAAATCCACTTGGAAAATGTCAGAATCCTTGATATATGTCACAAATGTCATGGTTTTCACAGCACTGTGAACATTTCTTTAATCGCGATGAAGTATTATTCACTGTAAGTCATTCTCAAACTTCAGGAGTTCGTTGATTAAAACTCTGGCTCCCTTAATTTCTTCAGAGATTTTTATTCCAGACCTATTTTGTGATGAACAAAAACTAATTCACTGTGCACCATCTAACCATTTCTATATATGAATTCAAAACAAAACCTTCCGATGTGGAATGCCAGTTCACCAATTCAGTTTAAAGAGCTTTCTCTTAAAAGTCGTCTATCCCAGTTGTTCACGTCTCTAAATGACAAGGGTCAAGTCTATGGCAAAGACCTCTGGTCACACCGGATGTGATGTCATGGTTAGACGAAGAGTGCGGGATTGTCTACACCATACTTGTCCTCCATTTCCTGGCCAGACGAAGAGTCAGGACTCGACTTGCTACCATCTGCTGGCAGCCATCTTTTTGTTGGTGAGAAAATCTTTTTAATTTTCTGAAAACATGGAAATAAAGAACGTCAACATGGAGAAGATAAATGCCAGCAAATTTTCTTTACGTGCTTAGTGTATTATTATAAATTACTAAGCTAAGCCGTCTCTTCCTCATCAACCATTCAACCAGTCACTCGCCCACCCTCCCGTCCATTCAGTCATTTCCTTAAACGCACAAAGTAATAAATATGTGAAATTAAGATATTATACAAAAAATAGTGTAGCAACATTGAAACCAATTTTGTCATTGGATGGATAAATAAAACAGTTTAATCTTTAAAGAAGAAGGATAAAATCCATTTACATATTTGTTACCTGAGAAGTGGTTAGATGATCGTTCTTGTAAAAGGTGCGGATGGCATGATAGAAGAACCAGAGCGGTATTGGACACAGTACAAATGTCAACAGAGCCCAGCCGATGGATTGAGCAAAATGTGGAAAGGGTTCATCATCAGAAATGGTCGGACTTTTGTATTGCACCATGCGGTAAGTGAACATGAACTGCAAAAAAAAAAATAAAAAAAAAAATGGTGGGTTAAAATTAAAAGAACATAAGCTAGTATAATATCATTATCGCAACGAAGAGTCTTTTGTTATTTAACACTGTAAGGATACATTTGTTTTATTTAGTAGGAAAGTGCTTCAACCTCGCAGTGATTTCACACTATGGGGGAAGAGAGTGGGGGAGGAAACTACAGTACCCGGAGAAAACTCCTGACCCCCAGCCATGCGAACAGGTGTCACATGCAAAGAGTGTCCTGAGACGAGATTTGAATCCTGAGCCTCTCACTTCAGTGGTGACAAGCAAGTGTTTTAACCACTACACTACTGGATTGACTGTATAAATCAGACTCGGTCAACCTAACCCGAATATTGCCGCGTGAGAATAGGCCTTAACCCTTGCCGTACCCCTAGGAGTACGCGTACCACCGGTTGTGAACCGCGGCTCTCAATCTGTCCCTTCTCCTCCATGACACTGCTCCTTCATTAGATGGGTTTTTCATTCGTCTAAGAATGATGTTTACATAATTAATGCATTAAGGAAGGAGTCTGATTAAAGAAGCAGAGTACTCACCACAATGAGGAGGGGCGAAAGGACCGCCCAGCAGGCCACCCAGTATGGCCACAAGCTTGGTCGGTGCCCCAACATGTACTCCACATCCTTGAGAAAGCGCATCGTCCCTACACATAAACGAGGCCATCTTGGATAGGAAGTAGGTCAAGCTAACCCCTTTTCTAAGCTAAATATAAAACATAATGATCGTTATCAACGTTGCTCGTTAAAGTTGCTCACGTTAAATATATAAATATCCCATATTAAGAAAACAAGAATAAGATTTTCTTACCGTAGACCCACATGACCGAAATGACCTCAAAAAAAGACAGAAAGAGCACAGCGAAATCTCCTCCGTAATGGTCCATCAGCGTCACAACATAGTCCCCACCCTGCCGGAAAAAATCATCATCATCATCATCATCATCAATCAATCATCAGCATCATCATCATCATCATTGTCGTCGTCGTCGTGATAGGCAATTTGTGGTTAAGTATAAAATATGAGAAGAGCAGTTTCCCTCACCGGACATGTGCAAGGTAGAGCCATGATGTAACAGGCGATGCTGAATATTATACACACTTGTACTTTCCATTTTCTCAATTTCGGAAACTCGTCATGTAGGCATGTCAGGACAGTTTCCATCAGCCCGAACTGTAATGGATACAACAGGTCATCTAACGCTCACAGCAGTGAACACTGTACAGTGTACAAAGCAAATTTGCAGTCCACGATAACAACATTAACATCCTTCATCAAAACATCAAAAAAAACATAAACCTATAGAAATGTCAGAAGAAGTGTCGTGTGGCTTCCAATGTTCAATTCCAGTGGGCGTCTTTTGGATTATGTCATGAAGCACAAAAGCAATTATCTGTTTAAGTTCCTTTGATACTCTTGTTATCAGAATGAAGAATAATTTTTTCCAGGAGCATTAGCAGCTTCTGAGTTGAAATGTTTTTATGAGAATCCCATTTCAAAAGACTGGCCTATTGAGTTAATTGTTGGTCCAAAAAGCGTTGCATGTTGTCAGTCTCAGTAAATGTCGGCTGAAATTGAAGTTTAGGATGTTTAGTTTCTCACCTCACTGTCCAACCCCAGGGAGAACAACATGAAGAAGAAGATGACGGACCACAGTTGTGGAACGGGTAGGTTGGACAGAGCCTCCGGGTATGCCACGAAAGCCAGACCGTATCCTGCGGATCAGCGTGTAAAAATGAGAATGTTAAGACGCTCATCACAATGAAATATGAACGGCGATAATAATTTGAGTGATGTGTGTGCCTTCTTCTGTGTGTGTGTTTTTGTGTGTGCGTGCGTGCGTGTGTGTGTGCCAGCGAGCGCGCATCAAGGATTCGTACCTGACTGTGCTACCTGTTCTATCGGGATACCCGCCTTGCGCGCCATGTGGCCAAAGGTGGTGAAGACAACAAAGCCAGCGATGACACTCGTAACCAGATCCATGGAGCTGACCACCACAGCGTCACTAGGGCAAAACACTCATCATAAGCAACAATTCTCTTTCGATTATCTTAATTATAAATTACAAATTAAAATACATCTTCATTGTCTACTTCTGTTTACAACAGAAAGGAAACAGTCAAGGCAAATAAAATACGGTTCACACCTCATGCCTTCACATTTAATCTCACGCACAAGTCCACAGCGTTATTTACACAGAAAAAAATACAAACAAGTCTCTTTAGAATATCTAAACTGTAACTTTCAAAGTTATAGAAAAATTAAAAAGAAACAAATCATCTCTGCTTTATAGGAAGGACATGTTCTCAAACTTAAGAATATATATATAACTCTTTACCCATGGAGCTGGTTGGTGAACTTGTTGTAGCTGCCGAACATGATGATCCCGCCGAAGGAGACACTGAGAGAGAAGAACATCTGACCAGCTGCTGCAACCCACACCTGTCAAGCGAGCAAACATGCAACTATTTAGACAGCAAGCCAGTCTATTAAACCTTTATGTTCAGTCTCAACATTTGACAATCACCAGGTCAATGTGCTAAAATTTTGTTTCAATATTCTCTTTTCTCTACTAACGCAATGCAGTATTTTTATTCGTCGTTCTGATTTTTTTTTTTTTTTTTTTTTTGTATGCAGCATTTTTCTGTTATGCTTATCTGTGTTATTTTTTTTTTATCTCTCCAACATTTTTTCTATTGTTTCTAGCTCTGCTTGATTCGATTTTGATAGCTGGTGACAGATAGGTTAAAGTAGTCGCGTGAACTCCACTCATCTGTTTGTAACATCAGAGTGTTCTTTTTTATTTTTTACCTGTTTGTCCTCTTCTAAGCTTTTATGTTATTAATCTATTTAAAGTTAAGTAACCCCGTTTTCTCTTAAATGTGCAGTTGTTTTCTTACATTGATGTCTGTGAGTCGTTCCCACTTTGGTACAATGAAGAAGAGCACACCATCCACCGCCCCCTCCAACAGACAGCCCCGGATGAGAAGAATCAACAACACGACGTAGGGAAACGTCGCCGTAAAATAGACAACCTGTTCAGAAACATCTCAGCATGAGGACTAGCAGATTAAATTTCCTTCTTTCAATAAACTGAATAATTACTTACTGAAGCAAAATAACAAAATAAAACTTCAACTCCAAACACTTCTATAAACGCAAACTATGTTTATTCAATGCCAGCTCTTCTGGAAAATATATAAAGCATAAATAAGCAAACAAATGAGAGGCAGAATTAAGAGGGAGATAAAAGGAGACCAGAAGACTATGGAGTGAGATCAGTATAACTTTCATTTTCGTCCTGTGACTAAATCTATCACGTGACCTCTCCTATAAATTAGTCACTTCCCGGCATTAGCAGACCTTACCTTCCCTGAAGTCTTGATGCCTTTCGCGAGACAAACGGCGACGAGGATCCATGCTAGCAGCAGGCTGAGGGCTAACTTCCACACTGGTGCTCCCATTTTGTCTGGCTCCATGCCGTCGGATTTTTGTATCACCTCATTACTGCCAAAGAAATCCATTGTTTATTCTCATTTCTAAAGAAAGATGTGTGTAGTGAGGGCAAATTACATAGCAGTACTAGTTGTCAGTCACGTGTAATAATGTATGTATGCATATGTCAGCATAGTTGGTGAGTACGAAACCACAGGTCTTCTCTGAAAAGCATCGCTAGTTTTAATCTTGTATACAGACATTATCTTTAATAAATGCATAAAATTACATTATTCGGATTGAGCTGTCAAAATGAGAAAAAAATCAGCTTTTGCTAAAGATAATAACAAGAGATCTGAAGTCAAGCCGGCTTGTCCATAGGACTGTTACTGTCAACATCACAGAAAAATGCGCATGAGTTTCGTTTCCGTAAGCTAAAGGCAACTCACTAGAAGAAGAGTTCTGTGGATGTTCTGTATTTGGGGGTGCAGTTGAAGGAGAAGGCATTGTCGATGGTGGAGTTTTTGGTGCACTGGCAGGCTGTCAGGTTCTCCATTACAGTGATGTTAGTGGTGCACGGCACAGGCGCGGGATGGTTCCTCTCAGATATGCAGTTGACCCACTCCTGTACCCGAGTAAACAATTGAACACGGGTACCCGACACCCCTCAGCAAGCAGTCACATCGTACACATGCACACTCCTGTCCTTCACTTCTAAAAATACTGCTCGTGGGCCCTTTACTTCCAACAGTAAACAAATCATATTGTACAATCACCACACTCCTGTTCATCAGAAAACAAAATTTATAAGTCGTTCCACTCTGCCCACCACTAAACAACTTCCTCTAAGGACTCTTACAGGTTTGCACTGTGTCCATGGCAACGTGGCCTGCATTGAGGAGAAGAGGTAGTAGATGGTGTAAGCGACAATGATGTTGTAGTAGATGCTCACCACCAGCGACACCATGCACATAGAGATGCCAATGCCTTTAGCAGCAGGGTTCATTTCCCAGCATTTGGTGGGACCCTTGCCTGTGTACTGGCCCATGACCAGCTCCATGAAGTACAGCGGCTTGCCGATCAGCAGCTGCAGGATCAGGTAGGCGAGCAGGAATGCAGCTGCAAAGGTGAGCAGAAGACGTCAACTGTCCAGCTCTTCCATGAGGATTATTGACTGCAGTGACTATGGTTTGCAACACACTGTCAATATTTTGACCTATCTAGTACTTGTTAAAATACCTTATTAAACTTCTTCATGCAAAAACATGTGTCCTCTGTATTTCTGTCCTTAAAACAGTTTTGGGGGTTCGTAATTTAAAATCCCAATCTCTTTATCAGTAATTCAGCGAAGCCATTGACTAGAATTCATTTCAAAAAGCGCATTTTATGTTTTCTTTTAATATATTAATTCTTACCTCCGCCATATTCGTAAGCCAGGTATGGAAACCTCCATATATTGCCTAAACCCACAGACAAGCCGATGCAGGAGAGGATAAACTCCGCTTTGTGACCCCATTGACCTCTGTCTGGTTCGTCTGACTCGGGCTTGTCGGGTTCTTGTCGCTCGTCGTTAAGGTGCAGGTGACCCTGTGTCGGCTGCGGCAACGATGTTGACGTTGACTGTAGAGAAAAGACAATGAGACTTGACTCTACATGAGACACGCTCCAGTGGGAAACAATGTTCTCCTACTGTCACAGAGGCAGAGACTGTGTCCAGACATCTCAGACACAAACTACATTTTGTTCTAACATTGCCTGCCCTGGCGCTCTACAAAAGAGGAATGGATGGCTATGATTCGCAGCATGACAAAGTACCATTTGACACCAATTATGACAGCGTATGCAAAGTAAGTAGAAGGTAAATGTCGTCTCCTAACCATTAAAGGTCGTTGGGTGAGGTCTTAAAGATGTCACTTTTCTCGGGACCAGCTTTACCTGAGGTCGGCTCTCTCGCTGCCTTACCTTCCCCAAGCCTCTGCGGAGTCAGGTACCCATTCCCGCCAGCTAGGTCGACTGGGGAAAGTTTGCTGCGCTAATCGGGTATTGAACCAGCGCGCTCTCAGTTCCGACGCCAGCGCTCTAACCACTCGGCTATCCGCTTCGAAAGAGTCGTAGTGTCAAACCTTCGAAGCCCAAAACTCCATTGGCAGATGTACTAGTAATATCTTGGTAAATTTTACTTAGCTAAGCACGTTGACAGATGTCATTACCTCCCGAACGTGTGACCTTCACACTGTTGACAATATTTGCACTTAACCTAAGAAAGGTCTTAAAGTTACAGTGACAAGAATCTTTTTTTTTTTTTTAATCACAAAATGCAAAACACAAAATTGCTATTTGAGAACAGGCATAATGTTCACGTGAAATATGACTGAAGTTAAATCTAAGAAGCTGAGATAATCTGATATTTTTCGTCAACAAACAGGTCAACATATCAGCGCTTGTACATTTGTGAGGTCCTGCTTTTCATCGATTTCATGTGTAAGCAAAATAAGAGAAGAATTTTTTTTTATATCAAAGCAATTAAGATTACTCCTACACACTTCTTGCCATGTAAAACCTTATCCCTGTCTACTACCTCTCAGACAAAATAAGCCGCCTCTGTATAATGCTTTCCTCCCAAGAGACTCCCTCCCTCTCACAACTTGTCCAACATTACAAGAGCTGAGCTCACCCTGTGACTTCTCAACCAAACACTGAGGCGTTATGCTCTACTTCACACACAAATAGACGCCTACCTGTCTACTTATACTTTTAAAAATCTATTCAGAGATTTACCTGAGTGCGAAATACAAACAGACATTGTATATGCAACTTTTTTTTAAAATCCTTTCAGGTATTTTTCTTTTCAGTACTGACTCTAGTGGGTGGCTGTACTGCCGGACCAGCAGAGTTGATTTCCACAAGTAGGACAATATTACGAGTGTTTTCTAGCTAACCAATCCCTCATCTTACACACACACACACTTCTCCTCCAGGTGGTGGGTAAGATTTTGTTCTTTTCATAGAACTGGAGACTCTGACGACAGTGATCCCTCTTCATTCCAGACCATTTAACACACCTCCGGGTAAAGGATGGTCCTAGTGACAAGCCTGAACTTGCTGCCATGTTATTTCGGTGTTTGAAAGGCGACTGCAGAAAAGTGAAAAAATGCCTTTGTGTCAGTATTTTAATATTCTGCGTTCTCGTACACTGGGGGACCCGACAGGTTCAGGTAGAGCATGACGATTGCGCCCTCGAGCGAAGAACGCGGCGTTGAGTGCAAAGATGGCCACTCCGACTGAGAACTACTCAGGCCGCGAGCACTTAAGTGCGATTTCATGTACGATTTTCTGATATGAAAATTCTCTAAACCACTTTAAATGCCTTATTTTGCGAGCTAATTTTTTCCCCTTCTGGAAGCTGTAAATAATTGCTGAAAATTTGTTTAGTGTGGTCTTGGGGTTGTGAATTTGTAACTTTATTTTTTATAAAATTTGTAACATTTTTAGTGTGTTTTTGTATAGTTTTTTGTGCAGTTCTCTGTGTGAAATCTTCTTTTCAAACATTTTGCCTTCTCTCTAAATGAATGTAAGAAAAAAGCACAAGCACACACACACAAACAAACAAACAAACAAACAAACAAACAAAATGTACTACCCTCCTAGATTTATAAAAAAACGAAAAATACATCCAAATATTACTGGTATCGCCCATTGTTTCCAGTCCTGTGGTTGTCGACCTTGCACATGCCGTCACTTTTGCCGCTTGGGGCGCTGCGTGTCCCATAGAAGAGTTCGCGTTTTCGTGTTTTTCGGTCTTTGATAACTGTGAAGTATGCCACTACTATGAATTCTGCAAGCGTTTCACGACCTGCCGACCTTAGAGAGTTATTGCCAAAAGGGAAGAAGAATGTTTTTTTCTTACTGTGCGCGAGGTGTTTATACATCTAACGTTCTTTGAACATTTTAAGTGCGAGATCCACTTCAGTGATCAAACCTACAAAGCAATCAGGACCTGGGACAGAGAATGGGATAAAGAATATGTACATTAGTGCAAAGATCTTTTCAATCAGTGTTTAGAATTGCTGGTCTTGATAGGAAGTGGAGACGATAATAAGTAGGTCAGGTTAGGAGAAGGTAGGAAGACTGCGGGCACTTAACACTGACTGAGTGCTAGCGAGCTCAGAGATACAAGAAGCTTGCTTCAAGTTTTAATCTGGGAATTAGTGAGCAAAGGCTTCATGCTTACAACGAAGAGAAGATCAACATTTGTTTCTAGCAAGTCCGAGAATATACTTCCCTGAAGTCAGTAATTACAGACAGAAACTTGGAGTAAGCAAGAGGGACAAGAGCTCTCTACTCGTATGTCTGCCTGTATTTAAAACTTTTGATGTGGTCGCTCTACTTTGCCTCAATATTATAAAATGTAGACAGACACAATAACAAACAGACGAACAGATTTCTCAATTATGTGTGCGTTTGTGTACAATTAACCTATTGCAGTGAAGTCCTCGAGTGTTATTCCTGCTCACCTCATAGGACATTGACATTTGTGTACATGTGTACACCTGTGTGTAAACACCGCGATCGGGTTTTTTTCGGATTTTTTTTTTTTTTTTTTTTTTGACAGCATTTATTTTTCGTTCCGTCATTCCCACCACGGCGAGGGTGACTCAAGTTTCTGTCTCTATTCATAGATGACTAGCCACAACATGTCCGTGTGCACTTCACAAGCCTCGCTAAGAACGTTGTTTGTGTCACAAAATGTTTTTGTGTTGGACTTTTTAATTATGGATTGTCCTCCCACTACCACCTCTTCCCCTTTTTGTGTGAGCAGTCGATCATTTAAAGTACCTGTCTCTCATTTGAAACAAGGTGAGACGTAAAATAGTGAAAAGGGTAAATTCTCTACCTGTCCTTTTAAGTTCTGGTGTGTATATAATACATCTACACACTCGCGAGCACACACACACCGCATAACACACACATACACACAATAACGTGCGCTCACATTCACTCAAATGTGGTGTGCAGAAAATATCAAGTTCTCTTTAAAGTATGCAAGGTGTCAATGAAAAGGCTCGCAGCAATTTAAATCATCCCATGACAACTGCAGCTCATCTGTCATCTACTTTTGGAAGCTAATGACATCTGCTCCTCATTAGCTCCAAGCTCTTCCCCCGTTTAACTCTCCTTCCTCACCCCACCCCCAGGACACCTTTTAATTGCAATTACTGCAACTAAACGTATTTTCCCCATTTCCTTTCCTTTCTAACCATCTGCTTATATTTCTCTTTCTCTCAACGCTGTTTTACTTTCTTTTTTGTTGTTTCTGTTTATATCCTGCAGTCGTCGTTTTCAACCATTTCAGTGTCATTATTCCTAGTAAATTTCTTTGTCGAAGCAATGGTAGACAAGACTAGTGAGGCATGAAGACAGGACCAAACGAAGCAAGAAATAGATACTAGGTGTACCGAAGCAGACACGACTACTTATACCTGAGTAAACAAGACTTGTTTTGTGAAGTATACATTACGTGTACGATAAGACACAGCTACTTGTATTTGTAAATATTGTTGGGTGAACTACTTGTGTGTGAAGTAGACACTATTTGTACATAAAGTAGACAACTTGTATCCAAGTAGACATTCCTTTAAGGTTAAGTGAACAGTGTATTACGTGGAGAATATTTCTACGCGAGGTGTACGTCCTTCGTACGTGGACTAAACGCTTCTTGACTGTGAATGAGAAATTGCTGAATACATGTAAACTAGACACCACTTGGACCAGCCTCGACAATACATGTACATAAATTCGCATTACTTATACGTGGAGTAGACACTTACTTGTACAAAGACTGTATTTAGAGAGGAGGTTACTCCTACCGAGTAGACATTTACTACCACGAGACATAGAATACTAATGTCTGAGCAACGATGTACTCTTAGAATAATCCTGGAATAATTTATCTCTTTTTTCCATGGGAAGCCTAATTTGACAAAACATTAGATTCTCCCAACGTTGTTAATAAAAAGACAACTCGAAACAGAAGATCCTAATTCTTGAACAAAAACCGGAAAGTCTAGTTTAAAAATGTAATCAGGTCTGGTTCAACCAGTCGGCCATCTAGAGAGGTGTCTGGGGCACTGAGAGGGATAGAGATGGTTAATGATGTTAGGATATTGTGTACACGATTCCTCGTGGTTCGTGCTAATAACAGTTGCAAGAGAGATTGTACTTAATTGTTAAATTTTTAAGTTTAGTATCATGAAAACATGAGGACAGCCATCTTAATGACAGAACTGTGTGGCGCCGTTCAGTCAACAGTCCGTTGTGTTCAAACACTTTCCACTGACATACAAATATTGAAATAATGATAAGTTTAGGCTAAGCTATCTACTCATGTGAACATTGAAATATGCAGGCTTACATAATATCTGTGAGGTTATTCGCGGTTCCATTGGCGAGCACACCTGCAGCAATGGAAGGTTTCCCGTGGATCCCTCAGAAGTTCTAATCTTCAATGTGCGATATAAATTATTACATACTGTAATAGACCTGTACTGCAGTATCGCTCAGAATTTTACTGACTTGCCATTTTCTGAATTTTCAAACATGAAATTAGTTTTAAATTTTCTTGAATTTAAAAATGTTTTGAGAAAAACAGGATGGGCTGGCTACTATATCCACTGAGCATAACTTTATAGCTTCACTAGATCAGAAATAATAACTCGTTTTACATTTTAGAAAAGGCAAAGGTGTGAAATTTTGATCCTCAGTCTGATTCCAGAAGATATCAGTTAATGTTGAGTGTGTTTTACATGCTTGTTGGCGGAGTGGAGGAAGGAGGGTAGTGTAGGGTGATGCGGGGCTTTTGCCTGGGGCGCAGCATACCCGAGTTACAGTTCTGAATGCAACTTTTGTCACTTAAGACACATTCTTTGTCACTATGACACATCGTGAATTTGAGTGGATGAAAAACATGCAGATGGCACATGGCAAGAGGGTAGATATACATCCGCCTGGTTAGCTTTAACTCATAGAACATCTGAAAACTCACCTGCTTAAAAAAAGATTTGAGTAATAAACAAAAACTACTTAACATGTCATATTGATGCAAGAAAAGAAACCACTCTGAGGTCACTGCTGTCTGGTCTGTTCACCATCAATATGAGAAAACATGTCAGGAAACAGAGGAAACACAATTTTAAAGCCGATGAACACTCTGATCTTTCTGTATTGTTTTTAACATTCCTGCAAATATCGTATTAAGAGTTCCGTTTATTTGAAATAATCTAAGAAGTTTTATGTCACAGGTCGGGTGAATGCTTATCAAAATGAATTCCTTATGCTTATTTTTAAAAAAATATATTCTGCTGAATGTCAAGCAAGCGATTGACGGTAAGAATCGGTGTTGGTATGTAAACACGCAACCAATCACTTTGAAGGACATGCTCTTTAGGAAACAAAATAAATAAAGATGAAGATTTTCAAAGAACTTCAGTCTCCAGAACTCACCTTGTGTGTGTCTTTTTCCCACAGGTTGTACGAGCCTTTGGAAGATGGTAGCGCCATCTCGCATGTTCCACCCTTCCGGTCCCACAACGTCCAGGAGCACAGGTGAAAAAAGTGACTTGGTGGTCCCTGAATCCGCACGAGAACTACTTGGCCTATAAACAGGTTCTAGCTCAGTAGGTGTGCAGTCACAGATTAAAGACGGCTTACAGAAACTCGGGGTCACGGGCAACACATCCGGGTCACGAGCGGCGAGTTTCTTTACACGCGATTCGCTGCCTGGGAGTCGGGGAAGGGGAAAGGGGGGGAGGGGAAACCGGCGGGAAAATGTAGGTGAGGGGAGGAGAGAGGCAAGAAATAAGCAGAATGCGAGTCTTCGGGGGTGTTTGAGGTTACGTCATCTCCTTTTGTGGAGACGAAGACTGGTTTAGCTGAAATATAATCAAGTAGGACATCCCAGAATAGTCCTTTGAGGGAATGTTTCTTTCCAGGTGTGTGAGGCTCTGTTCAGAGTTGGGGTCGCTGGTAATGTCTGAGTCATTCATGTTCTTGAAGACATTGTAGTGTTTGCATGCTTTTGAGTATTTGTGCGGATAAGTAGAGAGAAATTGCAGTGGAAACAAGAGAGAGAAAGATTCATGTGTGTATGTACATACATAATGTGTCTTTGTCACTGTATGTGTGTGAGAGTGTTATAATGTGTCTTTAAATATGTATCTGTGAATGTGTATCTATGAATAAATGTGAATGTGTGATTGTGAAACAATAAGGGAACCATGCAGACAGTTATGTGCAGGCAATGAACACAAGTTGTCAGGTATTAAAGAAGATAGATAACTGATATTAAATACAGTTGTTCTACATATATAGCTACAGAAAATCCTTCGTTTTGAACAACACACCAACAACAGTAACAACGATATTGGGGGTTTGTTTTCGATCCAACTAATTTTCCTTGGCCAGGGTCGTATGATGTCCTTGTCTTTAAAATGCTTAGATGTTCGAAGTCTTTGAGTCTAGTGTCAGATTTCCCTTCAATTAGAAGAAATATGCTTGGACATGCCAGTAGACCGGTACGAATTTCGACCCAGTAGAAGTCCTTAGGTCAATGATCTCGAACTTGTGAGCCGTATGAAGATGGTACACTGTATATCATATAATACCAACACCCTCCCTCGATACGTGGTTTCCGTGTCCAATCATGCTATGGGATGTTTTTATGACTTGTTTTCTCGGAAGGGGGTCTCTCTCACACACACACAAACACACCCCTCCTCTCTGACACTCCCATGCCGAGTATTTACGCCACCGACTTCTGTATTAATGATCTGAAAGTGATGAGGATTTTTGTACTGGTACAAATATAGTCTGTGGGTTTTCATGGTGGGCGTGCGGATAGGTCTGTACTGCCCCTAAATATTTTCATGGACATATATCTCTAGAATGCTTTCTGTTTGCCGAGACCAACTTTTAGCTTCTCGCGAAATTGTCTCGGCCAACCGAGTAACATTTTAATATCCGGAACAGCGATAACATTTTTAAAGTCAACAATAGACTTGCAATAAACTTGTAACTTTTTCTGTCTTTCTTTCTTTCTTTTCTTTTTTGGAAACTGTCCTCGACCACTTCGCACGACTTACAGCTTATAAACTGAAAGCTCAAAAGATCATAAAACTTGAACTTTTGTACCTCTGTCAACACCAGAGTTCGTTCTTGAGGTTGATGGTTAAACCGGAAACGAATTTATTTTGTTCTCGAATTTTGTTTAGAAGATAACGTGGAATGTTGGTCTGCAAGCAGTCCTGCAGAGATCTGCATCCTGGGCGTTTCTGCAATGTACCCGGGTGTTTTTTGTCACAAGATTAAAAAATAAAGAGGTATCGTGTGAAATGTTTACATACAAAACGGAAACAAGCACATCGATATGCACCGTCTGTTTAAAATCCTAGACGACATTCATCGCCCAGTCATTGTCGGAAGCTCAGAAGACACATCACACTGTCAACACACTGTTGTTGTCAGGTGTTTGGTGTGAGGCCCACGAACTCTGTTACTGCATGTAATTGAAGCGAGACGTCACGTGAGCTGGCCTTGATCCAAGTTTTGTATTCGTGAAAACAGAATCCCTCCGACCTCGCCTACTGCTACCCCACTCCCTCCTTCCTCAAATCTGCTCCTCTGAGTGACTCATTCGGGGTGTGTGTGTGTGTTTTTTTTTTAATGGATCAACGCAAGTGCAGTCAAGCATGGTGGATCCTGGCGCTTTGCACTCTGTGAAAAAGGTTGCGTGGGTACACAGCAAAAGACTCATAAAAGTTCATTCGCTTTCAAATGCAAAGTCTCTCCTCTGTGCCTATCCTCTCTCTGTAATGAGGATTCACTGAGTGTATTAACTCCACATTTTATGAGAGTATTGACGTGCTGACGGGAACACTTTTCAGTAACCGAAAAAAAAACACATGTTATGGTTCGCCGAGATAGCGTCCGCGCGCGCACACACACAAACACACAATACAGACATAAGATGCAATCCTCCCATTTCCCCGCCAGCGATAACGCACACTCCTACAAATTGGCGAGTGATAATCCACGCTCACATACACTTACAAACATTTGTTGATATGTCTTAGGGGTTGTCTGACTTATGTAAGTTAAACAAATCAAGGGCTACAGAATACTGGTCATTACTGTGAGTGGTTCATCTGGCTCCACGTCCTCGAAGTCTGGACCATTCACGGCGACTGAAACACCAGCTCTGTGCACAGGAACTAAATCGAATCATCACTAATGAGGGTTTGGTCCGATTTTTCTACAATTCATAGCCCTAAAATCTAGATAGACAGGGGTAGATGTCCATGCAGACAGTTTTTTTCCCCGCTAACACTACTCAGGTGTAGAAAATACTTACCTGCGTGGGCGTTACTTTTGTGTCAGCAATAGTCATCAAGGACTGTCTACCTCTCCTGCCAGAAATTGCTACAGGGGTTCTGTTTTTGTTTTGTTTTTCTGTTGTTGTTTTTTGTTTTGTTTTGTTTTTTCTTTTGTTTGTTTGCACGACTGATTAAGTGTGTTTGCTTACGTGTTTATTCAAGTAATGCATGCATGAATTCTTATGAACACATAGACTCTAAATCTTCTAATTCTACTTCAGCATTCACACACAAATACTACATATTACATACAACAGAGATTCGCATATTGTTCAAATTTTTTACAAAGAGTTTTTAAAAAATTTTTTTCGGTATTACGTACAAAATATAATAAAATGCAAAAATAAATCAATACATGAATACAACCATCATTTTGATGTAAGATCGTTATTCTAAGATGGAGTCTTAAAGTGATAGAAAGTCGAGCAAGATGAGGTGTGTGAAGTTACCTGGATTGAAAAAGTCTGGTTTAAGAACCAACAAAAGGTTATCAAAAAAGCAGAAACTTAGTTTCAAAATTTACTTCACCCCTCCCAGCTTTTTGGTATGATATTAATATCATCATTCCCACAACTACCACCTTGGTGGCTGAAAATTCCCGATACAACCCTATTTGACTCTAAATTATGTTTTATTTTACTTTTAATCACATTTAAACATGTGTGTCCGTTTCTACACATAAGCGATATTAATTTGCATTTTATTGTTTTGAGAATCACTAATGATCCCTTCTATGTCTATTTTTCACTTACTTTTCTCAAAGATGATCATCAGGTACACTGTAAGTCAAACTATTATTATTTCTCATCTGTGACAATGTTCAGGTTTGAGACATCCAGTCAGAACGACATAAACGGACATGTGCAACAATAACAGTAGTGATAAGAAGTTGTCAGTATGGATGATAGAGATGATGTGATGATAATATACAAAAACATTCCATTAGAAAGACATTCTGGTTAAATGAGCTTAAAAGCCTACAAAAATGGCCTATAGACTCATATTGCTGTGGATTGTGCAGAATAAATGTACAGTCATTTATTGTTAGTGATTTAGCTCGTGTTTACAGAAAAGTATCTTTGTTGTGTCTATATTTGTAAAGAGTTTGAATGGCGATGTACGAGGTACTGTGTTTATGACATTTTTTTTTACCATACCATTTAAGTATTAATGTTTTAAAACATTCCCTTGGCCTTTGCCACGGTGCACACAAATCAGAAAACATGTAAGTAATTTCATGTAAAACATGTTAGTATGGCAAATGATAAACTGATATAAAAAGGACTCCTATGATGCTTGTTTAAAAATTATTTTGATGGTAAAAATCTGGCAGTTACAGACCGACTAACTGAAATTTAAAGAGGTAGGTGTACTGAATCTCTGGGAGAACCCACATCTACAAAGGTAACTATAACAGTTCTTTGTCATATGTTAAGCGAGCAAAATCCCGGATCTTCAACTGTTTTGTACCGACGACATTTGTTTTGGTTTTATTTGTAGGTTTGGCCCATCCTAAAAAACCATGTTCATAATTAAAGACCATCACATTTGCACACTGAGGCGGATAGACCACGTGATCATGCAGTCACAAGCTGCCCAACCTAAGAAAAGACGGAGAAAGTATTTTTTTTCTCTGGCTACTGTGTTCTCTTGTAATAAAAGTGTCACAGTCGATCTCCACACTACAATAAAAGTTCAGTTTCCATTTCTTTGGTGCCGAGTAAAACTTGGTCATATTTGTTCTGACCCCGTTCATTCTTGATTTAAAAAAAAACAGTTTTCTGCAACCAAAATTGACCAATTAATAAAAATGACGAATCGTGAATCAATTTAAAAGTTCTCTAAAGAAATTCATCAGATTATATTAAAAAATATTATTCTGCTTGCTTGATATATCCTGAGCGATTTCCCCCTAAAATGTGAACGTGAGTTGTAAAGTGAAGCAGCAAGGTTGTAAGGAATGATTTAACATTGCTTTTGTAGTGATATATTTCTGTGACTAGTCAATTATGCAAATTAATATTTAGCAGGCTACTTTAGCCATTACAATTTTCTTATGTCATTTAAAAAAAATTAAATAAGTATTTATAATTAGATACACATTGTTAACGAGTCTCAAATCAACGACTCTGATTCTCTGACAATAAACTTTGCGAGCGTTGCCACCCTTTCCTGTTTAGATGCATATTTGTGCATTCGTTGAGGTCTCCATGGAAATATATTTCTCCATCTCCACAAACACTGTCGCAGCCATTGCTGCTGGTAAGCTCTCGTTGAAGCGACGATACTGTACAACCCTGACTTTCCTTCAGGAACAGAAGCAGTTTGTTCCGGCCACAGACTTGACATCCAAACATTGTGTTTTGATACAAATGTCCTTAAAAAATATCTTGCAACAGCTGTACCATTGAAACCTTTGAACTTAGGCAATGCGTATCAGTCCACTTGCCAACAAAAGATTGGAAAATCACAATAACTGTGCTTGTTACAAAAAGATATTCTGCACCACTAAAATTTACACTCTTTTACACTCTGGTCAGAATAGCAGGCACAAAGTCCATCACCTCTAGCCATTCGAGCATCCTAAACAGCAAAAAAAGAATGTAAGCTTAATTAGAGCAGCATCTGGTTATGTCCTTCCACAATCTTTTTCAGAAGTCTCAAAAAATATTGTTCGCAGATTCTCACAAGACCAGTTTTGAAGGAAAGTTTTGAATCACAAGACTATCATTGACACATTTGTGATCAAACAAGTGAAGTAAGAAGTTTCATAAATCCTTTGTCGATTTCTAACAGTCATTTCTCCAAAGTAAATTTACAAGATGGCGCATCACAGCTTCCTAAAGGTCATGGCTTGTCATCGTAGGAGGCGGCTGGATTGTCTATACCAAACTTGTTATCCATAGGATAATCTGATGGCGACAGGTAATAGTCTTTGTTACCATCGGCAGGTATCCATTTGTCAGTTGGTGCGAATATCTTTCTAATTATCTGAAATAAAATAATTGTGAAGAAAATCAATTTATCAGAACAATTAATGCAAAGATAAGTAGATGCTTTCAAACCAAAACTAAACTATAAAACCAACCTTTTCTCGTTGTGCACATATAAATAAATGCCCCTGACCATAATGAACTTAAGGCTTGCTTATTATTATTTAAAAATCAGATAGATATATAGAGAAAAACAGGTATATATCGTATGGCCATCTTTCCATCTACACAAATACAAATAAATGTACCTAAAAACATTCATCTACATGTCCATATACAATTCACGTTCACACATTCAAGAATGCATGAATAATGAACTCACGCCGTGGTGTGTGAGTGCCGTGAGTGACCAATCAAGCTAATGAACTAGGAGGCTGTGCTCAAAGGTAAGGGAGTGAGAGGGTCAAAGAAAGATGGAAATAACGAGTGCACTGATATTAAATGAGCACATCCTCATTGACTCAGTCCTGACTCACTGAAATGCCAATTTTTTTTATTATTAAAACATACCTCAGACTGACTTAGATGTTTGTTGTTCATAAATGTTTTGATAGCATGGTAGGCGAACCACAGCGGTATAGGACACAGTACAACTGACAGCAGCACCCAACCGATGGCTTGAGCGAAGTCCGGAAAGGGCGTGTTGGGGTCTATATGTGGGGGGTCGTAGGTGGCCATCCGGTAGCTAAACAAGAGCTGCAAGACGAAAACAACGGAGATATTATTTAAGATGTGAGTAAATAAAACACGTTTAAGTGAGGATAGAATCTGAAGAAAAGAAAGGGTTGCAAAATATGCACAACAACACAGCAATATTTTGTCAGGTTTTTGTTTCCTTTTTTGTTAGATTCTTGGACGCCAGCAGATGGGTAGCAGAATGTAATGTCTGATGGCTTGAGATTTCTTCACTTGTTTGACCTGTTCAGCCGTGCTAATGGCCTACACTTGTGTCCCAGATACCATAATGTACTAGCTGCCAGGGGCGTTTAACTGCAAGTAAGTCACCGGGTCATGGACCTGGCTTAAGAAGGAAGGAGCCCAGCGTCTTCCCAGTCGTCCTTTGATAAATCGGGTTCCCTTTTCTTGACAGGTTGAGGAGGGGTTTGGTTGTGGGGGAGGGGACTTTTTTGCCCTAAACTGCCCCTAGCCAGATTTATGTTCCCCCCATCCCCTCACCCAACCCCACTCCCACAACGCCTTGCTCGGAATTCGAGTTCACATCCACAGAGGGTCAAGGTTGATGAGCATGGCGTACCCTAAACACAGTGAGCCACTTGATTGTTTACAGATCATTAGTCATTCAAGCTATGGTATGGGAAGATCTGTGCAATTTCTGTACATTTACTTTCTTAACCTGAAGGGAAAGCGAGATCTACTGTGAGCAGAAGGCTGGAAAACTCCCTCTACCCAGCACAAATGGCCAGGTCCTTATTTACCCGGGATGGTAAAGGTAACTGAAGGAGAGGGTCGAGCTTCCACTTTCTGTTTGCATCGCCATACTAAACTAGGCAATGGGACTCCTTATCGTGTTTACATTCAGGGCGCAGTGAAGACAAACACTAGAGTGCCTGCCCTGTGACACGCAGGATACCATAGTACCTGGTCTACACACAAAACATTTTATTCCTCCCAACCCGCAAAACATGTGGAGCGTCGATATTAACTATTTTCGAGATGTCTCATTTGGCTATAACGTAGGGATTATTACAAACTAAAGCTTGAGCCCTTTTAATATTTTTTCAGGGCCTGTAGGGACTTCGTAGCAGCATCTGTAGATGGCGTAAGGAGAGACTCACCGCAATGATCACCGGAGCGGCGAAAACCCAGCAGAAGACCCAGTAGGGCCACAGGTGAGGACGGTGTCCCAACATGTACTCCACGTCTCTCAAGAACCGCATGACACCTGTCGGCAGCACAATAAACAAAAGCTCGTCATTCGTCTCAAAATGTGATAGACAAACGTGGTGTTGATACCAAACACTGTTATCGTCGCTATTCTTTACAATGCAACCAACGTCATCATCATTGCTGTTGTCGTGATACATAAATATCACCATCACCACCAGCATCGGAAAATGCTTGGGTCTTGGACTGACATGAAGACGTGTACAAACTGAGGGTCTGCACTACTTACCGTACACCCACATGACAGAAATGACTTCAAAGCAAGACAGGAAGAGCACCGCGAAGTCGGCGCCGTAGTGGTCCATCAACGTCACGACGTAGTCGCCGCCCTGCAAGAGACCACGGCAGTCAACATCACCGACTCTATCATTGTCACTATCGTCCTCATCCTCATCATCACTAGTACCAGCACTACAAACGCTACAAACGCTGTACTTAAAACCAGAAATAGAAAAATATATATATATAAGCCCCGTCTTTGAAGTTGTTTATTATTATTTATTTATATTATTATTATGTGACGTTTAATTTCCAAGTCTTATTTAATATTCCTATTTTTTTAATGATGAATATGAAATACGATTGTATTTTCTCTTCTTCGGCACATTGACACCTGTCTGTCTGCCTGTCTGTGACGTTATTTGCAGACGACACTATCCAGAGTCACAGTACAAAGTCGCAGACTGACGTCACTCACCGGGCACGTGCAGGGCAAGGCCATGAGGTAGCAGGCGATGCTGAGTCCTATGACCAGTTGGCTCTTCCACTTCCTCAACTTGGGGAACTCGTCATGCAGGCACGTCAGGATGGTCTCCATCATTCCGAACTGAAAAGGAGGCAACAGGCGGTCAAACTCTCGTGGTGATAAAGAATTATGTCTGCATCCACAAGACGGCGAGGTTTCTGAGGGTAAAGACCCTTGCTGCTTGGTACCGAGTATCTTTCCCGCCTTAAGACAATCAAGTTAAATTGGACTGGTGATGATGCACAGCAATATATATATATATCCAGTTCTGCTGATATTAGAAACGAACTGTATTTCTTTGTTCTCACCTCGCTGTCCAGCCCCAGCGTGAACAACATGAAGAAGAAGATGACGGACCACAGTTGTGGAACGGGTAGGTTGGACAGAGCCTCTGGGTATGCCACAAAAGCCAGACCATATCCTGCGGATCAGCGTTGGAAGGGGACAATAAAGAGAACTGTCACATTCAAGGCACTCATTTTCTTGAATTCTTTAGAATCGTTAAGAATGTGACATGTTTGTTAACCTTTTCCTCAGTTGCATAAATCTAGACGTTGTGTGCTTCGAATTAGTAAATAAAATTAATTTAAAAACATTTAGGTAACGCCAGTCGAAAAATTGGTAGAGATTGTGTGTGCTCATCTCACCTGCCTTAGCCACCTTGTCTACAGTGGTGCCGATGGTCGTGGCCATACCGCCGAAGGTGGTGAAGACGACAAAGCCCGCGATGACACTTGTGACGAGGTCCATCGCGCTGATCAACAAGGCGTCCCTGAAATCCACGTGTGTGTTTGTGATTAGCGTTAGTCACTCGCGACAAGTTCCTATACACTTGTCATCCTTTCACACTCGGTATAAAGCAACTCCTCACTATTGTTGTTTCTTTCGCAGACTCTTCTGACATAGTCATTGTCGCCATTAGTTAAACCGGAAGTTGTTCTGTCGATAGCCTCGTTCGAGGAGTTAATCAAAAAAATCGTCTGCGCACCATCCAGAGGATACAGATTCATGGTCGAGAGAGCATTTCCTGAGGCGAGATCTGAACCAAGTAACTCACGCTTCCCACTGCACTGGTGACCAGCGAGTGAGCAAGGACATACCATTGTCTCACTAATAAAGGGAATGAGGAGCAAGGTAAAGTAGATGTGAAACAGAAAGTCGAAATTCATACCCGTGGACGTTGTTGTTGAACTTGTTGTAGCTGCCGAACATGATGATCCCCCCGAACGAAACACTGAGAGAGAAGAACATCTGACCAGCCGCTGCCACCCACACCTGCCGAGGAGGAAACCAGTTGATCAATCAGTCAATCAGTTTCTCATTTAGTCCAACAAAAAGACTCTTGACCGTCCTGTCATCCTGTAAATGCATTCTCCCCCATCTTGTTCTTGGTATTTATTTGAATGTTTGTCCAGTTATTAATTTCTTCTTTCTTTAGGTATCGACGTATCTTTGTCAATTTGTTTATTTATGAATAATTTATATGTCTACTTATTTGTTTTGGTCTACTGGATTGGGTTTGAATATTTAATCTCAGTGATGGTTTGGATTGTAGATGCTTATTTTAATTAAAAGTACCTGTTTTTGTAGACATAATAGTATGGAGAGGAAGAAGCGGTGGAGAGAGGCTTACCTTGACCTCTAATAAGGACTCCCACGTGGGGATGATGAAGAACTTCACACCTCGATGGCACCGTCCAGCAGAGCCCCCCGCACCAGGAGGATCAGCAGTACCACGTATGGAAAGGTCGCCGTAAAGTAAACCACCTGCCATGTAGAAGCAAATCCAGATTGTTCAAAATCCTCAGTAGTTATCGTTTTACTTTATTCCTATAATCAAGACTCCATCCATCATATTTCATTCAGCAGCTGATCTGCTGGCCAACGAGAGTTTGCATACAAAGTCTTTCTGCTTGAAACACTATCCCCTTGCCGCTTCACCCGGTTGACTCTTTAAGCGGTTTCAAGCGACTATTTAAAACTAGTTTCTCTTTGAAATATCTTTCGAACATTCTCCAGCACTTAAAACTGTTTTTATGGTATCAGTGCGCTTTACAAGTCTCAAAAACGTTTCCCAGCTCTCTTTGCGTCTGTTACTATTTGTGTCCCCTCCATCAAATAACTGGGCCAACAGCTTTATTTTTTTTTTTTTTTTTTGAAAACTTTTATTCAAACTATCGTTTAAACAATTTGTTGAGTGCGAAAGCATGTATGCAGACATACCTCTTTATTGAAGCAGTTGAAAAAATTAGTTTTATTTACAATTCACCTTTTTAATCAAAATATTAATGACCACTCCACGATACTGTATATACAAGATGCGAATTTTTCAGGAAACAAACCCTACCTTTCCTGAGGACTTGATACCCTTAATGAGGCACAGCACTACGACTATCCACGACAGCAGGAGACAAAGTGTCAGCTTCCACAGAGGTGCCCCCATCTCATCAGGGTAGATACCTGGAGATACTTGTATCACTTCTTTACTGCAACAATAAATATGAATTGCTACCTTCTTTAACAATCATACTTTCTCGCTGTCTCTTAATGGAATAAAAGAATAGTAAAGTGCATCGTTGTATAAAAGCCTTTAAATTCGCTGCAGAAGTTTCAACATGTGAGTGCGTATCCATGTAAGAACAAGTGTGTGTGTGTGCACGCGTGCGTTCTTCAATTCGTTCTGGCAGCTTGTAGTATCAGCATGGTATCAATGAAGGACTCACTAGAAGTAGAGCTCGGTAGCTGTCTTCTGTTTGTGGGTGCAGTTGAAGCCTAACATTAGTGGGTCGTCGATGGTGTCGTTGCCCACACACTCACACCTGCCCAGTTCCATCATGTAGGTGGTGTTGACTGTGCACGGGAGAGGCGGCGGTCCTGTGCGCTTGGCGATGCAGTCGCCCCACTCCTGCCCACCAGAAGTGTGCATTGAAACGAATTACAGAAAAAAACCAGCTACGAGAATATGTTTGGGTAATCTCGCTCTTAAGAATAATACCTACAGTCCTTGTAAATAATAGACAATTAAAGTAAGTAATAGTAAAGACATCCTAACTACAATACATACAGTCCGAGTGACAATACCAACAGCTTACCGTAGCAAAAGATGAGGACAATATTCATGACCCTATGGGAACCTCTAAAGTATCAGCCGACTTCCTGGGTCTGCGCTTGTTTCAAATTTGAGGACCCTACAGCCTTCCGGTCAGAGGACTAACCCTGATATAACTTTACTTCTGCTTTACAACGATCGCTCCATGAGAGACATCATACTCACGGGCTTGCATTCGGTCCATGGTAAGGTGGTCTGCATAGAGGAGAAGAAGAAGTAGAGAGTATAGGCCATGATGATGTTGTAGTAGATGGCCACAATCAGGGATATCATGCACATGGAGATTCCTATCCCTTTTGCCGCAGGGTTCATCTCCCACACCTTGGTGGGTCCTTTGGCAGAGAACTGGCCCATGACAAGCTCCATGAAGTACAGGGGCTTGCCCACCAGCAGCTGCAGGATCAGGTAGGCGATGAGGAAGGCAGCTGCAAGAAATTCAAGCAAATGTTTACCTCGAAGAACAGCAAAATTAACTGGATTATATTTTAAGCCGTTAAATAAAATTGAGATTTCTATGTAAGTTTATTTAGAATATTTGGTCCCGATATCAAATGTAATATTAACACAAAACACAATGATGTAGCTATGATATTCCCTTAAACAACTGCCTCAAAAATTAATCAAATACCTTAAAATAGTTTTATAAACATTTGTTCACACACACACGGTATATATATACACCTGGATGTTAAATATGTTAACTTTGTTAAATTCTAATGTAGGTGTTCCTTAACGTTTCCAAAGACAGCCATATCATCATACCTCCACCATTGGCATAAGCCAGGTAAGGAAATCTCCACACGTTGCCCAGGCCAACAGACAAGCCGATGCAGGACAGAATGAACTCTGCCTTGTGACCCCATTGACCTCTTTCGGAGCCGTCTTCCTCTGTTCGTTCGTCATCGCGATCTTGCTGACCTTGCGCCTGTTCAGTCTGATGAACCGTGGAGCCCTGCAGAACACACAGAACGAACTCTCAATCACACGGGTACAGGAGATTGACCTTTCAGGCTTCGTGAGTTTCAAGTAGCTTCTCTTCTTGAGGGAAAAACACTCGGGTTCGTTTGTTTCCTTTTTTCCTTTCGTTTTTTTTTTTCGGGGGGGGGGGGATGTCTTTCTTTTCTTATGTATTTTTGAAGAACAGAGGTTCTCTCCAGGGCGCTAGAAACAAGCACTCCAAAAATCATACAAAACTGGTCTAATTTTGGCCCTGTTTTCAGTTTGAGCCTCCATTTTTCGCGTGCGTGTGTGTGTGTTTTTTTACAGACAGCTGGAAAAGAAAGGTCTCTGACATCGTGCAATACTGATCCAAGTCTAGTTCAAAGTGTATGTCATGTTTTTATTTTATTTTTTACAGAGTTATAGTAAAAGAGCAATCCATAAGTTATGCAATATTGGTCCAAGCCTGGCTCAAGTTTCAGGCATGAATATTCCCTGTGAATTCCCAAGGCTTGGTCAGTGTTGCCTTGTTGCTGGGATTTTCGATTTTTAAACTATAGTGTCCCATTATCTGGATACCCCTGTCTGACTCCTGAATGCTGAACACACCTCAAAATTTTCAATATTTTACGGGAATGTCCGAGTGTCACTTTGGCGTAAATCAGCTATACTCGGGTGACTTCAGTAACAGTGACAGCTTATATTCCTAATGACATCCTGCAATGACAAGTCGAGAACACCGCTAGTAATGAAGACCAGCATCATGAAAGTCCATGTAAAGCTGTAAACCTGACTAATAATGTTTGTCGGCCTGTGAAGATTATGTACATGGAGTGCACGGATATATGTATATCTCATGTTGCATTCCAAGATATGTTTAGTGTGTGTGCGCATGTGCAGTTATATAGACACCTTCTGACTTTTACATTCTGAGCACACAAGAAACATGTATCACAGTCACCCCACTTCTCAAGCTGCAGCTGGCACAGCATTACACCATCTGTGTGGTGTGTGTGTGAGAAAGCTGTACATGTTCTGTATTTGCCAAAGGACACCCCTGTGCACACACTCAGATAGACATAAATACTTGCTGCAGCACGTCCTGCATTGGTGTTCTCCTTGAATATATTTGCGCGCTCACTCGTGTCTCCACTTGTGGGTTTTTGTGTGAATCTTGCCTCTCTTGCCCTTGTGGCAATGCAAAAAAATTTTGAAAACCAGCAACGAAGAGGTTAACCCAGTGACATCCTTGACGTAACACGTGGGGAAGAGTGATCTACATAAAGACATAATACCAGTCACATCTTTGTCGTTACAACAAAAACCGGGACCTCAGGACATCCGAAAAGAACTCAGTCATCTCTCTCTCTGTCTCTCTCTGTCTGTCTCTGAGGAATGGACCATGTATCAGGTGCATTACGTGGTTAAAATGCGATATACTGCGAAACAAAAGACGAGACAGCCGTGTGAAGATGGCTTCTGTTTATGTTCAAACACAAAATTTGTTTTGCTTTTTTTTTTTTTTTGGCTAGACCAACAGAACTCAGGAAGGCTATGCTTGAGTGGTCTCCTTTTAACTGTCTCCAGCCACGTACGTCCTGCTCGTAAAAGGGTCTAGAATGTTTTACAGTCACCTTTGCATTTTATAGTTTCGCTCTTAAAGTCATGCTGTGAGAGAAGAGTGCGCTTTGAGTTCCTCTCTCTCGGTGACTGCTCACCCGCACATAGAAAATTATTCTAGCATGAGTCACAGCAAGTAAGAAGGATTTCTGTTTGTCTGCCCCTTTATTGTTGACAAGGTAAAATTTTCAGCCATTCGTGCAGCTGGAGTAAGGTCAGGTTTGAAAAATAACTTCCCTACAACGCTTGCGCGTAAAACATTTCTCACCTGAGAAGGGGAGGGCAATCAAGATGTAGGACAGTACATTTCATATTTCTTCTGTTCTGATTTCTTTTTGTGGGCATAAACTCGCAAAAAGCAGCTCTGTTTATTGATGTTATTATATTAATGTTTTACTCGCTTCTACTAGTATGCTGTGATAGCTTACCAAGCCTGACACAAAGACAACAGAGCTAAAAACTAATGCGCATGCGCGTTGGTGCTTTCCTGTTGGCCGGACATGACGTTGCTTTTATACCGGCCTTCGTGTCTGTACTATTTGAACCACCTAGTGGGAAACACTAACAGACCTTCGTTCAAAGAAACTGTCCCGTCCCTACAGCAAAGCCTCTTTCTATCATGAGCTAGGGGCGCTCCTATTCACGAAAGAGCTCAAAAGATCAGCCAATAGGTCCAAGGGAGACCATCGTGAGTGACTATAAGATGTGGCTAAACATTTGCACATCCCGACCTTCTCTGGGTATGTGCGTGGCTCACAAGAACAGACCCCGGGACTGACATTTGCCAACCGGAGACATGTTTGCACTGATGATGGCTGAAGTAGGGTCGGGATGGTGAGGGCGATGACACAGACAAGACAGGCTCAGCATCCTGAGTGTCACTTTGTAGCATAGCTCTGTCACTTCCGGGTGCGGTGTGACCTTCCTCCGCCTCAAGAAATGGCGGAGATTATTTCGTGGGTCTTGCGTCACACCCGGACTGTGGCTGTCCATCCGCTGTGTGACTCGCTACCCACGGAGGGCGCTGACCCAATCCCCTCCCTTCCCTCGCGCGTGCTGCGAGATGAAACATTTCTTTAGTCTGTCACGACCCTGCAACGGTAACAAACAGGATCAAATACCATGTTTGTTAGTCTTGATTAGTGATCACCTGCTGCACCCTCATACTGGCCTGTAGTAGTCACAGGAGGATGCGCATCCTGGAGATGGTCTAAATTTAGCGCAAGAAGTCCTGTACCACCGTTACAAGAAAATAAATCGTAAAAAATTATAAAGAGAGAATGGTCTGCCAACATAAAGACGTGAATAATCTACTATATACAATCCTCTCGTGGGTGTGTGTCACTTGGCTGACTACATACACTCATCTCTACAAAGTCAGGGTTAGCGTGTACACAATGGGGAGAAGAACAGGGACACGTTAATTGGAATGACTGTCGGGGGTGTAACAAGCGAAAGAGGCGGAGGATGGATGGGGTCTGGCTTTAGGGAGCGAGGCAGAGAAAGGTCGGCGACAGGAGGGTTGACAGGTAGGAAGAGACAGGTAGGTCAACATGCCGCAGACACCAGGAATGCAGATAAAAGGAAGAACATCAATTACAACAACGGAACGAGAATAATAGCAGCACACACACCAACGCACGCACAAATGATGGTTTAAACAGGTCAAAGGTATGTGAGAACGACTCACAACACGGAAGACAATAAACCAGATAAGCGACTCGAAAACATTGTTGGCGATAAGAACCAACTGCCAAACAATCAAACTGACTGAAAGAATTTTCTGAATTTGTTTTTGTCATTCTTGCCTTGTTTGTAACAGATAAGACAAATCCACAGAAAGTCATTTCCTTCTCTCTCTCCCCCTTGTGGGCTTGTACTTCCTTTTAGTTTTTGCGTCATTTTGTTTTTCTACTTTTTGTCGTTGTTGTTTGTTTTGGTTTTGTTTTGTGGTTGGTTTTTTTGTGTAATCCTGTCTGTAGACTTTGTTTTGAGATTAGGATAATCTCTTACTTCCGCTAAAGTGGACAGTGAGGGATGATCATAAGTCAGAGTTCATTCTCTCTCTCTGCCTTCCTTTCTCTCTTGTTCACTCTTTTATCTGGGTTAACAAAATAAATAGTGCGCGTCCTCAAATTTTATCTCGTGTACCTTTGGAAACGTGTTTGTTCTTCTCTCTTGGGTCACCTCGCGGTCAACGTTCCCGGATGTACTAGAGGACAAACAGCCACTCAAAACAAACGGTTCTTTCTCTTTACCGACGTCGTACTCGCTGACCTCTTGCCATGCATCCCTTAAATCGCAATTACTTAAATTTTTTTTTTAGTTTTTTTTTTAAATGATGTTAGCTGCAGATGTTAATTCCAGTGCAAGCGTGTGGGATGCCTTGATGTCGCGTGTTCCCCCTACTAGCCACCAATCAAGCAGGAGGACCCTCCATCCACGTATAATGAGATCCTGGTCCGTGACACTGGGCAACCTGATGTCACTAGAGCCCGGTGGTCCGCAGGTATACTTCGTCATCAGGTCTTCTTTTTCAAAGGTTTGTAGAACATACCATGTGATGATGAAAATATTGCTGTGTTTGTGAGTTCGTGACATTGGGAGTGACGGAGGAAGTCAGAAAACCAACCAGCGAATTACGACAGGGTACACATCCGTTTACATACACAAATCGAACAGAAAAAGAGCTAGATTTTCATGTTTTGCGCATGTTTGTCCCATGTTTTTCTATTTTAAAAAAAGACAAACGAGGGAGAGGCAGTGAGTGATTTTCCTTTTGTTCGTATTTCTGTTTCACACCTATAACGCCCATTATCAGAACGCATTCTTCCTCCGCGTTAGTAAGACTCGTCTCCGCATTCTTCCCTCCTATCTCATACACTCCTTTGATCCTTATACAGGTGACGGTCACTGGGAGCAGTTTCTACCTGTACCGGAGACATGTCACAGATAGGGAGGTGAAACACCTGCACTCAGACGACAAACAAGGCCGCCAAGGTAAATGTGGAAACAAATCTCGCCAGCCATCCGTGCGTAGGAATACGTTTCTGATTTCACGGGATGTCAACTCTCAAGTATCTCGGAGCATGATGCTAGCATAAAGTATGTCAACATTCCTCTTCAAGTCATACTTCTGAAGCAACTTTTTTATGGGCTGCTATGTGTGTAGGAGGGTGAGGGAGGGGAGGCTGGAAAGGATGGAGACTGCACACCTGTGACTGGTTTCATTTACCTGACTGGGTCATGTTGCCTAACGCGACTGCCTTGACAAGACGAAGACATAAACCATGTTTACAAGTGGAGCGGCATGCATGAGACAGTCGTACATTTCGGACAGTGAAGCAGTGCGCATGTCAACGACCTCACACGGTGAGCAGCAAGCGCTCTCTTTACCCAGTGGGGTCGGGTGAGTGTATCTCCTGATGACCCCAAAACATACCGACACGACAGCACTAATGCAAGATAGAGACTTGTGTAGTAATTCGTGAAAACTAATGGAGGGGGGAGATAGAAATACTTTTTTCTTAGTACTTAGAAATACTACTTACGAGCATATTTATGAAATTAAAAATTGGTTCACATTTACGAGTTCTGAAAAATAGCATAGTATAATGAAACTTTTACTGTTGAAACGGTTTTCTTGGTATTTATTCCCGTTCTGAAGCCTTAGTCTTGAAGCGAGGGTGTCGCTTCCCAAGCGTCTTGTTTCCAAAGTTATAAAGCGGCATCCACACCCCGCAATTTTTTTTTTTTTTTAACCTCTGAAGCAGAAGTTATAAAACGGTGGAAAAGATTTCTAGGGAAAAGAAAAGGGGAGGAGTGTTTTTCTATCGGCCTCAGGCGTCTCAAAACTCCTAATATAATTTTGTCTTGAATATTGGTCGAGATCATCACATTTGTTCTGTGCTACCTTCGCGCATCTCTTAGCTTCTTCGACAATACGCTTCAACTATTTTTTTCTGCCCCAGTCTCTTTAAGATTTTTTTTTAAACAAATCATCTTCTTGTCTTATTTTAAACTTTGTTCCTGTTAGCTCATCCACCTGTCGACCTAACTTTTCCAGAGAGTGTATAATTTCACCAAGTCCTTTCCTTCACGTCCAGCATCGGAATATCTTCACTCTCATCCTTTTCACTCGTTGTCCTCACAGATGCTTAGTCGGCAACTTTAGTAGACGCCATTTTTCCGGACACAGGAGCGATGCCCCGAATTGTAAGTGCATCCGTGTAGGTCAGGATTGACTGAAAGGGCTTCTTCCTCTACTTCCCGAATGAGTGGTAAGAGGCGGAGTATTACCAGCGGACTGTCATACTCCACGCTGTAGAAACTTCTTCTCCTGAATCATGGCGCCTTTCTAGGTTTCACCGTTCAAACTCCCACAAAACAAATTATATTTCGAAAAGCACAATTTCAGATTGGTAGAGACATCCACTGCGATTCATATAAGACACACAAGTAAATCTTCGCGTGGTAACTTATTTTTTTAATTAGCAAATTATACGCTATGCAAAAATGGTGCGTGCATCTGTGCATGAGTAGAGTGCACTCACCTCGGTAACCGGTTATCCGACTCACTTTTGCTTACTTAAACCAAACTGTGTATTGTGTGAGGGGATAAAGCGGTGTTAGTTTACTTGGGTGAATATGAAGTGCTACACCTTGCTCATGTTTGTTTTAAACTGACATACATGGCTTGCCCTGTCCACCATCTATGCATTCTGTTTAAATAAACTTTTCTTTTTAAAAAAAAAAACTGGGGTTTCTTTGCTGGTCTCGCTTCTTTTATTTTTTTTTTTTTTTATCTTAACTTTCTTATAACGTCTTAGTTCACATCCTCTCCCTTGCCAGTTTATTTGCCAACATATAAACGTATGATCCAGCTACTGGAAAATATAAGGAAACAGATTTCAAAAAAATGAAAAAAGTTCATTGCTTTTGTCCCTGTTGCTAAAGAAAGAAGTAAATTTTAACAGCCTCAAGAACAGTTTTATGTTCCTTTAGAAACGCACTCACGTCGTTTATGTGTCTGTAGCTTAAGAGAGACAAAATAAGTGGAATAGCAATAAACGAAAACATGCAAACAAGAAACAGCTGTTGCCTAGTAAGGCGTGGCAACACTTGGAGCCTGGCAATAAAAAGTTAAGTGCCGTCAACGTCACCTTGCCTATAATGACGTCAGTACTAACGGCACTTTCGACGTCACCGGTTTTTCAGAAGCGAAAACTCTTCAAACATCAATCAACACAACGGGCTTAATTTTTCCCTCTGTTGTTTGTGAATTTTTTTTAAATAATTATGTATGAAGACAAATGCAGTCTTTCAGGCCCCAGTGTCAGGTACAAAAACGTATCAAATTCTGTCTGTGGCTTTACCTGTACACCTTGAGCATGAGACAGGTGTGGTTTCGCCCCAATTTTATTGGCCACTCATCGGACCGGCAGACAGTGCGACGCATGCGCCGGTGCTCCCATGCTAGGTGTTTCATAAGAAGAGGGAAGAGGGGTGGTGGGTGGAAAAAAAAGACCCGGAATTCAGCTACAGGGCAGGGACAGGTAACCGAAATGTTTATTCAAATTTACATAGAAACTCACCAGTTAGCCACATAGGTCACGTTTGCTTTAACAAAGTGCAAATTTTGTTTCTTCGTGGTGTTTTTTTTTTACTCTGACCCATTTTATTTTTTTAATGTGTTATGTGCCTCGTAATGACCTGTTTATATCTGCTATTCCTAGTCTGAGTTTTTCTTATGTCGCTGCCCGTTTTCTTGAATTGTTTGCGTCAGCTGTGACATATGCTAAATGTATTGTTGCAATAAAATTACCCATGAATTTTTAATCAAGCTCAACCTTTTTTCTTCTCTCTTTCTCCGTCTTCTAGTGAAATGACCGCAGTAGCTGAAGCGTATTTATAAAGGTTGTCTGCATATTGCCTACATCCATAACCCATGTTCTTATCACGTGACTTTACGAGAGGCCTTTGCAACTTGAGAGGAGGAAGCTGCTGCATTCCTTCATTCAAGCCAAGGTTGTAGGTGCAAACCTTGAAATATTGCAAAGTGTGAATTGTTCTTCACTGCTTCCCCTCCCCGCCACTTGCATGACACCCCTCCCGTCCTTTCTGTACATAGCTACGTTCCGTCCACTGTGTTCCAATGCCGTTTGTCTGTCGAGATTTATTTACAATTGTACCATAACCTTTTGAGTTAGTTGGTGCATTTCTTCACTTTTCTATTTCGTGTATTTTAGTATCTTTAATATTTTATTTCATCAAAGTGACGCTCCACTTATTTTATTTGTTTATTCCGTTTCGGAAGCTCAGAACTGATTCAGTCACCAAGGCAAGGACTTAAATCTCGTATGTGGGAAGACATAACATGTCTTCACTGCCAGCAGCCCTCCCCTGTTTACTTTCCGGTAGAGGGGAGCTGTCTCATAAAAATGAGATGTATGCTGACAGAGTAGTGTTCACACGTGACGTCAATGCCTGAGGGGACATGCTTCGTACGGGAGTTTCCAGATAATTTTCTTCACACACCTGCTTCAAGACATGAACCGCCGCTACCTGATCCTTTAGGGACGAAAAGGAACTTGATGACCTTCATTTATGCCCGGTTTAGGTCTTTCTACACAAGAAAACAAGACTACTAAAATATATTTTCGATATGTATTTCTGACTAAAACTATTACTATTTCAGCACCCGAGCATGTGCTCACGGTAAGTCGTAAGGTGACACTACTTAAAGGTAGAAGAGCGTTACGACAAAAGTTAATAAATTCACTTTAAAAAAAACATAGAAGGTGCGGCAGGGTTTTGAACTCTGAGCTCTTAAAATGCTCTTCCCGCAATGAGTGGTACGCATATTGAATCCACATGTTAAATTTCGCTGTCAACATGAGAAATATTATGCACTTAATCATAGTTACGTACTCTTCCAGCAATTTGAATATTTAAGAAAGCGTGCTAAATGTTATGTTCTTTATCTCAGTCTCCAAGATTGCTAGATGAAATAGGCAAAATAGTCTCAACGGTTTAAACTGGCATTCAATAATAGTTTAGATAGCGTGTGTGTGTGTGTGTGCGAACGTTTCGTATATATCAAGGGTTAGCATAAATTATAAAAATTAACGGACGGGAACGGGGCAAGAATGTGAGTGGTAAGTCGACAGGAAAACGATACACGTGTGTGTGTGTGTGTAGTGTGTGTGTAGTGTGTGTGAGAGAAGATGAATGAGAGAAGGCGTTTCCTGCGACTTTTCGTTCCTCAACGTGCATGCTGTAGAGTCTTTAGAGGTTTTCACTACTAAAAGTCTCCATTGTCAATACTTATTATGTATAATATTATTTACCTGTGTTTCCAAAGCCGTCAACATCCGTATACTTCTTACATTCGCTCCAATATCACACCCACTGACACATGCAGACTGCCTCATTCATCATTTGTGCAAAGAGGCTGACATGACATTTTAAAGTATGAAGATTAATGACTTTTCACTGTCAACTCAACCGGAAAAAACAATACGGTATACATGTTGCGAAGGCATATAAAGATAACACTGCAAGAACAGTGTGACACGAAGACTGTACATAAATACCCTATGGGGAAAAATTGAAAACAACTGAAAAATGCAAGTATTTACCACTGTGTAGAAAGCTTCCCAGGACCACCACAAGACTCTAAATCGTAATGTTTCATGAATATTGTTATCTACAGTTTCTTAATGTGAACATATTTTTCAATGACTTAATTCTAGTTATAACTGTTCCCTACAGCATTCGATTCACCACTAATTCTTTTGATTTCAAAGAAATCGTCTCGTTTAGCAAACAAATGCAATGTTTGTGATAATAGCTAACCCATGGGGTTTCCCCCCACACCCCTGGAGTCAGTTTTGAGAAGCAGACTTCCTTTGATGTCTTCATTAACGATTGGTTCAATTTTTAAAGTATTTATTTTAGGGGTTGGTGGAGACGGAGAAGGTTAGAGATTACTAGGGGGCCAACAAACAAAGGCTCACCCACTATCGCAGATTAAGGACCGATTAAGGATTAAACAGCATCTATCACTGCCAAGTAAACATGATTTGGCATCAAGTCAAACGTTTTTTTTTTTAAAAACGTGTTCTGGATGTAAACCAACACAGTCACTTTTGAAATCAGAAGAAAGAAAGAAATTTGAAGGACATCAAAGAGTTTATGTAAAACAGGGAACTAATAAAAACACTTTGCTTCACTCAGGCTCCTTTGTTGGAGCATAAGTAAAACATATCAAACCAAATAACCAAGTGTGAAAAAATGTGATCCTATTAACAAGGCCAGAACAGGTCTGATCTGTATCCGGAAATACACTTTGAATGTAACACTTTTCTTTTGAAGAACAATGGAAAGACACACACACATCCCAATATGTGAAAAACAACTATTCTGAGTTTGTTATTAAGGATATCTTGCATCTCATAAACGAGAGCAGGACTAAGTGTGGGTTTATTAAAAATTATTTTAGTTCAGCAGAATATAAAGTACGAGCTAGTGAAGAGAATCGGGTTTATTCTGAACAAAAACCCGTTAAATGATTGACTTCACTTTCTAGCAACGCTTTCTCTGTGGGGTCCTTAGCCTGGTTGCACAAGAGTTCATTAAGGTCTGTCGGCCTTACATTTATGACGACGTTTATGTCTGCTCGTGCGGCGCGGCGCTGATGGTGTAAGTGTGCACGGCAGCCAACAGTCGCTCACAACCAACGTCATCTTTATTACGTTCTAAGACTGCACTTACGACACATAAAATGTTCCGTTGGACGGTAGGAATCTTGAGTTTCTTTTAATGTTCTTCGTGCTTGCCTCGTTGTGGTGTCACATCAATCTTGTCATGAAATATCTGTCGCTCTTTTCGTGCCTCTTTCTCACGCAAAGTTATTCACTTGTGCCTATCATCTACAGCCCTACAGTATATTCATGGACAAAAAAAAATCTTTCGAAACCCTTGCCTTTGTGAATATTTAAAAGCGAATAATTAAGCGAAAAGAGTTATTTTGTACTCACAACATTAATATAATATGATAATGCAGAATCATAAACTCATTTGTGTGGAAAAGTAGCTAAATTAATTTGGAAACAAAGGTATTGCATAGAAGGGCAATATCTGTAAGAAGAGGTAGTAAAGTGAATATCCAGGTGGGTTTTAGGGGGAAGGGAATCAAAAAAAAATAAGTTTTCGAAATACTCTGTAGACCTTTCTCATCTTCAAAAATGAAACTGCCAGTGTTAATTGAACTTGCGATATATCAAGGCTGACAAGTATATAGCAATTGTCACTGAGACTGACAACCGTATAACAGTTTGTCAATGATGCTAACAATCGTATAGTCAAACTTTTGTACTTACGTTCACCTCGGCCACTGGTTTCATGTCGTAAGAACTTTTCGACCACAGGGACGCCATGGCTGGACGTCACCTCCCCTGTTGCGGTATTTGAGCTTTGGTTTAGAACCAAACTGAAAACAATAAGTTGACACCGTTGTTCCTGTAGATGGCGTCCTTTGATCAACACGACAGGTGTGGGCTGTTTACTTTCAACAGAGAGAAGTCTGATGTTACAGGTGTGAGTCTATCTATCATCTGGTAAGAAACTGTGTCCGTGGCGACACGTCGAGCGCTTGACAAGCGGAGGGACTATCTACACCTCGCTGGCCACTCACGAGAAGAGAACGAGAAAACCGTTGTGCTGCGGGATCTGTTGCCAGTTGAGGACTGACCTGTCGCTATTAAGGTGACTGCCTTCGTGAAGGGAGTGGAAGAGGATAGAGGGGGCGGGTGACCCAACCAGCGAGTTGCGTCCCTACGACCGAGTTGTTTCTCCTGGAAAAGAAGAAAGGCTGCACCCGTCCGGTGTTCCGGTTTGTAGTCACTGCAAGGTGGGCGTGGTGGAGAGGAGAGAAAAAAGTCACGTAATAAACTGAACTACGAACCTAGCAGGCTGGGCTTGACGCACCTCTCTTAGTCTCCAACATCCTCTTAGAACTGTGTGTCACAGGGGTGAATAGCTCGCTCGTAAAACAGGATCCCCATTTTAAGAAAGAAAGAGAACAGTTTGCTAGAGTATTGTAGGTGTAAATGCGCATTTTGAAAACCACCATTCAGAAAGAGTTGTTTATGGGAACTTGACAAAAAGAATAAAGTTTCTATTTTAAGAAAATCGCGGCACACACAAACACCGGTGTCAGTGTGTCATTTTGGAATATAAAAGGTGGACTGGCGAGGTAAATAGTTCATTATGTACAAGAACTAGTCAGTATTATGTGTTCTTAGTACTGGCACTGTGAATGGTTTGTGGTCACCAATGAAGAAAAGAATTTCTGTATAGAGTTAACCCTGCCTGTTTGCGTCCTTGAGTACTTTAGGTGGACCGGCGGTTGTTTACAATTAAGCTTTGCTTTAATTTTTCCAGTCATGCGCACTTGAAAGTCAGATAGCATGTTGAAAGAGTTTGTTGACACTCTTGGCAAGGTTTAATCCCTATGTCCACAAACAAAATGTTGTGTGCGTGCTTAAGTGCGTCCGTGCGTTCGTGTGTGTGGAGAGGGGTCACGCATTAACCTTTTTGCAACTCGGCATCGCTATCAAACCGAGGGTTTACATGTTGTTTCGAAAAGTTCTATTTCATGCACTATTAAATGTAGAAAAATAACATCAAAGTTTATTTATGGATGTGAGTCAAACATCACGACAGTCTACAATCCTTTATCGTGTTGAATGATGAGCCGCGAAGACTCATAGTACCGTGAGTTGTGTCATCTACAGTCACTTTGGGATGGTGGTCACGATCATCGCAACATCATTGCTCCATTACAAGCGACACTGTGATTTTCGAGAAATTCTTTATCTGACTGCGACTTAAAATGCACAAACAAAATAAAAGTAGAGTGTGAAACTTCTTCGGAAACATTCTCAATCAGAAACACACAAACCTATCTCTCAGCTTGACATGTCACACAATCAGACAAGAAATATTTTCCAAATGCTCCATTACTAAGCTAAGTAAGCGTGTCAGTCACATCTGAAACCTCAGAAACTTTTGAGTAAAAATTAGAGGTCGGTTACAAAGAAGACTTGTCCATGCGAAGATTCAATAATAACAACACTTATTGTGGTGAAGCCGACTGTGTCCATACCTGTTGCCAGTTCACCAACTGCTATCTCGATGTCCGAGGTCACAGCACTCGAGAGACGACCTCAGGTCATGGCCTGTTTGTGTGCCAGGTGATAGGTTGTTTATCCCCCTCTCTCACCCCACCCTATCCCCCGTGTCGATGGCCTGTAATCCTGAACAGACGTTTGGTGTACAGTCTCGTCTGACAGACCGTTACCAGAAACAAACTCACTGCCTCGTCCCCTAGCTACCGCCTCCTGGGGTCTGACACCTGGGGTAGTTGTTGACGTGTTAGAACAATTAACGGGTGGCGCTAATGTTACAGGCTGTTTCCTTGTGCGAGCTCTACTATCGGAGTCGGTGTCCGACTGAGATGCTGCCTGTGATAGAGAGGATGATGATCTCCATTCCCTTTCCATCCAGAAACTATAGTCTGCCTGTTCCTGTCTCGGTGGTGGCAATAACTTCCCGGGATCCAGAAACTATGGAGCGAGTGTAAAATTGTTGGCGTGGGGCAAAACGAATAAAGAATAAATGTTCCTCGTGATAGAGTGTCAGTGTGTCATTGTGTCAGTGTTCGCATTTGTGTGTGGTTGTGTAGAGATGTTTTGTTCTTTTAGCGGATTATTGCACAGATTGTTTTGTATTCTGTTTGATCTTTCGACGAATTCTGTGTCTGCTTAAACGGAGCTTTCCAATTGTTCGATGTTTGGAATAATTTTTTTATGCGAGAAGTAACAGAGTTTTATTCTGGTCTATCTTATTTTAAGTCTGATTGATAACTACATGTCCGAAAATGAGTGTAATGATACAGTGGACTTGACTTATACTTAACTGTTTGGTTTGGTTTAGCAACGGGACTCCACCAGCTTTGTTTACAGAAACTGCCTTAGTTTTTCTCTCGTTCGTCCTTCTGCAAGCCTAAAAACTGTCAGCCAGCGTTTCTCTGCTCCCATGTCACCCCTTCCCCTCCGCCACCGGCCCTTTGCATCGCCCCCATGTTTCTCTGCGTCCATTCATCTGCAATTCCTTCCCATTTAGGAGTGGCTGGTAATGACACTTTTCTGTGAATGTATAGAGCAAAAACAAACAAAACAATGTGTTTTCGCCATTTTACCTGCGTGACGTCACTGTGAGGTAGTGAAGTCATCGTTCGGCCATGACCTCGTTAAACTGTGCAACCGCCGTTACTTGCAGGCTGTATGTCTGGGTCATTTGTCACCGCTCTTGTTGTCTCTCCTTTATTTCATTTTCTCTCAGCACCTTATCTCTTCTGCCACCTGACTCATGCGTGACACCCGGAGATGAATTCTTTACCTTGACTCTGGAGATAACTGAAACACATTTTGAAAAAGACATCCGCCACGGGAACGTTAGAACAAGACTGGTAAAGATGTGAGTAAAAGTTGTAGGAGATCAGTGAGTTATGGTCGAACGCTTTGGACGTGGGCACCCTGGCCAACATGTTACGGTCAAAGTTGCTTGCCAGGGCTTGTCAGTGCTTGCCAGTGCTTTCCAGTACCATGAGACTTAGGGCCCTTTGGAGGTTTGAGGCTTAGGCGCTTTGCCCAGTTAAGAAAGTCTTGAATTTCAAGCCAATGAGCGGATTATACCGGCTTTAAGAAGTTTTTCAAACGAAGGCTTTGTGAGAATGAGGCTCGAAAACAAAGGTCGTAGTATTGTGAAGTAGTATTGGGGGAGGACTATGCACTCAGACACTGATGTACATAGACTACACGTCCACAGACACTGATGTACATAGACTACACGTCCACAGACACGGATGACTTCATACCTACAGGTTACTCCTAGTGTTTTGACCGAGAATGAGCAGTCTAAATAATCCCTCCCTCCTAAGGTGAGGCTGTTTGTGACACTTGTTGGGAAGTTCGTTGTTGTGTAAAATACGATCCTCCTACATGTTGCTGAAAACTCTTTAGAAGATATTATGTTTCGCTGTACTCGATCGACACTTGCACGGACGGAGCTTCAAAGCTTGATTTATACTCCTCCCAACCTTTAATGTTTTATTTGCTTGCTTGTATTTATGTCCCAACACTCTCCTGCAAACTCTTACTATCTACAATGAGAGCAGACATGAAACGGAAATAGAGTCAAATAGTGAAAGTGTCTAGGCACCTGCAGCGACGCGAGTGAGCCACTCACACCTGGTGGCAACTCATTTATGTTATTGTGGACTTGTTGTTGTGTATAGTTCTACCCTCAGTCGGTTTGTAAATTCGTTGTGTCGACCACACACACATCTTTCTCCAAAAATCAAATTTTGAGCAAAAACTGTCGGATGGAAATTATTCTTAAATTTGTAAAAATTCTCTACTTTTCGTTGTGTCATTTTCTTACATTGCCACCACCATCTCATTTTTTTCCACTGTCAAGACTGTTGATAGTTTCTTGATAACGGCTGTCATTTGCATGATGGACAACCTGAGTCTACGACCCCTCTGATCCCATTGATGAGAGTTTTATATAAAAACTCATTCGGACTATTCTGAGGCTGTGTTTGTCAGTGGAAAACTTGTGTTCTCTCTTAACCATAAAAGTCTCGCCTTGAAAAACCTTGATGTTTATACAAGCGCTGTGGGGAGGTTAAAAGGTAGGCACACCTAGTAAATCTGTCAAAGCATGAGGCCAGTATGGAAACGAACCGGCAGTGGGGTCAGCTGATAATGTTTGGAAATGTTGTCTGAATTGTCTTTAGAGGTGCGTATCTTTGTGTCTAAATGTTTGTATGACCGGGTCAAAGGACTAGCAAGAGAGGGAGAGAGCAAGAGAGAGTGACTAAGTTAGCGAAAGAATGAAGCCCTGCGACCTTAAGGGACGACAATCACAAAAATTTAAGTCAATCAACGTGAATATTTCTATATATTATGTAATCAGAATACTCAGCCTATTTGTAGCAAGCTGTTGACACCCACATAATATTCTTTCACAAACCTGCTCTTATTTTTATTTATTTTTTTTTTAAGCCGGGGAGGGGACAGAAAACGTAGCTGGAGGGGGGAAGTGTGAAAGCGATTTGTGCGGCTGTCGGTGTGAGCAGTCTGTTTGTAGGCTGGAGACTCTCGCTGGTAGCTTCAGCATCCGGAACCTGGCCAGCCTGTACTTTCAAGAGTTCTTCGGCTCTTGGACATGCACCGTCGGGTTGATGACCTTCCCCCGAGGTCATGGGTGGCTTCCTCACGCTCTCTTGTCTGTCCCTGGACCAGGTAGACCCTGACCTTGCTTCACATCTGACGTGGCATGTTCCGTAAATGTGTAAATGTACCTAGGTTCTCTAACAGTCCTTTATTCCCTTTCTCGTGACGTTTTTCGCCGTACAGATACCGGAAGTAACCTCGGGGTTAGGGGGTCGCAACAGCAAAAGTGGTTTTACTGTAGCTGCTTGAAGTGATGTTGCTAACCCCGTGATGTGAGGTGGAATACACGGCTGGGATAAAAGACAGAGCTGCGTGACGACCAATGTCGGCTTGCAATTCTAAAAGTAAATGTCCTGGCACATCGACCCTCCAGCACATCCTGCGTCGCGCCGTGCATAATTCCTGTGTGATGTATGTAAATCTTTGGCCTAAAATTTGTCAGAACTCCTCAGACAACGAGTTGTCACATTATCACCTTCTTTCTTCACGCTCCTCCTTCTCTGCCCCTTTACCTAACAATCCTTCTACGGACCATTCACTCGGCTAACCCATACATGAATCAACAAATGCATGGATGTACTGACGCATATATACAAAACATTTACTCTTTATTTAGAGTATATCTAATCAAAGTACGTGTACGTATGCGTGTGCACACGCGTATATGCGTTTGTCTGTGTGTGTGATTGTGAGCATGCTTGCGCGCACTTATATACATGCGTGTGTGAGAGAGAAAGGGAGAAAGAAAGGGTGAGGGAATCCTCATATTGGCATACACGTTTGCACGACTGTGTGCGTTGGCGTGAGTGTGTGTATGTATACACGTGTTCTATTTTATATATCCCTTGATCAATTTGTGGGTACTTTATGCTTTTTTTTTTTCTCGTTAACACCTTCACTCTTTTCCCCGGCCCCATCCCCCATAAACCCACCTCTCCATCCCTATACAGAACTACCTGTGTGAGTCCGTACTGGAAAAGCTCATGGCCGGCTCCTCGCAAACGTTGCGCCACCTGCACATCGTGGTGACGGCAAGGTGTGGTCCTGTTATACCTTCGCACACATGGAAACCCGCTGTGCAGCGCTGTCCATCACTGTCACCGTATGCTTACGGGGATGCTTCACCTTCGAACATTACCCTAGTGTGTTCATGGAGTCAATGCCTCTGACCCCTGTAAGTATGCTGAACGGAGATTTGTTGGCATTTTTTTGACAATAATAATGCGAGGCACAAAAAAAACTGTTCTCTTAGCTGACACTTCCTTTTGGTCAGCATTTATGTCTGTGACACAGGCAAAGAATTGTTGCCTTTCCCATCTGACCAGTCATATTACGAAATGATCTCCCAATTCTACTCATACCAACTCGTTGTTTCTCGACCAGATAAGTGAAATCTAAAGAAAGCATTGTTTAATCAAGACAAAACAGTTTTGTGGGCTTAAGTAGAAACTGTGTTTGTAGAGAACCTCCTTGTCAACGAAAACTTTAGAGTACCTGAGCTGCTACTGTTATTATCAGAATGAGGACAATAGGAAACAGAGCTTGGGAGAAGATTAACGACAATCTCTTCCAAATCGATTTTAAATTAAGATTTCCGGTGCAAAGAAATGCTCTCTTGCCCATTATGAGCGCAAGATAAAAAGTTTAAAAGTCAAGTGCGGCATGGAGCGAGAGGCGAGAAAGCGATAGAACACGTCAGGGTCATGGCGATATTCACCTTTCTTGTTCTGCAGGTGGGTGTCGCTGAGCCTTCTCTAGGCCTCCTGTTTAATGACATGGCTCGTCTCCTCCGACATATCTTTGACATCTTCCGCAACACCATCATCGAGGAGACACCTTCCCAATAACCTTTATTTGAGGTAAGAGGCATCCGGGACCGTCCATGAGATGACAGTTCTGTGACCACCTTTGATGCTATCACATTTCTGCAATGACAAGTTTAACTTATTCTCTGTGGGGACATCCTCCATACAGTATCTTTCACTGTCGTCGCTTTCACAGCAGTTGATGCAAAGTCACTCTGGTGTTCGACCTAGCATCATCGAGTGTCGTGCGCGCCGCCACGGCGTCCACATAGGTTGTTGTTTTTTGGTTTTTTTTTCATTGTTCTGCTATGTGTCCAAACCCATTGCAGTTGTAGCTCTGACAGAGGGTATGGACACCCATAGTCTTCATAAAAAAAGCTGGCCGTGAGAAGAGTACGTGTGGTCGCTAATATACATCACTCCCAAAGAAACATTTTTTAGAATCAAAAACACAGTACAAGATGATGTTGCTTGATTAAAAACTGTGTTATACTCCTTCAGCGCATTTATCAACCACGTGATACAAAGACATAAATCTCCCCTGGATGAAGAACGGTGATGTTGGGTGGGTTGGCAAGGGGGAAACAGGTGTTGAAGGGGAGAGAACTGCCACGGTGACGACAAGCGCTAAGAAAGGTAACTCTGTTGAGCTCCATGAGGGGAAGGGGAGAGAACTGCCATGGTGACGACCAGCGCTAAGAAAGGTAACTCTGTTGAGCTCTATCAGCGGAAGTCAACACTGAAACTAGCGAAAGCTATGATGGCGGGTGTTCTAACTGGCAAGTCATGGAGAGAATTTCTAGCGAAAAACTATCATCTTCCCGCTGCATTTGATCGACAGCATGCAGCTCATGAAATTAGTACACCGATGTGCATCAGTCTCAAATCTGTTGTTGGCCTTTTAAATCCAGTAAGCGGCTTTAGTAAATATATAACGAGTTGCTAATCACAACAACTTTCTCAAGTCGCGACTTGTTTAGCTATAGCTTACGCACTATAAAAAAAGACTCTCATGATTCAATTATTCATAGATTCTGTTACAGTAAAACTTTCAGACTGTTTATAATTTGCTGATCATGTGTTACTAGATATGTGTGTATGTCGCCAGAATCTATTCCCTTTCATCTCTCACATAATTCTTCCCTCTAGTGTGCTGGCGTGTCATCATACCTATAATTGCCCTTGTGTATGAATAAAGTTGTATTGAATTGAATAGACTAGCATTTTTAGCACAGACAAACTTAACCCTCATCATGAAACACATAGCAACAGCATGACAGATCAAGCTATAATGCATCGACAAACTAAAAGATAAGGTGGTGCATTTACTCTCAGTAAAACATTTTATGCATTCACGGGTAAACCAGATGATAATAGCAAAATATGAATGTTAGGTTTAAAAAATAGTATGTGTGAATATTTTCGCATTACATATTTTCTTTTCAGCAACCTCAGAACAGAACAGAATATCAGCTTTCAGTCTGCCTTTATGATGTTGGATTTAGATTATTCTTTGGGCGCCAGTGGTTTGGGCCAGTCATGGTAGGACATGGTAATGACAGCATCAAATTACATTATAATCAGGTAATTTTTGTATCTTAATTATAAGAGAAATAAATGTATGATTTAAAATTGAACCCTTCAAAGTTCTTCAATTTTCGTATGGCCAAAATGTGCTGCTGCTTTTCAAATAATCAGTACCATCGATATGTAATTTAAATCTAATATTTAAATATTTCATAAGTCTATATATTTGTAGATTAATAGAAGGAGACAATATAGCAATAAGCTATGCTAAATCCCAATATTATAAAAACTGTCATTCTGTAAATATCATGTATCAACCATTTTATCGATTCCTATAAAAGGTTTTTCATAATGCTAAATGTCAACAAAGTGTAAAATCTTAAAAGTCTAGAGGGGTGTATGTAGTTTTTTAATTAGAATTTATTATAAATGTATTTAGAAAGTTCTCATAGCTCTTCACTGTTTAGTTGAACATAATATAAAGAAAACTCTATACTATAAATGTTTGATGCAGAATTTATTTAACTGTTTTATTTGCTCATTTAGTGCTAAAAGATTAAGAGATATTTTTCCTTAGAGAGTTCTGGTGATTAACACTTATAGTGTGTGTTTGTGGGGGATGGGATGTGTGCATGCTTGTGATCACATGGAATTTGTTTCTACTTTCAAGAATGCATACTTTCACACAAGCCTTTGTAATACCAGCATCATATTGGTTGTGGAAGTAATAGCACATACCATTGCACCTGATGGGAATCCAAGGAAAGTGGGATGTGGATGGAGTATTATAAGACCATTTACTGGTGATGGGAATTTGCCAGATGCATCTCGTGGTATGGCTCCACCAACCTTGAAGTGAGTTTTCCTCGGCATTCATTTTAAACTGGATTTGACTATCTAATTTTTCAGATTCCTTTTTTTCACTTTGTAACATGTTTTTGTCATCAATTCTATGGAATACATAGAGATGTTGAGAGATGCATTATCAAAAAGGGTAGCAGTTTATGCTCATTTTTATTGATCACCAATGGAGAAGTTAAAAGTCCTTGACTTGCGTATAAATTAGATAAAACTGTAGACATATGCCACTGGACACTCAGCTTCATAGATATAGATCTGTATTATTATTAGGACATACTTTTTATGACCCCCAAAAGTGACATTAATTGGGGTATGGAGTGTCAGATTTTGTATGCATAAGATAAGTATGCTGTGGGGATTTTAAGTGGGCAAGTGTGTAGGCATGTCTTAGGATGTGATTCTCTGATAACTCAAATGCCTTGCACTTTTTCTTTCTCTTGTCTCCGTATTCTGTTGTTTGTATTTCAATAAATAGTTTCTCTTCTACATTTATGATGTCACACCTTCACAAATGGCTTTTTTACTTTGTAATTATGACAAAGTAGACTTCTGGTTGGTTTCTTGCCACAGGGTAGAGATGTATCATGGTACTCCCAGGGCATTGCTTTTCATGGATGAACCTATAGAAGGTTAGCAGAGTAATGTCTTTGCCTAATGACATTTACTTAATGTGACCTAAATGCTCAAAATAATTTGTACAACAGGCAATGTTTGAAAAGTATGTATTAGTTACAAAAAGAAATTTGATAAACACATTTCTGGATTTTTGATGATGTCGTTTTTTTTTTGTCTATTCTTTTTTATTATTAGCTTTCATCTGTCTCTTTCATTCACTGTCTGTGTAATCTAGTGGTGTGTGTGTATGTGTTTACAACTATGCTGTGAGTACAATTTTAGAAATCATTATGACTTAGTAAAGCCATGTGATGATTCATATTAACATCTCTGGACCCACTTTGTTTCTTTGTTTGACAGCCAATCAACTTTTGAAACCTATTGCCAGCTGCCACTTGATATACTCTGTAGGTTCACACAAGGCTATGCTGACGATCATACATCTGCTACCTGAAAATGTCATTGTTGGTAACAATACAGTTGTCCCTGGCATTGAAGACAAACCAAGTAAATCACAGCAACCAGTTTTACCAAAAACATAGAGTTATTTTTACTTTGCTGTTAATTTTTTTTTAATTGTGTTGTTCAGTTGCTGCTTGTCTCCACTATTTTTCATACTATATACTAACATTTGTAGAAGCACTACGGATAGGAGTTTTCTCATAAAATTTGCTAATGACTCTGCCTTGCTGTCACTTTTGTATAATAGTGAACATGTTCACTGTGACGCTCTTTCCAACCTTGTAAGCTGGTGTGATGACCACTTCTACATCAGTACTATCCATGATGCCATCAAGGTAGACAACTCTATCAACATTTAGGTACTATCTTCGATAACAAGTTTAAATGGGATATCAGCACTGATACAATTCTCCGCAATTCTACAGCCTCTCCCTAGGGAACAGAAATAGTCTTTTTCCCTTGTTAAAATCTGCTCCAAAATCATCAGAATCAGGCAGAGGGACTTGGCAGACTTTAGTCAACAGTAAATCCTGAAGAAGGCATCCCATATCCTCTCTATTTCTGATCATGTGTTGGCATGTGAGTTTTCATTCTTACGGTATGGCTGTAGGTATGCAATGCCTGTATGCAGAACCAACTGTCACCACGATTCATTCATTCCACGTGCATTTTCTTTATCAGCTCTGCTGGCCATGATCTTGTACTAGCCTGAGGTGGCCTGGGGTCACCCACCATATTTACTGTTAAGGGAATGTGTATGTGTTTGGGCATGATAGAGGGAGAGAGAAATTATTTCAACATGTATATGTATAGGTATGTATTGTCTTATATAGTACTAGTACGAGCACTATCTGCAATTGCCCTTCTTGATTAATAAAGTTGTATTGTAGGCTGTCATAGGATCCTTAGCAGAAGTAAACAATTTTTAAGGTGAATGAAAATCAACTAATAAATGTTATAGCTCTTATTCAGATCATTCAAATGAGTTTTCCTAATTATTGCATTAGATGAAGACCGGTTCCAGAAACCTCAGCTGCGCCAGCAAGTATCATTTGGGCTTGATGGCCTTGTGGTTCACCTCCAGCCAAACTTGGAGCGTTTTGAGGAGGAGCTGTGCGAACTGCTCAGTGAAGATCGTGCCAACCGTGAGAACCGTTCTCAAGGGTCCACTAGGATTGCTGTAGTGGAGAGAAGATTACATGTGAGAATAATTTTGTTGCAGCCTCTTTAGGTTCTGACATATAAAATTAGAAACTTGTATACAGCCATCAGCTGGAACAATCCATCCAGTGAAGAACTGATGTGAGCAAGCTGATATTATCAAAGAAGTTTGTTCGAAACTGAGAGAAGAGTAAAAATGATTATTTCAACATATGCACACCATCTAATAATAACAATTATAGTGATAACAGCAGGCTTGTATAACAAAGTTCATTGATTTATTAGACCTGATGTGCTTTAAATAAATTTTTTACTTGTTTTATTTATTATTATTTCATTTTGGGTGTTCCACTGAATGAAGGTGTTTTCATTGATCAGTGGGTTTAACTACTGCTTCCTTTTTGTAGGTGGGAGTTCATAATGGATGGACATTTACAGACAAACCACAGACTTTTCATCTGGAACCCCTTGCAGGGTCCAGCATTGATTCCATCACTGGAGATGACAGCCAGCGTAGGCCCACAGCCAGTCCTTCATTTAGGCGTGCCATTCAATACCACATCCGACGCAACAGTCAGCCCTTGACGTAAGTGCATTTCTTTGTCTTTATCATGTATGCATCTTGCTATGAACTTGTATAATATAGAACTAAACCTGTAGGAAATGTTCACCTTTATGATCATAAGCGTAATAGATTTATGTGCTAAGGTTTGTTGGAGGGAATTTATTTGCATGCATGGGCTAGGTGGGATCTACATGCTATGTGTGTTTGCAACTTTACCAGAGGACCATATGAGCTTCATTACTACTTTTTCTTCAGTCATGTAAATTGTCTTCTAATGTATTCTGTCTCAATTGTGTTCTCTCTCCTATCTCTTCCCCTTACTTCTACTCACCTGAAGATATAAATGCTTTTCACACAGGCTTCAGTCCATGTCAGGGACACACATAGCACAACTGTTTACACTATGTCCATGCACATTCCTTCAAACAACAAAACACAAAGGCCTGCCTGTGGGCTTCTGGAATTTTATGCTCAATCCCAGAAAATACATTTTATCTTTCTTCTTTTTCTTTACTTCAAGTTATCAATATCACATAGCATTTATATAAGCAAAATAATAATTCATTATTTAAAAAAGGCTTCTCCTAACAAAAACTCACAGGTAAACTTCCTTGCAACTTTTTGTTCTATTTTTATGCACAACAATTTTCTGTACCTTTCAAGTCTTGAGATACAAACAGAGAACTTTTTTTTTTAAAGTGGTGGTTAACAAAACCATTGTTACTAGCAACAGATAAACTTTCTTTGGCCAGTTACACTGTCATCCACACAACCATATAGTTCTATAACTATTCACTGATCCTTTGGAGATGTTAAATACTTCTCTATGAAAGCCAGCTTGTGGTTATTCATATGCTACAGCTTCAATCTCAATTTCACACAAACAGATCTAGGTCCATCTTAAGTTTATTGTGAAAACTGGTCAAGACTTATTTTATACTAAGTCACAAAGTGTTCAGGATGCGAGTAGGTAATCCACATGTAAAAATAAAGCCTATTCCACATGTCGTGCCAATAATAAAATCTGGTTGTTGCTTCCCCTTATCATACTCACAGAGTGGGGAACACCATCACAAACAATCTACAGGTAATGTTGACATTTTCAAAGAACTTCATAATATATGTAAAAATAGAAGGGAGATGCTAGGGTTCCCACTCTGGCCAGAATGCAGTGTTACAAGCTGAATACTATGAAGAAAATCTATTCACATAGACTGCCTCTGACAACTCCCTATAGTATACTTCAAGTATCCACCAGTGAAAACTGAAATTTTCCTCGCAAAAACCTTAATTCATTAATTGTATATATAACATATGTGTGAAGAGGAAAAGAAAGTATTTTACAATGATAAATGTTTGGCCATTTTCATGGCATACAATCTGTTACAAGGTTAGTTTTCCAAAATTACAGGTAAAATACACAGAGCTCTTATAATTACATAAACCACAAAATCATTATTGAAATTCTTTAAAAAAAATGATTACAGGGTTACCTTAGGTAGAAAAAGGTCTGTTGTTAGATTCTTAGGGTGCAAACACAGTGCTGACATGTTACTTCTACCAAGGTCTATTCAGAAATACTCAACAAAGTTCAGTCTCAAAGAGTGTGCAGTGAGCTCTCATGAGCGTTCAAGTCATCTGCACAAGTTTCAGGTATGCATGTTGCCAAGTTAGCTCTTACACCACCGTACATGTATACATATTTATGATCTAAAACCTTGGTCTCTGATGGTGCTTGCTAACAGTTATGTAAAATAAACCATTCATTTTCAGTAGTGCATTTAACATGCTATAAAAGGTGTGCACATCCTCTCTATGCCTCAATTTTTGCTTGTAGGGAGAGTGGCAGAAATACTGGCAGCAGTGCTCTTGTGCTGAAGAGTCAAATCCACCTGACTGAGGTGATAGAGGACCCAATGTTTGCTGTGGTCTTTCAGCTGGAATATGTCATCAGTGAATCACTCTCTGATGTAGACAGAAAGGTATTATTGACAAGTCAATGGGGGCAGGAAGATTCTTTGAGGATTGGGGTTGGCACATAGAGGCTGATAATAAATTCTTTATAATTATCAGTAGCAGGAATGAACTGTAAGGATGTTTTATAATCCTGTGAAATGTGTGTGTGTGGGAGAGAGAGAGAGTGCTGTGTTGCCCATTTATATATATATAAACATATGTTTGTCATTTTTGTTTTGTGATTCTTTAGGCCTAGATACTACAAGCTGAATGGGGCTTGTTCTTTAGCAGTTTCATGTTTCCATGCTTATAGTATTGCTTGTGTTATAGGAAGAAGTGAGAAAAACCAGACAAAGAGGATATGTTATCTGTATTAAGCTGCTTCTTTGCTTGCTATGTCAGTTCAGTATCTTCTTATAATAGGTATCTCATAGTTTGGCAAGAGCACACACTCGAACCATCTCGGTGCGCTGGACTGCCTGGAACCCTTTCTTGCACTCCAGCACACCAGAAATCAGTGTGGCACTGACAGGAGGGACAAAACGGGCCCCAGATGATAGCTTTGTTTACAAACTACCAGATACCGAAATGCAGGACCTAACAGCAGCCAAGATTGCAGGGGGCATCCTAGCTTTTAGATGGACAAGGGGTGCTAAGGTAATGTGTACACAAGAACATTGTGCTGTTTGAGTGATGGGTGTGGTGTGTGTGTGAATGTGTATGACAAATCCAGTGCCTAGAAGTATGGTTGACTTCCAAAAGCATCCTTACTTTCAAGTGTTTGTGTATAAATGTTATTTTTATGTGTAGTTTTGTTTGCAAGTGTATGCGTATGAATTTAAATGTTCAAGTTCATTTCATTGCTGTGAAGAATCTGGCAGACTTTTGTGACTGTTTCTTCATGAATCAAAGTGAAATCAGTACTTTGTTTTACCTCAGACAGCAGGTTGCTTACTTTCATGATCATCTGTGACAGGGGGAGTACCTGACTGTGCCACAGATATCATTTTCCCATGGCTCAATGCTGTCCATTCACAGCAGTGAGGCCAATGAAGACATTATACTTGATGCAAGTCGGATGTCTTTGAGCAGTGGGCATAAACCACCTAGTGGCAAACCACGGTAAGCTTCCATTAGTACTCATGATTTTGAACCCGGGCTGAAACTATCTTGGAGCCAGTGATCTATTTATATTATAAGGATTATTTGTTGAGGAGTGGACGGTGTGAGAGAAAGACATTATAGCATTGTAATTGTGGTTTTTGTTTAATAAACATACAAGTGTGGTATGCTTTATTAATAGGTATGATTTATAGACCATTTTCATCTTCATACATTTGTATTTCTCCTCATGGAACTGTTTTTATTGATATAATCCTTTGAAGGAATTGGGATACAGTATTTATGTTTCTTTAAATGAAAAGTATTTGACATTCTATGATGCATTCTTTTTTTTTAAACCAGAACACCACGAGAGAGTGTTGCACAGCAACAAATGATGCAACAGCAGCAACAGATGCTTGCAGCAGCAGGCATGATGTACCCTCAGACCGGGGTGCAAGGCATAATGTATCCACCAGCTGGAATGCCACTAGCCTATCCCTTTGCTGGCTTTGGCCCACCTCCAATCTCTATGCAAATGGCTTATGCACCCCAGGCTTTCAGAGAGGTAAGTTTTGCTTGTCATAGTTATGATCAAAGATAAGTCAGGTTTTTGCCCACATCTACTTTATTTTCACGTCCATCATTTTTCACTTCAATCACATGGTTCAGTCCCTTCATAATAATATAAGAAGTAAAAACAAAAACATTTATTGGACTTCTGTGGCTTTGTGAACAAAAAAGAAAAAAAAGAAAGGAAAATCAAAGCACAGAACGAAGTTTGGCTAGTTCCCGAATTGGCCGGCTATTTCACACTTTGGCTTAAAGGTGTGGTGAAGACCCATGTACTTGAAATAATCAATGTATATGTTACTTTGGACAGCCATTCCACAAAGGAGCAGGACATCCCTTGCTAAAACTCAATGTGCTCATGTATTTATATACTAGATGTTGACAGAGGTTGAATTGATCCAAGAAGCGTTATTGCAGTTGTCATAAACATCAAGGGTGCTTTCGACAAGCTAGGAACAAAACATGGTATTCTCAAACAGCTGTACTCCAGAAGTGAATTTTTCATTCTGCACGAGAAACTGCTCACACTGGAATCCATAGGCACGGAAGAAAAGCCCCTATGAACCGTCACATTTTCTTAATCACTGTCCAGCAGCCTAGGCTACACTCTATGCAATTGCACTATTAAGAGTGCAACAAATCGCTGCAGGTGTAGAAATAACAAACTTGTATAATTTGAAATGTCATAAAAGTTCATCTCATTCTAACAAGTGATAATAGAGATTGATAATTTACTAATATTTATAAGCATAATTATCAAAATTTAATTTGATAATTTATCATTAATAATCAGTATAAAGTATGAAATTATACAGACCCACCAAACTCTGTTGATGACTTCTTTCTTCTGGCTTTGGTCAGTCGCCCCATGCCATTCACAAACTGGCCAGCCAAATGCTAAAATCAAGAAAAGATCAGACATTAGCTGGTCAATTTACAGCAGTATTGGCCATTTCCCATTTTGGCCAGACACTTAAACTTTGGCAGATTATATTTGGCCGTAACATATACACCATTGTCCCAGGTTTCTTAGAGGAGTATGACAGATTTTCATTTCTAGATTATAAATAATCTTGAAAATTGGTATAAGCCGTAAAATAAAATGAAAGTCATAAGGAAGATTTGTTGGGTTCTTTTCCTTTTCCCTATTAATAAGAATGTTTTTATATGACCTAAGGGTCCAGTGTCAGAGATGAGAGACTTGCCTTTCACTCAAGTCCATCAACCTGTTGTCACATTCCCACCTCCAGTCCAAAGGTAAACTATATATATAGATTATTAGAGAAAGTAAGCACACACACATGCATGCGTGCATGCCGAAGCATGCATTTATCCTCACACATACAAAAATATAGTACTTTATAGTTGCATGCACGGTGTTTTCAAGAATGTTTTTTTAAAGTGGATGTTTGTTTTCCGATGTTAGGACTCATTTTAATTCAGGTTTATGGATATTATTATTTGACATATGCTTATAGAAAAGAACTGTTAATATAATACGAAACAGTAAAAGCTTTGAGAGCAGGGGAAAGATTGGAATTTTTTTTAATTCATCTTATCAAAAACTACCATAACACTTTCTGTTTGTCATATATTTTGCTTTTGTACAATTTCTATGAACAGCAAAGGCCTTTCCCGTGCAGCATATGCTCAGCTTTATTCAGCTGGGTTTCCTCTAATACTTGATCGTAATGGGGAGCCACCAGAGATCTTGGATCCAAACATCCCACCAAGTGTCAACCTAGCTAAGAAAAAGTTGATCCCCTGCAGGCAAATGAAATCATCTTCCAGTTCCTGGCATTTTCAAAGTGAGACTGAACGAGTGAATGAAGGATTTTTCTGTTCTTGTTTGTAGGGTCCTTCAGAATTCATATTTACACACATGAACATGCTTGCAGACATCCAGGCCAAAGTGCATATGTCTGCAGGCATGCAAGTGCACAAACACACATACGTATATAACCAATGCACACAAAAAATAATCACACAAAAGCAGAGAAGACATTTCTGTGTAGGAAATCTGATGGTTTATTTCTCTAAGTAGGGGGTAGTCTGATGGTAACAATGTCAGGGAACATTCCTCTTTCTTGGTCTTGTGAATAGAATTCACATCAAACATGATGCAACCTCAACCAGCTTTTTTTTCAGCGATGACCTGATTCACGCATTAGAACACACAAAACATGCAAATAGCAACACACAGAAGGCCAGTATTATCATAAGTATCTCCTGAAACCTTTGATTTAGTTTCAGGTTCAACCAAGAAAAAATAAAGACGTTGTAAGCAATCTAAGGCCTACTGTATGCCAGGAGCAAACTTTTGTCATAAGCTCAGATCTGACTATTACTCCAAACTTGCCTGATGAATGAATCTGAAAAAGTGAGACCCAACCTTCAACCCTGATTACTTATTTCCTCTTCCCATCTAACTTTCTAGAACCTGTCCCCCTCTCTCGACTTTTTTGTTTAAGTGGTTGTGGGTACATTCATGTTCCCCTATCCCACTCTGCCAGAAAACATAGGCCCAAATCAAGTTATACAATGTGTCAGTCGACCATGTCTTTGATATTTTTTCTGGGAGGAAATATGACAAGCAGGTTGGCTCAGAGAGTTCAAGATCACCTGAATGGGAGTGTTGCATGAGCAGTACTGGAGAGGGACAAAGAATAGGTTATAGCTAACTGGGGCTGCCTGACATGTAGAATAAACAAATGCAGTGCAATAATAGAAAAAAAAATGTCAATACAGGGGTTATCAATGCATGAAAAGTACCTTATCTATTGGTAGCAAACTACCTGGGTGTTACACACTTATTTTGCCTTTGTATGTGGTTACATCAGGGATGAGCTGATCATGCAGTAATAAAATACCTGAGTTCATAGGGAAGAGAGAGAGAGTAAATCTTACTATTTCCACAGAGTCGCAATGTAAGAAACACACTTCCTTTTCAAAGCCAACATCACATCATGTCTTCTCTTCTTACAATGAAATACCCTCACTGTCATGGATGGAATGGTAACACAAAATCTGATGTAGTCCCATCTGCTAAATCAGGTGGAGTTCCTGTAAAACTGCCAACCTACCCATCCTACACCTTCCAGACCCCATTATTATGTGTCTCCTACCTGCCCCCTGTATATTATTTTGCTCTTTTCTAGTTTGTCAGTTCTGACTTGGCTGACTATTTTAAGTTCATGTTGCAGAGATCTATCTGGCAGGTCACTTCAAACTGGGCCAGGCACTGTGTTTTTTTCCTTCCAGTTTTATCGTTACCCTCAAGTCACCACTGAAAGGTCAGTAAACCACATCTTTCTGTTTTCTGCAGTAGGGTTCAGTGAAACATTTCATAATATTTTAATCCAAGAATATATTAGCATCAGGCACCAAAATGTAATATGTAAGCACATAAAAGAATTATCTATTTCCTGTGTTTACATGTTCTTACAGCTATAATACGCCTTGATGGGGCCTGATGATACCAAAACTGTTCTCTGATATATGTTTTCTTATGTCTTGCTTTTATGTCTAATTGCATTTTCAAGACTTGTTCTGTTGCAAACAATGTTATATGCCTGTCTGCAGGAAGCTTCATTGGATATAACCAATGTTTAATATATTTTATATAGAGAGAGAGACAAAGTGTCTGCCCATTTTGCCATATACATATACATCAACATTTAAAGAATTAAGGGCCACATCTACAAGGTGTTTAATGGCAAATGTGTGAATTTTTTATTTAAGGATCTTGGTGTGTGGGGTGTGGTGGATGTAGATGTATGTTTTTGTGTTTGTGTGTGTGCACATGTCTGTTTTTCTCTGTTTCGCTACCTATTCATGTCTCTGCACCTGCTTTCTCTACACATTTGTCATTGTATATCACCGTCCTCCCACATAGCTTGCAATTAAAAAAAAAAACTATAAGAAAGCAAGCAAAACTCACCTACTTGTCGACCAGCAAAAATATATTTACGGTTGTTGTTTGCCTTCCTTCTTTGGTGCTTCATAAGGCTGATCTGTTGTAGGTTGCTGTTGTCTCAGCCAGCCAGCCAGCTTGTCAGCAACACTTCCAACATGCCCTTTATCCTTCAGAAACTTGACCGTGACGGCTCATTGCTGAAAGGTCCACCAGGCCTGGAGGTCAGTTGTTAAAGGTGCTGCATCGTGGTGCATCTGACAGGTCCTGTCCATTTTGTTGATGATTGCCTATTACTATGTCAGTGGCTGTTTAGCTGACAAACAACTTGAATATCTGAAGGCTGTAAAATTAATGCCATTTCTATTTCTAGAATCCAGTGATTCTTTTTCTTCTTGTTGTTATTATTGCTACCAGACTTGGAGCAAAAAAGTACTTGGCGTACTTGGAAAACCTCTTTGTAAAAGATATTTTGGAATTTGGGGGATGAATTTTGTGATTGTAGAAGTTTTGCTACACTCAAATCAAAAGGAAAAGGAAAACCCTTAGCTTGATGTGGTTCATGTTCTGTGTGCTTGGACAAAGTCTTATGTATGTGAATGTTATTCTGTGCAGGTGAAGTATTATCTGGACCCACTGTTCATGAAACCGGGAGAGGTCAGCATGTTTTTGTCACACCTGACTCGGCAAGTTTTGCATATTGATGTCTGGGATGGGGATTCTCTTCTTCTCATAGGCTCTTGCAGTGTTGACATGAAGGTAAGCTTTCGATATATATTTTTTTTTTAAACTTTATATTGTTGGCATTTTATGTTCAGATGGAATCAATACTGTATTCTTCCTTTGTATTTTAGAATGTTATTCTCCTTATTGGTCTTCCACAATATTTTAATATAATCCTCAGCACTTCATGAATCAGTGTTATGACAGTTATCTAGGCTTAGTCAAGATTGATATGTCATTTTGTGAGCATTTCATTGATGACCAATTCATTATTTTTTCTGACCCTCCAGTACCTTTGTCGGGGGGGTAATGAAGCAGTGCAAGCCACGTTTGAGTTGGACGTGGTGGTGTCAGACCAGACAGAAGACAGTACAGGCCTGACAGGAGACTTGCAACGAGGGGGCAGCGTCAGGCCAGTCAGCACCCAGCACAAGACATGCGGAAAGCTTCACCTTCGCATTGCCAACATTGGCCATCCTGTAGACAACAGGAAGGCAGCTGGTGAGTGTTAAAGCAAATTTCTGGACACACAAGTTAACAAAGATGTAGAACAAAATAGTAACAATGTAGAATGAAAAACAATGCAAAAGTGTGATCATCACTTCAGTTAATTCAATGTAGCTCAAGGTCGCTGCAGAAGCAAGTGATACACAGTGGAATAGAATCCAGCCAATAGATCCAAACAGTCTTCACTTCAAAATAACATTATATATTAATTGGGCCAAGTAAACCTGGTAAGCTGATGGGATTTAGTGATGGTGGTAAAGAAGAAAAATTGTTGTATCACTTACTGTTGAAATCAATCTCTAGTAGATTGTAAAATATCTTCTTCAACCATTTTTTAAGAACTCCGCACTATACCCAAAATATTTGGCAATATCCACATTGCTCTCCCCATCATTGCTTTCAGCAGTCGTGCTGACCCATAATTCAATATTTTTTGCATCTTTTCCTTGACAGTTGTCATCTAGATCAGAAATCTGATAGATGTGAATCGCTGATGTCATCTTCAGAACTGCATGCTTTGTTTGGGACTAAAATCATTTCTTATTTTTCACTTACATGGAGTAATATGTATGGACTGTACTACATAAATGTTTTTTATTGGAAAGACAAAGAAAAGATTGGAAAATGTATATGCTTCCATTAACTGTCATCCTGTTTACCAGTTCAGGGATAGAATGCAATTTGGAAATTTTCAGGTAAAGCTATAATATTGTTTTGGCCCATTTATGTAAAATAATTAAAACACATTGCTAAAATTAGGCTACAGTTTGTGTATCGCATGCATACACAGGATTCTGAATATGTTAAGATATGGCTTCTCTGAAATCTGGCTGAGAATATAATTATACTTGAAGGAATGATGAATGGTTTCAGATATGCAACCTATCCCATCAAAATCTCAAGTGATTGTATCACAAACAGCGGCAAACTCTGCTTTCAAAGGAGGGAAGTCTGGGACACTCCCACCTCCAGCAGGTAGGTTTGTTTGTGTCAAAACCTGGAGCATGACCATTTTTCATGCTGTCCAAGATAAGATGACTGCATGGAATTCTCCCAACTAAGTACATCAATTCCAGTTATCCACTGTCTTATCAGCAACTGCTAACAGAAAGCAGAGGCTGTTGCATTAACTTATGAATACTGCCCTGCTGACAGGAAACAAACAAGTCCACTGCTTGCTGAAATCCTGCCACACCTTACAATTTTTGCAACAAATGCATCTACATGAACCCTCCCATGCAGATTCCTTGGTTTAGGCCAGGGCCATGCGGTTTGAGCTGTAGCAGCTAGCCTTGCATTCTCACATAAAGTAGCTCTGGAAGAAATTATTAGGGCAGTAGGCTGGCATTCTGATTTTATATTTGCTAGATTCTGCTTGAGAGAACTGGCACGCCATTCTGATTCTCTTGACAGGCAGCACAGTGTCTGGGGCACAGTATATTCCCCAGTCCTTCTTCTGTTTCCTCAGTAAGTCAGCTTGATGACAGGGCTTTACGCTATACTGCCCAGCTGGAATTAGGGTGTTGTTTTTCTTGTTTTCCACGCACCCCACCTTTTCGCTTTTCTCCATATTGTCATGTCATCTGGGACAGTACAAAGAAAAAATAACATTTTTGAAGGTAAAATTCCTTTCTTCGAGTACTTACCAGATGACATGACTCATTAGCTCATTCCTGCCTCCCCACTATGGGTTTCTCCTCAGCCAGGTGAAAAACTGGTGTGAGAGAGCTCACTGACTGGCAGGGCAGGATGGGGGTGGGGTGAGTTGATCTAATTTGTGTTCCCCCTGTTTATTGGTCAGGTCTAACTAATCAGCAGTGGATAGCTGGAATTGAGGTAGATAGTTGGGATAACTCCATATAGTCCTGTTATCTGGTCACAAAAAGGAATTTGTATAATCAAAAATGGTATTTTTCTAATGCTTAACTTTTGTTTGTAAAACTGTGGTTGAGCAAAAGTCTGGTCTCAATGTTAAAATGTACTTTGTGAAATGTTCCCCTTTTCACACTTAATCCAAAAGGAGATTGGCATGGTATTAGCCTTTAGTTAACATTCTGGTCTTTTCAGGCACAAAGAAAGCTCGTGTGGCAAGGGCACAGCCTCTGTCTGACATCGGTGAAGTTGCTTCCTTGTTGCTATCCAACCAGAAGCGGAAGGAGGCTCAAGAAGATACTGAACCTGTCCGAGAAAGTGATGCAGAACGACATCGCCGGCTTGCTCGCATGAAGGCATTGAAAGCTGAGCTAACCAGGAGCCTGAGACGACAACCACTATACTAGTGTGTTGTTCTTGCATTCTTTTTTTCTGTTTAATATTGACAGATGAAGATTCACTAAAACGTTTTCTTTGGTTTAACAGCATTTAAAATTTTAGGTAATCACATTTTGATTCCTCTTAGTGGTGGCAGGTGTGTATGTGTGGACAGCGTGTGTGTATGCGTGTGCCTTATAAGCTTTATCTGAAGCAGCCTCTTATCCTACTCAGTTCTCAGTGTGCTACCTCTTTTTTTTCAACCTACATAATTTTTTTCTCTAATGATTTGTATACTTATTTTTTTAAAAGACACTCTCTTTATATGTTGTTCTTTATCAACAGAGCTATAAAAAAGAGAAGACAGAACGCATACGAGACTTCAAAACCTTGGAAATTTACAGGCACCAGACAAAACATGAAGGCATCCTGACTATGCTCAGTCAAAATATTACCACGGAACATGCTATTTTCCCATCCTTTGCTACTGCTGAGTTCTTTGAATTTGTCCTACGAAATCCATACAACCAGGACCAGTGCTTAACAATACAGTGGGAGGACAAGGATCTTAGGTAAGGACCAGAAATCTCTGGCAGGACTAGATAACACTGTTTTAGTAAAAAAAATTATTTCTTGTAATTGAAAAAAATATCTGTTCCAACTTTAAGAATTAGTCACTTTGTACTTTTTCTCATGTTCAGTTTTAAAGTGCACTCTTTAACTTGATCCTGACATACTGAAATGCAAGTTTTTGAAGAACATAAATGTTAACTGCTGACCAGCAGCTAGAATTGCAATTTTTAAGATCTTTCTAGGGAAGATCTACTGCATTCAAAAGCATAGTAATTTTTTTAATAGACTGAAATACCTTCAAATTTAATTCTTTTATCTTGTTAGGATTGAGTGAATGAGACAGAAATATGTGTGCTGATATCTGTACATGTAGTTGTTGTAAGAACTTATGAGATTAATGCTGTAGGGTTAGATTTGCCAAGAGAGAGACAGGAACAAATGGTTTCAAAGAAAAGTATTGGACAAGTCTGCATTACTATTAATTGGCTGTGATGCAGGGTGGTCACTGATGCACGCGAGTGGCGGTACTTTAAGCAGTTCTGTGGCCTTGCAACACCTTTGGAGGAGGGTATGTTCAGCACTCAGTCTACATCAGATACACCCCAGCTTTTTCTGCGCCCTAAGGAGACTGTTCACATCCCCTTCAAATACAAAGTTTTCAGGCAGACCACTCTGTCATGCCCCAGGTCAGAGGGTTTTCTCTATTTTGAGAGTGGTATGGTTATTATTAAACTGCTATGTTGTAAGTAACTAAAAAAGCAAGGTTCAGAATTACAATTAGTGTCATAGATTTTCATTGCATCAAATGAACAACAAAGGATATAAATTTTTGTTTGACAATGGTCTGAAGCAGGGACTCTGCTGAAACGTTTTCAAGTAATGCTGCAGAATGCTAATGCCTCCTTTTTGTCGTCAGTATTAGTCTCTTTATGACATTGCCAAAAATTTGTCATTTTGAACCACTTTTTTAGTTTCCAATTTAAGCTGCACTATAAAAAAAAAATTCATCTTGTCTCCTCTGTTGTCTTAAACTGTTATAAAGGTGGATTCCTGTAAATAAATAAGCTTATACTTTAAGTGTTGTGAAGGTAGATTATTGCATTTTTACCACAGGGACCATCCGATCCATTTGATAAGTCCAAGACAACAGAAAGATCCTTTCTGCACTCAGAAGGTGCCATGCAGTCCAAGACTATCAAGGTGTGCGAATGTTGTCAAAGCTCAGGATATATTTATTTTTCTTAAGAAAAAGGCCACAGGAGACCAAAATTTTTCTTTCATCAAACCAATCTCATTAATATTCCAGTACCTCATTAAATTAATCTCATTAAAGTGCTCAATGGTAGACTATAATTTTTCATTGTCCATAGGTAATTTAAAATATTATCACAGAGAAGGTTTGACTATTATTATCATCATCATCATAATCATTATCATCATTATTATTATTAAGGTACTGCTGTATTATAGTTCACCCCAATGTTGTGGTCTCACAATAGGTGAAATTTCTGACTGAGGATGGGCGGCCGATGGCTGTACTGAAGTTGCAGGTGGAGCCACAACCACATATCATTGATCAGACATTCAGGTTCCACCATCCAGAGAACTCCTTCCTTAAGAAGTCCATTCGCTTGCCACCTTTCCATAACCTTCCTGGTGAGATCGTAATGACTTAAAATGTCACCATGTTGTTTGATTCCCCCAGAGTAATTGTAATGGGCAGTGAGCTCACATTGGGCCCTACACACTGGATACAGAGTGACAGTAATACATTTTCTACCCTTGATGTCTACAGGTGCCCCAGTTGGAGGGTCTGCTATTCGCCAGATATACACTCGCTGCAGTGATCCTAATGTTATTCTAGACTGCAAGCCCATGCAGCCTGGTGATCCACATGACATTTTTCTCAAGGTTGTTAGCAGTACTTTTGTTTGTAGAGACTTGTAACCTGACATGTTTGTCTTTTTCTATACATTTGCATATATATATATATACAGAGCTTTACTGTTTCTTCTTTGACCTTACCAGATGACATAACCATAGGAGATAATAAGCTACATTTGCTAACCACCAAATATTTGAATCTGAGAGTGAACTAGCATGTGCCTGGCATGTGGGTTGCTCCACTGGTCAGGTGAACACAGCCCTCAGACAGCCATAAAGGTGATAGGAAACATTTTTAATGGTTACAATGGAGTTTGCTATGTGCTGTGCTATCTCATATTGAGCCACATGCTGCTTCAGTTGCCTTTTCATGCATTATATTCAGTTTTTACAACCTAGCCTTTCTCCTATGCTTTGATTTGTTCCACAAAAACCTTTGTGGAGATTATCAGTCATCTGCCACTGCCTTGCAGTGGGAGTAAACAACTTTTCATTCATTGTCACACCAGCTTTTCTTTTTCTTGAGCCAGAAGGCAGTCCGGTGGCGCAACGGTTAGCGCCTGTCACCAATACAGTGAAGGTTGGCTGTCATGGGTTCAACTCTCGTCTCGGGCACGCTGTTCTTTCTCTGCACGTGGCATCTGTTTACAGGGCTGGCTGCCTTGCCGTGATATAGCCATAGTTGCTGGCAGGGCGTAAAACACCAATCCAATCCCTTTTTCTTGAGCCAGCTTTGTTGCATTCTCTGCCACCTGTCTTCAGTTTTGTTTGCAACCATCTGTTTACAGCCCCATCTTTATTATAAAAAAAAAAGACATCGCTTGAAACAGAGAGCATTTTTCTCTGTGCTTAGTGATACTCTCTGATGGTAAGTGAGCAAATGTAGCCTATTGTTTCCTATGATCATCTTGAAGAAAGAGAATTTAAGATAAAAATTTCATCTATTATGTATGGCCATTCATTACAAAAGTCATGTAATATTTGGTTATAATTATAATGCCTGTATAAAGTATAAGTACTATATCAGGATCACTTCCAGCTTTTCTAGTTTGTACTAAGAGCGATCAGTGTGTTGTATACATGTGTATGTCTGCATTGAGAGCATATGACTTTATCGGGTAATTTCTGCATTTACTCTGTGGATGCAGGTTGCACTGGGTCCATCTCCCCAAATCAAGCGATTTTTCATCACCATTTATATTGACCCCTTCCTCTCACTGCCCATTCAAGTGTGGCAGTGTTATGTGCATGCTTTACAGCGTGTAGATATCAATTGCATTGAAGGACAGACCAGCCAGGTAGCCCTGCTGCTAAAGTGAGTATCATATCTGAGGATTTAGTTTCCTTGACATCTGATTTGACCTTTGCATCAGCCAGGCAAAAAAGTAAATGTCTGTTGATAACTGCAGAGTTAGAAGGCATCCATATTTTTAGATTCTCATGGACAAATGTAAGGTTACATAGATCCACTGTATGTTCTCTTCACTGGGGTTAAAGACAGCATGCTTCCTTCCTCTGACTGTTACGTGAACCCTTTTTATCTTCCTGGAGCTATGTGACAAAACTATACGAAAAAAATGAAATTATTATTAACAAGAACTGTCTGTAGCTTGCAATGTTGATTAACTTCTTTCATTAGCTGATTCACATAGCTACAGTATAAAATCAGACTGTGAATATAAGTATGTACATAAGACTAAATTCAAGATCTATTTCTAAGTGTTTTTATATTTTAGCATTTTGAGATAAGCAAGTCATATTGCTACCAAAACCACTTAAAGCCAGGTTGTAGCAGGATGTAGTATATGACCACATAGCAGGTCTGTTAATCTCAGTTCTGCTTATCACAATGGCATTGTATTTTTAATCTTACTTAACACCACACTGCTGAAATGTTTCCTTTTATCAGGGGCACACAGGCCACACGCCTAGTACGCTGCTATTCCTCACATCCCAGTGAAATGACCTTATCACCTCAGGAACCTTTTGTTCTTGCTGCTGGTACTGTGCATGAGATGGGTGTTGCTGTGCGTCCTTGACTACAGGGTCAAAGTTCTATTTTCTGAATGTGGTGGATATTGAGTACCACCAACTGGTTCGTTCCTGGCTGGTGTGCACATCTTGCAGAGCACCCATTGTGTCACGAGCTTTTACACTGACTCTTCCAGTTGGTGGTGGAAAGGGCTGCAGCAAACGTATCACTTACACTAATCCTTACCCACTTCGAAAGACTTTTAAGGTAATTTTGCACATCTAATTTATTTTTTAAGATATATTTACTCAGCAAGGGTTTGTTAGCCAATCCTTACTAATATTAAAAGGCAAGAAAACTCCACAGATATTAAAGGAAAAAAACCAAATTAATTTTGAGGATGTTAGATAGGTTCTTAATATAACAGCAATATTGATAGCTTTATTAATGACAGATACCAAAGTAGTTCAGTCTAATACAGATAGATCAAGTCTTGTTAAAGTATGAATGGAATATGGCTTTTTTAATAGAACAATTATTAATATTGAAAAATTACTTATTGATTAGATACTGACAGACAGACCAGACCTTCTGCAGTTCAAGGAAAATCTCCTGGAGCTTGAGGGAGGAGCAGCACAGCCCATCGGATTGCGCTTCGCACCAGTTACTCACCCTGGCATCGCCGAGCTGCTTGTTTTCATCAATGATGAAGAGGATAAGAATGAAGAAACATTCCGGATCACTGCAGAATATAAACTAATGGTTGAATGAACCCAGGGGAGGGAAAATTGCTGTCTGTGATAAAATAGAATAGTTTTACACAAGAGGTGAAGGACTGCTATCCGTAAAATGTTTGCAGCAGTTAAGTAAATGTGAAGAAATATGTTTCTCTGGTGAAATGAATTTTGAATGTATAGGGAGCTGTGTTTGCGATGGGAAAGTGAAAGTGAATTGCTGCATATTGTTGTTGCAAACTAAGTTAAGACTTTTTTAAAAATGATATAATCTAGCATCACAAATCATGCTGACTGAGCAACTCATGCAAAGGTGACACAATGCAGCTGCTCATTCAAGATTTGTGTGAATGGTCTGTAACAATAAACCAGTATAGCCATATTGAACAAACCATAATATCATGTGGTGGCTTTCTCTCAGGTGTGATATGTTAGAATATTAGCCCTTGTTGGTGAGTCATGGTAGGATTGGACTGGAAAGTCATATTAGCCAAGTCAGGGCTAGCATTAGATAGCTGGCACATAGACATATAATGATCTGTCATCTTAACATACTCAAGACGATACCACACCACCATCTCTGGTCTTAGCCATAATATTATAGGGTGATTAAGGCTTAAGTAGACCTGGGATTGCTTGTCAGGTGACAGCAGATTGCTAGAAATATTCACAAGATTTGTGAATGTTAGCTCAGTTTTTGTTCAATGTTTTTATTGTTTGATCTTGTGTGTGTTGTTGCATGTTGCAACAGGGTTAGGGTTAGGGTTTAGGTTACTTGGACACACAATGTCAGTTGTTTCCCTTCATTATTGAGTAGAATGTAAACAATCCGTCCAAGTTGTTCAGTGGTGAGCTGGCTATGCTCTTGATCTCCCAGCTTCCATCTAATGAGTTGCTAATGTTAAGTAGCCACTCTTCCTGCATTTGTAACATTATTCATCCAAACAATGACTTTTACAAATACTCGTGATAACGTCCACCAAATTTTTCTCCTCTAGATGATCCTGCCATTTTGCTTGGACATCATGATTTTTTTTTTCAACTGTAACATTTAGTCCTTTTGATGTTTCTGCATTTGTGTCAACAGAGGCATATCCATATCTCCTTTACAGAGAAACACAAATTTGAAGTATTTTGGTTAACAAGGCAGAAAGGAACTGTGGCAGCCAAATCATGATAGTTTATCTTTTTATACATTTATGTTTATACTGTATTTCAGTCTGTGGATGTTAAGACCTGCAGTTGGCAGTCTATGTGAACAGTTTCCTTTAATTGTAGCAGGACTATAACTAGAATACTGTAATGTGAAAAAAGGAATATATATATATGTGTATTCATCATAAATATGCTGATAGATTACATGCATAGTGTTCTGTAAAAACATATAATAATTAAATTATATTTAAACTTTCTCAGCTGAATAGTTGCAGAGTTATTTTTTATTTTACTTATTTACTTTAGTTTACTACAGTAATTTCTGAGAAAACAGGTAAAGGAAGGAAAAGTGAAATCAATTTCATTAGTTTGAGATGTTTTCTTTCAGGAAATTCCACTGCAAGAGACTATCTGAACATAACTTTGATGTCTGTCTTTGTTGTAGCATGGTGGAGTGACCATAATGAAAGAGCTTATGTAAGAGGATGTGTTTTTATGTTCTTTAATAATAATAATAAATGCAAAATTTGTAAAACACAAAATCACACTCCTAAGGAGTATGCTCTTAATCAGACCTGGGCAAAGGCCGGCACACGGGCCGGATCCGGCCAGCCTCCTGTCTCTGACCGGCCCGCCCGCTGGCCCCCCCGCCAGTATATATACTATATATATATATACAGTATTGGGTAAAACTGAGTTAACTATATTAGTCCGGCCCTCCAAAACCATCCCAATTTTTCATGCGGCCCCTTGGGAAAATTAATTGCCCACCCCTGCTCTTAGTGTACAGTCTTACCCACAGTCTGTAGCTTATTTTTGTTGCAATATTTCAATCCAGAGAAATAAAATCAAACAAATCAGTTGTAAAATTACAAAAAATGCAATAAAGACATCAAGACAAAAATCTTTGATACTCTATATATATTTATGTCTTTTCTAGCATTATATATATTAAGACAAGAATAATTCTATTTTCATGTCTCAGGAAGATATATAAAAGCAAACAAATCTCAATCTGCATTCTTTTTTATTCACCATGAAAATTAATTATGATAAGGCTCAGCATAATGTCTTTTGCATGTGTCCAATCTACTAGTTAATAAGATTACTGCTGACTCATAGATGACTGCACAGAACTCGAACCAGTCTTCTACTATTACACTAAGTCATCCCATTCAAAGATAAGAACTGACAAAAACTTACAATCTGTCAGCTTTTTTTCTCTGTAGTACCTCCCATGGATAGTTATTTGCACTTCTTGTACATTGGACTGAGCTTTTCTTTTTGACAGCAAAGTACACTGTATATAAGTGCACTCTTATTCCTGTAAAGCGCTTTGAGTCCTGCTGTTGCTAGAAAAAGGTGCTATGCAAATGCATTATTATTAATTAAGTAAATATTTATAATGAAACTGACATGGGCCTCATTCACTTCAACATTATTTCAATATTTCTAGGCTTCATCAGTTCGATCTAACTGCAATACACAAGAATGCTGCTGGCAAGAAGATTTTTGATAGTTTTAGAAATATACATCCATGAGCAAAATATCCCAAATAATCTCAGTATCTCAACTCAGGACAGACAAAATGTACAAAATTATTAAATGGTCTCACAACACTTTTATGGTCACAAACTATTAATGACTGGGCATGTGCTGCTCTATGAAATAATGGCATAAAAGTAATTTCTGCAAATTTTGAACTTTTAATTATACTTTAGATTTCCCCCCCCCCTCCTTTCGTGTATTGTTAATATTTTCTTAAACAGGTAAATTTCATGTATACTTATCTGATTTTGAATGTAATTCTGAATGATTTAAACATTTAGAAATTTTTCTTTTCTATGATTTTCTGTTTACACATTTCTACCTCATGCAATCATTGTTTTTGCTTTTGTTGTTTTGGTTGTTTTTTTTTTTGTTGCAGTGTTTACTTTTTAGCTTCCTTCTGCTTCTGTTTCTGTGTTTTTTCCCGTGCGTTTGACAGGTCATACTTGAATCCCTCGCGACGTGCAGCCGACTCTCGTTTCTGCACTGTCTTCATAACTCGTGTGACAAGCTCGTTTCGTGTGAGAGGCATGACATCATCATCACTCCCCTCACTTTGATCACTCTCATAGTCATCTCTGTGGAAATAACCATTAAAGATGTTCCATGAAAAAACTCAAATTATTGACAACACTCTCAAATTATTGACAACACTATTAATACATTTCTGAATACAAAACTCCCAATATTTTTGTGCGATTTTTGCCCCATTTTAACCACTGAAAGGATTGCAAGCAAATGACACATAGATGATATTAAAAGTGTATGCTGTGTGCAATACTGGTGTCGATCTCTTGCTATGCAAGAGTTAATGATTACTTTTTAGTTATAACTGCGTGAGCCGTTTACTAACTGCCCTGTAGGACAGATAAAGTTGTATATCAGTTCCCTCTATAAGGAGAATGGGGGATATCTCTGAAATGCCAAAATCTGGCAAAATCAATAACTAAAATTTTTTACAAATTAATTTTTGATTTTTTTATAAGTTTACTTAAGTGAATACATTTTCTTGTGTACCCATTTTAACTATTTTATTGTGTCATTATCATTTCAGTTCCAGTGATAATGAGCTTCATTATCATCAGACGTGAAAATCTCATATGAAGTGGTCAAAATCTTAATCATTCCACTTTTGTTCATTAATGAATAAACAGGCTGATGAGGGTTGTTTGGTACTCACCCAACGCCAGGGGGCACTATGGGAAGCTGCTGTGTTGGAGCTGCAGGTCCTTCGCCGAGCAGTCCTGGTGCTTTCGGATCATACTTATCAGCGTCCTGTTAAAACAAAATTGTGACATACTTGTCAACTTGTGAGCATTCTATGAAGATTACACAGCATGTGAAACCAAATAGTGGACTATTTTCAAAATATACATATGTCCTTCAATAATCTTTTTATTTAGAAATAAAAGTATAGAATCAAGATTGCTCACATCTACAAATTAAACTTATGATTATTATTATTTTGCTATTCCTTATGCTATCACTTCAAAAAGTATATACACAGGTCCTTGCTTGTCCAGGGGTGTGTAATGTTTCAACAAAATCTGGCAACTGTAGATAACAGAGGTGAGTAGTACGTACTGTGACAGTTGTGTGGACTATTGCCACTAGTTTTAATCAGTAGGACCTAAGACTCACTTTTATGTTGAGGTATGTCTGGACAGCCAGCAGCTCATTGGTTCGCTGCTCAATGATACCAAGGTACTGCAGCATGTTATTATCAGTCACGCCACTGGCTGCCCCCAGCATGTCGTCAATGGCTGTTCGATCACAGTTGATTTTGTTGAACAAAGAGTCAATACCTGCGCACCAGATCAAGGGTTTGAGTACTTCTGGGTTACAACAATTTTTATTCTGTCCCTCCATCTCCCTCCCCTTCCATAATCTTTCTGTCTCTTTTTTTTATGTTCTCCTCGCTCTCTCTCTCTCTCATATTTACCTCTTCCTATCACACCTCTAATACATAAACCCTTTCTATTATTTTGAAAGACCAATAGAGCTAACATTTAGCAAACTTATTACCAGTTTTAAAAGAAATGTTAAAAATGAAATGTCAATTTTTGTAAAAAACGATAGATTCAGATTATCTGTTTTAAGGCAACAATGTCACAGTGATTGCAAGAATGGCTCGCTGACTTTTTATGTAACTAAGTGGCCATAATCCTCCCCATGTTTCATACTGTTTGCTGGTCAGATATCTAGACTTCACAATCATGTCATGCTTTGATATTGTGATTTCTTCATACTCTTGGATTTTGACCAGACTAAGAAAACAATCTGGAAAAATATGTAAATAGTTGTTTTTGATTGAATTCTGATTCTTGTGAGTGGCTATACCTGCTTTGAGCTGATCCAGAATCTTGGCAACCTCTTTGTATTTTTGCTCATACTCATCTGCATCATGGCTTGCTGAGGCCTCTTTTTCCTCCAGCTGTTTGAGGATCACTTTGCGTTGTTCCTCCAGCTCTATACCTTGATCTTTGAACTTCTCAATCTCATTTTTGATCTGAAAGGTATTTATGCACATGTACTCACAAAAAATACTCTAAGCGCAGGCCATAAAGAAGTGTTTAAGGTGTTTACCAGAAGTATTGTGTTTATGAGGGAATCATAAAAGGCAGTCATCACAACTACTAAGCAAAAAGTTGAGGGGATGGGTGGGCTGGAGGCAACTGTCAAGAACAGATTATGCTCTGCCATATCAAACAGCAAAGTTGTTCATCATTCAGAGGCAAGAGGGTAGGAGATTCAGCTACCTCCTCTGTTTTTTTCTTCCCTTCAACAACAAATGAAGATGCAAGAGAGTGACAATGACCTCAAAAATGGTGATCACAGTAGCCAATATGGTGGTGATAATGACCATAAAATTGTAACAAAGCTTGAGTCCCTGCTGTTACCTCTTGAATCTCTTCATTCAGATTCTCTATCTGATTGTTCTGTTCATTTACGAAGTTAAAAAGTGCAAAGTTTGTATCCTCAACGCTGATAAAGTGGTTCACTAGACGGTCAAGGTCTTCTTCATTTGTCATCTCCTTGATTCTTATAAAAGCCTGCTCATACATCTCCACTGAACCCTCCTGGCTTTCTTTCTTCTTTTCGTTCTCCGTGGCTTCTGTAAGACAAGGTGCAGAAACTTTTGTTAATATGACAGATTAAAAACTTGAGATGCATGCTATGTGAACTCCACAGCCCATAATTTTAAAATTATGAAAAGTGTCTTCGACGCTGAACCTATGCTGTTAGTCTAAAGATACCTTTCTTCTGTCGCCAAGCAACCAACTGAGGATCCTCTTGTCTCTCTTGAGTCTTGATGCCCATAAACTCCTTTAGTTTGCGGTCATGGTCAATGATCCGTACCAACTCTTTCATTTCTGTATTATGCTGCTGCATGTCTTTGTCAGCTTTCTCCTTAAGGATGATCATTTTGGCCTGGGCATCATCTCTGGCAAAAATTAACAGAAGGTAGTGTTTTTAAGATCATGCTTTTTATTGCAGGCAGCATTTTGTCCCTTTCTGCCTTGCCTTCCCCAACTATATATATATATACAGATACCCTATTCAAAAGCTGGATCAACTAAGGGAAGTTGTACCATACAGGTATTGTTTGTATGCTCCAGGTTGGGAGCATGTTCTAACCATGTGACCACCCATTTCCCCAGCTGCAGGCGGAGCATAAGGAGTTTAAACATCCTTTATATGCACCACACAAACTTTCCAACATGCACCTGGTGAAGACTTGGTCCACAAACACCAATAATGTAGATAACGAGAAACTAGAAAGGTCACCCTAACTCAACAAGTTTTAGAAAGTTGCACCTTCCTACCTGTTTACTGTGTGCATTATTTGCTATTGCAAGTGCTTTCAGTATTTCTACAAGCTAAGAAAACTACATCATGGAAAAGTAGGTTCTACAGTGGCATATATCATTATTTTGTTTATTTTTTTACTTTTAATCTTTTCCATGAGTCACCACTACCTTGTAAAGGACAAGCCAGGAGTGTGCAGGAGACTGCTAACTTTGAAGGTAAGAGTAAAATCTGTGACAAATGGTATTTAAACAAATAAGCAAGTGTGAAATAACCATTAACATTCTTGAGGACTGTTCATTTTACACAGCATTAAGGAGTAAATTCTGGCCAGAGAGAGAGAGTATAGGTGGTATTTTCCCATAACAGCGTGAATGTGCAATGGTAGTGTCTTACTATAATGACATGCTGATTCTACAAAATCACAAAAAGAAGAAACTGAAATCTTTCATTTTCATTTTTGTGGGTATTGTTTTGAGATGGTCTTTCTTAACCTTTGTTAATGTAGTATACTACCTTGCATCATAGGCTGCTGTTGATTTCTCAATGACTTCACCCGTTTCACGGCGAAGAGCACGCAGTTCTTTCTCAAGTTTTTTGTAGATTATCTCAAATCTCTTATGTTCATTTCTCAGGCTTTCAATTTCATCTCTCAGCTGTCCATTTGTGCTGAGGCAGTCATTAAAACGCTTTTTTGCCTGTAAAGAGCCAATAAACTTAATCCATCCTTTGTCAACTTCTTCTGAACGCATTAAAAGTTTTACATTTATTAAGTTTGATTTTTTTCTACAACAAACATTTCTCAAAATAAGAGTACAAAGGCCAATATAAAAAAATCTGTATGTGACATATTTTTAAATGCTAGAATAATCATCATCTACATTACCATGAATGTACCTCACATACTTTTTGCTAGCTATTAAATCATTCATGCAAATGTTTGTAAGCTGAAATATTTAAAAATCGACACCTGATCCAGCCGATTTTCAAGAACACGGATGTTCTTCTGTGTCTGTGCTGTGTGGTGAGAGGACATATGGGTTCCACCCATGTTCTTGCGCTGTTGGTTGAGCTTATTTTCCCACTCTCTTATCTGTACATCCAGCTCTGCCTGCTCTTTTTTTGCCTCTTCAATCTCTTTATCATGTTCATCTGTTACCATAAAAAAATGTGTTTATATTTTCTTCTACAACAGATCTATTGATTCTAAAATATCTTCTTGCCTAACACATCAGTCTATGTATTATTGCACATGTACATTTGACCAGATACCTACAAGCTTGCTTGTATGTATACACAGATGCATTTGGGTTTTATAAGTTGGTTGCTTTGCTTCTGATTACAAAAATGTGTTGCTATAATGTTGCTTTAAAACTTTAATATCTTGCAATTGGTAAACATCTAAAAAAATTTCCTAACTCTTATATAAGGTTAAAGTTACAATTTTTAAAATGTTCATAATTAATCAAGTATGTTTTTGTATTGCATTTATGACTGAAAACTTGTGATATGTAACTAAAATTCATGTTTTACTTTAATTATAAATCTTAATGCCTACTCTCCTCACCTTTCACTTCTAAAAGAGTAACAAGTGTGTCTGTTTCATCCTCATCACGAATTTGATTTGAATATGATTCTGCCAGCCTTAATTCTTTCAGCAGTTCTTCTCTCTCTGATTCCAAAACAGTCATCTCTTTTCTGAAATTGTTTCAAAGTATACTGCAGAACAAAATGATTTCATTATCCAACAAAACTATTGGGATTTATATCTAATTCTGTGAATTTCAAGTGGAACAAAATTTGCTTCATTGTCCATATTGTATATAAATCATTAAACATTTAAATTACATTCACTCTTTAGAGTTTATTCAAGAATGTGTGCTTGAATATATAGGTCTACTTTTCAGATGTGCAGAGATATTAAAAAGTGAAACAAACTATATATTTCCCACACTTTTGACTTCGAATCATGTTCTGTGATTCCTCTGTATAGGCAGCACGGTCATTTTCCATGATGCGGAATTTGCGCTGCAGTTTAACCAGTTCGGTCTCTGCCAACCCCTCCATCTCGCCATCACTACCATCTGATCGGGCTGAATGTGGAGGTGGCATCTTCGCTTGTGGTAAAAAAAGCAAGTTAAAAAAATTATGAGACTGCAATTAATTATTTGCTACCATTTTTTGTTTCAAATTAGTGGATAAATCAATGTTTTGCCCATGTTGTCAATCAATCTTTCACTACAGTTTCAGTCTTCCACTTTATATCTTTAAAGTGATGAGGTATGCTAGTGGTTCCTTCACCTTAATCTTGGCTTTTCTCATCTTGTGGTGCAGAATATATATATATCGTGTTACAGGTACCTGTTCTGGTTCCTTTTAAAATCATTGAATACTGTTATGTGTAGGGTAACTGAAAAGTGGTTCTTCAAAACATAAATCATCATTTTTATCATTGCTAATCAGCGCAGAGAGTGCGACCTATCTTGGTCGTGATGCTGCGCGATACATGCAAGTACACATACTATTATTATTTACAATGTTTTTCTTCAGCGTTAATCGTTCCTGCATTTGCAGATATAAAAAATAAAATAATTGTTTCTAAACCACCTTAAACCGATTTTTTATACCCTGATTGGCTTTTTTCTTTTTACCTTGCTTAATTCTCTTTGTCACCAAGTGAAGTATGAAGAAGAAGCTTGATTAAAAACGCGCACCTTGTAGCTGAATTTGCTATGGGTAACTAAGGGCAACAAGGGAAGTCACTGACATTTGTAAACTATTACTTCCGAGATCTTCTCAAGAGAGGCGCAATAGGTCTTGTCCATCAACCATACAATAATGTTCTGTCTGATGCATTGCTTGAATGTGCGTATAGGGTTTTGTTTTTTTATAATTGTTTTTTTTCAACTGTTTTGTTAGTTTAGTTAATCGGACGAGATGTAGTGAAATTTTGGCCGATGAATAACGAAAGCGCAAAATATTTGTACAGATAAAATTGTGTTTGTAAGATGTGAAGAGTTTCATTCACACTAGACGTTTGGAAGGGCTCAGGCATATTTTTCACAAGTCTGGAAAACGGGAATGTGATTAGGATATGGGTTAATGTTGTTAAATATGTCTAATATATCACCACTTCTTTAATCCTAACCTCCTTTCTTTTCTCTTTGTCATGGCGTCCATAACATAGTGTCTGAACACTCCCAAACGAAATATATTGCTCAAATTTGATACCGGGGGAAGCCAGCTACGAAAGGCACATTCGGCCTACATTGAGGTAGCAATTCTAGGCTGGGCTTTGGAAATGAATAAGATGATATATTGTGCTAGTCAAGTTATCTTTCCTGTCTAGTGACGTTTTATTAGGTGGGAGTGTTTTATTTTGGGCCGATAATACAGACTGTTCTTGTTGAAGACGAAGTGCTGTTGTAGTGACAGGCTATACTGCTTTGCATCTTGTTCATGGAAACATAATACTTGTCTTTTGATAGAGCACAGTCTCCAGGAACTCCATGGAGTTGTACGCTGTTAATGAACTGCTTTTAACAAACGAGATAAGAATATCCAACCAAGTTTTTTTTTTTGAGTGGTGGTAATGGGGATTTGCATTGGTTGAAACTAGACCTGGGCCTTGTCTTGACACTAAATCTGAAGCTCTGCCCTATTTTGATGCTGCAAATTGGTTGAATAGAGCATGGCTGCTGACTCACCTATGTCAGATTTGTTCCTTCACGCAATGAATGTTGTGGCTTCATCTGCTTCCTCACCTTTCTTATTTTTTTCACCTCAATCACATTATTAAAGCTGATTTGTTGTTTTGTTTCTAACTTTTCAGTTGAGCAAGACGCTTAGCATGGGAATGTGACGAAGAGAACAAAGAAATCTGAACAAAATGGTGTTCAGAACATAAAATTGTGAGAATCTGTTCTCTAAGAGGACCTCTTGGGAGATTTTTGTACAAATGTTCCAACAGTGAAGAAGCAACACATGCAAAACTGAATGGTTGCAAAATGGATGAGATATTTTCTGACAAGAGTTCCAAATTTAGTGGTGATGCATCTTTGACAGAATGTAAAAAGGAGAAAACAACTTACAAGATCAAAAGTGATGAGGAACATGACAGTGCATCTGGAAAAGGTGACTATTCAGTGGATGTGGAGGATCCACAATACAAAAACAAACCTGAAGATGATATTGAAAATGGATTGAGCCACTAAATAATAACAGCTCTGCCAGTAATAGTAATTCTGAGAGCAAGGAGAACAATGACAACAAAATAAAAGTAGATAACAATGAAGCATGTCAAGATAATTTGGATGAAGGTTCTGTTGGGATGCAGTCTTCAAGTGTTTGGCCAACTAGACCAATTCGTAGGCGTCATTCAGTACGGCAGCAACGACGACAGGAAGCGAAGCAGAGGATAGCTCTTCCTGCTTCAATTCTGGCACAGTGGCAGCGAATAGGAGCCGAATGGGGACTTCACAGCAATAATGAGATTGCACATTTTCTAATGCAACGTTACGAGGATAGTGTCGCAGGGAGACCACTTCGCCCTTCGCCTCCCCGTCGCTGTGCAGGATGTGGAGGGCCACTTATACTACTGCCCTGTGATAGCTGTGGATCACATCAGCACTCAAACAGAGTGGCAAGAGACCACAGAGATCAGGATGGAGAGATGTTCTGTGGGCGATGCAGAGACTAGGTCATGAATTTGCACGAAGGGCCAGCTCTGTTAATGTTAATGGTATGTTAATAAATATGAATGAGATACCATTGGTGGAACTGAATAACATTAATGAGATTTGACACATGGTTGAAATAATATTCTTGACTTTCAGAAAATGGGCTTGAATCTTTAATTGAATGGACATTTGATTGATGCTCGTGTTTGTTTGTTTTTTCTATGTGTTCTGAAATATTTAGTCTGTTATCTTAAATAAGTATGTCTAACCTCGCTCTTTCAGGCATTTCAAATATTAGAATCCTGCAACTTTGACCTATTTTTTCTAAAAGAAATCCTGTCAACCAGCACCACCTACCTTTCCACTAGGAAAGCAGATAACGAAGTGGTTAGAGTGCTGCTATCAAAGGTTTGATAGTGTGTGGTGCAATGTTCTTCAAATTGACCCAGTTTACAGTGGGTACATGCATTGCCACATTCATGTTTTCCTAGGTGGACGTAGATGACCTCCTTCTCATTTAGAGCTATGTATTACAAAAGATTTTTTTTTTCCCAAAGAGCTTGTGGGGGTCAACGAAGGGGTATCATGGTAGAGTAGGGAAGATTTTCCCCTCCTAGGATCATGTGGATATTTATAATATTCGTGTGCCATGCAAAATTATCAACACCGAAGCCATAGTTTCACTCCCTTGACAATGTTGGACCAAATGATTTCATGGGTTAGATGTCCCCTCCCCCTCCCTTGTTTTTTTAATAGATATTGGGGGGAGTGCCATCACCATAGGTCAAGGTCCCAACTGAGCCATTTTTATTTTAATAAAAACCTCAGGAGTGGATGCATCATCTTGTTTCCAATATAAATTAAATCAGGAAAGTTCATTAAGACAAATGTAACATACAACAATCTGCCTCAGCATCAAGCCTTTTGATCAATTCACAGAGTGGAAAAAAATGATAAAAACTTGTGGTCAATGACTTTACTTCATCTTTGCCAGAAAGAACACATTTTCACAAACATTTGACCAGCAAGTATTCAATGTATTTGGATGCTTGTTTATAATGTTAATTCATGGTATGACTTTCAAAAGTTATTACACAAAATTCAAATGACCGAAGCTATTTCAAATATTTGCAAGGTTTGGCTCTCTTTTAAAGAAAAAAATGGTAGCATCGATTAATCAGTAGCACCTGCTTTTAACTTGATTGCAGAGACGACATGACTAAATCTTGAAGGCAATAGATGCTCTGTACATCCTATTGTAAAGCTATTCTGGCAAATTTCCAAAAACTATCATCCCTCTTGGTCTCTAAAACTAATTCATATTTGAATCTAGTACAAACTGTTTTCCACACTTATTGCTCGGTGCTCCACACAGTTCAGGTTACAGCCAAAAGGACAAGTGATCATGATGACAGTGGGAAATGCTTTCACTTTTTGCGCCTTGCAGTAAGGGCATCGGCAGCATCATCAAAGTCTTTTTCACCAATGTTCAGCATTAGAGTGCTGGCATTTAGGTATGCTCTGTTCTGGGACTGTGCGATCTGCAAACATGAAAATTGTCTCAAATTGAACTTGTTCTGCTCAGAATGAAGGGTGTAAAATGCTGAAGACAATGACTGTCAACAGTCATTTAAAATCTCTTAAACCTTTTTTCGGGGGGTTAAATTATGTAGGAAAAGACATCACACAATCGCAGGTTTATAGAAGCAAACTGAGAAAATTTAGTAACTGAAAAATAGATCTTTAATATTAGATACCAGATTTTGTGAGCAGATGCTCACAGGCAGACATTTAAGGGCTTAAAATACTTCCAGATTTTAAATATACTTACGGTTCTGGCAATGTTCTGAGCTGCTTTAATTTTTCTCAGCTTTAGAAATCCAGGGTTGGCGCTTACAGACTGTCCAATCTAAAAGATGCATTAAGGAAATAAACATTTTGAAGATGCTTTTTTTTCTTCACATCATCCTGTATAAATAAAATGTTAAAATATTTCATAATGGCTTTAAAGTAACACTGCACACCTCTTCAGCCCCAACTTTTTTTGCACTTCGTTGGTAGGCAGATGGGTGTTTTTATGTAGCGATTCAGGTGTTACGGATTCATTTCTTGGCTCTGCCACATCTCTCTAGATGTGACACCTGTTTACAGGAATGACCATCAGTCATTTTCTCCAGGTACTCTGGTTTCCTCCATCCTACGTTTGCGAAAGAGGAAGAGAATTATGAGTTGAATGAATTTGTGAAACATTATGCCTACGAATGGTGTTGATGGTGCTCAATTAAAACATGTTATTAACTGCATTTTACAATCTGGGACAAAAACTCATCTTCCCACACAATGCTTTGCAACAGTCTAACTTTCTGAATATCTTAAAATGCAGGCAAAGGATACAAGTTTAGCAGCTGTAGCTTCTCCCTCGGCTTGCACTACTTTCTGCTGCTTTTCTTGCTTGGCTTTTTCCACAATAAACTGGGCACGCTGAGCTTCTTGCTGGGCAACCTGCAGGCACATTAGTTTATGGTGTTAGGTGGTACAAAGTGGAGGCCACAAGTACAGTTTAATGATCCATACTACTCATTCTATACTTGACAAAATACAGATATTAGAAAAACAAAGTGCCTCATGACAAAGACAAGTGTTGTCCTGCAAGAACCCAAATGAAAGCTTAAGGTGAGAGTAGACAATAAGTTTGCAGTTTTGAGATGCCATGGTCAAATTCAAGATATCACCAAATATTAATATTGTGATAACAATTTGGATGTGATTTGGTTGAAAAATGTGGTTTTTTTAATTAAGCAAATTTATCTTTTACGCTCTACTGGGGGTGATTAGGAACAAGAAGAATGAAGATCATAGAAGACAACGATGCATGAGACCATAACTTTTTTTTACCAAGTCACTTTTGTCTCCTTCAACCCTGACCACACATGCAGCACACCTGCTTTTTATGTATGAAATGATTTTATGATCATTTTTGCCCCACCTAATAATAATGCAGAATGAATAAATTTTCATTTGTTGGAGTGGACCTGACATTAATAACAGTTATCATTATACAGGGAGACATAATAGCATGATACAAGTGAGGGATAGTTTTCTCCACATGCTACAGATTTTTGTTGGCTACTATCCAGAAAGCTCTAAAACATCTATACTATTTTGTAGCTCTGACCAACTCATTTAAAAGAACAAAAATCCTTCTAAATGCAGTTTGTAAGCATAAAAACATGATGCAAAAATGTTAAAGGCTCTCTCATACAACTTACAGCCAGACAGTGAAAATCCCTGGATGTCTTTGTGTATACAATGCTGGCTGCCTTGCCATGATATAGCCTTAGTTGATGCATTGGAATAAAACAACAATTCCCCACTCACTCAACCCTTCCTGGATGTCTCCCTAATACCAAACCAAAGGTACAGACCTGCTTGGATTCAACAGCAGCAGTATACTCCCGACCAAAGCTGAGTTCTGTGATAGACACATCATCAAGGATAATGTTGAAATCTTTGGCTCGCTCTGTTAACTCACGCCGAATCAACAAACTGACTTGCTGGCGCTGTGTTATCAGCTGAGATGCATTGAACTTGGCCACAACACTCTTTAGAACCTAAGGAAATAAAAAAAAGGGAAGTATAGGGAAAACAACACAGAAAAATATGCACAAACATCTTAAGCTGAATTTTGAAATTTGTAACATGTTACATTTTGTTTCACACAAGCACCAGAAGAAAAAAAACAAAACATGACCCTCAAAACTGTATGGTATTTACAGCTGCTAAGGAATATACAAGATCACAAATATATGATGTTTCTCGCTGCAGCTGGAAACACACATCCAGATATGTACCTCATTGCAGATAGAAGGTAGCACTCGCTCATCAAAATCTGTCCCAAGGCTTCGATAGATCTGTGGCAGCTGAGAAGCAAGTGGTCTTGACAACACACGCAGTGAAATGTTTACCATCTGCAAGTCTGCAAAGTAAACAGTAAGATTTTCGTAACCAGTAAATAACAATCAAAACACTGCCGTTGACAGTGAAATGTAGTAATGAATCTGAGTGCACTATGATACATAAATTACTCACTCTTAAACAGCACACAAACATTCATGCACACATAAATATGTTCTGCTGCTTACAAAGCTTTTGCATGGCTTCTATGGCTCTTTCTTCTTTAAGATGTATCATAGCCACATTTCCTAGCCCAATTTTTTTTTTTTTTTGAGTGAAATAGCTGAGTTCCCCTAAACCTCTAAATCACATGGCACTTACCTTTGCTTCCTGTGGGAGAAGAAATTTTTCTAGGTCTGGAACGGATGTCATAGATGATTGGGTATTGGAACCAAGGTATCCTGAAATTATAAATACTATTTATTATTATATATGCATGGCTCACATTTTTTTTTGTAATGGGGATTGTGAATACAGTATATTTCAGGGAGCTTAAAATAGATTTTAAATAAATCTAGACTGCACTCATGGATGCATCAATGTAAACTGGGGAAAACTCACATGCTATATGAGACTTAAAAACCTGCATGACTGGTCCCAGTTATAAACATTCTAGTAGGTAGAGATCATATACATTCTGTACATGTGAGTGCCTTAAACATTTTGCGGTACCTCAGAACCCTCTTGCTTCTTCAGTGTATACCCTACTGGATAACATTCAGGAGCAAAGCGGGATTCACAAACGACTGCGTATTGTGTAGGTGCAGTGAAATCTGATCCAGGAATGAAGCTGATCGTCCTCTCAATGATGAGTCCTTTGGTAACGTATGAACAATTATTCCATCATTGTTTTCCTGTGCATTCAGCGACGACATAACAGTTTCCATGTCAACGCACGGATTTTCCAGTTCGCGTTTTTCCTTGCGATTTCATATTCGAGGCATGTTATCAATCGGGTAGGTCTTTCTCAGTCCTCACACACACACACACAATTTCATCACTCACCTGAAATGCAGGCCTTCGACAAAGACATCATCCTTTACGCCACCGATTCGGCTAAATATAATGGCTCTGTGACCACCGTCCACTGCAAAAAAAAATTTCGAAGAGAAATGCAGTAATTTCTTTTTTCAAGAGACGTCATAAGCCCCCGTACTCTACTACTTCGTTAAGCCTGTATTTACTTCAGCTTATTTAATGAAATATATGTTTTCAAGGTATTTGATAGTGACAAATAAATACATTATAAAGAATAGACTGCTTTAAAAAAAGATGTTGTGTTCATTCTTCATTTCGCTGACATAATTCAGGAACAGGTGCTCCCACGCTGTTTCGAACGCGGTCACGCTATAAAGCCGCTGTTACCTGTGTAGACCGATTGCGACACAGCATACGCAAGTCCTCCAGCAGCGGCGAGGAATCCAAGACCTGTTCCAAAACCTTTTCCTCCTGTTTTCAAGCGTCCTGCGATATCGCCAAATTTCTTAGGATCCATGTCGTAGGTTTTCTGATGCAAAGTCGCTACCCTTGAGTTGCATGGACTTCGAGGTCAAGTTTTCGTGCTTATTTCCGGTGCACTCAGTGTAGTGCATATTTTGATGACGTAGGTAACTAAAACTTTAAATGGTGCATTGCACATGTTTACATTTACATTCAAAAATCAAATAAAATTTAGTAATTTATGTTTACTTTATTTGCACTGTGTTAGAACATAGACTATAAGTAATGTTATTTATAGTCTATGGTTGGACTAGTAACGTAAGGGGTTGTGACGTCATCTATTCATGTCGCTTTCAGATTCCAAACCACAAGGACATTTCAGTTTATGATAAAGCATGGCTGGTTCCATAAAGACATTTTGGGGAAAACTACCCCAGTTCATGTCTAGAATACACAATCTGCTGGCACCATCTAGTAGTAACCTTCTACATCAGGCTTTCTTCAAAATTGACCAAAGGTAACATCACTACCTTTCTGGTTCTGCCTCACGTTCGTAAAGGCTGAAACACTACAATTATCGCTTGACATTTGCTTTTTTAGAATTAGTTGTAACATGTTAGCGTTTAATATCTCTGGACAGCACAGTCCCCATCAACTAAATGGCATAGATTTTTCACTTGCAGTCCCTTTTGTATTTTAAATTGCCACATTTATAAATTGACCGAAGCCTGTTGGAGATTGCCAGTTTCCGTGGCTGTAGATGTACGCTTGTAAAACCAGTAATCACAAAAAATTGAGTAAATGTTGTTAACGGAATATGGTAAACTTTGTGGAAGAACGATGCTTTCAGAAAAGTGATTAGCAATGCGGTTTGGGTGTGGGTCGAATTTTGTGTAAGAATACAAAATGAGCATGTTTCCCATGCATGGTACCAGGTTGACATCGTCGGCCCTGTTTCACACAAGCGGACAAAATCATGGTTTGATGGAGTTCTTTGATGACAAAAAGAACTGGGGAGAGACAGTGGTAAAAACAGGTCAGTGAGACTGTAAATGACAATTTTTTCATTGTCTTTTATCCTTCTTCACATGGAAGACGTGTTTAGTCAGGAATGGTTAAGCAGGACCTTGAATTGTAGATATTAGCACCGGGGGGGTGGGGGGGAAGGGAAAGCATTTACGTTAAAGCAACTCCAGCGTGCATGGCATTAGCTTATTTAGCACTGTGGTGCATACATTTGAGTTTTGATGTGCAACAAGTCTTTAAAACCTTGATGAAATTTCCAGGCTGAGCATCTACAGTGTAGAGCTTAACAGCATTTCAGAAAAATTTGAAAATTCTTTTGTAACATTCTTCATATTATTCAACATTCTGCAACAACAGGCAGACCATGGCGTCTTGAAGAGCTTCGAATTAAGAGCAACAGCGATCTCCATAAACTGTGGTATGTGCTTCTCAAAGAACGGAATATGCTTCTTACAATGGAGCATGAATACAAGCGACAGTCAGAATTGTTTCCAAACCCTGAACGCATTGAAAAGGTATTTAGTTTTTGTTTCATAATATATATATACACTCATGCACTTTTGCACACATCTGATCTATATCATTAGGTTTCTTGTTTTTAATGTAATGACAGTGTTGGAAGTTTGTAGTTTTCACCAAACGAGATGGCGTTCCTAACAGGACATATGATTCTCAACAAGATTTACAATTGTGATGTAAAATTTGGCCAGGTAATCGCATATTTCAGATATTATTGATGTCCAATTAATAAGATCTTTAAATGAGTATTAATAAATCAGACAGGAGGTGGTTTGAAAGTTCTGCCTATTATTCTTGTTCTTGAATATCTCAGGTAGAGGAAAGTATGGAAAACATCATGCAAGTTGTGAAGGAGCGAGATGAAGCATACAACATGCTCGAAACAGGAAAAACAGGAGAGCCAGAAATACGTCATGTCCGCAACTTTTTGGGGCTCAAACGCTACCGCCGTAGTGTGGAGCACCTTCTGCCTCCGTTTATGAATAAGAGATATTGTTTACTGCACCCTAAATACAACCCCAAATTACGCAAGTATATTGCTTTATACTATGAAAAGATGCGCATAAGCAAGGAAAAGTTTGAGAAGAGAGAGAAAATTCGACGTATGAAGCTTCTCGAAGAATTTCCACATCTTGAAGGCAAGATTTAAACAGTGAACTCTTTGTATGAGATGTGTGTGTGTCATATTATATTGAATGTAAGTGGTAGTGTTTTGACAATTTGATGGCAATGCTGGATGCAATTAAAAAACAAAATAACTAAGATTGGTTTATTCTTGCTAGAGTGAAAGTTGCAATGGCATGCTTGATTTTATTCCAGGTTATCACATTTCTCTACTTAAAAATTGCATGTAAAAATCTACAATTTACAGTTTTGGCTACAGGTAAATTATACATCAGACACATACATTCAGCCTCACCTATTATTCATACCGCACCCAACTCCAACCAAACAAAAAATTGATTGATCTATGCCTACAAAGATTTGTTAAATTATTACATTATTAATGAAACTATATAAACAAAATATGGCTTCATATGGTTAGATAAGCTTTCAGTAATAACATTCTTTGCGATAGTTTTGTGTTAAACCCAGTTAGTTGCAGCAATTTATGATTTGGTGCTGAGACCTATTTTGCTCATAGGTATGACAATCACCCGTGCTTTACCAGGCAATCTTTATAGTATCAAGGATACTCATTTGGCAGCCATGATGGTCTCGGTCCATAAGCAAATGAAAATAAACTTGTAAAAATAAAGGCATTGTACAGTATTACATCAACAATACAGGCAAAAGTAACAGATAACAACCAGTAACTAGATAACGAGCACTGAAATTGTGCACTTTATAGGATAAGTCATTTGATCAAATCACATTCCATGAAATGCACCCCTGATGAGTCAGCATACAGCTTGAACAATTATAAACTAAGTTTGAAGACATGGAATAATGGCAAATATTTTAAACTCAAACACTTTGTCATACTACAACATTATAGGGACTATTTGCTGCCAAACTGGAAATTTTCACCAGGAAAAACCTTGAGCAAAAACAGCGACAGCCTTTTTTAATATTTAGAATTTTAGGTGTTTAGAATATCACTGAAAATGTCAATGTCCATGAAAACCAAGGATAAAATCATGTGACATCAACATGTATGCAAAGCAAGTGCTAGATGCTTCACCTAAGGTGGAAAATAACAAGAACATAATTCATAGCTTCTGGCAGTTAAAGGTTCACAAAGAGAAGCAGTTAAACTGAAAGTATTTCAGACAGCATAAAGCTGTCTAGGTGCACATGTACTTGGTGGTCTGCCACCACTTAGGACAGCAACATTCAGAAAGCTGCTGATGTGCTAAAAAAAGCTAAAGTACCTGTAACACAGACTTACACAGTTAACATCATTTTACTGTGCTGAAGATCCCCACAACTTATGCTGAAAACTTCAGTCAGTTAAAACTATCACTGTCATCAAAGTTTTATTCAATGATACCAGCACATCTTTTTTCTTTTTTATTGTTATAATACTTCATTACTGACCTGAGGAGTTTTTTATCTTCTAAAAACACAGAAGCTAAAACATGTTTACCCCACCACATCACAGGATGGTGACAAATATTCCTCTACCTTCCCAATGCTGATAGTCATTGAACACAAATTCACACTTTTACAGAATTTCTGTGAGCATACAGTATTTCTTTGGCCACAAAAAAATTATTCCACTTGCCATTCCTGGAAAAAGTCATTTCCTTTGTCATCTACAACAATGAATGCAGGAAAATTTTTAACCTCTACCTTCCAAATAGCCTCCATGCCTGAAAAGAAAAGTTTTGACTCTGTTACAAAGACAAAATGGCATTTTAACATAAAAATGTCTAAATATATACTAACTGGCTGTTCTAAAAGGGGATGGTTTGTGAAGTCCCAGACCACGCAAAATCATACATAACTTATTTAAGCCTCTGCATGTACATCAATAGTTGCCACTGCTAACAATAATAGCACTAAAATTTTATCACCTTGTTTTTTGACATTTGTAAATTAAAAGGGCAATTTGATGAATCTTTACAAACAATAATCAATGTAGCTTTCTTCTTCAGACCCTGCCTATTCACCTGAGAAAACACTTAGATTTATTGCTCACCAAGTTCAGGGTATTCTAAAACTTCCACTTTCTGGATGCAGTTCTTAGCCAGGATGGCTGCAGGCCCTCCAATGGACCCAAGGTAGAAACCCCCATGCTTTTTGCATGCTTGTGCAACCTGACATGAAAAAATTGCACTAAAACTATCACATGCTACAAAGATTTTGATGTTCTGCCACAATTTGGCGTTGTTGTTGTTTTTTGTTTTTGGAGAAAAAATACAAATGAGTATGGGTTAGTAAATGTGTTTTCTTTTGCTGTATGATGATATTACCTGCTTACTCCTGTTGCCCTTAGCCAGCATAATCATGCTGCCACCTGCTGCCTGGAACTGCTCAACATAGGAATCCATTCTTCCTGCAGTAGTTGGACCAAAAGAGCCACTTGCATAACCCTGTGAAGCAAGTTTCTGCTGCAGTATCATAATCTCTGAAGGAAGTTTAAACTTCAGTAACCCAAACTCAGAACCAAACTGTTTATACAGTGTATCATCAATTATACAGAAAATGGTAGCATTAACTAAATTCTTACAAACTGAAATATATTTGCTGCTGAGATAGACTTGCAGCTATACTGAAAATTGTCTTATGTTTTAAGAACAGAACCACTGCATTTAAAAGTGGAATAAATTCTTTCTAAAGTGAGATTAAAATGTGTTTCTTATATGACATCATAACTGAATTAACCCCAACCTAACAATAAACCTGTTTTGTTTAAAACCTATTAAAGACAGATCTGTGTTGCTTACTATGATGTTTGAATGAAACTGAATAGCAGCTAGTTTTTACATTCTTCTTCTTGTTCCTAATCACCCCCAATGGAGCACAGGGCCGCAACTAGTTTCTACATACCTTGGGCGTCTTAGCAGGGCCAGCATAGTAAATGGGGTGATCTTTTACATATTGAGGAAGTCCCTGACCACTGTCAAGTCTCTCCTTCAGCTTGGCATGGGCAATATCTCTAGCAACAATCAAAGTTCCTGTCAGACTCAGTCGTGTGCGGATTGGGTGCTGGCTTAGCTCCTGCAGAATCTCCCTCATAGGCTTATTCAGGTTGACCTGCACAACCTCACCTCCCAACTCTTTTTCATTAATCTCTGGTAAGTACTTTGCAGGGTTTTTCTCCAGCTGTTCCAAGAAAATACCATCTTCTCGGATCTGTCCCAAAATCTGTAGGAGAAATCAAAATGGTTCAAAGCCTGAAGCAAAGGTGGTATTCTGAACATACGTCAAGAAATACTCAAACTTAAACCTTATACTAGAACAAAAGATGTTTAAAGTGAGGTATTATAATACATTATAACACTGTGTTGCTTCTATGAGTACTAAATAACACAAATATAAATCTGAAATTACCTGGCGATCTGCTGAACATGAGACACCTATTCCAACAGGACAAGAAGCTCCATGTCGAGGGAGACGGATTACTCTCACATCATGGCAAAAATAACGACCTCCAAATTGAGCACCAATTCCTGTCTTCTGTGTCAGCTTATGAATTTCTGCCTCTAGTTCATGGTCGCGGAAGCCTTGGCCATGCTCATTACCTAGAAATTTATTTTGAGTTGAGACTACTAATCAATGAAATCTAAATAATGCCCTTCTAAAACACCAAAGTAAAAGCTATGGAATAATCCTATAACTGCAGAACACCTATTTAGTGATTAAAACTGAAAACAAATAAAGTAAGTGCACATTGCATGAAAAACTAAGGAAAATGTAGGACTTGCATGGTTGGTTAAATACGAGATTAACTTCCTAAAAACAAGGCTTTGATATGAACAGTCATGCGAGTAATTCTTTTTTGAAACTGGACATAACACTACCTTTCCCAGGTAAGCCATCAAGGTAGCGACAGGAGGCCAGTTTCACAGTCTTCAAGTTGAACTCTGCTGATGTTCCTCCCACTACAATAGCCAGATGGTATGGAGGGCAAGCAGCAGTACCCAGGGTCTAAAATATGAAAAACACATTTTTTTCTTTTAAACTTGTAGGTGAAATTCTAATGAGGATCCTAAAATCCAAAAAGGATAAACAGAAATAGATGACTTCATGAGTCTGTTCATGTACATATAACACAGAGCTTAATAATTTAACGATACCTGTGCTGCAATAGCTATCAGTATTTCGTTGTCAAATGCATGCCTCACATGCATGCATGAAATTTTGATGTCAGAGAACAAGATGAAGATAATAAGAAAAGAGAAATATCAAAGTCAAAGCCCCTCAAAAAATGATTAATTCTAATTTTAAAAAGTAACAAAGATCAAAACCTTGATTTTCTCATTGACGAACGACAACAATTTCTCAGGATTCAGAAGGGCTTTAGTTTGCTGGTACAGGTAGGTTTTATTAGCTGAGCCTCCCCCTTTAGCAATGAACAGAAAATCGTAATGATTTGTGTCTGTTGCATAGATCTCAATTTGTGCAGGGAGATTGGTTCTTGTGTTCACTTCATTGTACATGTCAAGTGGTGCAACCTGTAAACAAAAATAAAGTACATACTTGAAAATATTCTAAATAATACTTTTAACTAGGATTAAGTTTGATAAACTGTGCAACAAGTACCAAACTACACTGTGATAAAATATAAAAATGATAGTGATGAATGCACAGATCACTCTGTGGCATGTAAAGGACAATCTAACTTGCTTTTGCTAAACACTAATGATAGTGGTAGCCAATGTTTATTAAGGCCTTGAATTATGGATCTACAGACTTTCACGAAGGTGAATTGTTAAATGGTGGGTTTTAGCATTTATGAGCCTGGCAGTTTTTGGCTCTTATGAGTACAGATATCAGTAGAAGGTTGACAGGGATCCAGTAGGCAGGACCTTTACAGTAGTACTTCCTCTCATTTATGATGGCTGAGAAATAGTATTTTATGATACGCTGATCGTATTCTGGTCATCTGATAAAGAATTCATAATCTTTAAGACTTTTTAAGTCTACATCAGTTATCACATGATAAGCAACTGAGAATATCACTGAATATACCTGCGAGTATCTCAGATTTTTTGAGGTATATGTGTTGTAGATACCCTGGGATATAGCCTCGGCATCATTTCCTTCAGTCCACACATACTGACCCTTTTTACCTGTACAGATAAAACATATATAAATGATCATGCTTACAATGGAAAAAAATCCAGCAAGATTAGGTACAGATTTCACAATTCTCAAGAAGTCAGAAAACTTAAATTATTTGCTAACTTCCTTCCACTTATTATATTAATTCATGGATTTGTTGTGTAGCTAATTCAAAGCATCAGAAAAAAAAGAAATTTACCCTTAAAAAAGTTTTAAAAGTTATAAGCAGGGCTTCTGCTAAGGCTAAATTCTTTGGGGTCCCAGGGACCCCTTCTTCAGATTTTTAAGGGGTCCCTGTTCTTCGCCCAAATTTGAAGGGGTCCCCTGGAACCCCGTTGACGAAAATTGAAGGGGTCTCTGAACTTTTAATGCGTACTGTATGTAATTTTTTGCGTAAGCAGAAGCCCTGATAAGTTTTAAAAAATGCAAGCATACCCATACAGATGGCAGTGCCTGTGTCCTGGCAACCTGGCAACACCATGCCAGCTGCTATATTAGCATTTTTCAACAGCTCCAAAGCCACAAATTTGTCATTACTGGATGCCTCAGGATCAGCCAAAATTTTAGCTAATTGCTAGCAAAAACATAAAAGTGATTCATCATCTGCTCCTATACAGCTTCACAACTTTGCTACTAAATGGCACAATTTGAAAAAAAAACATTTTTTTAAAATGTTTCCTCCACAACTTGGCTCTTACCATTAGAAAAACTTAAATGTGCTATAAACTTTCATATTATGTCCTCCCTTGAATGAAGGATCTCTCCAATTCCTTGCACCATTTGCTGTTTGTTTATCAGAAATGCGTACCAGAAAGGGATTTATCAGGAAAGGTAAAAGTTGTGCAAGAAAAGGACCATGCTTCTCCTTCCACAAGCCCTGCTCTAGATACAAAGACCTGTTATGTTCTCTCCCCCTAAGACCATGAGGTTATGGGAGTCATTACCATCACATTTTGTAACATTATTGGTATTATTACTACAGAACACCCCTTCATTTAAATATCTTTACCACCAACAGAGTGCATGCAAGAACACAAAGAACTGATCACACACACTATATGCACTTAGCATTTTAGTAACTTCTTTGTGATTCATCATTATGGGTGACTACTATTTACATGTTCACAACATTTGTCAAGGCTACTCCTGCAAACACCAATTCCCTTACATCTGTATACTAGGACAGTGCTACATGTTAACTAGATCTCTTGCTTTCTCTTGAATGAAGATTTTTTTTTTAATTTCTTATCCCTGCTGTTATGTATATCTATCATATTCCTTTCAGGATAATTTATCTCTTCTTTCTTCTTTTAACTTAACTAGTACTTAACTTTTAAGACTTTTCTTTTTTTACCTGCAGATGCCCAGGTCTCAGCAGATGAGCCACATCAATCATTGCATTTTCAGCTATCAGTGTTAGAGCCTGTGGCTGCACCATAAGAACCTTTTTCCCTCTTACCTCCATTGTGGACACAAAGTCCCCTGCAACATTAAAGGGATCCAATCTTACTTAGACAAATATGGTTTGTGAGATCTATGAAACAATTTTATCAACAAAACAAATTGTTCAAGGTTGCCACTGAAATATAGTTTACTTTTAGCACATATACATATGTGTTCATACATACACATGCTTGGCCAAATATATGAAATTCAAATTGCAGCACTTTAATTTCATCTAAGCATATGGGGATTGTTTTCAAGAATTTTCTTTTATTTAGTTTATTCCTTGTTGCTCCTTTGAGGAGCATAGGGCTGCAACAACACCTTGCCAGCAGACCCGGTTTTGGGCAGCCGCCTTCAGTTGGGCCCATGTGGTTACGATGTCCGAATTTTCTTTTAGTGAATGTTTTCTCTAACTTAGACACATTGATTGGTAGGGGCTTGAGGACATTTTGTCAGTCATCTTTGGAAATACCTGTAAGTTTTTTCCAAGGAACAGAAGGCTTGGCCTCCTGATGAAGTATATCCTGATAATAGAATGGCTTCACATCTGTTGCTGCGGTTGCCATGGAAGCCATAGGCCCAATCAAGCAGCGAAAATTCGATATCGTCTGAAGCATGCTGTAGGTGTGACTGCCTCCCACTACTGGTACCAGCCGTGAGGCTAACATCTGTGGATTGACAGCAACATGAACGTAAAGACTCTTGCTTAAAGAAATACATCCAGAAACTTTAAGCAGGCAGATAAGTAGTTTTTGCACTCTCAACTTGTGAAAGCGTATCATATTCAAATGCCGAAGCGTCTATTACCGACGGTGAATGATCGACTATGGATAGATGCATCCATTCAGCCTGTACATTCACAGAGCATAACTATTTTAATTAGAGCGACTCAGTATTCCAATGCATCTTTCTTATCAGCCTGGCGCAACTCACACAACATAAAAGAATACAAACTATACTTCCCCTATCTAAACTATCTTAAGAGGATGAAGATGCAAACCTTACTTTGAAAAAAAACACCCAAGTCTAGCTCGGGCAAGCTGAAGACGAAAACTTGTCCTTGCTCTGCAAGGGACACCACTCTGCCAAGGTCAAGGTCGCCAAACAGAATGAACCTTCGCGACCTCGTCAAGTCGCAATCACACACTTCTGCTGCGAAATGTAGAGCACTTAGGTCGGAAGATGCATACGAGCTGTCTTTATGTCCCTTGCTTGATGCATATTTTTAAAGTTCCATATATATATATCAAACAGATGTCTGAGTCAAACGCTAACCTCTTTTGAGTATCGATTTACGTACACTTTTAGTGCGAATGTGATTCGATTCAATCTGTTTTGTTAGCATTCATTCATTTATTCAAATTATAATTATGCTCGCTGATGAACGATTTTGCTGGTTCGCCGGTCGTGGTAAACACCTGCATGGATAGACACCAGCGATTAGGTCGGTGGTCCTATATACGCGTTTGCAAGCCGGCAATGAATCCTCTGTCCACATTGGCGTCGACCCCGTTTCAAGGTACCCTTCCTATGGCTGAGCCAGACTAACTTTATTGTGCCGCTTGACTGTTGCAAGAAGGGGTTCTTGGTGTTCCACAAGGGTGACGACCGTGTTAGGACAATTTAAGTGATCATTGGTTTTAGTTCCGGATGCCTGAATTCTCCTCTACGTAGCAGAGTCGCGTTTCAGCAGGATAAAAATTACGAGGAGTTTATTATACAGTCTGTAACTGGTAGCAAATACTTCGATCCTGTCCGGCCTGGTCATTGCCGTTGTTGCTGTTGCGATATTGCTATAAGGATATCTGCCATGATCAGCTGTCATCTTTAGAATTGGTGGCTCCCAAGTAATTAAAGCTGCTTATCTCCTTGAGCTGAACTATATATATATATGCTTTGCTATTGCCATTAACCATGTCATTTCACTTTGTACTTGACAGGAACTACTTTTCATTTTTATCTTCAATGTTGTCTTTTATTTCTTCTTCCTGCCCAGCTAGCATTTCTTGGGCTGTTGAAAGTAGCACTGCCTTAATATTTCTGAAGAGGGTGTCTGCATCACAGTCCATGATTAGGGCCTTAAAGATTTTCGCAACATTTGTCTTTAGCTTCTCAAAGTCAAAGCAAATTTGGGGGTTGGTTGAGTGGCCCTTTACCTTCAGGCTTCGCTAGGACAACATTATGAACACCAGCCCCTGGGTATGGCCCTGTTGATTCTTGATTTGAAGTTGATTTGGTTATGGAACAAATCATATAGACAAGTACTAAGTTGCCGTCCTCAATTAGCGGCCTGGTGGTGCAACGGTTAGCGCCTGTCACCAATACAGTGAAGGTTTGCTGCCCAGAATTCGTTTCTCATCTCGGGCACTCTGTTCTTTCTCTGCATGTGTGGCATCTGTTTACAGGGCTGGCTGCTTGCCGTAATATAGCCTCAGTTGCTGGCACAGCGTAAAACACCTATGCCCCCCCCCCCCTCCTCAATTTTTTGTAGAGATGGAAGGTATCAGCTATTGTAAGCCTGTGGCTCTGTGCAAACTCTTAAGAGTCTTAGGTCCCTCTCTGCAAAATTTACCTGCTGTATTTACAGATTGGTGGCAGGAGTCTGGACCAACATGGACTTCATATTTTTATACCATTTAAACACACTTTACCTAACCATCAGCCTCATTTTTGGGTTTATGTTCAGTACCATCTCAGTCATTACAATTATAACACATTACAACACATTCACCCAGCCACAGCTGCTTGAAGTTATGATCTGATGGTTCAACGAACATTTTTTTTTTGTTTTGATTGTTGGGGTGGCAGTTGAAAAGAAAATAGTGGACATTCGGCAATAATGCAAGGCCATTCTAGTCAATACTGCATGGACAGTTATGTCTACAGATCTCAGAATAATATGAACATGGTTATATTATTTGTGCATACACACATACACCAGTAACACAAAAACTGAGTAGCTGGATGCTTTATTTGAGAAGTTGTTGCCAGACAACCACTGAGAGGAAGTCTGCTTCTGTATCCACAGTTTTTGAAATAAGTATCTTACGGCAGGAAACATCAAATGGAATGATAATAGCACAATTATATATTTATATATAATCAGTAGATGAGGACACATTCAGTAAGTACACATATACCACATGGAAAAATTAGAACATGATAAAGATACATCTGTTTGCATTGTGCTCTTTATTATCTCTTCCTTGGTATAAATGCTTGTGCATGTAGCTCTGTATGTAATATGTGTGCACATGCTGGCACAGCTGAGTGGAAGAAAATGTGTGTCTGGATATGTCTGTCTGCACGTTATCTTTATGTGAGATGAATCTACTGTAATGCTTAATGACTGAGAACTACATTTATTTCATTGAACAACTGTATGCTGTGACCAAGACTGAAACTACCCTCTGCCATCCTCTTTCCAGGTGATGTTAACTTCTTTACAAGTTAAAATTTCCATCTTTGTTCAAAGAGAGACAAAAAACATCTTTTAGAGATGTCACAGTGGGACTGCTTAAGAGAATGTATATGCAAACACTGCAGTTTGATTTGACAGCACATATATTTATTCAACTTATTCAAAATCGTTTAGCAAAATAAATAAAATAACCTACTTGGATCAACAACAGTGACCCAGAAAGACACGACCTAAGCCATATCTGAAACCAACAACTTGGCTTAATACATGCTGCCAGCAACCATAACATGTATCTTATTAATGCAAACTTTCTAAAAGCAACATGTATCACAGTACAACTACTGACAGTCTACTGTTGACTTATGGTCAAGAAAGTCCCTTAATCTTCCCACAATGAAAAGTTCAATTTTACACTTGAGCTAAATATAAATGTACAGTAGTCTACAGAATGTGGTAAGCAATGTATAAAGGATTGGTAAAATGAGGATGCCACCAACAATGTGTTTAAAACTTTGTACATCTCTCTGTTACCTCTTAAAGCTCTCCAGCTACAACATAAAACATGGTTCCAATGTACATGAATTTTGTGTTGTAATAACAGAAAAACAGAAATATAAAATTAAGTAAAGAAAAAATGCCATAAACATATGAGAATGACTGAAGAAAATGTTACGCCACATTGGCATTAGATTCTCTGCCAACAATACTGGTGGTAAATTCAAACAAGTCCTAAAAATACTATGACAAAACTGAATTAACCGAAAGTGTGTCAGCGATAAAAACCCTGTTTTACTGCGTGTCAAACTTTAAAACATGAGATAATAAAAAAACACACTTTTGCAAAGCAAGCCTAAAACAAGATGGTGACAGGTGACAAAAGCAAAGAATTAAATATCACCATTTGTCCCTGTAAAATACAGCAAATCCTTTAAACTTTTGCCACAATATTAGGAAAGTGGAGAGAGGGAAAGATGAGAAAAGCTTCAAAGCAAGAGCTAAAATTTGTGTAAAATTTATAGTTTCTATCTGTTGAAAAGACCAAGTGTTATTAACACCACAAACCTAATGAGCAGTTCAAGACCACTGACCCTCTCTCCTTCCCATTCATGATGTACATTACGAAATAAGCTTAAAGCCCAAACATCAGTCCTTGAATTTCAACTGACAAGAACATTCCAGAAGAAGGAGCAGGTTGTATATCCAAGTCTTGTTCGAAAGCACTGTATGAACAGCATATGAGGCTTTTTTTACCACACTATGCCAGTCCAGTGTACGCTCAACAGGTTCTCATAGCTAACTTCACTGCCTCTACCACTGCTGAAAAACTTCATAACCCTTAAGCTAAAGCTGAATATCACAGAAAATGACTTAATATAACACAAGAAGGAACAGACACCGGTACATCGATTATGGAGGACCTCAGATGATAACCAATCTATACTTAATAACAAATCTAACAATATCAGAAATTAAAGACCAATACACAGCTGAATGCTAGAATTTGCTGATTGTCACGACTTTACATTCTCATTAAAGGCAGTGCATGCTGGCTGTGCACCCTACAACCTAAGTACTTATTTGCAAGATTTTGCTTTCAGTGTATTAAATATTGTAGTATTGTTGTTAATTCCCTTAGCTTCAGGCGCAAGACCAGTTTAAAACACTGAATATTGCAAAATTTACAGTTATAGCGTTATTATTGTTGTGGGTTTTTTTTTTTTACTGCAAGTCAAGACTAGACATAAATCTTCTGCTAGTAACAAAAATAGGCCACATCTAGTGAATTCTCAAAAAGGAAGAAAAGAGCTGGATTAATCATGACAAAATTACTCTAGGTTTCAGATAAAATATGCATACAGCCATTGAATGAAACAAGATTTTAACAACACTTCCAAAGACAAAGTTTGGCAGTCAATATATTGCACAAAGTAACAGTCTGCTTGGCATCAAAAATGATACACTGAAATGTACCCAAGAAGCAACCTACTCAGCTACAATATTACTTATGAAGCAATGAAATCTACAGATGGGTTGAAGTCCTGCTGACCTAAATAAGCTATATATATATACAAACCTAATCACCCACCAGAAAAAAATGAGAAATGAAAATGGGCATCACAACAAAGGCAGTCTGCTCTCCAGACAATACAGAATGACAAAATGAGTAACGATCACAGAACTTGCAGCTTGTGGCACGTGCTAAAGAAATGCACACAACACAGTGCCACAACAAACAATGTGTGTCTTCTACAGTAAGCACAAACTTGTATGACAAATAAGGCAAAGCCAAAGCTGTTTCAAGAGGGTTCTAAATCAGATGCTGATTTACCACCATGCTCATTTTTTTTTAACTGCATGCAAATGACTTTTGAAAAGGTTACCTAATGCTAAGCATGTGAAATTCTTGAACCTCCAGTTTGTCCTTTTAAAAAAATGTTTTTATGGCATGCTATGATCAGGTCACCATCCTACTGTATGACTGTTGGCAATCATTTCTCATACTCGGGTTTGAAAGGATCTCTGCTAAATGCATAGCAATGTAAACTATTAGATGGTACTGTTGTATCATTATTTTCAGCATTCTTAGGGATTTTGCAAGATCTTCAATGCTGGATTCATATCTTTTTTGACCCTGCCACCTAAGTATCATCCCATATGACACATATTGTCATCTGTCATAGTAAAAAATTCTCACCAAGAAGCCTACAAAGTCACAATTATCAGCATACCCTATCTCAGGTATGATTGTAGTACTTTATCTTCACCTGTAATACTTCTCATTTTGTTGTCCCATGTGTTTAAAGATTATGCTTGGTTTGGTGAATAAGTACAATTAAACAATAAAAGGCAGCAACATATTCACAGATGAAAAATGATGCATGTATATGTTACAAATCATACAAAATGCTACTGCCACCTTTCTGCAATAATTTATACATATTTACTGAAAACATTTACAGAGCTTTACAGCTGAAGTTTGTACATCCACTTTATTTATCACCTCAAAAAAAAAATTGCCTGCTTTTAAATGATGCTTACTCAAATTTTTGGTGGATAAACACACACACACACACATACAAAGTTTCATCATATTCTCATCTCTGACACTGTAGCACTGATAAATATAAAATTCTCCTGCTACCTACATAGATATTTGTGCTATTTTTAGTGTGCTTTATTCATGTGCAAAATGAGGAACAATTCCACATGCTAGTTTTCAAATACAAATATCAGCCTGTGACATTCACGTGAGGTTTGCTCTTCAAACACATTTTTATGTATGTACCCTTTTTTAAATCCACTGTAAATAGCAGCCTTGATGCTTATTATTCATCAGTGTTTAGTTTGATCTTCCTGAGTACTTTGTTTCACTACCAAGAACATGTCAGTCAGGTTACCGTTTTAGTCATGGAATGATAATTCTTGGGTATTAAGACCTGGCATACTTTATGCTAGGCATTATCTTTTACAATTCTATCATATTAATTCCACCACTTTTACATATTTTACAAACTTTAAACAATATTTTTGCTATATTTGATCCTGCACTTTACAAAATTTAGATATATTTGATAAATTTTCTTGTACTGTGCTGGTTTCTTATCACAAGAATATACTTTGACTAAAATATTTAATTACCCTGCATATAATAGAAATGGTCATGAAGCCAGATTTGACAGTAACTGCTCTTGAAAATATTTTATGTCAAAAAGAATTTAAGGTCTTAAGCATTGATAATCCATACAATTAACCTTTAAAATCTGATAGAGACCAGAGACAATAGATACAACAAACACTGTATGCTAATGGCTTAATAAGAAAACCTAACAATTTACCCCTAAAGAATGCTATGAGAAATACAGGAAGCTCCAAACCATAAATGCCTACATTTTTCATAAATGAAGTACAGAATTTTTTTTGAAACATAGAAATAAAGAACACTTGTTGACGTAATTTGTGGCACATAAGTTAAATATAAAATCTAACAATGCACATTGCATCTAGCAATTATAGATGCTTTTTGCACGATGATGCATGGACAAATATAAAGCATACCTACATGATTTATAAAGAATCATCAATGTAGATGGCAACAAGGGACAAAAATCTTTTGTCTACAATGAAACAGTCCACTTCAGACATCAGCAGACTTTTCAAAGTACTTTCTTAACTGCTATTGTGATACTCTTTGCTTAACATTACTTTGTTATTCATGAAGATATTAAGTATATTAGCAATATAAATCTCACATTTTCTTCTGAAACCTACTCCACTTATCTTATGACTGCATGCAACATAATTAAGAGATTTCTTGCATTAGAAGTAAGAAATATTAGCCAATAATGTATTGAAGGGAAAAAGTAACTGCTTGTAACTGTATGAATCTACCAGTTCATTCAATTTAGAATGCAGTCTTGTAAACTGGAGGATGGATTGACTACCAGTCATAATAATGATACAAATGCCTACTATGCCAAAAAAAACCAACACAAGACAAAAACCAAAACACTAGCTTAAAGCATGAATTCCTTTTAGCAACACAACTAAAATAGGAAAAAAACCCATGAAGTGACTTCTCTTCAAAGGGTGAAGCTTATAGACTTCTAATAACTAATTCTTGGCTACATGTTGCAATTTTTCTTTAAACAATCGGTGAGTCAAGAAGAAATGGATGAATTTGTACATAGCAAGTCAGCATTCATTAGGAGACAAAAGGCTAACAAAACTTCTAAAAAACAATAGCTAAAATCTATGAATTACAGTATTCTTAGGAGATGAAGTATTTACATGGATTGGGATCGAGGATCCCATGTAAGTACTTGTGCTATTTTGAACAGGAGTGTGTTTTTTTCCCTCTTTTGTCAAATGGCCTACATCATAAAGGTGTTATGATTGACACAACTGATTTATTTTGAGTGGGTTAAGTAGCACAAAATAGAATGAAAATTATGAATGTTTCTAAACTATTACTGATATTATGCTATAATTTCAGTAATATTTTCATCTTGCTTAGGAAATCTAATGCCAACAGTATTTAGTCACCCAGTTGGCATCATGATTCTCAAGCATAATCAGCATCACAATTTTCTTATAATGGTTCACAAACATTAACCCAAACTAAGAACAGCACAATGAAACTCCTTTTCTTAGCTGGGTGACTATCAAATCTAGCAGGTTGCCGCTCTCTGACAAAAAACTCTTTTTTTTTTTTAAAGGAACCTGTGTGCAGTTACATGACAGAAGTCTGAAAGATCCCAGCACTAAGTAAAAAGTGTAGGTCTACTTCTGTAATGATTTGTTATCACAGGAAAAAAAACTGTAGAATGAGATACCAGACATTCACATGAAGAATGAATCGGGCTGCACACCAGAGGTGCTACAGGATACCAACAAAATGGCACATAATACACAGATCAAGTCTATATCTCATGGCGACAGCACTTATTGTGGGAGAAGTGATATTGAAATTTTTTTCTTGGAAGCATGGATCCTGATGAAGCACAGTCTCCATGTTGATGTTCTGTTTGCTTTGATGAACAACATCCAGGGAGAAAAAAAAGACTGCTGATTGATGGCAGGTAACTATTGTGATGTCAGTGGGAAAGTAGGTTAAACTGCTAACCAGCTCTTTAACTGCTTCCACTCTACCTTCTCCTTTTGTAGCAGCACAGCGTCCCAGCCATACAATTGCTGGATTCAGATACTTCAATAACTTTCTCCATTTCCGTCTCATTACAGCTTATCGCTTTCAGATCATCATAACCTGCTTCCTCCTTGACAGCTTGGACCTGAAAGCACATGTTTCTATCATCTTCAGCATCCCTACTAGCAAACAAAAATTTTTTTATGCCATTGCTCAACCTGCGACTGTTACAAACAAAATATTTTACTTAGAATAACGCTGATGTAATCAAACAGAAATCACCCATTGCAGGAATAAACTCCTCCATATAATAAGTCTAAATTATTCTGTAGTCAGAGAATACACATATACAGTTATGACTCTGCAATAATAAGTTATTCTTGTTGAGCGTCCACCATTAAAATTTTGTGATAAGTGAATCGTTAAATTCTAATTTTCACTTTGCTCTAAAAGCCTTGCACAGAGAAAGTGAAAAAGCACGAAGTCTACAAAAAAGAAAGAGAACTGGCAGAGTATAGAGCAGATTAATGTGCAGACAACTTCAACAGTAGAAATAAAAAAATAAAACTAAATTGTTAAAAAAAAATTATAAAAAGAAATCTGTGTAAGAATCGACCATTGTGTTTCTTAACAGCAGCTACTTATGAGTATCTTACATACCTAATCTGGCCAGCCAGCAGAGGGTTAATAGCATATAGCCAGTCGTGAAAGTCCTTGTCATCAATTGTTTGCAGGAGGAAACCACGGGTCTTGGTCATCACAGAAAAAGCATTCTGCGTCTGTCAATCACAGATAAAACTCAGTTCAGTGCCCTGACTACTTTCAAACAAATAGTGCTAAAAACAACACAGACTTTAGGCCATTTTATAATGATGAGAACATGACAAACTCTCAAGCAAAACAGTAAATGCCATGACAAAGATGCCAAATCTTGCTACAACTTAAGCAGGACTGATCAGACATCAAGGTCACCTTCAGTAGGGCTTGCTGGTCCTCTGAGTACTCAATGTGAGCTGTGGCCAAGTTGATGATTGCACGAACCACAGGGTCCTTCTCGTTGTTATAAACATACACATATGGACGACGTACAACCTGTCAAGAATAAACATGGTACACAATGATCAAAGGAATACACAGATAGGCAAATACGTGGCACTGTGTCTTACTATTCATGTACAATGTCTTCCTTTTCCCATCTATATATATAGCATGATCAAAACCAAGCCATCTTTGTTAATGACTGACAGTACCTACCACCCATCGCTTCATCCAGCCATTGGTGTTTTCCTCCAGAAAGTTGAGGTATCCACGGCGAGAGACTACAGGTGAGACACGGACCTCTTCCACATCGGGCACAAAAAGTGGAGCATCAAGGTTGATGGGTTTGAGCGGGAGAGATAGTTTTCGGTCGTTGGTTTCTGCTATTGGTGACACCCCAGTTGTTTGTATATTCTCACAGGAGCGTGATGGCTGAATCGGTACAGAGGTGACTGACCTGAATAAAGAAAATGAACTAATGTCAACATATTAACTCCAAAACATTTTTGACCCTTTCCCTGCATGTTTGCATTTGTGTGTGCATGTGTGCATGCATGCAAAAGTGCATAAATAGAAGATGCTTACTTCACCAGGTCCGATGTAGAAGACACCATGCTTATTCCCATCGAGTCACTAATGGCACTATCACTCTCTTCAGAGGTGGTGATTATGGAGGAGCTCAGAAGGGAGTCAGTTACTGATACCTGAAAAAAAGATTAAGCAAGCACTGCAAATATATAATGTCAAACATCTAACATGTGGCAGTAGTTTCTAAAGTACAGGCATTGCACTCCTGGAAATATGAGTTCTGGAAAGAAGTCAAAAAAGAAAGCATGAAAGAAATTAAAGGGTGTGGATATTACATATCTGAAGACAAAGATGATGTGTGGATGCTATACATTTGAAGATGAATACATGAACTGCCAAAGCAGTAACCAGAATTAGGTCTTCATCAGCTATGTTTGGTTGATATGCACTGTATAATATTTTTGGGCATTTGATCCATCTACAAAAACAGGGTTTTAAAAAACTCAACCATTTGAGAGTTTTATCACTGAATACTGATGGTAAGGATCCTAACAAAACAGTTTTACCAATATATCCTAACCCTGAAATAAACCGCAATACGCAAAAACTGCAAAATCTCCACTAGCATCATTCCTGTAATGGTACATGGGTTTTAAAATCTACAGCAAAATGACTCACAGCAATAGCATCAATGGGTGGAGGCTTGAGTGGCAATTTTCCTTGCAACATGAGACGGGCACAGCGTGCCAAGAGTTGCTTTTCATGGTCCTCAATGGCTTTAAGGTCATAGATGTTCTGCGTCTGCTGAATTTCCTGAGGCACAAACAAGCACACCTTATCCTCTACGTGATGGCATTAACCCAAGTATATTAACTGACTTTGAAGACAGTTATTAAGTGATTTTTATCCCTTATCCATGCTTAGACAAGATTTTTTTTTCTGCTTCTCATTCTTTTCTCAATGTTTTGCATCTATCGGTTTGTGAAATGTTCTTATCACTGAAAAGCAAAAATACAAAAAAAGGCATGCAAGCCCAGAAGATGTCAGATCTGACCCTTCCCTACAACCTTCTCTTTCATATCGAAGTCCTTAGAGTTTTCATCGCTGATGTAGATAGAGGCATCCATTGGGATGCCATGCAAGCTACGGGCCTTGGCCTGGGAATTCTGGATTTCTTTGTCCAGCTTGCTAAGCTCACTGGTCTTGTTCTGTTCTAACAGTTTCTCACGCAGTAGAAGCACATGGCGAGTCTTCTCCACCTGAATAATACAAAGAATGGACAAGATACTTGGATGGACAGCAGACAGGTACATGCCAATTAAGAAAAAAAGCTAAAATGGAAATACCTCTAAGCATTGTGGATAAACAAGTCAATTAATACCATTTGCAGGCGAGTGAGTTTTTCCAGTTCCCACTGATGATCCACCAGGAGGGAATCACCTCTTGGCCGCCAGCCATTCAGATTTTCCTCTCCACGTACGTAGGTTGAGGAAGTGTCCAATACACGTCTCTGACGGCGCTCAACACCTGTCAAAGGTTAAAAGAAGCAGCGGCAGTAGTGACAAGTACCGTATAATTGTACACAAAAATCATGTTTAGGGAATGATGGAATTGACATTTCCTCATGCTAAATACCGACTTGTGCTTGAAACACTATACCAACAGCAATGTCAGGCCTATAACCCAGCCTGCAATAACAGAAAGTGCAAAGTGAGACAGCTGCCAGTCATATGTTTGGAAAATATTGTACATATAGTTTTAATGTAATAAAGGATTATTGAAATACTCCAAACTGTTTTACAACCTCAAAAATGTTAATATTTAAAATAAGACTTACATTTTATAAAATGATCTTTTGAAAAACTCTTTTCATCTACTCTTTCTAAGAAAACATTACATAATCTGTTTTACATAGATCACTAGACAAAAATTCCTTATGTCATTACATCAGATTACACAGTCTGATTAATAAACTGAAGAGTCCCATGCTAGCTGTAATGTTAGTCTATAATCCTAAAGACATAGACAGTGGCTTTCCTTTAACTGTAAAAAGCATTTCAATAAATGAGGTTGAAAAGAAAATACGTTTATAGGGGAAAATGTGAAGAAATGAGATAAAAACCAATGCTAAGAACTAACAAAAGGATTGTCAGCATCTTGAAACAAAAATTAAAAACAAAAAGTAAAAGAAAAGAAAGACAGATAACATGAAAAACAAGTAAATACAGGGAAGGTGACCACAGGAGATGGGAGGACAGACCTGGACTACCTGTCTCAGAGAACTTGCGAAGAAGCAGTTCGTACACGCCTGACACCTTGTTGCAGTCCATGCTCCGGGAACCACCAAACAGTGATCTGAGGGCTCTGAAACGAGGGCTGCGTCAGGCGAATAACACGCAACGCAACCATGTCAACAACATCCACCCTTTACCTTCCAGTACAACAACACAGGCACAGTTAAGCAGGCAATAAAGTGAGGGTGTACTAAAAACCAAAGAAATTAAATTTTAAAAAAAAAATAGTGACTAATCAAAGTCAACAAAATCAACATACTGCTATTTGAGAAACAAAGAAATAAATTCAAACATGATGGCACCACAAATAGTATAGTGAAGTGAAATGGATATCAGCTACTTGCTCCCATACTGTCAGTGTCATGTCCTTAACAATAAATATTTATACATTATTCCACCTCTCCTTTACTTTGGTTTTACTAAAATCATGTATCTGAAACTTGCAAATGACTTCTTATCAAATTCATATCAACAGATGAGGACAGATATCCGAAAGATGAAGAAGAACAGAGACTGTATTTATATTCACATTTGCATACAGCATCCTAATACAGGTAGAGAAACAAATAAAAGCAACAGAAAAACAGAATTAACAGATATCTGGTCAGTCTGATTAGATACGTGGAGAGGTATATGTATAATTGATTACAAAAGTCTTAGTGTATTAGATTTATTAATGCTGCCATAAAAAGGCTCAATATTAAAGTGTAATGATAAACTATAAGCTAGTATAATAGTACCTATATGCACCAATATTGTGATACACGTGATAGTAAAACTATGAATAAAGAAACAAGAACTTTCTAGATAGTTAGGTTTGCAATAAAATCAAAACAAGGTATGGAAGGAGGATTAAAAAACAAAAACTTTCTATTCAGGAATTATGAGGAGAAAGTAATATTAAAAGTCAGCCATTAAGCTTACGTCACACACAAGAATTATGATGTACCTGGGAGCTGAAATCTTGACATCACGTGGATGAATGACAAGAGTGAGATCTTTGGTGACGCAAGCTGGTTGTGGGCAGTTCTCCATCTACACATAGTAAAAGATTTCTGTGGAGACTAAACACTCCTCACCAGGGCGCAAACTACTCAAAACATAATTTCTCCTTTGTGGACACTTTCCAACAAAACAAACCCACACCTCTAGTTCTCCCTCCATCTTCCTTCAGTCTGTTTGTATCTATGTGAGCATATGCCTATTTAACACATGTCAATCAATCATTCAGTCCTCTCTGGCCCATGAGGCGACAAGGCAACATACAAAAATTAAGTTTTCAAATAAATCAACATCATAAGCAAATGCAATCATCCATGCTTTTCATGTTTACCTCCAGATAAGCGGATAGTGTCATGTATACATTTTCTCCATGGGGTGTGACACGGTTCAGCAGTGGAGTATCATGCAAAGAACTGTCCCAGGCTGCTTCAAACTGGAAAAACACCCTGAACAAGGCCAAGACCCGTCATGATAAATGAAGAGATAGCTATAAGTACTTAAAAGTCATAAATGGTTTGCATGATTATAAATGGAAATGTTTAAGAATGTGTCTAATCCAGCACGAACTCATTATTCCTGGTATTTTATTTCAGTCTCAATCTCACATAACGTAGACTGCTTTAGTGAAAATTGTCAATAATCATCTACGTTGCTTAAGAAAATTTGTCAGTTTTAACCCTTTTAGTAACCTTTGATACTTAACAGACTGCTGAGTGATTTGGCATTCAAGGCATAGCATTAAGTCAATTTTTATCAAAACTCAATCTTCTACAGACCTGTCATCATTGGAGTACTGCAGGAAGTGGGCTGGGAAGAGACTGAGAGACAAAACTGTACTTTCAGAGTCAAGATCGTGATACTCTTGGGTGTTACGGATTCGACCCACCACCAGCTCCTTGACATCCTTCCAGCAGAAATCTGAGCGTTTCTCATGCAGCAGGGTGATACGCATGCGGCGCTGGATGCCTTGGTGCAGCATGAAAGTGCCCCGTGTAGGCATGTCACCTGAATGATCCACCACCACTGGAACGTACCTGAGTTGACAAACATAGATGTTTTGAACTATTTACTTGTGCCAGAAATTGTCTATAAACTCTTTACACAAAACTATGAAGCAACACTTTCTTTTCAGATATTAAATCCAGAATAGTTATGATTTCATTTATTATTTATAAATCATGTTAACATGGGAGAAGATCAAGTAAGTTGTACTATCAATAAAGTATCAAAAGCTTCTGTCACACCAAAGCCCAATCCACTTACTCTCCATTATGTGCCAGTTCGCAAATCTCAAACCACACCAGAAGATCACAATGAGAACAAACAGGACTAGAGCTGAAATGCAAAAATACATTTTGTAAATTTCTATATGCATGTTTAAAGAGCTGACATTTATTGAGTTTGACCTGTTATAAGAAAAAAACTTATCTAAAACTTACCTTACTAACCTACTAAAATTAGAACATCAAAATGAAAACTACTGACATGCTAATGTATGTACAAGAAGCATTTTGCAAGGAAGCTTGTTTAAATCTTTCACTTCCTAAACCCATTCTTCTAATCATCTAGCAAAGCAATTTATGTTATTTTAATGTAACATAAGTTTGCTACAAGTATTTGTTTTGAGTATGAAAATTAATGGTTTACAATCTTGTTCACAGCAGAAAATGATGTAGGGTGATAATAGTATATATTATATGTTGCAATAAAATATGTGTAGCTACATTTTTGGATTGCAACCAACACACAGACACTCTCTTCTTTCTTGTGTCTTTTGTTCTCCATATTAACCTTTACATAACATCTCACACATATTAGGGCAGTCAAATAAAACGTAGTGGATGCCGGATAAATATGAACTTGGTGTCCCCTACATTTTGTCTGACTACTCCTCATATAGCACGCAGCACTCAAACCCCCACCCCCCTACAAACACACATGCATGCATATGCACAAGCTCTCTCTTGTCTTAAACTGATGAATCAGACTGAAAGATTAATGCACACAAATGTCTTTGAATATGCATGGCATTCTACATAAGCCAAGCAGACCAAACAAATAAGACATGCAATGTTCTAGCTGTCTCAGTCTACACCCACAACATTCAAGGTTTTGTTGTGTCTATAAATGAGAAACAAATACAACAAGGAGATTTGACCATCATCCACAGGCTTTCTTTAAAAATCATAAATTAATCTAAGTAGATTTACCTCTCTATCACTATATCTAATGGTGCAGCTCTGGTCAAAAGATTAAGGAAAATAATTTTCTTACATATTGATTAGAATTATCTTGCAGGATACAGTTAAACAGCCTTGGTGAGTCCTGCCCTTTCCCTCTTTATGTAAACACAAGACGGCTGAATACTACTTCACGTTCCTAGTCCACCACCATCACCACCCACCCTTTTTCTTCATTTATATGGTATTATGATTATAAAACATGTGGTAACTCTTGCTGCACTGTGGATTTATGAAAAGTCTATTTTAGCATGCATGTTCTGGCTCAAGACATCAGCAGTCAATATCCGGGGGCTTTTCTCTGTGCACCATGTCCACCTGCTTTTGACACCACCTTGATCGCAGTGTCTGTATACCTTGACTGACCTACCTTCAGTCCTAACCAGCAGTAAATAATCTTTGACAAACTTAATGGCAAGAACACAGATTTAGGTATGCAGATGACATATTGCTTGCCAAACATTCTGTCCAACTGCACCTCATGAATACTGATGCAAACCTCAGCTAATTAGTTGTTTAATGGCTACATATTATTAGTATGTTATAAATGTGGATGCAGAATCCTCTATAAACTGGTAGTCTAAATAGAGAAACAAGCAATGGACACTGTTACCTGCATGTTCAGACTATGGAAGCGAGGTGGGCAAAAAGAGCATAACCAATTAAAGAGGGCAAATAAAAGACATAGCAATAACCTCACCACAACTGTCTGAGTTTGGGGCACTCCAGTATCAAAGATCTAAATCAGACCAAACCAACTTATGTTAAGAACATACATAACTTATGATAAGAACACAAGAACCAACAATTCTTTACAATACATACAAAGGCAGCAAGTAATTTGATAAAATTTAGAAAGCCCAGTCTCACTGATGCTGACCTCGTCAACTTTCACCATTCCCAATGCCTTTATTTTCGTACAAAATTAATCTCAGATAATAGATTTATAGAAATGTATAACAATAGAAAATTCTCGACTTGTGCCATAAACTATAAAAATAATGAGAATCTGATAATAAATATACTATCATGTCATCAGTGACTGGTACTTATTATGGAATTTATTTGTTGGGGAAAATAAAGGCTCTATACACTAAATGCTCGGATTGCCTATACTGACATTTCCTCCATGTCTGTTCATATGCCCACATTTATGTTCAAAAGATAATAATCCTTGCTTGCTGCTACCTGGCAACATACCTGTTTTTTCTGGCCTTAGATGATTTCTTGTCATTCTCACTGAAAAGCAACAAAAATGGTGTGCACAACACAAAGTGTTACACAACATCGACTAAAGCATGGGGAGTGATCAACTAAAGCATTGGGAGTGAGAGAATAGAAAATAAAAGTCAAAGCAATAGTTTTAAATTAAATTTTATTTTAACAAATCAACCACAAAAAAAGAAATGGCAAATAATGTGATGAATGACAAAATGAGAATGTGAAAATATCATTGGTTTGAAAAACAAGCTCATTAGTTGTTTTTTTTTAAGTTACTTTTTAATGATGAACCATTTCAAGTATTATTTTTTAAATGTTAATGTTCTTTTATATATTTAAGTCTAAACATAGTAACCAAATCCAATTTTTTTAAATTAATTTTATCCCCCAAAACCTAAAGATCTTGGAAAAAAGACTTCCAGCTGTAAAGCGCTATTAAATTTGATAACAGATCATGTAGATTTAAGAGCCTCCATAAAGCTATACTTTTGCATAAAAAAAACAAAAACCAAACAAAATTATGACTAAGTACAAATGAAATGAGGAAACCAAATTTGCTACATTATCCCCCAACCTCCAATCCACTGTTCAGGGCATATTGATGTGTTCCTGACATGGAAAAGAAAAAAAAAACCCAACAAAAACAAAATACACTGCATCTACTAAGGACAACAACTGAATAACAGGTTTTAAGATCTTACCAGTTTCCATGACAGCATGTGAGATATACAACATCAAACATATCCAAAACGGTAACTAACCTGGGTGCTGTAATAAGCCCATATTTGGGTGATGGCACCGGTTTGGAGACAGGCAAAGAAGATGGAAAACTGCGACGTGGAGGTGGGCGTACACTGTACAGGAAAATTACCAACACTTATCCCAATCTATCCGCTGGTTCAAAATTTTTCACCTCTCGTCACCCATTAAAATAAATTAAATCCCTCATAATCCCTCATTATTTGCATCAGTAAACAATTACCAAGAGGTGAGGATGAGGCAAGCTGTAAGGCCATAGTACTATAATAGATCATCGTTTATGATTTACACAATACTTTACATTCCACACATGCTATCCCAAAGCACTGTAACTTACTAAGGTGTCTCTCTGGCCTGATCATGCAAGGGGTGCTGTTGGTAATGGCCCAATACTTCAAAGACCAGAGGCTGAGTCTTGATGTAGTCAATAAATGACTTCGTCACACATACTGTAAACTGCAAATCCATGAACAGTGCCAAATAAAAGCCAAGAAAATGTATGGAGGTCATTTGTAAAGCATGTGCATGTGCAGACACACGTAGACACATACGCACACATGCACAAGCACAAATTTATTTGCATTCTATTTCATTTCAGGGGCTTCTGTATATAAAATATCTTGATACAAAGATCACTGACTAATCCAAGATATGGACTGGTTGAAATAGAACAGTGCTTCTTACATTTTGCACATGATAAAAACCAAGTGGTGGGCCTTTGCCTGTGTTTTTCAGAGGTTCTGTGGAGAACGCCTCATCATGTCGGTGAAGAAAGCTGCAGAAATAATAACATTGCTATTAATAATAACAATAAATGCATGATAAATGCACATGATCATTCTCATGAAGGAGTATATCCTCAACACTTGATGGACAGCATTCAATGGCATGGATGGATGAAAAGCACTGACAAAGTACTAAAAGATGCACAAGAATAAGGCAAACAACAGTGATGACTGAATATGCACTACATTCAGTGGAAGAGGACCAAAGCAGTTAGTAAATGGACTAGTATGATCTGGATTGCTGTTAGTAGTGCTCATGAAAGATGTTAAAAGGATTCTATGGTGAATAAGTGATGGGTATGAAAGGGGAGAGAGTACCAGCAAATGAGATTTAAAAAAAATGAACATGAAAAAAATGAGTGCTATTTGAACAGCACCTCTCTTTATTTTCTCCTGTGCTTGTTAGCTTAGTATGTTAAGCTTTACAGTGGTGAGACAACATTTCATACCATTTTATTCCTCCAGCCCATACCATTTATAAATTTCTCTACCAAGGCAAAAGTGAGAACCAGGAGGTGACACAGAAATGCAATACAACAGATAAAGGTGACAGAAAACAAGAAAACACTTTGAATGACTGTTTGAAAAAAACCTTTAGAAAGGGAAACATACTTGAACTGACAGAAGATGTCAGCATACTCTGGTGAGATGCAAGATGCCTGAAGAACAGTGACTCGAAACTGGAACTGTGATCCCAGCTGAAGATGTTCAGGTAATTCTTTCACATTAATCTGAGGGCAGTAATCCACTTCTGCTCCCTCATTAACATCTTCTGCAAGATAAAGTGCACATCAAAGACATGTAAGCAAAGATGTATAGATCAGTTAGATGAGTGACAGGGATCAATTCCCCTGGAATTTAGCAACACAATCATGTGCACATTCCCAAACCACTTTGTGCTAACAGAAAAAAAAAGTACATCTCAACAGGTTACCAATCAAACTTCAGTCTTATATAATATGATATGTAATTCAACATTTATAGACCATAATGCTTACCACTTATAAGGATTGAGTTGTCCATTCCCTGACCCTGGCCCTCAACAATACGAAGCTCCTCCTGAGAGGACACTTTGTCTTGGGACTGATCAGCCCTCTTTGTAACTATAGGAACTGTTGAGGCATCCTGTGGGTGCTGTAAATTTACACTAACACATAAGCAAATTGCACATAATGCACATATTCATTCAAAACTCTCTCTGGAAAAAAAACTGCAGCATGGCATTTGAAATACTTCTATTTGTGTTTTCAATTAAGTAATTATTTCCAAAGGCAGAAACTATCATCATTTCAAAGCTGCATGCCTTAGTACACTTGTTCTACCTTTCAAATGGGTAAAAAGATGATCTTTGCTTATTCACAGCAGTCAGTGCTCTCCAGTAAACACCTTTGATGCAGCGTTCCATATGAAAATGTTATAAAAGCGCTAACAAAATGTTCACAAACCTTGATAAAATAGTCTTCATCCTTGAAAGTGATCTTGGCATTTCCTGACTGTTTGATGCCAGTGGAGAAATCAGGAGTGTCTTCCTTCTCTGAACGGTGAATTATAGACATGAGATCACCTGTACACTGTTACCTATCTTTATAAACACTTAACTATGTTTAATCAAATTTTTTATTTTGCTTTTCATGAGGGCATCAAGGGGCAAATGTGAATGAGTCACCACATTATGTCTATTCACACATGCATACAAATAATAAGATACACTTGTAAGTATATTTGCAAAAATGCACATAATTCCATGAACATAAAGCTATGATTATTCCAGGTGTCACAAACAGCACGACTCAGCTAAAGCTGACTTACCTGTGATGGCTTGAACTGCAACTCTTAAATATCCCTTGACATCACCTTTATCATTTACGATTGCCACACGATGGACAAGAGGTACAGGGTAGTAAAGATTACTCAGGTACACAAAAGCCCTGCCATGAGAACATTTCATAATTGTGAATATAAAATATTTGAAAACACTCTGATACTTACACCTTCTACTGAACCTTTCACCAACAGCTCAAAATTAAAGTAATTTCATGCAGAAAACATATTAATGGAAAATCTCTTATCAGTTAAAAATCATTGGAAATATACGTAAAAAAAGAATGTATCCAAAATATGTTATATTAAGTTTTTTGTATTGCCCAGAATAATATACATGTCTCCTCATGTTATCACATTCTGTCTTTTTTCTTACATCTATGTTTAGTCTATTCATACATTATATCTTTTATCTCATGTCTATATAACAGACATAATATCTTTCCAGTGTACTCATACATCTGTTGCCTAGGTAGCCACACAAATTTTAAGACTTGTTATTGAAGAACTCACCTGCCAACAAGCCTGAACCAAGGAAAGCGATCATAAAATGGGTCTCCACCAGTCATAGTGTCAATGGTTGGTTCTGGTGATGTTGGTGATAACTCTGCTTCATTGTGGTACATCTCCCGCATTAGTTCCAGCCTTTGTCTGCCAGAAAATAAGAATGATCAGAGTACTCAAATAAAAAAGAAAATGTGTTTCCTGGTAGATTGGCAATCTCATGTATTACAGCATGAAACTATCCCAAATTTTCAATGCTTTTTTTTAAAAATTTCCTATAGAGGTAATAAAGTTGCTGCATCCATGAAAATAAAAATTACAATTTCAATAAATCACACCAGAGTAAACAGTGACCACTTTATATCAATTTCATTAAGAATAAAATAACTATAATGTTATAATAAGATTACATTGCTTTGTGCATAAACTCAAGGTATTTACACACAAAAGTAGGTAGGAAAGATTACAACAACAAAAAAATGCTCTTGTAATTTTACAGTACACATGATGAGAGCTTAAGGTGTACATTGGTTTACTGTAAATGCATTCCATGAATGCAGTTTCTCTCCCTGCATGTGTGTGTGTGTGAGATTGAGAGACAGATAGAGATGCTTTATATTGTGCAAAGCAAACAAAAGATTTACAATTAAAGCACATAAGCAAAAGGAAGCCTCAGACACTTAAAATGTTGGGAAAAAAGAGTATAACCTGAAAATAGATTTGATTCATTCTTTATCACTGAATTACTGTATTTCTTGGCCACTTAAAAATCATCTATTAACTAGGATACACTAAGATATTGAACTGGCATAGAATTTACTGGTAAGTAATGAATAATCTGTAACTTTACAACTACAAGGGGATGAGATATTAGACAAGCATAAAAGAAAGTTAATGCTGACAAAAGTATACAATAAGATGATCCTTAGGGGTCAGTTATGAGATCTAATTTTCTTTAAACTTGCAAAACAAAAGCACATATGTACAAATATAATGCAACTGAAAACATAGCATTCACATTTGCAGTTTTCTTTAAAATTTGTTTTCAACTGTATAAATATGATTATGCCACTGACAACAAGTAAACCAAAATTTTGAAATAAATTTTGAATAATGATGGCAAAAATTGTTAATAATACTGGATTACTAGTTTAGTCCAACTATAAAGTAAACCATTTACAGAAAAGAACCCTTAACAGTGACTATTAATAATCCTTCACTAATTCAAACACATGCATCAATCAATATGTTTACAGGCCTAGTTATGGTTATAGTTTTTCCACTGTACTTTTTTGTTTTAGTAGTCAATCTGCAACAACAGCTATGTACATGTTACAACTAATGGCATGGTTTCTCCAAAACTTCTGTTGAATCCTAAAGTGCTAGCTACTTATAGTACACAGAAAAGTAAACACTAGAGCTTATTTATGTTTAATTGACAACTGGCAACTATGACCTCTGTACCATGCTTAAAAAAAAAAACCGCTCTCAGTAGGCAGCCTTGTCGGCTGCGTTGGCCCCTTAAAAGAAATACTACAAGAAACTTCCTTAAATATTGGCAAAATAAAAGAACAAATATTCATAAATAGGGATAACTTGCTGTAAGTTACAATTCTAAACTTTATACATGTACTTTAATTTCTGCTAGTTTCTTTTGTTTTCTACTTTTTTGTTTTGTTTTGTTTATGAAAAATAATTACAAATGATGTATAGAAAAAAAACATGAGCTTGAACTGAGAGCATGCTAAAATTTGTGCACAAGAACCAAACATGAAATGAGGCTTGAACCATCCACTGACATAAAATGACACCAGCCTCACAACAGACCAGGGTCAGCTGACCTGGATGGAATGAGGTTTCTGAAATTAAAGACGTTCTGCTGGCCACAGGCGGACAGACAGTGAAAAATGTCCTGTTTCGCCTCAGGTGTGTCCGGGGAGAGATCCTCATTGTACACTGACCGCATGAGTTCCAACCGATGTCTAACAAAGCAGCGTGCAGGATAAAAATAGTATATGTCTTGAGAACCATCTTTTGATCTGTTTTCTTTCAACTAAATGCTCTTCATCAAAAACTTGTTTTTAAAAAAATCAATCCTTAACATCATGAAAGACTATGACATGCTAGTGTGCAAAGTAGTAAATGGTGAAAAAGAACCTAAGAAAAACCTTTAAAATGTGCATTAGGTGCAGATGGATACAGTAATGTGGACACTATATGAAAGATTTTCTGTCTTTGCCCAAAAAACACAATATCATGGGAAAACTAGAATATCCACATATTACGTGCAAACAATTTAGCACAACTGACCAAATATAACTTAAATAAATCAGTTACACACACACAAAATGCCATTTTAATGAAGCTTTTGTGTCAATGGTTAATTAAAAAAAACACCCAAAATGCCTGATTTTGTGTAATGAAACTGCTGATTAAATCAAAAGCAAAATGGGTCACTAGATCAGATTTGATGTCCAGTTATAAGCATGCAATTAAGTTTGATCAACATTAAAAAAAAAAATTAAAAACAAAATCAGTCTTTGTTTTCACCACCAACCATGCCATACTGCAAGTCACTGCAAACACTGGAGCTGAAACCCATGGATGCAGCTGACAAAGGTTGGAACTCATGCTCAGTTGGTTTTGTAAAGACCCAGAAAATGTAAATGGGAATTGTGAATAATGGGAAAAGTTATTATATTTAGAGGAAAAAATGCTGGAAAAAAAGTGTCTGGGGTACAACTCCATTTACTGCTGTCACTATTTTTTTTTAAATCTATACTACACAAAACTGTGAACATTCAAAGGGGTGTAAGTTCCAAACTTTGCCCATGCAGAGCAGCATGACAAATGGACAGCCAGATGGAAAGTAGAGAAGAATGTAAACCATATGACCCCATATTAATAAAAAAGTGCAGAGAAAATGGCTGGAGGGAAGGTGCCAAAAATGAAAGACAGAGCATGCAAAAAATGTATACATGATGAAAATCTTATTATTATGTGGACGAGATGAATAAACATAGATTAGTAAACACAGAAAAATTTGCTATGTTAACAGTATAAATTCTAGAAAAGAATATAATGAAAACTAAAACTGTACTATCATCGCTATGTGTGCTATAACAAGTAGCTGACAAGAATTCTTCAGCGGTAATCTATAGTTATCGCAATCATATGACTGTTGAAACTATATGTCAATGGCTATTCTTCATCTAGTTTAATTCGTCTGCTGATACAGACTTTAAATTTCCAACAAATTATCTTTTAGAAATATAAGACCAAATCTGAGAATTAGATGACCGTGAAGGTGGTGTTTCACAAACAATCATTAAGAAGCTCTATGCTTATAAAAGTCTCATCCTCTAAAGCTCTTCCTATTTCAGTCTTCACTAATTTCATTTGCTAAGCTTATTATCATTAAGATTATAAGGGAAAATTCCAAAACTAAAACTTTGCTCCCTGTTCAACAACAAGGCTGTATAAATAAATAAAAAGACAATCTAAATGGCTGGAGTAGGCAAAGAGTTGGAAAAGGTGAAATACATTTTCTCACATACTGCACAATGGGATGGGAGAGGTGGAGTGAGTATTAGCAAATGAAATTGAACTAAATCTTCCAACAAACTGCACAATGGGAACACTGGCAGGGTTAAGAAAGAAAGTTTAAATACCTCAGCTTCTCCAAGGACCAGTAGTGTGTGGCTCCATTTTTGGTATCCTGAACCTCCACAGCCACGACTGTGCGTGGGAAAGGTCGAGGTTCATCAGTTTGACCCCGGGTGTGGTCAGAGGGCAAGAGATCAGGAGGTAACGGTGAGTACAGAGTATCAGTCAGAAGTACAAACTGGAACTGCACCTGAACAAAGTTAATAAGTGATGTTAAAAGTCTCTGATGACTGAGTCAGCTGCAGAATTATAAATGCATCCACATGCATGATGGTATTTCCGTTTCACTTCAGCACTCATGTGAGTAAAAAACACAAAATCTTCTATAAACGTTAGTTTCAATAGTCTCTTTCAAGCAAATATATACAACCCCATAATGTCCTAAAAGACAATATCTATATCTAAATGCATTCACATATGCATGGTTGCTTATCATTCTCTCATACACATGACATCCACACTTGTTTACCTTTTTGTTCAGTTCCACACTTATAGCATTAGCCTCCTTGAGGAAAATAGCATTTCCCCACAGATCATCCTTTGGGGGAGGAAAAAAAGCAAAGATTATCACTTGTATTTTTTTTTGTAAACTTTACAAAGAGCACTTTGAACAAATGATTCTTTTTGTTACTTTCTTGTCAGCTGAAGATATTTCATATATCTTGTTATACATTCATCTAAGATAATGTACATTAGCACAAGAGATCAGTAAACAATGATGTAAGTTTTCAATGGTATATTCCTTGAAAACTGGAAAAGTGAAGGCCACAAAAAATTGAAGTTTACTGACCCTCAGTGATGTGAACTGATGGTACTTCCACTTTCGGAATCCCCATGAAGCTAGTTCTTTCTCACGATCAGTCCACTTCACCTCTGTGAACAAATGGGACAAACAGCCTGACAATATTTTGAAGATCTGATTCATAGATGCCACCTAGTGACACGATCTAATAAATTTTGCTGATGTGATTATACGTGAACCATGGGTAATGGTGTGAGCCTCCTTGCTGGTGCAACATTCAAGGCTGATAGACTCTGTATGTCATTTACTAAACACAGGACAAAGAGCTACCTCCTAAAATTAACACATTGAGACTTGAGTCAAGAGTCAGTTTCCTAGCACTATTTCCCACCTTCTTCCTCCTCCTCCTCCTCACGCAGGAAGTCTGTGGTAGCCACACTGGAAATCATGGAATGTCGTTCTACCTGCTCCTGCAGGGTCTGGATACGATTTTCATAATCCTGTCAACAGAAAGCTGCCGTAGAAATCCAAGACCTTTAAACCATTTTGAGATAAAGCAGTACTTGACACTCTATTTATTTTGTCCATGAATAACATAAATGTCAGAATGTGTGTAAATATTTTGTGAACTTATATGAATGCTAGTGTTAATGTGTCTGCATGGGTGTGAAAGGATTTATATGTAAGCATGTGACTGGGAGTGTAAAATATTTCTATTTAAAGACCAGCAAAAAATTATTTTTAAATCAAGTGTACACTGCTGCAACTGAAACTGAAAAACATATTCGAACTCACTCACACACTCAGATGTATTTTATGCAAATCCACACCCACCAACCTATAAAATAAGCACAGATGAAATACATACTTGGCGTTGCTGTTCAAACAGCAAGTCAGCTTCCTCCTTTTCTTTACGATATTGTTCTTCAAGATTCATAAGTCTGTTAAAAAGCCAATTACTTTTATCATTAGAAAATCTTACAGACATGACACATCTTTTCTATCAACATTCTGTTATTTTTCTAGTGGTCTTCTATACAAAGGAGCTAAAAATACCTCCCAGCAATGACTAGAAGTGCTAGATGTTCTCTACAAAGAAACATATTCATGGAAATCTGTATAATGGTCACAAATGGAACAAGGAATTAATTTCACTTTAATGGACAGCATTGTTCTACTGATACAGGCACTGAAAAAAGGGATCAACAAACATAATAAAATCTGGAAGAATATCAGACTTAAACAAGAATAATTGACACACAGCAGGAAATAAATTCAAGTGGCTCTGACCTCTGCTCCATCTCCTTCCTCAAGTCAATGCCTTGTTTTTCCAGTAGTTCAAGTTGAGCAAACGTCCAGTCTACAGGCTCCGCTGTTGTTTTAGCAGAATTTAGTGAGATTTTAACTGCCACTTCATTATCAAAACAACTGAACATGAACAGATTTAACAGATGCTGTCTTAGAAAAACAACAGATTTTAGTTTGTCTTCCTTTCAACTTTACGAGACTGGGTCCAATTAGCAATCACTGTCATCATGTGACCTTTGATCACTCTACAACATAATATGTTAACACAATTGTGGTAAAAATTACAAAATAAATCACAAGCATTCCATGAGAAAAAAAAGTGCATATAACAAAAACATTTTAAAAACATCAAAGACAATTACAGAAGGGAAGACTCACAGGAAAGAGTATCTGTTGATTCAATCATCAAGGCTCTGCTCTGACGAGCTGAAAAATACAATTGCACAGTGCAGTAGGAGAATGGGGACAGCATCAGTTGCACTTCATTGAAAGAATCATAGCCTTACTGTCTATCAAAAGTACTTTAAATGTTGATCTTGAGGTCTCCTGACACACAAAAACCCCCTGTTAGTTGCCAGAAAATTGCATACTACTACTCTGCAGTAGAAATCAATGCTTAAAATTTAAATAAACATTAATTGTTGTTGTTGTTGTTGTTGTTGTTGTTCAGACAGCAGGATTTAATAAGAAATAAACCTTTTGGAGAAGCATATCTCAAGTCAACTTCAACATACACAAAAGAAATTAATTTACATTCTTCTTTAATGCAGGGATGAGAACAAAAACAAGAACTAAGACCTTGATTCTGCACAACTCATGTAACTGAACCCCAAATAGCTAAGCCAAAAGCATGGCATAGTCTTTAATGATCTTATTACCAGCTTCATTATGACAACAATGAACAGTTGCAATAAAACTTCCCTTGTATATAAAACTGACCTTGCTGTGGGTGGTTGAATCTGAAGACATGATGTTTGCCAAGGATCACACGTGAGCCTGTCTTTAGGGCTGTGGGCTCTGTCACTTGCCGGCCATTCACATAACACATGGCCCCCTCACACGGTAGTAGCATTACTGTGCCTGATGATGTAAAGAGCAGTAAAAGTGCTGCTACTAAAAGAGACAAATGAAACATTATCTTTGACAACCATCTTCACAGGAACATCAAAGCATAACAGCAATCATTCTGACTTGCATTTTCACAAACTCACCATCAACACTCTCAAAGTAGCAATGTTCCTCAAGGATATGGGTGCCACTCAGTTGGATATCCTGAGGATTTTGGGCATCATGACGGCCAACTCTGTTTTGAGCAGTAGTTATAGAAAGAAAAATGTAATAAGACAGGTCGCATTACAACTACTAAGACTATCAACATCCTCACCATCATCGTCATTACCACTATCACCACATTTTTTTCTCAGTCCTTTTCAGTCATCTTCACTTATATTACAGTAATTATAGGGAAAAAAATGCCCTTACTAAACCCTCTCCAACACATGTTCTTTTTTATTGTAGTGATTTTTATCCACAGTTTTAAATGCTAAATCCAATATCTCAGGAAGAAAAGGCTATTTTTTGCCATTGTTACAGGTCCTCCATCAATCAGATTACCATTTTTGAAAAATTTATAAAAAAGATGCTTTAGCTTATAGTTTTATTGCATGTAGTTCCTTGTGTCCAAATGTTTGGCAAGTTAATAATTTTTCAATCTTCTTGTTGACTTTTTCCATATATGGCTCAACTTGGTTCACTACTAGGTATGGCAGATGTGCAGTACCTAATGTCTGAAGTAGGACAATGGCAGAAGTTCAGGTCTAGAAAAAAAAAAGTACTGATGCATCACTGATGGAAAACCATAAGCTAACCATACTTAGCAGGTGAAACTGTTTTCCCTGTTGCTGAAATTAAGGACAAGAAAAGAATAGTTTTAATCCCTACTATAGCACTTTTTGTACAGTCTTAGTCTTCAACTATTGTCTTGCATCAAGCATTAGGTCCTGGTCTCTAACAATTTTGTAATAGTTGGCCATTCTCAAAATAAATCCTGTTTTCCTTAAATTATTTGCATAGGTATCGTCATGCAGATTTTCATGAATAAAAGCATATAAATAAAAACAACAATGATTAAAAAGTGACCTTGTGGTGCCATCTTTGATATAGTACAGCAGGCACTCTGACATGAGTGGGTCTTCATTAAGATTCACCAAGTGAGCTGTCTGCAGCATGACAAACATATTTGCTTTACTGCTACTGGAGTCACACTTCACAAATATATTTAAATGATTTGGAGCAGCAGAAATCTTATGAAAACTTCTAATTCTATACAGTTTTCTAGTTCAGATAATTAAGATATGCATAAGTATCATAAACACAAGAGAATAGTGTCACAAATATTAAGACACTTTGATGTTTACTTTCCCTCTTACTAAACGACAATGACAATGAAGCACAATATACAATAAGTACAATATTTAGAGGAATAAAACAGCTACAGCCCACTAAATGACAGCTGTAACTTAATCTGAGGGGCAGTCGGTAGGTTACAGGTTAGGGCAATGTAAGGGTTCTAAGCGACGCTATTCCACCATATCTGCACATCATTACAACTATGACGTGGTTCAAATGGTGAAACTACTCCAATCTCCAGCACATCTGTTGTCTCTTATCAGCTCTGCCCTAACCTGTAACCTACCAACCGGCCCTCTACATTATTAATAAATCAAAAATTTTGGAAAACATTATTTGTCACTATATCATGCATAATTAAAATAAGCGGAGCATAATTTTTGACTAACCTAAAAAGAACTGCTTATGAAGCTTATTATGAAGCTTACCCTTTTTGGTGAGAAGACTCCAATGGTACCACCATCTTCACGCAAAGCTACTCCCATTTCTGCTAGCACTGCCTCACGTTCTATTCTAATAGCCTCCGTTCGACGCAGTTTCTCTTCCCAAGACTCATTCAACTCGGCTATCAGCTTTTCACTCTCTTTTAGTCGTTCAATGGCATCTTCTCCTTCGATTGTCACAGATGATTTGCGTGACCGGTTTCGTTCTCTCTCTTCATGTAAGTCTTGCAGATTCACTGGTGACAAAATAATGTTTCAGCTTTGATGCTAAATGATGTGGAAACTACAATGTTGCAAACTAATAAAGACCAGATGAGGCGCTTGGTTATTTTAAGGCCTCTTATAGTACATATAAAACTCAATAATACTCAGCTATTTGTTATGGCCTAAATTATTCCAGACATAATCCAAAGCTCCTTTGACATTTTCCATACCTACTGTAATCTTGACCTTTTTGTGACACCAGTTAACAACTGAGTGGATTTATTTAATCACCTTACAGTCTGAAGATCAAATGGCTTTGGGACTACTATGCAAATCATACATAAACATACATCAGTAGTGTATTGCTGGTACTCACTATCACCTATGTCGATGCCTTCAGCAGCCAGGAGCTCACGCAGTCTGGACACCTCATCCTTCAGTTCACGGATAAGGCGAGCATTAGGATCTTCATTAACAACAGCTTTGCACATGATCTGCTTAGCACGGTCAGCATATCTGCAAATAACACAAAAGCAAACAAACTGAAAAACAGTTAATTACAAAATTTTTATTTCATTGTGCACTACAGATGCCCACTTCTTGCAGTCAATGAATAAATGTGTAATTTTCTATTATTATCTATGAACTCCTTATTTTTGGACTTACATTGTTTAAGGTAAATAATAAGAACACCTTAGTAATGTAGCTGATAAACTATTCAACATTGCCATGGTGATGTCTGTGTACAAGGCACTCACCTTAGGGTGCTGAGTGTTTCATCATAGTTTATATCAGCAGGACTAAGGGCAGCAACCATGGCTGTCTTGGAGTTACCACCTACAATACCAACAAGACAACCTATTTGTTATCATGATATTAATTATTGTTTACGACAGAAATTTACACAAATTTATGCAGCAAAAAAAAAAATGCTAAAAACACAGCCAGTAAACCACCTTTATTCCATTACCATAGATGAGATGAACCTAATCTCAATATATAAACAATTACAATGAAAGGATACAGGGCACATGGAAAACTGTACATGTAGACAGTTATGGAGTGCAACAATTGAAAGGTTGGAGTAAAATTCAAAAATGAAGAGTTACACAGCTGACAATTAAATATTAATCACAAAGATTCTAAACTGAATAAGACTGGAAAAAAATTGTAATGTAAAGAAGGCAAGCATATGTGTGTGATAACTATAAGCATGCTAAAGTTATAGAATTATGCAAAGGTAGAAGATAAGGCCAAAAAGAAAGGTGTAAAGACAGTTTTAGTTTTAAAAGTTAAGAAAAAAATTCCACACACCTAGGTTTTCTCTTAGGAGCCAAGTCAGCACTGAGTCTCTGTATGGGATAAATTCTGCTTTCTTCTTTCTTTTGTGAGCCTGGGTGATAAAAGAATGATTAGAAACATGCTGTAAAATAAAACAGCCTGTACTAAAAAAACTAGAAAATGAAAGCATGTACTGACACAGTATGTTTTCAATGCAAAGAAAGTTTATAATGTGATATAATATTCCTTGTTCATGGATGCTGTTCTAATTTTTTGCTATACAAATAATAAAAAGCCTGGCTACTTAATTATACAATCAGGTCAAGCATCCCCATAAACTGACAACACTAGTTCAAAATTATCAAGTAAAAAATTTCTTTTGGTTTTAATAGCTAATCATTAAAATAATTGTAAAATACTTTTAATAACTAGAATAAAAAGATAATTATAGTAGTCCTGAATACGAAATGTATATGCAATATCCTACAAAGAATGAGAGAATGACACCACTAACATGCTGAAAATTTCAATTTTAAAAAGGAATGCTAGTTATATTCTGGTAAAACAATGGTCAGAAATAATAGTAGTCATTTGAGATAAGCAAGAAACAAATCCAATGAGCTAACACACCGTAAGCACTCAGAAAAAGTAAGGTTAGAAAATAGGAAACAGAAATACAAGCCAACATGCATCATAAAACACAATATCTTGAAGAATAGTTTCATAGCAATATAGTGATGATGGATGATGATGATGGATGAATGATGATGGATGATGATGATGAGGGATGATGAGGGAGGATGGTAGGATGATGATGGAGGAGGAGGATGTATGATGATGGATGATAGGGAGCGCTACTCTGTGGCTTGACCCCGGCTCACAATCGTTCTCTACGTTTTTTTGACGTGTTTGAATTCTACAGGAATTTCGCTTACTCCTAACTGTGTGTTAAATGTCTGTATGAGTATATATGCCTGCCCTTGTGAGCGAAGACAAATTTCTGTCCTGGGTCTCCTCGACAGACAATAAAGTCTGTTTTGATTTTGATTTTGATTTGATTTGATGATGGAGAGAGAGGGAGGGAATGATGATGATGATGATGGTGATGATGATTGATAGATGATGATGATTGATGATGGATGATTGATGATGATGATGATGATGATGATGATGTCAACAAGCATACTTCCACATTTCCTTGCAAAATCTCTAAATAAACAGTGAAGCTCATTTAGTTCATCTGCATACCCTTTGCATTTTGTCTCAAACTGCAATATCTCATTTCCATTCATGCCACCAGCCCCAAAAAGTATCAAATAGAAAAGAACCTAGAAGGTAAAAAATAATGCCCATGCCCTTTGCTGTCTTACTTTATGACAATAAAATTGATTTTTTTCAAACCCACTATATGGTCAAGTTTCAGCAGATAACAGTAAGCACCAAAGCCATAAGCAAGGCATGTAAATTCATCATAAGCAGTATAAGCCTGGCACAGCAAAGTTAATCACATGCTCAAGAAACCAAAAAACCTACCACACCATACAGCTTCTCCTGCTTACACTGAATAAAATTAAACAAAGTCATTAAAAAAAATGACCACAAAACTTAGGGGAAAGCAGCGTAAAATGTTGCATATACAACAGATGCGAATCTATAGATTTTAAAACTATTTTTGATGCCTACTACTTGGAATGATAGTGGCCATAGAAAAACACACAGGACAACTCCATAGAAAAGAAACATTCAATACAAATATTGCATACTCCACCCAACCACTCAATAAAACAAAAGGAAAAAAGATAAAGAACAACACTAAATCTAGAAAATACACTTTCAAAATAACTAGCTTTCATCCAAAGGAAAACAACAAGGCAGGGAAAGTATACAATACCAGCTATACAGAGCTGCTAAATTTGAGTAAATAAAGAAATAAGGAACACATAATCAAGACACTACTGTCATTGTCAACACAACACCAACAACTTATGCCCATGTTGGACATAGCTCTTACTCTGGTCTCTGCGCTCTGGAAGCCAGGATATAGAAAGATTTTACTTCACATGTATTGTTGAGTGAGCAGACAAATTTCTACTAATAAAGATATATTTTAATTTAAAACTAATATATATGTAAATGAATAAAAAAAATTATAGTCCTTTACAAACATATTTTAAGAAGCACACATATACAGATACACATGTATAAATGGACATATATAAATGCACATGCACGCATACACACTCTCTCTCTCTCACATGAATATAGGCCAATGGCTTCATAATAAAGATATAGTAAAGATTTAGTTTCCCTCTCACACATACATGAGCATGTGCATGCATTTTTAAGTAGCCTACTTTGTTCCTTTAATCTAAGCATTTTAATTTTAAATATAATGGATAATACCTCTTCACAAAAAACACACATACACAAAACAACAACACTTACAACTTCAGCAAGTGCGGAGATAACTTTGCCCAGTGTTGTGAGAGATTTGTTGATATTGGCACCCTCCTTCAACCTGGTGCCTTTAGCACCTGTGGAATCTGCTCGCTCACTTCCAGCTAAATCCACCAAGCTAATTTTGCTCACCTGTGCAACAATGGATAAGTTTTTAGGAGGGTATTAAGCACATTTAAGTCATCAGCATCTAGCAAAAAGAGAAAAACTCTTCAAAGTCACTAAACATTTTCATGGACTGCATTCAAGAATCCTTCAAAGAGTTTATATAATTACTGCATTTTTACTACATTCATTTATCTGATTTTCTGATTTAAGTAGATTTTGTATTTTTTTGTTTTTTGTTTTTGCACAAAGAATAGTTCATTGCCATATAAATGAAAAAAAGGTGAGGGTGAAACTAGCCAGTTCACAACAAAATTGGATACAGTTTAGCAACACATTTGGTATGTGTCATAACACATAAACATTACATTTACTGGACTTGCACTTTGGTGTTATATTAAATTCAATAAATTTTATGCCCCAAACAAATATTTATCATGGGATGTAACCCCACAAAAGTTAAGTTTCACATTTCTAACCTAAGTAGCTTATTTTAATCAGTGCAAATGGCAAATTACGATGAAGAGGAAAAAAGACAGATAAAAACTTCGTGTAATAAAAATTTTCAAGCAAGCAATTACCTTTTCTCCAGCCATCTTTGTGTCAAGATCAAATTTCTTTTGTGTAAAAATAATAGTGAAGACTGCATGTGAGCGACTGCTTGTCTCATTCATGTTTGTGGCTGCAACTGTCCTGTTAAGTAAAAAGTTTAAGTGCAATAAATTACACGTATAAGCACTTAGCCATAATTTTACTGACGATAACTTAAACGCACACACCTGGGTAAACCTTGTAAAATTTTAGTGTGAGTGAGTGTGTTGTGTGCATGTATGTGCAAATGAGTGAGAAATAAACCTGTGCAGCTCATTAATAATCACAACCCATTCTACAAACTCTAAAAAGATCTTTCTTCCATACGATAAGCTCTGCTAACCTAGCCTTGTTTCCTTCATCAATGAGATTGTTTATGTCATTAAATGACTGCACAGCCAACTTGGAAAGGTCCTCAACGTAAGGTCCCAGGAGAGGGTGCTCCCTCACACGAAGGCTGTTCTTGTTACTTGGGTTTAGCAAGTCACGAACACGTTCACAGTAGATCTCCATATAGCTCACCTGCCCATCAACAAAATGCAAACAATGGCAAACTCATACTCCATTAACCATCTCATTTCGAAAAATTAAAATTGTATGCATTATCCATGAATAAAAACTCACTTGACTGGTTTTGATGATCAACACAAGTCTTTGTCATCAGTCTGCTGTACAGTTACACACACAGCATTACCTTCCTATCACCAAACTGTCAAGTGTCACTTTTGTACCACTGTAAAAAGTATCCATAGATAAAACACAAGCTCTGTTGTAAGCACTGAGCAATGACCATCACAGTAAACATTATCAATATGCCACATAAGCAGACATTGTGCAAAATAACAGTGACAACTAATTCAAATGAACTTACATGAATGTTTTATTTACATGTTAATATTTTGAGCATAACGCTATAAAGTAATAGTTTAAAGTTACTTCCCTTCAGTGGGATCACACCATCCCTAACAGTAAATCTTTTGCTGTTATCAATGTTAAAGGACATACAGCTATAGATGTCTATGCTCATACAAACCCACCAGTTTAATTTCTTTTCTTGCTGAAGTATTATTTGCAACTTACAAGCACAATCAGCAACAATTAAAGACCTGACCTTACATTCAAGGTAAATGCAAAAATCAGATGACAAATATTGGATATGAGCAAAGGGTGAAATAGCTTAGTACTCATGAGCTTGTCCCTAATTTGTAAGGTACTGTATCAAGCATTATGATATCCCATTGCAGATGAGGCAAATACCAGTTTATTTTGGGACACACAAAGTATCCACTAAAATATTTAACATACAATAATTTTAATTTATGTTTAATATATAGTATAACATTTAATTATGTGTTAATTCAATTTGACATCTTTCAAAGTCTGAAAATGGTAATCTTTGAAATGCACACAAGACCAATTTTAACTAAATTCTGCAGTCTTTTCCCAAGTCTAGTGTTTGCAACATAATCGGGTGCTATTTTTAGTCTCACAGCACAGCCCCAGCAAGAATTGATTTTTTTTCTGAGGTTGGCTGAGTATTATGCTGATGGTGGGAAGAGCTCGTTCTATGCTGGGCCCTGAATAAAGCCTGCTGCCATCAGACTTCAAAACAGAGATGCTAAATCCTTCATAACTCATTATAGATCTGAAGTAATATTTCCTTTAGGTTCCACACTGAAAAAAAGCTGCAGAAAATAAATGCACAAAAAAAAAATTGACTGCATAAATGTTTTAAAAGTTTACTTCCCAGTAATCAACATGGGTAAATCCTAAAGTTCAGATCAGATTCAAAACATACACTTAACATAAAGTATTACATTTTACTTTAAAGTGACTAGAGTCACAAAGAAGATAAATGTGATGTAATATGTGTTTTTAAATGAAGTTTGATGACAATATATGTAATGCTAACATTCAATTTTTAACCATTAATATGTACATACCAACAAAGATTTGTGCTTGCATCACAAATTGCATTTTGAAATAAATTATTCATATCTGTGTAGTTTTAAATTCTAGAAAACACCATAAACTGGTTTTTTTCTCTGATGACTTGCACTTCATCACTTCTGACCTTTTATGTTCCTCAGCCATTTATAAAAATTCTGCTAAATAACTAGCACTGAGGATTTTTTCAATTCATCACACCTTTGACTTAGAAATTACTTCTGACACTCTGTGTCACAGAAAAGAAACTTACTATGTCCTGATTTAAAGTTTTGTGACAATGTATTCTGTCAGAATTACACAGCCATAGCATGAGTGAAGTGAGGGGGGGTTCATAAATATTTTGGGCAATGTGACCTAATATGATATAATCAACATAATGAGGTTCTTTAGTAAATAACACAAAATGATCCATAGTATGACAAATCATAATATGACCATTTTGTGAAAAGACTGTCACTGCATTTTTAATTTTAAGGATTCAAGTGTTACATAAATTTTACATATACAGCATGACAATCTAAAAAAAACAGAGATCAACAATCTTTACGTACAAGTCTCTTTCATCATGTAGCAACTATGATAAGTCCTCAGAATGTATAACTGATGGTTTTGTTACTCCCTAGTAAAGATGTCAAGTAGTGATATAGACTATATAAGGGAAACAGCAAAAAAGGAATTCTAGTCGACTATCATAAGGTTTCTCAAGTAATGTTTCTTTGACATCAAACTGTTACTGAATGCTGGCCCCTGTAAAATAGTTACATCTTTAACAAATTTGAAAACCCATTATTTTGGGTGGACAGCTTGCCAATCCATTGACCATTTTAATAGTTAAAAATCAGTAAGAAGTACACTATGAACACAGACATGGTGGGTGAAAAAGTGACTAAAAATTTGATTTACCTCCACAGAAAACTGTATCTCATCACAATTTTGACGTTTGATTCTCTCAAACAAGTCCTCACATAACTGCAATCATAGAATTATGCAAAACATCATTAATGGAACTGAAAAATTAAATATTTTTATAACTTCTTAAGGGAACACACATTTTCTCTCTCTCACACACACACCCACAATATCTATTTATGGTAAAACTTAGTAATTCAATTTACTATGATAAGTTAATAAAACATTTTGATGAGATCTTCAAACTTATATAAAAGTTGTCTTTAATTAAAACTTTTGCTGTGTAAACAGAATGAGACAATCCAAACCTGAGGAATAATGCCTTGTTGTCCAGGGTCACTGCGACCCATCATTGTGTAGGATTTACCAGCTCCTGTTTGGCCATAGGCAAAAATGCAGACATTGTAGCCTTCAAAAGCATGATCCAACATTTCCAACCCAATGTCATCATACACCTGCTTTTGTGAAGCAAAGCTTGGGTCACTTGGCTGGAAATGTGTATAATACAAAATTTCATAAATTAAAATGAAGCAGTTTCTAAAATGGAATTATTGTATTGCTCATAGTAAATTTGTGGGCATAGGTGTGTAAAAGTAATACTGTGTGTGGTGGCATATGAGACAGGACATTGTTTTTCACATTAAAAAATCCCTGATGTCTAGCATATTGTGACTGTGTGCTGCAATAACAATTTCACCTCAACTACTGTATTGACTTGTTATATTTAATCTGATAAAGAAGTAAACTGGACCTTCCTTGTAAATATATATATAGCAATAGATTCTACCAGCATTAAACAAGACAGGAAGAAGAAAACTGTATATCTTTATTTCACAAAATTTGTTTCCCTCTGGGGTACTATATTTCATCTGCATGTCAAAGACACTAAACAGCATTTTCTACATTTGTGTTCTGATTATCAGCGATTGAATTATAAAGCCCCTTAATTCAAGTTACTGGTTTGTATTATTCTGCATGTCAGCTGTTCGTAATGCTTTACAGTGTACAAATGATCTCCCTTAATGATAGGAAGATTTCAAGCACTGCCTGTCACTTTAACAGAACTTCCCATTTTCAGTTCCATGGCCACTGCTCATTTGCCTGAACTTCAGTTTTCTAAGATAATATTTTAAAATCAAGTTTAAAATAATTTTAAATCAGCAATTTTACAAACTTCTGCCAAAATTGTCACATACTTTAAGTAATTTCTTACATTTTTGAAAGCTCTTTTGTCAAACTTCATTCAAACTAACATCATTCAATATTATCAGTAGTACTTGCTTGCTGATGTCATCATTATGTCATCTGACCAGGAAGCCCTTCTGAAAGGATTTAAAAGTGCTTGAAACCTTATCTTCTTCAGCATTAGTCTGAATCAGTAAATCTGGCAGTCTATATTTCGCACACACACATATATATACACATATAGGAGAAGAGAGGCATAAACATCCTTACATCTGTATGCGACCAGTAGGAATGGTCAAACTCAAATGTCTTTGTCTTTGCTTCCTTAGGTCCAGCCTTTGGATTTGTAATCGCTAAAGAAAAAAAATTATTCCATTACAAAACATTTCTGCACAGGCGTCTACACCAAATAAAAATCTTATTATAATTTATAAAAAAAAGGAAAAAAAATTCATTCTCAACTGTGAAAAAGTCATCTTTTGGGAGAAGAAATGAACTGTTATGCACCTCAATCTCCTCTCTTTCACACACATAACTTTCTAAACATCCCGCCTACCACCTACACATACAATATTTTTTTCTTTTTAAGAAATTTAAGACAGTATATTACTTACTGGTAGTATTACCACCCATTTGTATGATACATTCAGCATCTCGAGACATCTCACGGCTATTGAAAGGCCGAACCCTGACAGCTACTTTCACAGAAGACATCCTGGCTAAAGCATATAGTACAAAATAAAATTAATGCAAATTAGAATATCACTGCTTTCTAAAAATGTATATACTTATTACTTGCTTATTTACTAAATGTGTATATTTTTCAATAATTAAATAAATCAGTTTTTTCCTAATGTACCAGACTGTTAGGTGTTGTGGCCATGAGGAATGGTAGAGAGAGGACAAAGAGCTGGGATGGGAGACCAAAGAGTGACAGCTACAAACTGATAAAAGTAGAGCTACCAGATACAATTAAGCAATCATTACTTAAAATCAACAGCGCAATTACTATTATAAATCAATAAGTGATTAGGTAAATAACAACTGTAAAATACTGAGGGCTAAAGGCAGAAGTCTTCTTTCCTCAGACTAGCTAATGTATGCTGGAAAGCAATATTGCATACTATAAACAACCCACTTAAACCAACAACAACAAACAAGCTAGGCAAATGTTTTTATTGATGAAGATTCATCTTACCTGATCAATATGTTACTTGAAGGACAAAATCTGTGTACACTAAGCAGACTGAGGATACAACGCACAATAGTGGAGATTTGACAATCCTCTCAGAATTTGTCCCTGACACTGCTGTGATCACAGACAGGTTCCTGGGACCCTCATTGGAGTAAGGCGCCAGTCTCTACTGCTGTCCATGCCATGATGGCTGCCACCCAGGGTCCTATAATTTCATTCAAGAAGACCAAAAAGAATAATTCCCAACAACTCAGACCAAGACTACTGGGTAGAAATGGTAGGAGCTAAAACATCACAGAACAAAATAAGCAAGTAGGAAGCCAGATACCATGGCTGGTCTGGTCCAAATTTCATGTTAATCAGCAGACGTCATGTCTGACGCTATGCCAACCAAACTGAGCAGCAGCCTCTCCGATAATTCATTCACTGCGTCTACATTATGCATGCTGACCAATCCCAACTACACTCTTGTCCTTCCCTCAACATCCAGATACTTCTTCCTCTGCAGAATGCTTCCAGTCTTTTCAAGAAAATCTGATATTTTCTAAACACTAACCTGCGGTTCTGGTGTTGGGGTCAAGTTAGTCAGATATGCCTCTAAAGGTTTTTGCTCAATTGCTTCTGTTCCAAAGCTAGCCAGAGAAGCTCTGGGATAGGGGGGAAAAATCAATAAAGGAGTGCTGGTATGGATGCAGCACAAGGGCTGGAACAAGTATTGATTTTTCTAGAATCAACAGGAGGGTAAGCTTGCTGGTTGTCTTACTCTGTCTTCCCACCTAAGAAATACTGAGTCTGCCTCTGCCCACCATAAACTCTAAACTGCTGCCAAGATGGATGTCCAGCACAAAATGAAAGTGGGCAAAAGATTGATAATTCTTTTTCAAAAAAGAAAGAAAAAAAGAGAAAAAAGAATAGGACATCACCATTTGTTCCCCACCTCCATTATTGATTTTACTAGCTCACCCTTAGCTCTGGCAGCAGAGCATGCTGGGAGTCTAAAAACAGATAAATCTGATGACATCATTTGCAGTTTGTAGAAAGACAAACTAGCGTGGGAGTACAGTAGGTGACTGCCTTTGCTGCCTTTAAGGGAAAAGTTAGTAGGGGGTGGGTGGGGTGGCAAAATCTTTGAGATCAGAAGTATTTGCATTCTTTTGATCTTCAATTTCCTTGTTTTCCTGCTTCATTAAAAATGACCATGGTCTGCTTGAGTCCTTTAAGATCAAATAAACTGGTATGCTATCACCTATTAATGTGGTTGTTAATAGGAATTTTAGCGCAGCTAAATCAAAATAATTTTTGATAACTAGTTTATGAATAATGACTTTGTTTTTTGACACCATGGTGTTAGAGTTCTTTTGATAGCACTAAAGTGAGCCATACTAAACACCAAATACAGACAAAATTAGTGAGTTAGGCTGACAGTGTACAGATAACACAAAACTGCAGTATGCATATGTTTACACACACTAATATAGGCGAAATTATATAAAAACTTCACTTAGATAATGTTACATTTTTGGTTCTGAACATGCATATGTGTAAGGGGTTTTACCCCCATTTAAAGTGAACAAGATAAAATTTTGTAAGTTTGAAAGCAAACATAAATTATGCACATAATATGCTTTAGTCACAGTCCTCTCTTTCACTATAGAAACATATGTCATAAGACTGGCATGTATATGTGCAGAGACTATGTATGTTCTTTATAGTCTCTGATATGTGTTAGTGTGAGAGGGGGGAGGGGACAGGAAGGAGTCAGAGATAGAGACTGAGTAGTTATGATTTGAATGAAGGTGTATGAATTTGTAAGATGCATTTGATGCTCATGCAGCTTCATAAATACAAGTGCCTTGAGTAGACTTTTTGGTGGGACAAGACACTCTATAAATAAAGATTTATTATTATAATAATATTCAGGCCTGATGTATAATTTATTAACAAAAGGTATGTGTGAGTATATATTTTCACTTGCTGAAAGTCCTTCATGGACATATAAAATCCTAAACTTCACAATGATCTAAGTATTTCTGGGCACTTTCTCAATCTAGATGTTTTCATTAGCTATACATGAAGCCCTCCACTGAGCAAGTAACCACCATTCAGCTGGGGAATGAATCAAGCTCAATTTCTTTGCTTCAATGATTTATACAATTTCAACAACTGTTTTGTTCAGATGTTAGGATCCTGGCTAGTGATCTACCAATCTTTGAAGAGATTTTTTAATCAAGAGATAAAAGCAGTCACAGGTTACTAATATTAAATCTAATTTTATTAAAAATTAAGTTTCATCTATGTCTATGATGGTTACTTTTTTACACTACCTACCTAAAATACACTAAGCAGTAAACGAACTCGCGGAATAAATAAAGCAAGTTCGTGGTGTGATCGTTTAGATCTCTAAACAAAATTGATTTGTCTTTTTCTTTGCTGTATGTTTAAAGCTGGCAACCAAAAACTTAAATTGGTATCTTAGTGCGGTAAAACTGGGTGAGATATGCTGTAGTAAAATTGGCGATGCGCTATTCTACCAGTGGTTGTAAACATTATATCTGACTCAACGTTATTATAATGTCATGTGATTTTATTTATTATAACCCGTTGGGGGAAGGGGTGATTCATGAATGGTTTATCTATCGCCAAAATCCCTAGGTACTATTTAAATGTTGAAAAGGTATTTAAAAAGCAATCTTTTCAATACTTACAGATGGTTGTCGTAGTCTGGCTTTCAGTTTCTCAGTATGCGAGAGAAATGCATTACCGACCTTCTCTGTCGGCTGCATCGATAGACCTTAGATTCTGCTACTTCCGCTTCACAAAAAAAAAATATCCAGTTGTATAGTTTCAGAGGTCGAAGCAAAATGTGATACACTCTTAGTATTAAGATTTGCACAATGTTTTGTTTTTAATTAATAAGGTTATTCAAATTTTAAAATAATTCATTAAATCAATGATTTGTGCTCTTGAAAGGTTTGAGATTTCCAGTAGTGCTCTCTGGCGCAGGAAGCGAGGAAAGTTGTTAATGGCTCGAATGCGGTGCAAGCCGCATGATCCTAACCCTGACGTATGTACTTTCTCTCACTGCACTCTTTGTCTGTCTTTTTAGTCTGTTTCCAGACAAAGGAGAGAATTATAAAAGCTAAAGAAACGGACTAGCCATATTGGGTTGAAAAACCCGCTGCAAAACATTCACCGAACGGCAAGATAGTCGGATTATATTATACCTAAGCTCTTCTGGAGTAGCTGTGGTGTAATTTTGGTCCTAAACAGGCAGTTGCAGATGGGAACGTTTCACGGTTCGACCGTGACAGACGCTGCAGGCTGCTTGTTGGTATTTTGCTGATAAATGTTTTGCATAAAATTAAATGCAGTTAGGATGATACCTTCGTGTACAAGATGTGACGAAGGCTATACCTAGCTGCTACAAACGCCTTACAAAGTTAAGGCAATTAAAATAAGTGCAGATATGTTTGCTGTAATTGTACCTTCTTAACAATCAGTACCCCCTTCCCACTTTTGTTTTTACTCCTGCTGCAGTTTGAAGCATTACTGCCAGTGCCCACTATCACAGAATACAATCCTCTACTCATGACCTTGTACAGTCCCTGGCAAAATAGAGAATGTGAATAAAATGAAGAGAAAATTTTGCACGCCTTACAGTGTCTGGTGATGTTTGGGGCAGTTGAAATTTAATAAAATCCATACCATTTATACAATCCTCATCAAACTTAGTAGGAATATTCTTTTTAATTATGGTTGGTGTGTTGCCCAGAGCATCTTTATGAAAGAGAGTTTCACTATTCGCGCACCATGCACAAAGAAGCTCAACTCAATGTGTATTTGGAAAGACTTGACTGGAGCTGATGTGATGTAGACTTTAGTGCAACTTGTGTACACAAGCATAAACCGATAATACCTTCCTACCCTCGCCCCCAACTTTGAACCATAAAGATGCTTGTTACCATTCCCACTTCCCTCAATAGCCTATTTAAATGTAGAATATCTACACTGTCATGAACGGGGAGGATGCTTCTTGTAACTTTGTGTTAGTGAACTATTAAGAAAATAATGTAATATCAGTCCAGTTAATCTCTCTTCCTCTCCCATCTTGTACAAATAACAAATTTCACAGTTGCTTTATTGTAAAAGTTAAACAAAATTGGGGATGGGGGAAAACACTTCATAATTATGCAAAGTGCACATTGGATGGAGAGAATTTTATGCTTCACAAGCACTTCTGTTACTAGTAACAACCCAACATTGAATACAAACTGCATCTTTGCTCAAAAGTTAATGGTAATAATAGTCTGGACTTAGCCATATCAGACACAAAATGAATTACAAAACCCCTTATCCTAATCAAATGCATGCAAACACTGAACCACAATATACTCAAAAAACAACTACAAAAATTTCATTGAATAAACATATTAAGATGGAAGTAGCTTACATGCACTCACTGATATGTATGTGCAACAAGACTGCTACATTTCTCCCTGTGCAATTCATGCAGTGTTAGATGAACACACATTTTTATTTGCTCAAAGTGGTACCAAACAGCACTGTGATATTAGAGCATTTATACAGACAGAAGGCTAAACCAATTCAACAATATTACAACTATATTAAAATCCACTCAATCTAAATGCACTGTACTATGTCCTTGGCTTTACACTCAAGAAAAAGTGAGACAACCAGTAATTAAATCTTTCACATATGAGGAACAACATGAAGACTGACAGCAATAAAATTCACTCCAATTTTTTTTTAGTTTCAGATAACAAAAAGCAAAAATTTTATCAAATTTGGATTTTCACTGCCATTGAACACTGAAAGGACTAGTGGGATGATTATTTTTTCCTCACGCTAGGGTAAAAATCAGTGCAAAATACTATTTCCTCAAAGTTGGGCGCATACTCCTTTTCTTGATATACACCTACATTCACCACCATGCACAGAAAGAAGTGAAAATTGTAATGTCATGATTTGACTAATTATCATGTTTCCTGCCTTCCATAATGTATCCTTGCCACAGCCATAGGTTAGGTAAAATATTGCATCATGGGAGTGGGTAATCCAAGGTCAAGTCTTGAAGTTGCATGGCAGTGTATTTCTTTACCATAGGGCATCTTTATGGCCCCAAGAGTAAAGCTACCTCTGTGGTGTCTGGACACTGCTTTATAACTTTGGAAAAAAGATTCTTATCTTCCAGTGCCCCATGTTGCCACAGGGCAACCACTTTGTAACTACAGTCCCTGAAGTATGTACTGTTTACTATTTCTGTGCATGGGGATGTTTTTGGCATGTATTTTGAGAACAGAATTAGGGCAAGGGGAAACAGAATCTTGCATTGAGCTTTATCCTGTCATTAGAAAAAAAAATTGTGCTCCTTTAAACATGCATTTCATGGCTGACCACAATGTTCAACTGATCATACCTGACCATTCTGACATTGAGCTTTCCACTTTTTCTTGCCAAACTGATAATTTTCTGTATTACTTTAAAATATATGACTGTTCTGGATGGGATACATAAGTAAAATAATAAGAACTTACGACAAGATGGAGAATGTAAGTATTGTAACAATTTTTAATAATTCCACAAAACATTTCTGATCACATGAATATTAACAATGATCAAAGCATACTGTTATCTATGGTAGATTGCAATTACAAATTTACTCATCTTTGAAAAAGGTAAATCTCACAAACAATCATTTACACTGCAGTGTAAGTCTCTAAATGAATTGTTCAACTTATTTACAAAAATGACAATGAAAATAAGAACGTGGACAATCTGCAGGTATTATAAATCTATCTTCACAATAACAGAAAATGACAGAAAAATGCATTTTTTCTGCACCCATGCATTTTGTATTGAGCAGTGTCCTGTAAATCCACTATGTATTATAATTTTCAAATACGAGTAAATGAAGAACTGACATTTGAGACCGAATGTTTTAAAGTAAATTGCACATTAACAAAAACAATTTTAAACAAAAAATTACACCCTGCAAGTAGTTTATTCAGTCATAAAGATGCCTACCCTACCTTTTTCTCTTCTCATGATTTTTTAGGTCCTAGGTTAGACATCTAATCAATGATTAATATCTGACTAAGTGACAATGTCACGAATTGGTCTGAATGTTCCAATATAATGACAGACATCTATAAATTGTACTACAGTTGTTGCCAAATCCATCGTGGTATAGTGCCCATACTTAACAAAATTAAATACAGCACAATAAATTTAAGACTTAATTTATCCTCATTCTAAATGGCTAAGCCAAGACTGCACAAACACATGCACGCACACAAAAGAAACATGCATTTTCATTTACCATGAAAATGTAAAAATAATAGGATATTACAAGGGTAGAAATGCTACTGAATATCTGAATGTTACTTCAGCATAAAATACACATAACACATTTAAAACTACACACAGAACAGTGCACCAGCACCTATAATTTAAAGCAACCATGTCACTACTATCCTGTACAACTGTGCAATAATAAATTAATAGTTAATAAAAAAAATCATTAATCTCCTGTTTGAAAAATGACAATTGTACAATAAAGTCACATGCCATCTAGAATACATTGAAGTATTATGAAAGGCTTTAGTTTCATTCACTCACCATTAAATAACTTTAGTCCTGAGAAATGTTCATAGCTATGGCCCTAACAAGTTTAAATTACAGACTGTCACAGCAATTGGTAGCCAAGTGTCTTTACTTGTGAGTGCATTTTTCTGCACCATTTCTCAAATGTGCACAATGCTTCAACAGACACCACACAACATTAATACTTAGATATTACACTGTATTACAGCATAGTACCAAAGATTCAAAACTCAAACACTGCCAGTAATAGTGAAACCTGCATACTTACTACTTTGAGGGGGGGGAACCCCCAAAACCACTGAAAATTTACAATGGGCCATTACTTGTCTTTTTCTTGGCTACCTGGCTCAAAGGTATATCATCATCACTCTGATTGTCACTTGAGAGAGATGATATACTCTTTTCTACTTCAGGCACTTTATGATGGGCTTCTGATGGATCCACCTTTTCTTCCTTACTTTGTACCCGTTCTATCACATCCGCTCCATTTACTTGTTTAACTGAAGCATCTGAATCCTCTTTTTCCACTGGTGTGACACTACTGTCTTTATCTCCAGCTGTCCCTTCAGTAGAAACAACATGCATTTTGGTCTGAGTGCTCTGCTGCCCTGCTTTAGGTGATGATAAGCCTAGTGACAGGTAAGTGGTGATGCCTGGTGCCATCATCAAGCTCATGCTCTTGATTTTATTACCTGCAGCTGGAGAAACCATCTGCTGACTTGCTTTGCCAGACCTTCTCTTCTCCCCCTTGGGTGCTTTTTGTGGTTTTCCATCACAAGTAATGGCTTTAGTACTTAAACAATTAAACAGCAATGAATCTTTTGGCTCTCCTATTGCATTCTCCTGTGAATTCTGTGCAGGTGTGTTTTCTGTTGATTCTTCATTGTTCACAAAAAGAAAATTTGGTACCGTTGGCTTCTGATTCTTTAATTTTGAGGATGAGTTTACCACAGTTTCTGCACCTTGCTTACCATCTGGTGTGCTAGAAATAGACTTAGGTCCAGCAGTAGTTGTGATCAAAGACTCTTTTTTGGCCTTTGAACTAGTGGTTGAGAGGGTGGATGATATGACAGCAGGCTGCATCAACACTGGTGTTGCTGTAGTGATGGTATGCCCCCCTGTCTGCAAGCACACTGGGAAATTTCGTGGGTCCAAAGCTATTAAGACTTTTCCAGTGGCCATAGCAGCTTGTAAAGCATTTGTAGCAGATAGGCTAACAGGCAATGATGATGTTGTGGTGGTGGTAGTGGTGGTGATATTGGTGCCTGGTGAGGTCTGCAGCAAAATGGGGCTAGAGGGCAACACAGCAAGCATTGCACCTGGAGGCAGAACAGCGACACCACTAGCTGATACCAGCGGGGTAAGCATTGTGGGTGTCACACTTTTGCCTGGAGAGATAGCACCTGCAGGCTGTGCTAACTTAAAAACCTGAACTTTCTGGGGTGATGCAGAAGCTGTACTGGTAACCATAGAGGACTTGCCAACTTTGATAGCATTGGTAACTGTAGTAGTTGTGCCAGTGAAGACATTAGTGGTTATACCAGTATTGGTGGGTTGCTTCTTGGATTTCTTTTTTTTGATCTTAACATCTCCACTACCTCCTGTTATTTCCTCATGTTTCACTGTCTTGGCCACCATGGGATCAGAAATTGAAATTTCAACACTGGAAGGAGCTGGAAACAAAAAGTTTGGAGGCAATGGCACTAGCTTTGTCTGCACTACAGCAGAAGACTGTGTTGTTGATCTAGGTACTGTCAACAGAGTTCCAGAAACAATGTTTGATGCAGATCTGTTAAAAGATTTTGCATCTTTCATATTTTTCTTATGCTGTGTTGAAATATTGCAAGGCATGCTAGTATTGGTAGAAACATCTTCATTTGACAGTTTAGAGTGCTTTATGCCAAGCCTTGGTTCTGACAAGTCTGGACTTTTATGGAATTTCCTGACAACATACGGCATCTTCATTTGCATCATTTTGAATTCAGCAGGCTGTGTTGTTTTGCTGCGTGATGCTTTTGGTCTTGAGCAGGTACTTCCACTGCTTTCCCATTTTCGCTTTGCTGCACCATGAACATCACTTTTTTTTAGCATTGGCACATCTGTCTCTCCATTATTGTGGGTAGGTGTCACTACCACTGAGCCCAATAACCTTTGGTTTGTGGTTCCAAGATTGTTTGGCTTCAGAATATGATTGGGTATGCCTTTTCTTCTTCTTCTTCTTATATCTGCAGTAGACTGGCCAGGGTTTAGCTGAGTTACATCTTTCTTGCTGTCAACCACCTGTGGAAGAGGGCTCATAGGGGAAAGAGTGGGAGGTTCCAAATCTGGTGAAACATGCTCAGGCTGGTGCTCATTTTTCAAGCTAACAATGGGCTCAATAACTGGAGCTTCTCCATCATCCTCCAACATCTTCTGCTGGACTGCAGGATGTAGTCGTTTACTCAAGGATATGCCTGCCTCTGACTCAGAGAGAGTCTTCTTTTGCACTTGGCATACACCTGATGTTTGACTTGGTGGTTTAATACCTAGATCTACAGGACGTATGGCTTGAGACTTAGTATGAGAGTCTGCAGAATGATTCAACTTTATTCTTTTGCCAGAAATGCTGTCTTTCTCCCTTCGAAGTCCTTTTTCTGGCTCACGAAGTTTTGCCTCAAGCTCTGACATCTGTTTAGAGAATTTTCTGTTCACGTTGGCCCTACCATCTGATGATTTATTCATAGAAAATGAGCTGTTCTCTAAAAGTTCATTTTCAGTAGGGCTTGTACTATTACCATCATCATTAGTCTTGCGTCTCTTGATTGAAGTCCATCCATGACGGCGACGCTTGTTTCCACGCTTTCTCCCCTTTGGCCATCCCCCCCTGTGTTTAGCTAGTGCAATTGTTCCATCCTCAAGGAGGTGGGCACGACCTTGGATAACATCACTATGATCTCTGTTTTCTGCTTTATTCCAAGCTAGTTGTTGGATATTGGCATGAAGTTCTGCTTCGTGTGCCTTATCCTCTGCAGACAGACCACCTTTGGCCTCCTTCTCAGCCCTGACACGACAAGCACTGCGATAATGGTTTGCTACTCCCTTTAGGTAAGTAAAACGTTTGGGACAATAGTGGCACGAATGTTTCTGAGTCTCATCTGGAATGTCTGAAAACCTGGAATGTAACCAGTGCATAAATCATTACTGTACAGATCACAGATAACATGAGCATCGCCTTTCTTTATCAGCTGCCTACTGTATCAATTACGTCCATTAAATATATAATAATTTTACGTGCAAGATTTGTACAGCGCATACTCACGCTTTTTGGGACCATGCTCGCAGCACTAAGTTCCTTCTCCACACCATTCCGTTAGTCTTCCTTATGCAATATCACGTTACTTTTAGTTCTTGTTATTTGGTTTCTCTTTGCGGTTTCTGTATTTCATTTTATTCTTCGTTAGTACTGTTATTTATTCTTTTATAGCTCGTATGTTATTTGTTTTCTTGTCCCTTGATCGTAGTCCATGTTTTGTTCTTAAGCGCTAAGAGCATGCTCCTTAGGAGTGTGAGTATGCGCTTTACAAATTTTGCATTTAGTATTATTATTAAGAACAAGACATGGATAACATATGAATGATAGAAGGATCAAAAACAGAGCTGATGACAGATAAAAGGACAATACAGAAAATGCACAGAAGAACCAAGTAACAAGGACTGAGAGTATCGTGATTTTGCAAATGTACTTTTTTATGCAATTACACTTTTACATATTTCTAAATAAAGCACTATATTCATCTGTTTTTCAAACAGCTTTTAGATATTTAGATATTTTTAGTATAGCCAAAAGATATCCACATTTTGTTAAAAAAAATTTCCTATTGTTTTAATAGTGACATTGTAAATTTTAGCTGGTGTTTATAAATGATTAAGCATGGCAAAGAACATACTTCTCAGCTGATTAATCCAAGAAGTTAAAAATATTAAGTCTTTAAGGAACTGGGACTTGTATTAAAACACTTTTAATTTTCTATTTTTTCATAAATTTAAACATATAAACAACTGAAGGCAGGCATAAATTAATCTTAGGAACCTTAGAATACCTGTGCAAAACTGGACGCTGACTCTGCAGTTTGTCTTTGCCTGAACACTTGCGTGCATGGCGTTCCAGCAGTGACAGTGTTTTGCACCGCATGCCACATCCTCTGCACTGGTGTTTTTCTATGCATTCAGCTGCATCTCGTCGACGCACATGAGCAGCAGGGTTGTACAGGAGTTCATAATTTCGACGCTTTCGATTTCGGCTAGAGGCAAATGATACAGGAGAAGAGCCAGCAGAAAAGGATCGAGTTGACAGAGTTATTCCTGCTGTTCCAAAATTGGCTGCTGATCTAAAATCTTTGCCACTTGTTCTAAGATGGGTAGGAGTAGATGGAAGGCTACGAGTCTGTGGTGGTATTTGTGTCACGTATCCCCTTTCTTGTCCAAGGAACTTCTTTCTGTCAAAAGGCTTATGCTGTTTACTATCATTCATGACAGACTTGGATTGTTTTTGACTTATTCCCATTTTCTGCATCTTCTGTGGCAATGAGCTCTCCTTTATTTTACTTTGAAAGTCAAGCTAGTGGAACTTTGCACAGAGTACATCTGTTCCATGAAACGATGGCGATTGCGATTACGTTTTTTCTTTCTAGCATGGGAAGTTGCTGGTGTGTTTGGGTCACAATGCACTATATGAGCTCGCAGGCGACCATACTGTTTGAAACTAGCATTACAGCGTGTGCAGATATAGTTGTCTAGGGTCAAATGTTCACTGGGCAGCAGAATCGTCTGTGCCAACACACCATAAACAGAGGGCTCAGGATAAAACAGCATCTCCAAATTGTGTCCCAGCTCAACCTGATAGCATAAAAACACATAAAAGTAATTAAATTTTCAAACACATGACAAATTTATGATCATACACTGATGCAGAATAATTAAAATAACGGAAAAAACAGCATCTACAATATGCTCTCTAGCACTGTTACTTTATTTATAGCATGGCTACCACACTCTTTTCTTATGAGCTTGAAGACTGCCAGTGTTCATAAGAGAACAAATGACTGGCTACTATAATTAAATTTGCCGACCATCACATGAAGGAGGGGAAGGGGAACCCTAGTCACCCTCATTTATGCATGCTGTATAATGCTGAAGAAAGATATACATAACTGATATTTTTCTCATTTACACCTAACTGCTTTAAGCCTTTTTTACTATTTTTAAAACCTAATGTTTGTATTAAATATTACTGGAGAGCCATACTTATCTGTGCTGAATCCAGCCTAAACCAAACACTTTGAAACAGTCATAATCCTGAAAACATCAGTCTGCCACCCCATTAATTCCAGCTAACTGAAGGAACTTGGACATAACAGAGACAAGTCACAATAAATAAAGTCACCAAAAGAATGATAATAAAAATTTTTAGGACTTGCCTCCATGTGACTGCATAAGATTGATGGATGCTTCTTCCACTGGTGTCGGATCAGGTAGTCAAGGCTACCATAGTAACGCCGACACATAGAGCACACACAGTAGACCAGGCCGTTTTTTCCATTTTTTCCAAACCGAATACTTTCATAGTCTTCTGTGGACATTTTGGCTGGTGACTCAAAACTACTGCCAAAATGAAGCATTCGAAGGCATTCTGAGCAGGCTCCTTCCACGCCTTGATCAATAGCCTCCTGCTCTTGTCGCTTTTTCAGCTCCAGCTCTAACATGAGATCCAGCAGTTCAGATTCGGAGTCACTGAATTCGTCACTGGGTTGTTCAGAAGTAGACTGCCCTTTGTGACAGGCAAAATTTGGCACTTCCTCAGCAGCATTGTCCAACATCATTTCTTGGTTAGATGTGTTATCCTTCTCTTCTGGCTTTCCAAGCAACATGTCCACCTCTAACTTCTTTCCCTCAATAAGTGAATCAGGTGTGCATGACTTGGCTAATAAGCACCCTTCAATATTACTTTCATTGCTGACAGAATTTACACAAACATCTGAGGCCTGAAAAAACTTTCCTGCATCATGTTCTGATTGTTTCTGTTCACTAAGACATGAACCAGAAGGACCACCTACTGTTTTCTGCCCTCCCACAGCAAGATCTAGTGCTCTGATGAACTGACCTTCACTAACAGGCATGCCTAAGTTCTCAGCTGTTAGGTGGCTCTTAAGTTTGCTGGTGACATGAGGACACTGTGATGAGCCCATGCGAACATAGAACAACAAGCCTTTACACATGTACTCCATTTCTTGCTCAGATATTGGGGTGCATTCCGTTTCATATTTTCTGGTAGTTACTTCCTGGGACATAACAGTGTTGCACAGAGCCATTTTCTCAATGGCAGTTTCAGGAGATGCAGAATTATTTGATAAATCAGCATGTAAGTCTTTGCTTTCTTTCATGGCACTTTTGTTCAACAAATCATTTTCTGAGTAGCTTACAGTCACACTGGTTACCAGCTCTGCCTTGTCACTAGTTGAATTACTTTCTTTGTTGTCCAAGTCGTGAATTCTATCTGATGGAAAATTACTTTCTGCATGGCTGACTGTTACTGAACTCAAAGTCAAATTGTTTTCATCATCTGAGATCTGCTGTTGCTCTATTGATGTAGGTATGCAAGACTCTTCAGATATATTTTTTGTATTAATGGTATTGATGGCTTCATGAACATCTATCAATGTCTGTGACATTGTAGTATCAGGGTATAAATCCTTTTGTTCAAGTTGTAAAGAAGTCTCTTTTGAGTCATGGTGGTCCCTCTTGGTTTTTACATCTATCCATCTCTTCCTTTTTTCATCTGGCATAGTGGAATGGATTGTTTGAGGTGAAAAATTTAAAGTTTGTTCTGAAACAATTTTGTCAGCAAATGCTTTTGAATTCTTTTCAATAATTGTCATCTCTACATTTTCAGACATGGATTTCTCACAAGCAAAGCCATGTTCATCACTGACTGAGGTATTTACATTAATATCAAAAGTTCATCTGATTATCAGATATCTTTGCAGTGTTCGTGTTGTCAGGACTGTTACATAATGTGAAATCTGATGGTTTATTAAGTGAAAGTGCCTTTTCAAGTCCAATTTGTTTTTCTATGGCACAAGATTTTTCCCTGAAAGATGTTTGGACATTCTTAGGTGTAACTTCAAAGTCCTTTGTCTGGACAGTACTGAGTGGCACTTTGTAAGTTGAAAGATCAGGCAGACCTAAATGTGCTTGTTTGCATTTGTCAACTAGGATGTTATCAATGCTATTGCTGCTTTCTTCAGGACTAACACAACCAGCATCATGATCACCAATTCTGATGTCAGGACTAAGATCCTTGTACTTGGTAACACAAGCCATGCTGGTTTCAAAGCAATGAAGCATTGTTTTGTCTGTTTTGTCTTCTAAGGACTTGTTGTGCATTACTAGTGACATCACTTTTAGAAGTCCATGTTTAGAGTCATTTGCTGCATTTAATTTTTGTTGACTGTCACAGACTTCTTTGGGTGAGCTTCCACTAGCAGAAGGCGCAAGACTGAGTGGGAAGTCTGTGCTGTCTGAAAATGATGTTCCTGAGATTTTGTGCTTGATACATGTATCACTGGAACCTTCAGATACCAAAGCTAGTGCTACTGTTGTATCACTGCAGTGAGATGTCTCCACAGCAGACACTTTCAATCTATTCTTAATAAACATAGAGTTATTTTTTTCACTGTCTGTACAGGATACAAAAGTTTTATCTGATCGAGACTGTGATGAGAAATCACTATCTGCCTTTGCTTGTGTGTCCTCTGTCCTCTTAGAGAACTTCTCTGACATTGGCAACTCAAAGCTGGATACAGGTGTTGATAAACAGCAATCAGATACAGTACGAAGTATTTCCTCCATGACTAATTTCACTTCACAAACACTTGTAGATTCCTCATGCTTTTCTTCTATGGCTTTAACCATTATTTCTTTAGGCATGATACCACTTGAAAATGTTGCTTCATCTTCCAAAAGTAAGGATATATTTTCATGTTCTAAACATTCTGGTTTTACTGCTGACTCTTCAGAAGTAGCTGTATAAAGAAAGGAATGCTGCTGATCTTCTAAGCTGAGACTGTTACCCTCCAAGTCAGTGTTACTGATAGTTTTCTCTCGTCCATGTTGATCAGTCATACTCATAGTTCTATTCTCTCCTGCATTTTTACTGAAGTTATCATTTTGTTCTATGACAAGCTCCTGCACTGTTGACTGCCCAACATTCTCTAAAGAACAGTTACATGAGTCAACAGTTTCATCCCTTTTGTTCTTGCATGAACATGTATCATCATCTCTAGACACCATTAATTTCATCATTTTCCTGGATTTGATGTCTGAACTTGCCACTTCTTCCTCAAAATGACCATTCTGTAACAAACTTTTACTTGAACATGCCTGATCACTACCAACAGTTTTAGAAATGCTTTCTGATGCAGAAGAAACTTCTGTTATTTCTTTCTCATCTTCCATCCTGAGGTGATCAAATGTTTCAAAAACACTGTTTTCTGGTGTGGACAGAGAGGTTAGTAGGCCATCTGCTGCAGATGATGCAACAGTAGTTTCACTTTCAACAGATCCACGCCTGGAAGCCTCGTTCTCTGAAGCTACAGCAGCACGGGTGGGATAAAATGAGGTTCTTTCCTCTGAAGGAAAAGCTATTTTTGTTCCTGAAATAACTGGAGGTGCAGGTGGATGAGGAATGACAGGATCCACCAACATGAAGAATGGTGGAAAGTTGTATCGAGACCAGTCTATGTCCTCAACTTGACCAAACTCTGGTTGTTCTTGCAGTGGGACATAATCATCAACAATAATATGATGTCGAGCAGACTGCAGAGAAGCAGCACCACCATCAATAAAAGAGAGATATTAGCAGCAACATTGTCAGAAACATTGGCATAGAAGGTGGTTGGTGAGGGAGGGGGAGAGAAATGCATCTCAAGATTTTCTTCTTCTTGTCTGATTTGCTCCATTCTTTCTTCAATAGCCCTATATTCTTCTTCAACCGCTGTTTCAATATGAGAAAATTTTCTTAGATGAAAGCTGCTTTCTGGTTCTTCTTTGGCTGGAACAGGAGGAGACTGGACAGGTTTATTTTTCATTGAAGACATGTACAGGCGATGGACTGATCTGCGGTGGCGGCACATACTGCCATAGGTAGAGAACTTCTTTTTGCAAATGTACAGTGAACCCCCACAACACCAGGTCTTGGTTTTCGGCCTCGTGTCTCAACCCATCCTGGTGGGCGTGACTCTATCCATGCTTGAAGGCTCTCAGCCTCAGAGACAAACTCTTCATCCTTTCGATTAACATTTTTGTCACCTGTTTCATAGCAAATTTTTAAAATATAAGTCTACTTAATAAATATATGTTCTTTTTCAGCCTTTGTTAATCCAAAATCATTGACACTTCATCCCTAAAATGCTAATTATAAGTTCACTGATGATCATATTAATGAAACTCAATTGAAAATAGTGTACAAGCAGTCTCTTAAGTACCAAACAGTAATGCTGGCTTTAATCAGTTGTTTTTAAAAAATGCAAAGTCAAATCTTTCTCTTGCCAGGTTTTTTTTACCAGTCCAAATGATTTAAAAGTTCTGTATCTTTAAGTCATTTATTTTAACATTCCCTAATTAAAATCATACTAGTATAGCTTGAATATAAAATAACTAAAATGGAAATGAATTTTACTCACTTGTAGACTTTGACGATACTTTACATTTCTTTGCTTTTGGGACAGGTGTTGAAATGGAACTGCCATCATTAGAGCTCTCATTCTGGTTTATAAGTGTATTTTTTTTAGGCCGATCAGGATGGACTGTACGAAGATGCTTGACCAGTTCAGCAACATTAGGGTACACCACATCAATACAACCATATTTGCAAGGAAAGTTCCTTCCTGAGTGAAAACGTAAGTGCTTTCGCATATTGGCCTCATTGAGAAACTTCTTGCCACAAATGTGGCATGCACAGGAAAGTTCATCTGCACACAAACATATGATTTTGAAGATTTTCTGGCTGGTAAATATAGAAAAAACTAACTAAAGACAAAAAAAGAATATCAATAATTAAATTCTTCTAATTATTATTCCTTTTAACCCCCAGTGGAGCATAAGGCCACAACTACACCACACCATTGGATTCGGTTCTGGGTATCCCTTTCCACTTGGATCCATGTCATGCCAGCTGCCTCTGCCTCGCTGTGGACGGATCTCCTCCATATCTGTCTGGGTCTCCCAACCCTGCACCTCCCATGAAGGTTCCAGTCCAGAACTTGTCTTGTTAAATTTTCAGCAGGTTTTAGCAGGGTGTGACTGATCCAGCTCTACTTCCGCTTCTTGATATTTTGTCTGGAAGGGTTTTGGTTGGTTCTCTCCCACAGGAGATCTTCTGTATTGGAGATCTTCTCGGGCCATCTGATGTTGACGATGTGGTGCAGACATCTGTTGAGCAATGTCTGAATCTTGTTAGTGATGGTGTTTGTCACAAGCCAGGTCTCAGATCCATATAGAAGGACTGACTTTACATTTGTGTTAAAGATGGGGATCTTCGTGTGTACAGATAAAGCCTTGCAGTTCTAGGATGTGGAATGCAAGCCTGGCTTTATTTATTCAGCTTCTTACTTCTTTATATGCACCTCTATCTTTGCTATACTGCCAACGTAGGTGGAACGGTCTGACTCTATAATACATTCCCCATGAAGTTGGAGTGGGGGTTCTTGCTTGTTGTTGACCAGCATTACCTTTGTCTTCTTGATGCTGACGGTCAGGCCAGTCATCACTGCTTCTTCTGAAAGCTGGAGGAGCTTTGACTGTGCACGCTGCTGCTTGTGGAACAGGCTGATGTCATCTGCAAAGTCGAGATCCTCAAGTTGCATGGAGAAGGTCCACTGAACACCCATTTTGCTGTTAGAGGTTGTTCTTCTCATGATCTAGTCAATGACAATCAGGAAGATTGTCGGCGAGAGCATACAACCTTGCACCACTGCGAAGGGCAACCCCGCTTCAATAATTACTCTAGTCTTATGATACATGACCCAATCGCTGGGAAGACCATTCTGCTGTTTTCTTTAAATAATAAGTGAATAAAAAAATTTTGGACAAAATGCATCTTACATTAGCATGGATTTTTATTTCAATTACCTGAACAGACTGGCAATTAAACTGTGTAGCATTCTGTGATAATCCTAATTTATAAGCTTAATATTTTCACAATAAGCAAAGCTATATTATTAGTAACAAAAAATAAAAGGTACATAAACTGTTAACAAATGTAAAGCCCAGTTCTGAGAATGCTGGAAAAAAGAATGTTACTTTGGATAGTGCATTATAAGCAGTGGGAAGTAATAAAGAGCAAGGCACAAAAGAATAAATAAATATGGTGGTGCTAAGTTAAAGTGTCTTTATATGAACTTTTCAAGTTATTATAATAATGATAACAAAGGATTTATGTAACACTTTTCCAATGATTTTCTCAGAGTGCTTTGCAGAAATAATATACAGACTTAATCACCAACAACCATGCACCCATATTCGCAGATAACAGACACGCTCTCTTCTACAACAGACACCCGCTCATACACAAAACACAAAGAAAATTACAGACACACATCAGGACAGGGTCGTAATGAAATCGCTCTTCTGAAATGAAGTGTCTTAAGTTTAGATGGTAAAAGAAAAAAAACAAAAAACAAATAGAAAGCAAACTGAATAAGGGGACAGCACTTACATTAAGTTCAATTTAAAAGAATTCTCTCCCCTACAAGTTTCAAGCTGGGCTGATAACTTTTTCTTTTGTATATATATATTTTTTGGCTGTGAAACTTCAATCAAAGACTTGAAAAACCTTTCAAAAATATTAAGCAATATGGCTATGTTTAAAAACATAAAGTATACTTAACAGCTTTCAAAGCAAAGAAAGACATGAAAAAGTAACACTCACCACCACTTGGGCCATGTGATTCAAGGTGATGGAGATAGTTGTGCTGAAATCGGAACCTCTGATTACAGCGCTCACAGCCGAATTGCTTGTCTCCCTTGTAGCGATGGGCATCATTTTGTATATGCTGCTTCAAGCGTTCGACTGAAGGAAACAACTGAACACACAAGAAACAGCGAAAAGCATCCTCAACTCCAGACACACCCTGACATGAAAATGGAATTCTGTGTGGTTCTGTCTCACTTGTGCACTGCAACATCTCAGTTTCCTTCTGAGCATTACTTTCTTTGTTCCTTTTATCCTCAATTTCAAGTTCTTTTGTATTATCTGATGACAAAGAATCAGGTGCCTCTACCACTTCTGCCTTTGTATGATTATGCTGTAAATCACTTTTATCATCAGCTATAGCTTCTTCCACCACCTGGCCTGTTGTGCTACTTTCATCATTTTCAGGATCATCTGCATCTGGATCAGCATCAGCCTCAACATCTGCTGAAGAATTTGTGGTTTTGCACAAATCGATGTCAGCTTTGGAGAGGTACTTGTGGTTGATGTGGTTGCGCAGATAATGCCTCTTCAAGCTGAGGGCATGGTGATAACGTAGGTCACACACATCACAGACCCAAATCTTCTTACTTTCCTCAGCGCACTCTCGGTGTGCATTTTTAATTTCAAAAACAAACTGAAAGTCAGATGTTTCCTCTAAGTCTGCCTTACCTGCAATGCTTAATCTATGGGATTGTTTTTTTGGAGAAAATGCTACAGTCTGGGCTATAGACTTGCTTACACCCTTATTACTGTGGATATCTTCTGTAGTACCATCAAAAGTCTCCATCTTGAATTCTCTCTGTTTTTTGGCTGTAATGGTGGCAACAATCTCTGAAATGCTGCGTCTAAAGCGTGCTTTGTTGGATGCGACTATATTCTGAGACATCTCCTCCGATATGTCTGATTTCGTCAGATTCATTGTTAAAATGTTTACTTGATTACTAGTAGAAGCCACTTCAGAAGTGTTCTTTTTGGAAGACTTTTCTGTGCTACTATTCTTGAAATGTGAAGACAGAAAACATTTGTCCTGAGGTTCAACCTGAGAAGAAGTGGCAGACTTCATCAGAGGTTTTAAAAGGTTGTTGGTAGAAGACAGTGCTTTATCACATAGAGTCCTTGGAGGCAATGTTTTGTGGGACACTATTTTGCCATCAGGCAGCGAGGCACTTCGTCTCAGGCCACTACTGGTACCTGTGCGAATCTTATTACGGTGTGCACCAGAAGAAGCATAGATGACATCATCATCATCTAATGACAACATGTCACTCACAACTTTTTTCTTTCGTTTCCGCTTTCCATCACTCTGAGGGACTTTTTCTTGTGACTGGCCTAAGCTGATAGGAGGATTAGACTGAGATGGTACCACCTGCCTTGCAATCTCTGTTTGGCAAACAAAAGTATTTAAAAATTGTTAGATTTAAGCATTCAAATATGATTATAGATGTATATTTAAATTTAGTGTCATTTTCACTATATTATGAATTACTTCTTTAGACATTTTTTACCTCCCTTTGCCACCTTTTTTTCACTACTATTGATAATTTTATCATAGAACAGCTACAGCTTTAAAATTATCTAAATGATAAAAAAGTTGTTAACTTTTTTAATCCTATTCATAAAAATATACATTTTTTTTTTTAAAAAAAAGCAAAATTTACCATCAGAGGCAGATGATATGGATCTACCTATGCGACGACGCTTTCGATGTCTACGAGTAACCTGAGGGTCAAACCATGTAAGTAGCTCTTCACCAGGTGCTATATCCTAGGAACAGTGAAATAATATTCCATCCTTGAAATTCAACATATTCATTTTAGAACTACCTTCCACAAAAATCATGATGTATTTTTAAGACATACTTAAAAAAAAATGTAAGAAAATTTTTGAAAATCTTACCTCTAACAAAAATAAAACTGTCATTTTATTGGTCACAAAACTAATCAAAAAATTTTAACAAATGTTACTGACACAATATTATTTATGGACAGATAGGAAATTTTCATTTTATAGAAGATACAGATGTATTTTTCTTTCGCTACCTGTATTTTAAATCATATATTCCAATCCATTAAGCACATTCACATAATTCTATATGTAGGAATAGATATGAAATACTTCTCAAACAAGTCTACATGTAGCTGCAACTGCACCCCCTACCCACTATCACAATATTCTTCTTTCTATTAGTCCCATGTAAATGCTCAATTTACCCAAGAGCATTATGTTCAACATTAAAAGAATGATTGTACTAGTTTGTTTTCTGTTAAATTTATGGAAGCTTTGACCACAATGACCTCAACATAAACTGAGAAAGAAAAGTAATCCACAGAACAAAATGTCAGTAGTACATAGTGGGATTTAGTTTTTGATCTATATGTGTGATTTTAAAGAAATTTACCTTCAATGCTTCATAGAAAATCTCACATCCCTCTTGTATAGAAACTATATTCTGTTCCTCAAAAAACCGTGCACAGTTTACATAGCGCATCCAGTTGCCCACTTCTGGTGTAGTGGCATTAATTATATGCATAAGCTTGCCAGTTTTTTTGTCAAATACCTGGGAAAGATTAAATAATTCCATTAATACTTCTAACCTAAGTCTCTTCAACTTCCATCTGTTCAGTTATTATAATTTATATTTTTATATCTTTAAAGTATCTCACAAATAAAAGCAAATGATACTGCTATCAGAGATGGTAAAATGAAGCGAAAAGAAACAGACTTTACACTCCACATGCTAGGTCAGTCAATATGCATTGCCACTAGGCCATCCATTTATTTTTTAGCTTTTACCAAATGATACTGACAAGGCAGCTTACCTGGATATTAGCATTATAAACAATAAATATAATAAATGATACTGCTAAACTATAATCATTAATAGGTTTAACCGGATATTAACATTATAAACAAAAAATATGGGAGAGAGGAAGAACAGTTTCCTAAAATTAAGAAAATTAAATGCAAAAATCTAACAGTGAACACACTCTCACCAAAGGCTGAGTACATGCATGGGATCACGCTCTAAATATTTGATGAACACAGCAAAATATGTTTAGACTTATCAGACTAATTATACCTAAAACCATTACATCTATTTAACTTTCTCCTGTATATCATTAATCTACAGACAAAAATATATCTTGAACAATATGGCCAAGTAATTCAAACATGAACTTAATTAGATTTGATAAACCTCCTGTAAGATGTCATCCCATCATCAAAATACAAGCAAAAAATTGCTGTATACTGGATAATAATAAAGCCACAAAAAGGGAGATAGAACAAGAGTAACACAAACCAACCTCCCAGGCATATCGATAGTCCACTTCCCCATTGGTATCTTCCACCATCACCTCACCAGCAAATGGCCCAAATTTTTTATTAGCTTCAATGCGTTCCTTGCACCATGCCCCTGAAATCACAAGTTCATCTTAAATGATAATGTCAGTACAGATTTGAACAGCTGCTATGAGGCTCTTTTTCTTAAAAAAAAAAAAAAAAAAAAACACTGAGCTTCAAGCAAAATTTCTTTTAGCAATGTACCACTACAGCACATCTGTGACATTTTTGGGGAAATTAAATCTTCTACTGCAGTTTTTCTTTAATGTCAATCCCATTTAAGAGGGTGGGAAGGGGTTGCCAAAACGTCACATCTAGAAATGAGTGGTTTTGGAAGCTGAGCTAGAAACTCACCTAACAAACCCTCTGCAACAGCTGAAGGACGAAGCTCTACACAGGATGGGGTTACCAGATGAGGTGGAGGAGCCTGCTCAGGTGGGTCGCTTGATGACATGGTTACCATGCTGTCATTACTTTCCCTGTGCATATTTCATTTTTCTGTAAAAATGTAAAAGAAATGTTTCAACTTTTATTTTACTTTCAAACAGGAGACACCAGTGAAAATTTCTTTTTCTTTTTTTCCAATTCAATCTACCTGTCTACTCATTACTAAAAGAAATACAGTCATTAGGAAAAAAAATATAAATGCTATTCCTTTGGCATTAGAGAATAAAGCAGGAAAATGTATAGCAAATTCAAGGTTTCGCATATTTCACAAATGCACATATTTCTTTTATTTCTATAGATCATCACACTAGCCTTTTCAGAATGATGTTAGTCTACAATGCAGAGATTTGTTTGAAAAGGTTGTGTAGGAAGAGTTTTAATGAAGTTAAAGATGTTAGGTTTGACAAAAATGTGAACATAAACATATTAAGTATAATAATAGTAATCCTCTATACATATATTGCTGAATGTGGCTTACATTACTAGATACTGGTAAACAAGTGAAATATATTACAGAAATCTACTCCATCCACCCTAAAACTGAAAGTTAACATAAACAGTTGACTTATACTTTAGATCTACATTACTTTTTTCCTCTGTTACTTTCCACCCTGTCCCCAACCTCTTTTACAACACAATGGTGCCCATGAAAAAAAGCATGGAAAGAACATTCATCAAGAAATCAGTGTATAAGTAATGGGATAACTAAAGAATAGTCTTCTCTGCTTATAAAAAAAAAGTTTTGTCTTTATAAGTTCTTATCTAGTTCTATAGATAAGAGGACTCAAAAACGCTGTCCTAGCAAAACATTAGCAGTTACACATTTGTTGTTTTAAATACTTAAGAGTACAATATCTGAAAGAAATTCTTGAGGATGAGATGTCCTGCAGGCAACTGTGACAAGACCATTACTCATTTCAGTTTGATGCTTTAAAATGACAACTTTTCAAAACAATTCAATCAAAGAACCAAAACGATTAGCTAATAACATGTTTCCATAAAAAAAACAATGACTGCAGCCGTGAAAGTGAAATTTCTCGCACGATTTCAAAAAGACTTTTAAAGTATCATACAAAGCATTGATAACTGTATAACATTTACTTAAATGCTAGCACACACCACTAACAATGTGATTCTGATTCCAACAGCTAAAGTGATAACTGAAGGTATACAATGTGCATCTCTAAACTGCTACAAAAATGCTGCACTGAAGTGCCCTGCTAGCTACTTGTGTAGGTGCCACCACCTGGTGTGATGTGAATTAACAGGTGTGTCCACAAACTTGTATTACTGGACTGCTTGCAGACGATTTTTACCAGTTAACTACTAAAATGAGGCTGGTGTATACAATGCTTTCGGTTTAGTCATTTGTTTAGGCTCCTCGGAGTCTCTACAGTCTATGGTGTGTCTGTAAACTAATAAACCAAAGTGTCATCTCTCAACAGCTAGCTATCCACTGGAAATAGCAACAAAGTAGAACCACTGTATACTTCTTACTCCTGTGACATACACAAATGTTAAAAAAGAGTAGTCATGAGCACTGATAAAGAACATAACTGTCCAAAATATATGTCTTAACTTGCTGTTCCTTAATCTTAGAAAGGAAATGGAAACTTTTTTTAAAGGGCAGATTGTAAATACTAAGGATGTTTCAAAATTTCTGAAGCAAACACATCGCTAAAAATAATTAAAAACCAAGCTATAAACTCATGACAATATTTCTACCACCATTTTTTGTGCTGTCTTGGTTTTTATGCCTTCAAACAAACAGTAAACTTCGATGAAGTTGGATACATGATTCCATGACAGTTCCCATAATTTATTTTTTTCTCAAACAGTTGAGCATTGTTGAATGTCATAACAGCCAAAGATCTGATTACCTTATGCTTGAAGGTGTCACGCAGTTTTACTTTATAGTCACTTTAAAAAAAACCAACTATTTAGTACTAGTGTACTCTTAGTACTTGCTTGCTGCTCAACTGCAAATTAAAATTTACATCAGAAACTTTCTGACACCCAAAAAATATCTGACCAGTCAGCAAGATTTTCCTAAAACTGAATTTATTGTTTTAGAGATGATTTATCTCTCCTTAAGACTGCTGATTTAGACACATAGAAATAGCCTATGCTTTCTAGAAAATGCACTGACCTGGCCTCGGATTCACTTATAACTGTGTAGAGGAAAAGAAAATCATTATTAAGGATAAACAGACACTAACATATCAATTTTTTTTTTTAAAGCAAATTTTTAGCTTTACTTACCTTAAGTCATAAAAATGTTTAAGATACTATGATTTCTAATATGGTGTCAAAATATTTCTAATGCAATTTTAATTCAAGTGTAGAGCTTAGAAAGGAACTGCCATTCATCAACTGTTTATGTCAGCCACATGGAATACCAGCACACAGGCAGTGGGGAGGGTGAATAAAACAAGTTCAAAAATCAATATCAGGATACACAGGCAAAATGCTTACAGCTGATCAAATAGTTAAACAATGACCAGAATAGCAGACACTTCTTTTAACTGATCATCTGCTATAGTTGAAGCTAATGTCAAATGGCCAACGCAAAACCATTATCTGAGAATTTTTAAAGTAGAGGTGAACATAACTTTTTTTCACTAAAATCACTTATTTGTATTGTTTGTGACTGATGTTTATTAGATTCCTATGTTTAGCAGTTTACTTGGTCAGTTCCCCTCTATTGTATTAAGCATAAAATGCATTCCAATATTTGGATGTGATTCACCAGTAATTCCAATTCTTTTTCTATATCCCCCAATTGTGAGTTCAGTTACATGAAGAAATGCATTTTGTAACTGAACTAATAATTGGGGGACAGATCAAGAAAATGTGAAAAGAGGGGTGTGATTTCATGGAACTGCTGTTCGGAATACCTTCCAAAATATGCCGCAAAAGCATAACCCAGTGCAAATTAGCATAAAATGATTATAACCCAAATAAGCAGCTTGCACACTAAGCATAATCTTTCTTTTCCCATTTTTGGTTTAAAATTATGGACTGTCTGTTTCTAATTTACTCTTGCTCAATTTTCAAATACTGTATGCAGACATTATCACACACCAGACTGTTCTTTAGGTTAGTCCTTGTTACTCCTCGAGGAGCACAGGGCCACAACAACACCTCTACATCGGACTTGCTTTTGGGCAGCCCCCTTTAGTTGGGCCCATGTGGTTCGGACGTCCTTTGCCTCGCTCTCTATTGTTCTTTTCCAAGTCTGCTTTGGAGATTGTTCTTAGAGAACTAAATTCCATTCTTTAATGTCAAATGGATGGTTTATGTTAAATACTGATCAAAGAATAAATCTGACATTAAGATGGAGATACAAAATGGTGATCAGTCATGCACTGTATACTTTAAGGACCAAGTGAAAAATCAACAGTATTACCTTTGTTGTGAACACATGCTGTCTTTGTCATAAAAATTCTAAAAGTATAGTCTAACAATGATGTTATGGACATTCTTATCTTCTGGAAATTGCTTTTTTTTTTTCCTCATCATTCTGACAACTGTGGGGCACCAACTAAAAGAAATGTAAACAACCCCCAGGCCTTGTCCAAATTATTAAAGCACTATATAATAGCTCAACAAGGGCAGTACTGCTGGATAACCAAATAGGAGCTTGCCTTTGCACAATAATAGGTGTATGTCAAGGATGCCCTCTATCCCATTCATGAAGCCCTCCACCACTATCAATTGGTGAAATGCTGATTTGCAGCCTACATCCTGCAAATCACATAGACCTGTAAGTAGGTATTAACAGAGAACTCAAAGATCGTACCAGCATACTGACAGACAGTTCAAATGCATATGGAACAGAGACCAGCACTGATAAGAGCAAAGTTACGAGCACTGGCAACTGCAAAGCAGAGATCTACATTAACGGAGTATGGTTCAAAGAGGTAAGCACCTGGAAGCCACCCTTTCCAAGGACAGCAGCTCTACGCCAGATATCCACATCAGGATCAGAACAGCAACAGAAGAATGGCTAGGCTAGACAGAATCTGGCACAGCCATAACATCTCTTATAGTACCAATCCTGGTCTATGGATGTGACACATGGTTTCTGCTTGCTGATATGGAGAGGAGAATTCAGGTGCTTAAGAGCAAGTGCCTGAGAAAGCTGCTCTGGATCTCATACAGAGAACATAAAACCAATGACTGTATAAAACATGGTTGCCACCCTCCTAGGACACCAGGAACCTCTACTTGCAACAGTCAAGTGAGGTAAGCTGATCTGGTTTGCCATGTGATGACACCTAGTAAAAGACTGTCCTTCAAGACACCTTGCAAGGTGATCAACACCCTGGTAGCCTGAGGGAAAAACTAGATTAGAAAGGTCAAAGACTGGATTGGTCATCTTGTGCAGGATCTGCTCACTATCACCCAAAACAAGCATAAGTGGTAGGCTTTGTCAGCTGCCACATCTACCCATATGCTTCCCCCAATGACAGATATCAGACAAGGGACAAATGATGCAACTCCCAGGCTGCATTAAACTTAACACTCCTTTTAAAATAAATCCTATGTAAGGTTAATGTTAATTAAGGACTTCTGGTACTAATACTCCTATAACTTATGCTACATTGCAGCTGTTGAGAACATGTAAGTCATTCTATCTTTATCTTTAAGGATAAAAGCATACTTTTTCTGAAACTATGATTGTTTAGTTTATCAGATGCAAGTGGTTCTGAATTTATACGTTTTTGTCATTAACTGTGGACATCCATAAACCTTTTATTACAGTGTGCCACCTATGCTGAGTTCAAACTCTAACCCTCAGATTCTTTTACTATGCCTAGTGTAAGCAACATTAATGACTTTGGAATTTAGCTATGTTTATAACAAAACATTGAAATTGGCATTTATACTAATCCTAAGCCCTTCAAGACACATAACTTTAAAATCTCCAAAATAATCATAGCAAGAAAACTCACTTCCCACAAATAGCTTTTCTGGCATGCTGATATATTGAAACAGGTTAATATTACAGATATAAGCCAAATCTGGATCTAGATTTATTTCCTCCTGGACATCACAAAGATGAAAAAAGAACCAAAGCACAAAAACAGACTTGTTCCAGTTTTTATATCTTTCTCAATTAACTTAATGTAAACAGAGTGGATTTACTGCGTAATTCTGATCACTACTGTCTTAGAATGCAGTGGCCAAATGTTAATGATAGTCACACACAAGTCCCAGTGTGTAAAATATAAAATGGCAAATATTAATACAAGATTCTCCACCAACAGTCAAGCTGAATTCCCATTAACCCATAAATAAAACAGATGCCATACAAAAATCTTTATATACAGTGATGGTTAATAGTTATAGAAAATATATGATCCTAAATATTCTGCAGAAAACTCACAAAAGCCTTGCTGGCTGAGTGGAAGAGTTTCAAGAAATGTTGACAATATGTATTTAAATCACACATATGTTTTATCATTATTTCTGCAAGGCAACTGTTTACAGGTCTGAGCACTAAAACATGCATTATATGTCTAAAACTGTTATGCCATTTCATATTGCACATTATGATCACTCAAACTGAAGAAGAATTTTCTTTCTGATTTTGTGGGGTGGAAGTAAAGAGGTAGGTTCATTTTATGATTAAAAAAAAAATTCCACTGAGAACAAATCACAGAATGGACAATTCTGTGATTAATTTAGCTTATGCCCCTTTGTGTAACTTTATTACTAATGTTTGTGTAAGGCACACACCTCATGAAAAATAATATTGATTCCTTCAACATATTTTTCACATTTGTTTTGATCATATCATGCATCTGTGCCACTTTTAAGTGTCATGATTCAACTGAACTTGAAGTTCATCATGAACTTTAACATGTGAAATCCAGACACGAACATTAGTTCGCTAGGAAGGTTGTAGCGGTAGCAGGAATAGTAATAGTAGTACCATTGTTGTTACTGTAATTTACTGTAAATCAAACGAGCACACCTGATAACTATGTCTATTCTCGCTACTTTTGATTAACAATTCACCTCACACAACCCACACATATAAACTATTAGTTATGAAAGTTTTAGCAGTAGCAGCTTAAGTAGTGTATTGCCATGTTGTCATTACATAAGGTAAGGCTGAATAGCACACCTGATAACTACAATCACCCCATTAATTTTGATTGACACTCACCTCGCCCTCAAAAACAAAGTACACTATTTTAAAACCTTAGAAATAATTTTTTTTTAATTAAAAGAAAATCTACAAAAGAAACCTTTTGGAAATGATTTTTTTTCACAAAATAATGAAGTTCATTATTTTTATAAATGTAAAATATTATTTTTAACATTTAGCATACATAAAGAAATATATAATTAGTAGCAATAAAACAAATAAAATAAAAATTTAATAACACATTTTCCATGACAGTCTTAAAATTTAAAAAAAAATTAAATTAAAAAATAACATAGTGAAATGTACATGTTATTTATAAAGATTTTCTGCTTCTTATCTTCTCCAATTCTCTTTCTTTGTATCTCTCTCTCACTCACACACACACATAGAAGGGTGAGGAATATGAAAGAAAAGATACTACTTTTGCACATGGACTTAGATACAGCACTGAATATTACTAACAGTACAGATAGAAATAGTTTTATCTAAACTGGAACTTCAATGTGATCTTGGGTGTGGATTTATACATGACTGAGAACAGGAATCCAAACCTTTTGCATTACAGTAATCCCTCACCACTTCGCATCTCACCTTTCGCGGCTTCACTATTTCGCCGGTTTTTATAAGAAATTAATTGGAAAAATGATTCTTGGATTTTCTGCAAAATTTGATCAGTGGAAAATATATATTTTTTAAGAATTTCTAGATGAAAAAAGCCCAAAGTGTATAAAAATATATTACTATAAAATTTTTCCATTATATGTGTGGCAGAGAGAGAGATTCTGTTGGTTTATTGCTCTATTACAGGTACTGTATTACTAGTATTATTGTAAACATTTGGGGGAGGGTTTATAAACCCTTAATATATGTAAAAATACATATATAAATATACCGTTTCTATTTCGTAGATTTTCGGTATAGCGGGTGGTTCTGGAACGCATCTCCCGCAATAAACGAGGGAATACTGTATATCTGTATTCCAAATATAATTTATTTAAAATAAATCAATCTTGACACAGAAAGATGATTACTTGGTACTTCATTTCACTTATGATGATTCATTGTCACTATGATCACAACATCAAGTGTTATGATTCCATATGAACTCTCTGACACTTGTGACCTCTACAATCATTTTTAGTCAAGAACTGTTTCATTTTTAAATGAATTGAAATAGGATAATCTTTTACTTGCACTCCTTTAAAGGAGTTAAATATCAAACACACTTTTCAAATAAAATAAATCCCATGCTTGTAGAAATACAACCATTAATCATATGGCAACAAATGCTATAATTATGTGGCGTCCTATATTTTCCTGCTACACTTATCACATATTCAGTGAATCTGCCTTTGTTAGTCACTGGCTCAGCCATCCTGCCATGCCTAAGGAATGTACATGCTCTGATGTTTTTAATTCTCTACAGCAAGAGACAAAAAATGTATTCACATGACACCCAAGCGATAAAAGGGACGTTTTTAAACTATATAGCAAACACAAAACGATACAAATTAAACGTTTAATAAAAGCACAGGCATTTTAACAAATGTGCCACTCGCTAAACACATCAACACGAATTAGCGGCAGCCATGTTGGCTATGTTCTCTTGTTACTAAGACTGCCTGTTCATATTTTCCATCATAACATGTACAAACAATTAAAACAAGCATTAAAAAACGTAACATTTAAAAAGCAAATATACTCCTACACCCACTGATGCAATCAAATTATATATTCACCTCTTGTGTTCATTATTAATTGTGGATATTTTTGTGCGCTTACAGCCTTCTGTGAATGGATCTCAGTGCAGATGCTGTTACATTTGCCAGCCAACCGAGCAGACGACTTTACGAGTACCCTTACTGGGCCCCTCTATTCTACACTTAGTGAAACTCTTTATCTTTCACGTTGACTTGTTTGAAATCGCGCAACAATAAAACAAATAATTATATCATACTTTTATTAACCTTACATTCTTCTTTCAAAAAATAGATGGATGTGATCTAGTTTTCCAATGATTCACATATCCTTTTGTTGATCTACAAAAAGGCGTTATTAAGATGTCCATTACGTTATGTGAGCTGTTATAAGGAACTGCAGTGAGGGTCTATATTTATACTGTAACCCGACGTTCCTTGAAGCTGTCTGATGATTTTACAATGTAATCTAGTAAAGTCGTATTACAACGATGCATCTATAATGCACGGACGATGCTTGACAACTTACTTTTTCACAAGAATCTTCAAAGCTTTGTACATGCTTTCCAAGTAGACCATGCACCTAACCAGTCGGCCGAAGCAAGTCGAAACATGGCATCTTCTGCGCGGAGGGGTGAAAGGCTAAGCTTATCAACGAGTCTGTAAGACAGATGCATGACTAACAAATACAAGGCAATCACCAGAAACAAATACTGCTGACTTTTATTATTTACAGTGACCAAGCATTACTTTGTTTCCAAACATAAAATAAAATTAAATTAGCAACTGTTTATTATAGACTAGCTTTGGGTCCCCAAAACTATTAGTAGAGTCATCCAACGTGATTATGGATTGCTCTTTTCCATGCGTTTTGGATAACATCAGTCTTGAAAACAATACTAATATAATATTTTGAGATGCAAATGGTGTAGATGCATGAGACCTTCACATTCGTACTAACTGTACACGCAAAGTCACTCGATAAGACTGTTTAATCGCTGCTGTAATTTGTGTGAACATCGCATGGGGTTCTGAACAGTCCTTTAGTGCCTCAGCCGATTAGGCTGCTACAGCAATGTTCGCGGGCATACGTGCGAGTTAGCATGACAGCTTGTCCTACCGAGGTTTCACTCACATCTACGTCTTCAACACAAAAACTCTAGATACCAGCATGGTAGTAAGGTAGTAAGGCTATGACCTGCGGCAGCAAATGCATGAATTCAGTGTTGTGACTGGCACATAGCACGCATCGAATCTTCTCAGGTTATACTGCCTCTAGGTTTGCCATTGTTAAAGCTGTGCGAACAGCAATAGGTTTTATTTATAAAATGGCTGTTGTTCATTATCAATTCCTAATACGTGTACTATGGACAAAGAGTGCGCGGCGGAATCAAAAGCTCTGTGTGTGAGCGTGGCATATTTATGCCATAGGTTTGATCAATAAACATATTTTACCAGAAAAGTGATGTCTGGAATACATAAAAATATAATCTGGAATACATAAAAGGTTTAAATATATATTGATGAACAAGATGTTGCGATGACATGAATGGATGAATGACAAATGACTTTAATCAGCATTATAACTTAATTCGTTTTTTGCAATAACTTGTTATATATAAAATTAAGTGATGTATGCGTTCTATGCGAACAATCAGAAAGCATAATATCAGAATATCTGCATGAAAGAGAGCGGGTAGTGATAATACGCAACCTACGCGCACATGCTTCAAAATGGCGTCTGTTCTCTTGCATATAAATTGCCATAATAAGCAGTCGAATACTAACATTTTATGAGATGACTGAGTTTTTCCCTTGTAGTTATAACCTCCATCACTATATATATATACAGTAGCACGCGATTAATAGCCCTCGTAAATAATCTGAATGATTCGTCTGCATGCAAGTCATAGGTGGTGGCTTGATCTATTTTTAGGCAAATACGAGGCAGACAGGTTGCATTGTAACGTGCATAGCTGGGCGTAAAATTACACACTGAAAACAGTTTATGTATGTGGCTTATAAATAAATTAAGCAGCTCCTTTTGTACAGTGTATGAGATGATATGCTCTGCACTGTTCTGTATATTTAAATGGTCGTCACAAGAAGACATTTATATAAAGAGCTCTAAATCAGCCACCATTTTGGTAGTGATACCAGCACTACGATAACGGTGGTCGGCAGATTGCTTTTAAGTGGTTGAAATGAATTATGTAAGCGGCAGTTTCATGACAAGTTCCTGGTTCCTAAAAGAAACTGCTTTTTGCTTCCTTTTTTAACGAGCCAGTAGAGATCGAGGTATATATAATGACGTGAATGTCCAGACAATTAAGTCTATGATAATATACACGCTAACATATAATTCTAGCTGAAGAATGAATTTGGAATAATTAACGTGCTGCTGTTCAAAAAGGGTAAATGGGAGAGTTTACTAATCATAAGGACCAAGAGTGCTCATTGTTTACGGAAACGTCTCTTCATACTCCGTGAGAATTAGAAACATATATCCCGCCCGTTATCTTCATTTGTACTAAAAGAAGTTGTGACATATTTTAACCAGGAACGTAATTACAGCGTGAGTATAGTCAACACGTGTATAATAAACTCTGCATTGCTGTTTCCGATCATCACATACTAGAAAATTAAAAGAGTGTACTTTACGGTGGGTTTGGCAGCGGTACACAGGTACTGGCATTTGTGCGCAACGTTATTTGGAAACAGAGGTATTTTGTTCAGAATACCCTTATATGCTTGATTTTGGGAGACAGCCTCAGAGTTTGCACGTGCATGGTCGTCTGCCAGGAATATATGTCACATATCTTCGTGTTCATCGGATGGTTTGGCTTCTTTGGTCAGTCCGGTTGGATGTCGGTTTCTGCACTAACAAATGAGATGTATACATTACGAAAAGCATGGATCAGGTCAGTCCTCTTCTATTGACAGACGAATTTATTTCGTATAAATAAATATGTGAAAAGAAACCCATGCTAGAGTAAAGGAACATTAGCTTTGTCATCACCCCACCTTTTTTTCAAAAAAATATAGTGCCAGACTATTTTAATAATAATATTAAACATATTCACATTCACACGGAGCATGCTCTTAGCGCTCACAACAAGAATGAGACATGGACAACATGGACGGCGCACGAGGGACGGAAGAATAAACAACAGTACTACAATAAAACTTTATTGATCACCAGGGGCAATTCAAAATAGTGCTCGTGCTAGGTCCCTATGCCTGGTTCGGGTGATCTTGGAACAGTGATATTAACATAGAATATGTTAGTATAGAGTATCAACAGTAGCGGAGACAAGCAGCAGCCTGCACAGGTGACAGCACAGGATCTGAGAAAAGACCGTTAACAGAAACTCCCTGTTGCCTGTTTGTTAAAGAGTCCAAGATCCAGAGAGTTAGTTGGTGAGACAAATGGAAGTCTGGAACTATACTCTCCGCCAACAAGTGAGGTTGTACGGCGTTAAAAGCAGAAGAAAAATCAGCGAAGAGAACCAGATGTTTGTACTAAGTATTTAGTATAAACAGCTTAGCATCATAGACGCCTCGTCCAGCTCTGTAGGTAAACTGCAGCGGGTCAAGATGTTGATCAACAGTAGTTATAACCTTGCTCCTTACCATTTTCTCAAGTGCTTTCATGATGATTGAGGTAAGAGCGATTGGTCTGAAGTCGTTGGGTTGAATGGGCCTGGTGATTTCAGGGACAGGCACAATGTGCGAAAGTTTCCAAATATCAGGAATGTGACCAGAATCCACAGACAGTTGGAATAGATGTTGTAAAACTCCATTAAGTTGTTCGGCACAGCAGTGAAAGGTGCGTCCACAGATCCCGTCTGGACCCAGAAACCTTGTTTTTGGGCAATCACTAAGTCATGCTCAGGGACCAGAGACTGTTTTAGTGTGGAAACCTCGTGATAGAAGTCCCGTTCCTCAAAGCGGGTATAATAAGAATTAAGCACATTGGTAAGATCACACTCATCAACGCCTGCAAATGCCACTAGTTTTTTTTAAGAGCAATTTCCTTGCGATTGACAGAGGACATGTTCTTAATACAATGCCAAGCTGACTTGAGGTCGCCACTACTGAACTGCAACTTAACTTTATCTTTGTATCTTTTCTTTTGGCTCCCTTTGGCATTACGGACCTCCCTGTTCGCTAATTTTCTGTCGTGTGCAGTTCCGGTATAAAAAAAATGCGCTTCTTATTGTTCAATACAGATTTTAGTTCCTTCATTACCCAGGGTTTATTATTAGGAAAGATGACACTATCCTTGAGGGTATGACTGTGTCAACACAGAAAGTGATTACGAAGATAACATCAGCCAAGTCATCCAGATTGTCACTAATTATAAAGACTTGCAGTGTGTGCAGTCGAAGCACCCCTGCAGGCGGGTGATACTCTCTTCTGTCCAGCAATTTGTCTTCCCACCTGTACTGACAAATATAGATAATGCAAAGAGGCACTAAATAACAACAACTGAGAAACTCGTGTAAAGGAAGATGAGTAGGAAAGTATCGAAAGCGGAAAAGGGAGAAGGGTGAAAAAAGGACTAGCACCGTGTGGACTGTGGTAGGAACAATGCTCAAGGAAGAGGTGGGTTTTCAGTGCAGATTTGAAGGATTCAATTGTAGGCAGGTGGCGGATTTTGAAAAGAGAGTTCCATTGTTTTGCAGTACAATAGCTAAAAATCCTGTGATCATATGTTCTGGTGACAGCAATAGTTAGGAAAAGGTTATCAGACAAAGAGCATAGTTGTCTGGCTGCCTGGGACGCAGGGGCAGGAGCTAACAAAGAAATTAAAACATAGCAGTTGATTCCTGACGGATGATATAAAAGTGATGTTGAATTGGCCCACCTTGATGTGATCAGGCAGACTGACGAGCGAAGGTTGATTTCTTTTTCTTCTTCCGGTTTATCATCGTTTAGTTTAGTTGTCATCGGTTTTATCATCCAGTCCTTGACGCCGGTAATGCAGCTTCTATGGTGTAGTAGAAGAGTGAGACACCCGGTGGAGTGGAGCTGTAAAGTTGCATGTCTTCAGCATATGATTGATATTAAGAAACATTAACAGAAACCTTTCGGCGTGAACCTCTGTGTGTGTGTGTGTGTGTATACTTTCTCGAGAAACCGAAGCAATGCTTAGGAAACTGGATTAATTCGTTTCCTCGTGTGTGAAAAATGAGGAAATAAGAAATAAAAGTGTATTATTAAAAAAAAAATAAAATTAAATTTAACTACCCTGTGGCGTTATTGTTTTTTTCTCGGGTATCTGTTCTCTGTAATCTTTTGCTGAGGAGAATCAGAATCTTGCTCTGCAGTTGATTTCTTTACGGAAGAATTTGTCAATGTTTGCTGTTTTTTTCTCCTTGCAAATTTTGCGGAAAGTGGACATAACATTGTCATTAAAATGTTAACTGCTCTATTTGCTACCACTTTATCAGTAATTTGCAGTACAGTACACACAAAGCGTGACTCTCTCTCACAAAAACGTGACTCTCTCTGCACTCACACTGATGACGCAAGCAAGGCTCATCTCGTTCGGATGTTCGAGTTCCAATATTTGTTCGGATTCCAAGACAAAATTTTCTCGAATTTCCTGGTCGAATACCGATTTGGTCGAAAGTCAAGGCGTTCGAGAACCGAGGTATCACTGTATTATCAAACAAGCAAACGAAAACCCGAAATAAACTTCTGATTCTAACAGTATTCCACTCTACTTCTACAGACTGCACCTCATAAGCATGAACAAATATAGAAACCAATGACTGTTCATCAGGTCTGTGTTGAGCGTGTAAGGAAGAGGGATTCAACTGTGGACATCCAGAAGCATGGTCTGCCCCAGTAAAATAGGTAAATCTATTTCGTTCCGGCACCCACCAGTAACTAATTACCTTGTGCAGTTCATAGTATTGTAGGGTACGGTATATATAAAAAGATGGGTTTATTTCCGCCTATCATTTCATTTTTCATTTATCCAAGCCAGTAATAGCTTCTCTATCTTTTCTCTCATTTGAGACCTTCGCTTTGTTACCGCTTTCCTTTCGTTACGTCAGCTGCTTTAATGGCCTTTAGGCTCCAGTATTCTCGATAGTAAGTTCTATTTTAATTCAATTTTTCTTCTTATTGTTTATTCCATTACAACGCCGATCGATGACTAATTATCAACGAAAAATGTAGTTACAGGTGATGTGCTTCAAGGGAATATCATATAAACTCTGCAGTTAAAAGAAACATTTTTGAAGGTATCTCGGCTGTGAGTTTACACTGTGCTTTATTTATTTAGCGCCTTTTCCCACCACTGGTCAAACTAAAAGCGCATTAACACCCACACAGTTCAAAGAAAAGCTGGCGTGAGAGAGAGAGAGGTGGAGTAGGGAAGGCGAAAAGAAAGGGGAGATCTGCTTTTTAAAAAAGGAGGGAAGGTTCAAAAAATGTGTACAAGGGTAGAAATTATGACATGTCCACATTTTTACGAGAAGTTTTGTACAAGAAGTTTTCGAAAAGCGATGAACAGAATTATACTGCTTAAAGCCTGAGGAGATCGAGAGACTTCGCTTTGTCATTCTAATGGGGATGTGAACCTAAAGACCTCAAAATAACAAACGCTAAGAAAGGCGCTACATTGCGGGCAAATGGGTGCTATCAAGAGTCGTAAAGCAGACGGCACTGAAGGACTGCGTCGTTAAGCTGCCTTTTGCACCGAAAGAACTGTTATTGATTACGGAACAGGTGCTTAATGACACGAAGAACACTGCGTAGAGACAGTCTAAGGTAAGCAACCAAGAAAAACCCGCTCTTGGTTATGACAGAGCTGTCTCCCTTGCATGAATGTGCAAACGTGGCTTACTCTTTCCCTTCGTGTTTGCTCGTTTTTAATAATTATTATCTGACAATATTTATTTATTTTAATTAACCTTTCACCTTAGTGGTTAAGTAGTGGTGGGCTCGAAGACCGATTCAAGCAAAATGACATTCAGTTATCATCACTTAGTAGAAATTGTCACTGACTGTGCTATTTTTAATTTGAAATAGAAAAAAAATATTACGGCTCTTCAGGGGAAAAAAAATCAATGTCCGTGGCGCCTAAGTGAATCTGTGGTCAAAGGGAGCTAACTGCAGCACCATCTTGAGTCAGAAGATGGTTACCTATCTCCCTTGATTATGATACAGAATTATATGTACATGTATTTTTGCACGCCAACTTTTTGGTCTTCAACCAATATTTTCTAGAGAATTCTGTTTTTGTGCTCGAGCTCTTGCTTCTCACTCGACCACCATACTAAAACCACTATGATACACTACACTCACCTTTGAAGCTTTGGGGTGAAAAAAAAAGGGGAAAAGCTTTGTTTGCATGTCGATTTCAAGCAGCCATGAATTTATACCATTACTAAGTATACTGGTGTGGAATAGGGAATAGACAGTATATATGTCTAAATAAGCCATCATCATCACCGAAAATGCTTGGGCAGCAAGGAGCAAGGGAAATAACAATAACAAACAACACCTGACAGTGATCAAGAGTTGCATCCCAGATTTAAAAAAAATAAATAAATAAAAAAAAAATTTTAAAAATGGAAAATTTGTTCTGCGCCTAGTTAATGACTTTAAATTAGCGCAAAAAATGTAAAATCAAAATTATTTTTTTTACAATTATATCTCATTATTTTCTTTCCTCTTAATCAGTGTTATGAGCCATGTGTTTAGTGAATTCCGTAATCCCTCCGCCCACCGCAACGTGTAAGTGCGCGTTTGTTTGAAAATGGCGACTTCCATTCAGTTTCGTAGTTTCACCTGACTGTCCGAAGGTGGGGTATTTCGGGCACACCAGTTGCAGGCTAATGGACAAATGATAGCCGACCTTATACCGATGGGCCCAGAAGCACGCTGGATATCAGTCTAAAACTTTCGAGATGGAACCGGCAGAAGACCATGGCCTTGAGTTCCAGGTAAGTGATACTGGCAGTAATGTAACATAAAGGCTACGTGTACTAAACATCTTGCTATCAGTGGAATTTTGAGGCTGTGGCTGAGTCAGAAGCGGAAGTCAAACAAAGATTGTGGTGCACATCACACTGAAAATCGATGCATGACAGCTGTTTACATTAGTCTTCATAGGCAGTATTAAAAGTTGTATTAAAATTGTAACTCAAAACCTATATGCGACAGGTAGAAAGTTGATACGATTCAACGACGTGCATTAGTGGATTATGAACAGTTCTAAGAAAACTAGCTATTCATAATGTCATTTAAAAAGAAAAATTCACCAAAAGGCATGTTCATTTCATAAAGACAGTAAAGTTTTAAAAATTCCATAACTATAATATTAACACACACACGCACGCACGTAAGAATGTTCCTTTTTTTTCAAATATAGAGGTTCCAGTTCTTCTCTTCTGTGGCTACAACAGCTTACAGTTTGAAAAAAAAATTAGCAGTAGGGCTAACATGTTGGTGTAATCATAATATTTACTTAAATTGAATAGGCATTTCTTTTTTATCATGTGTTTTGATATAGACGGCTTTGTTGAAGTGTAAAGTTGCTTTTTTTAAAAATATATAAAATGTTATATACTAAGCAGTAGCAAACAGTTTTCTTGTTTGCATGTTGGCCTCCTTAAAGTTTACTGTTTTTCCTATGCACCAGGTGACAGGCATTAAATCAGATATAAAATGTTAATCAACGTTTACAGTCTTCCATGAAAATAAGGATTTATTTCACTCCTTACCACATTCCTTTTTGGCTATAACTTGTACTTTCAGGGATTTAAAAAAAACAATCTCATGAAGCAGCATCCCAGCCAAATTATTGTACAAATTACATTGCTTCAGCTTCTACTAGTACCTGCAGTTATCAGACAATACTTTCTCTGTAAATAGGTCAAGAATTGTGCTGATCCACAAGGCAGTGAACAGAGAGGGAATAAATTTTTTTCTCTGAAATAATAAGCTGCATCTTTCAGAATAACAGAGAGGGGTGTGGGGGCATAAAAGAAAGTTTTTTTTAAAATAAGAGAGCATACATAAACAAATGTTTTATCTTTCTGTGTTATTATTCATCTGTTTTCATGGCATATATATATATAATTGTATAATTGATCATATATGCTTTTGTATTTACATTATATATGTATATAACTTTTATTTATGTTCTGCTGTAATTTTGTTTTTCAGGACAGTTTTGAAGTTGCAAATGTAGAAATCAGTCATCGATTACAAGCAGAGGGCCTAAGTTCACAATGTGATGAAGGAGAGAAATTGATGTACATATGGAGATTGTACAAAAAGCTCGAGGTTTGTATTAACCATTTACTTTTATAGTGCTTTAGAGAAACATCCAACTACTGACTAAATTTTAAGACTTTGGAAGATAAATACTCAGGTGCCTCTGTTACAAACATGCAGATGTATGCACTAAACAAGTGACTAATGCTTGAAAGACTTAGGCAACTGACAGTCTAGAGGAACTTTTACATTCTTCAGTTCTTCAATTCAAAAACCTTGCTTCTCAATAGATTAAAGTAAAAGATTATCATTTGAAAGCTTAAGTATAATGAACCTGTAAATATGTGTAAGAGTGGATGGGGAGGTAGGCAAAGTGTCTGATCTGATTCGGGAGTTAATAGTTTGGAACATACTGATTTAAAAAACAAAATGCATTCAGTCTCATGCAGGCAGTTGTGCTTTGTTTATGGTAGCTTAATAATAAAAATGAATTTTAAAACACTGAATAGTGAAAACAGTAAAACAATGGACATATTACACATTAATATTTGGATAGGGAGACCTGCATAAAGCTCAAGAGAGTGAAGAAAAGCTGAAAGAGGCACAAACAGAAGAGATGCGGGAAGTAGAGAACTATGTCGAGCACATAAGGCACCTGTCAGAAGAGCGTGAAACCCTTATTCAAGAACTGGAGACTGAAAATGAACAACTGAAATTGGCGCTGGAGCAGCTGCATCCTGAACTTAGTGGTATTTGCTGCTGGCTCTTTGAGTCTTTCTTCAATTCTGTTTCTTTAAGTGCCTTTCTTGTTGCTCAGTGTTGCTGTCATTCATCTTATTCTGACATCCGTATGCTAGTGTAAGTTTGATTGACTTCATAAACGAGTATGTCAGTGTGTATCTGGTTTACATGTGTGTGTGTGCATGCATATGTGTGTAAGAGTGAAATGGTTTTATATGTGAGTGTGATCAGTATCATGTGAGAGTGTCAGTCTGTGTGTGTGTGATAAAAACAGAGGTTATATATATGTGTTTGCATAAGAGTGTGTGTGGGGAATGAGAAACAAAGAGGGACCAGATGTTGTATGGGAGGGATAATACACACGAGACAGACTTTAGGGAATCATTCACATACCTACACCAGACAGCAGAGTTAGCTGCCTGCACAGGATAGAGGATATAAGGTGCAACCAGTCAGAAGAAAAAAATAACCTGGTTTGGAAAGAGGTAGTACTTTATTTCAGTAAATTCAAGAGCTTTGACATAACTCTATGGGAAAACATATGTAATCAGGACACATATTCCAGTACATTTGCTTTGCTGCATCATCATCAGCATCATCATCATCATCATCATCATCATCATCATCATCAACAACAACAACAAAAAATTCTGGGATGCTTATTGGCAGTAATGCAGGTCATCTATTTCTGTCTTCTCTTGCCTTAATTTCTTTGACTGCCCAAAACAATTTGAAAGCAATTGTTATTCATTTTTATTTACTCTTGAGGTTTGACCTTCACCATCACTACACAACAGAAAACTGTTGCACTCCGTTTTTTTCCCCAGACATTATTGAAGTGTATAAGAATGAAGTTCACTACCTTTTCATTCAAGTTCTCGCAGGCAGTTTTGAGTAATTGCTCTAGCAAGCACATAATAAAAATGTGTATACATTCTGCCAGATACTTCATTCTCATATCTATTCAAAATGATAGAAAAAATGTTACAAAGACATTAATGCACAACTAACCAGCACAAAAGTGAAGTATGAAGCATTTGCATGTGTATTTGCAGGTATACATACACTAAAACATGCATATGCACACACACTCACACACAGGAGAAAGCTGCTCAGCAGGAAACAAGGCAATGTGTGTGGAGATCTGTAAGTGCTTAACTTGTTACCATTGCATTGCCAGATCGCCATGAGGTAGTGTGTATCTAGATAAAACTCTTTTAGCTTTAATGCCCTCTTGAGATGTTGGATTTTTTCCATCCAAGTAACTGGAGAATGTCAGCAAATGCTATGCTGAAGGAGTGTGACTTAAAAAGCTGGAGAGGGCTCTACAGTCTGTTAGTTCTTGGTATTAATAATCATATTTTCTCAGGCAAATTTTTCACAGATAACGTGATGTATAACAAATGAAGTCAACCATTGCTGTGATCACTCAAACACTTTATTAATGGGTGTGTTTGCTGGATAGGCTCGCAGGTGATCACCCGATATGGGAAGTATGAATCAAAAGATTGGGACAGATAGGCAGTGGAGACAGCTCCTGAACTCTGAGGGGATTTTCAAAAGTTTGTTTTAATTGGCCATTTTTTAGTTTATGGTTTGCCTGTAAATATGCTTCACAAGGTAGGCTTTGTTTTTAAATTGCCCTAAGGTTTACTCCAGCAAATAAAACCTAAGCAGTCTTTGGTGAGTATAAGAAGAGTCATATGTATGATAAGCCACTTTAATGTCCCATCAGACCCCTAGCTTCACATGTTTTGTGCATACAATTGCCTACTAAGACATGAATGAATAATGAATAAAAAAGTTTTTCTATACATCACTCTGAATAAAAAAAAGTTTATAGAAATTCCTCCTTCAGTGTTTTGAAACTTCATATAAATTCAGGATCAGAAAATATTGTTTTTCTTGGTAGCTTAAATAAATTACCTGCCAAAACATGCTTTGTGGTATCAGTTTTCTGATGCAGATTTGTTTAAATTATCCAGATCCAATGGCCACATGCAATAAAAGCTCACCAGGTCCTCTGTTTTATGTTAGTCCTTAACGTAGGTTCTGCCGAATAACCCTAGCTTTATTCACAGATGCAAAGGCATCTTAAACATGGATAGAACACATCTGTGTACATTCTCTTTTTTTACTCCCATTTTTTTGTGTGTGCCTTCATGCACATGAAAAAGAACAGCTTTTTAAACACAAGGTCTTATTGTTGAGTAGCACAAGATCCGTTTTCCTATCACCTTAGTCACTTGAATAAATTCTTAGCAGGCTTGTTGCATATGGAATGCAAAGAGTCCAAACAAGTATATTGGAGAAGCTTGTACCAGTGGTATTTCATTTTGCTGGTCTATCATGAAAGTAGCACAACATATGCTGTCTTGTATAGCCATTATTTGAACAATTTAGTTTACTCCACTCTTCAGCATTTGTGTTTTGAAAAAAATAACAAACTAATAATAATGTATGTAAGAGATCAATTTCTTACTTCTTCAGGGTGTTCATTATCAGGTAATTAGGATGTCAGTAGCACTGTGGTCATTCTATAGTTAAAATGAAATATATACATAATAAAGTCCTCAGATTTTTATTTATATATGAGTTCGAGTTTTAAACCTTGTCTTGTATTTTATTTATTTGTTTAGTATTGTGCACATATCTGTATATTTTGTTAATTCATTGAAACTTTAGTCTTTGATGGGAAAGTAGTCTGTTGCTTTTTTGATCCAGGACAGCCCCAACAGAGTTTTTTCAGCGCACAGTTTTAAAGGGCAGCTCAAGTGTGAAATGATTGATACTGATAAGAAATGCATGGTTCTCAGTAAGAACCTGATGAATGGAAATGTTAAATTGCTTTGCCTACGTACTGAAGGGACTATATGTCTGAGCTGATAAGGAATAAGTAATAGGGCTGTCAATGAACTTAAGCATTGCTTAAGGTCAACAATTCAGGTGCAGGCTCAAACTGTTACAGAAGGAAAATGGGCACACTAGGTGAATTTTTACTATTCTTCTTCTGCTTTTAATGGAATTTTTACTCACTGTGCATTGATCTGAACAATAGATGGAGCCATTTTGTGTGCTTGGATAGCAATAATCTGTGCTTGATGAGTAGTTTACACTGAAATGACTCCCCTTACTTCCACCTTTAAAAACACTGTACATTTAAAAAAGATTTTATTTAATTGATGTAAACTTGTATATTAAGAAATAAATGGATCTGGAGAAAGTTTAAAATATCTCATACAGCTGTGGTTAAAAAATAGTCTTTATACAGGCTTTAGCTCGAGCAGAGCAGAAAATCTATATTAAAACAAAAATATTGAGATCTGCTAGGCAGCATTCAGTTTTATAGCCAAGAACACAGAAAACAGTTCACGTAAGTCTCTAGTTTCAGCAAAGAATTATATACATGACATATTTCCACTCAAAAAAGCAGAAAAAAGTCCTGACTAGACAGCTGTAGGACCTTTCAGTAAGGTGGCGATAGACTTTGCAGACATTCAATGATACATGACGAGGAAATTTTTTATGCAGCATATACAAGTTACATTCAACACTGAGGAACAAAGACCAGTTAGTCTTTAGAGGCAAAGAATGCCTTTCATGAAGCTTTAAAAGACCCATCAAAACCAACAAACAGTAGATGTTTTGATTTTTTTTTAAATATGAGAAGGTTGATAGGTAGGTGTGTGTATGGATGTAGGCTCAAAGATTTCTGATATTTCTGACACTTTCATCAAAGAGGCTTTTTTTCTCTGTTTGCTGACCTAGGGAGGAGTAGGATTGGATTATAATACCTCTGAGCAGTTTTTAAAGTCATCTTTAAGATTTTCAGAAGTGTTCTTTCCTAATGCAGATGAGGCCCAGAAAGAAGCAGCAGAAATGCTTACACAGCAGGGTTTGGCAGAGATTGCTATGGCAACTCCTAGCGAACAGGTGGCCTATTTGCTGGTGGAGCGAGCTCGCCTTCTGGATGAACTAGAAAGTTTGCAGACTAAACCTAGCCAAACAGATGCCCATGAAGGAAGTGAATCCCAGGAACTGAAGGATATTCTTGAGAAGGTCAGCGTTTATTGAGGAATTAGCATAAAAATGATTGTTTACTGCTGGAACATGATGAAGCTAGCAGCATGATGAAGCTAGCAGACATGCTAATGAATCTGATAAGCAGAAAAATAACACAGTCTGCATTTTTGCAGGAGCGCAAGGAGCTAGAACAAGCATTGACTCAGCAGCGAGAGAGTGCCACCTTCATGAAGGAAAAGCTTCGGCAGGAACACGAGGAGGAAATCAGTGCCCTCATGGATGAGAACACAAAGCTCGAGGATGAGCTTGCAGAAGTGAAAAGACAAGTATGTTATCTTTTCATGTACTTTTCAGTCTGTCTCTGACATTCTTCAACAGCAAGATTAAAATATAAGGGAAGGAGACGTATTGATCAGACAGGTACATATTTTTTAAACTGTGACCTATTTTTCAGCAGTGGCACCCAGTAGTGTAGTGGTTAAAACACCAATGCAGGAGAGGCCCTGAGTTCAGATCTTGTCCCAGGCCACTCTATGTGACAGTGGTTCGCATGGCTGACTGTTAGGGTACTCCTTCATCTCTCCTTATAGGGCAAAATCACCTCTAGGTGGAAACACTTTCCCGCGAAAACAACCAGCCAACAGCTAACTTATAATTTAGGTTTTCTGTGATGCAGCAACTTTTCAGAACATTTTTATGCAGGAGAGTTTGTCTTATATCTTGCTTGTGGACACAAAGATCTGATGTGTTCTAGAGTCAAGTGTTCTCACTCCCAGCTCCTAATTCATATCTGTTCTTTAGGTCACACAGCTGGAAGCACAGATTCATAGATTGAAAAAAGAACATGCTGAAGAACAAGACCTTCTTGAGGAAGAGAGAGGAGAAATGGTGCACGAGAGGGATGTAGCAGTTAAAGAGAAGAAGATTATTGTGGAAAAATTTGCACTTTTAAAAAAAGCGAAAGAGGAGGCTGAGCTGAAGATAGACTCTTTAGAGAAAGAGAGAGAAACATGGAGAGAGTCATCCAGGGAAGGTGGGTGCTAATTCAGTAATGATAATTTTCATTATTATTGCATGTTGCGTTGTTTTCAAAAGTCTTAATGACATGTAGCGTGCAATAAACACATTTTTACTAAAACATTTGATATGAAAACTTTCAAAATCTGATGATCTCATCATTTGACAATGAAAATTGCAATATTTGACAGTCTACTAATATTTTTTCTCCAGTCCCATCATCTCCCTTGCCAAGTCCATCTCCAATGCGATCATCTAATGATGTAGCACTTCGTAAAGTGATTGAAGAGAAAACAAAGGTTGAGGGGGAGATAATAACTCTTCGCACGGAAATTCGATTGCTCAGAAACGAAAAAGAGAACCAAGAAGAAGAGGTAGTATACATTCTGATGTTGCTACTTTGTGCAAGGTCAAAATACTTTTTTAAAAACATGAGTCTTACAATATCTGCAATGTCCATTTTTGTCCCAACAGATTTTTTTGGGATTCTTGAAGGCTGAACATTAATACTATATGCTGGCACCTTTTAACACTAAATTTGCTCTGGTTCAGGCAAAGAGGGCAAAAGGTGAACGCGAAAAGCTGCAGGTCACCATACAACAGCTGCAGCTGAAGAACAAAAATCTTCGGCAGGAACTAGAGGATGTGGAGGGACAGTTAGAAGAAGCAGAGGCAAGTACTGTTCTGAAGTTAGTGTGGTGTCAGGCCTGATTTTTATTTTCTGCCAGCTACAGCAACATTATCAAAAGCATTACCTGTTGTTGTGTCAGATTAAACCATTTATCACATTGTATTGTGTAGACTGCTGCAGAGGAAGCCAAGAAAAGTCAAGAAGAAGTTCAAAAGAAGTACGAGGAATTGTTGGCTGAAGTGAAGACATTGCGTACTGAAGCCCAGCGTTGTACAACCCTCCAGGACATAACTGACATACTAACCAATGAGAAGGAGCAGCTGACAAGCACCTTGGACAAAGTGCGGGTGGAGATGAAAAAGGTTCTAGAGGAAAAAGACATCCTGAGCAGTCAAAACCTGCATCTTACATTAGGAGAACAGGAACTGACAAAACAGGTTGCCTCCCTCAGGGAGGAGCTGTTTACTATGGAGAAGGAGAGAGACGAGGTGTTTATAGAGAGAGATGAACTGTTAACTACACAAAACACCAGGGAAGGTATGCTGTCCAGTCTACGCATGGAATTAAGGTGCGTAATCAATATACTGCAAGAATGTGAACATTTGAGGACCATTAAATGAAGGCCTCTGGTTACACACTCCAAACTTATGAGCCATCTAAGAAAAATAGTTGCCCTTTTCATTTGAATCTATCAACTGCTAATCAGTCCTGTGTGATGATTTTTCATTACTCTAATTATTTTAGGATAGTAAAAGGCAAATTATTACACAGCTTGACCTGGTTTAGACTTATTGTGTAATAATATACATGTATATGAAAACAGTCTCAATCACTGACTTCATTTATTTTCAAGTCTAGGAAAGTTTTGGAAATTTTTATCTTTTGTCTACTGCTTTAACTCATTTTCATATTACTAATGTTCATTCTAACCAGTAATTTTAGCCTCTAATATGTAACTTGTTTTTCTTTCTTATTCTAGAGTTATGGAAATTTAAAATGGTGTTCTGCATTTAATTCATAAAAATATGCTGAACAGCATTCATGTTTTTCATTCAAATTTTGATACAATTATTTTAATCTCTGTTGAAAAGATTGTCTGCTTACCCAGAATGACTCAGCCAAAATCTATGAGAGTTAAAATAATTAAGGCTTCTGAATATTTTTTTGTATTTGTGTTTTGTCAGTTCTGTTCAAGATTTTTCCCATAAGGCATCCAGCATGTCTGAGCAGCTAATAAAGGAGAAAACAGATTTAGAGCAAGAGCTGAAACAGACACGGAATAGTCTTGAAACTGCCAAGCATGCAGAGCAGGAACTTGCAAAGCAGGAGGTAATAAACGCATAAATTTGTGAAATGATGAGCAGAAAGAAAAACTGGAAGAAAAGGAAAGAGGAGGGTGGATGGTGAGAAATACAGAGAAGTGTGATATGTTGAATGTGCTTTACTGAGAAAATGTGAGATTTGGCATTAGTTTTTTTTAAAAAAACCAGGATGGTAAAGCATAATTATGTAGCGTGATGTATCAATGCAGTGCTACCCTCCACAGATGTGAAGTTCAAGATATTGTGCTAAAATGACTTGGCCTGGTTATTGTGGGTTGAGCAGTGTGTGAGAGAAGAGTTAGACTGGATGAACAACTTATATGAAATAGTTATATTGAGTAATTATACTGATTATATAAATTATAATAATTATTCTATTTTAATAAGGTTAGTAATGCTAATTAGTATCCTGTGGGATAGCCTAAGTCAAGGGATGTGGAAAAATAAATAAAAGAAAATCACAACTAAAGGATGGGTAAAGAGATTTTTTCCTACTTAAAGTATTACTAATTGCATTATTGACCCTAAATTAATTTTGGACTTTCAGCTGATTGTCAGTCACCTCAAAGAACAAAATGCTAACTTAAATGATCAGCTTACCAAACTGCAGTCACAGCTTGAGTGGGCTCGCACCACTGAGAAGAGTTTCATAGATGCACAGGTAAGTGTGTGCTTGAGTTTTCTCAAAGTTTGAGTTTTTTTGAGTATTTTTTTTTCATTATACCAGTTAAGTTTATTTTGACTGCAATTTATTTTTATTTTTATTTATTAATGGGCAGATTAAAGATTGTTGGAATTAATTTTGTTCTAGTGCAACAACAAAGTATTTTACTCTTAAAAAAGAAGCAAAGGTGACTGGTAATCAAGTTTATTCTTTATATGTTAACTTAGAATTTACAACAGTCTTTATGTTTAAAAATCAAAATCTAGGTCCTTTGCCAGATAAAGAGACCTAGTTGTTTCCAGATTCTTCTTTTTCTTGTAGGAACATACACAAAGTTGATTGTTAAAGAGACAAGTAGATGAAAATAATTTTCCTGCTTGAGAAAATAGAGGATAAGACATATAAAGATGGTTTCACGTTAACTTTTCTGTTTTAGCAATCTGCACAAAGGGCACATGTGGAGTCAGAGAAGAGGTCTGTTTAAAAAAAAAGGGATGTGGTAGCTATAGCCAATTAACCATCCAGTCTTTTTGTCTTAATTTAAGCCTGGGGATCCTGTATCATTGTGTGGGTGTGTTTCCACCCAGTTCATTCTCATAAAATGCTATGGTAAATATCTGCTACATTTTCATCTATTATCATAGGATAAAACATTTTTTTTTGTTAAAAAAATAGTGTTTTGATGTTTCACTTTATGGAAGAAGTTTCTATGTTGCATTTTGTATTAGGTGTAGAATTTTAAATAGGTATTTTTTAAATGAACAAAGCATGCAGAATGTGTGTGCAGAACAGTGGAATTGATGTATTTTCCAGAATGGCAGGTGAAGTTGATGATTTGAGACTAAAGCTCCAGCATGCACTTACTGAGCTCCAGGCACTGAAAACTTCTTATGAACAAGAGTCCGCTCAGCGATCATCTTTGTCTCAGCAGCTTTCCCTCACAGAGTCTCGTCTTCTTGAGTCTGCCGAAGTGAAGAACAATTTGGACAAAGAGCGCATGACCAGAGCAGAACTTGAACTGAAAAATAAAGACTTGGAGAGAAAACTTGCTGACAAAACTCGAATTGCTGACAGTTTTGAAACTGAGAGAATGCAAAGGATAGAACTGGAGAGAAAGATTATGGACTTAGTTAACAATCACTCAGTAGAGGTACAAGAGCTTCAATCAGCATTGGAGAGAGAGAAAAATCAGCGGTGTACCCTTGAGCTAAAGATTCAGGAGCTGGAGCAGCTCTTAGATGATGTCAAGGGGGATAGTGAGACAGTTCAGCAAAGCATGAAGGTGAAGGTAAGCAGTGGTACAGAATAGTTGAGCATTTATAAATTGAGTTTATTCAGTCCTGTTTTTTATGGATGCTGCTTTTCATCAGCTGGTTTCTGATAAAGTTAGGAGTGGGGGGTGTCCAACCCTACCTTCAAACTTAGAATTCATAGTGTAGGATTATATAATAGCAGCAGTGTACTCAACTGTTTATCTCATTAGGAAGCTTAACTACAGTTAGCTTTTGTTTTTAGATTACATCGCTGGAGAAGCGAGTACAGGCCTTACAGGATGACCTATTTAGTGCTCAGGATGAGCTTCAGACCTACCAGCAGAAGTACGAAGAAGTGAGTCTGTTTAATTCCCATGAATGGAAGGGTACATTAAAAGTGTAATAGATGACAACTGAAAAGGAGAGTAAATGACTGGGTGGTTGATTGGCTGATAGCTGACTTGCCATCCCTGATTTCTGCAGTTTCAAGCCATGCTGTATTGTTTGTAAATTGAGGAAGCAATTTGGTGGCTGAGACAGAAATAGTAAGTTGTAAAGAGTGAATACTGGTGAATAGCTGCCACAGTCACAGGTTTAAGTGTTTCCTGTCAGCTTTGAGAACGTGTAGGAACTGCTCAATGAATCATTGGATTTGTTTAAAATTTCCAAATAATTGCCCAGTAGCAAGATGTTTTCCCTTCATTCTTCCCAAAAAACCCCAGAAATTTTTCTATAATGATAGCCTGTTGCTTTATTGAACAGTCACTGAGAGAAGCAGAGGTTACCAGGTCAGAATTTGTGAAACAGCAAGAATATGCACAGCAACAACAACTGCAGTTTGTCAGTGAAGCAGTCAGCATGGAGGTAACTTTAGGAAAAAAACCCTGTCATTGTTCATTTGCTCCATAACTTAAAGATTAAAATTAAATTCAGAAGGTTTTTTTTTAAACAAAATGTTCATGGTGTCCCTGAGTGAAATAAATATGTGATAAGATGTCCCTTACATTGGTGCTCAACACAGAACACTGAGACGTCCAGCAAACATTTTTAGTATTTTTAAAGATTTGCACATGCCTTACAGAATATTAGCAGATTTAATGTGTGTGTACATTACATGCTAGGAGCTGAAATCATCACTTGAAAGCACTAGCACCAAGCTGCAGGTCGTGCAGAATGAACTGAACATTGCCAACACCAGAGTTCTTCAGCTGGAAGAACAGTGTGCATCAGACAAAGTTGACTTGAGAAAATTTCAGACGGAGGCCCAAACTCTCAAGTTTCAGCGAGAGGTGGATGCTCACAAGCTGCAAGAAATGGAAAACTCCCTCAAATCACTAAAGCGTGACTTATCAGAAAGTCAGAGTGTCCTTATGCAGACAACATCTCAGCTGCAGAACAAACAGATTGTGCTCGATTCAGTAAAGCATGAAATGGATGCACTAAATCATGAACTTGAACGAGTGCGAGAGAGCACCAGGCTAGATCTGGAGGAAAAGTCACAGCACACTGATAAGCTCCGAATGCAGGAGCTGAAAATACGACAGCTGGAACAAGAGAAAAAAGACATGATCAAAAAGGTACATTTGTGGATATGATATTTTCTCCTTGGATTGTTAACACTAAATTATTTACTTATTTGTTTCTTATCTTTATTTAAATATTTATTATTTATACAGATGATTAGTTAAGAAAAAGGGCAAGTATTTTACAGTGTTTTGGTTAATGCTTCTTATTGAAATGGTAGCAGTATGTTTGAATGATTGTGCCATATCCATCACCCCAACATTGCTTCACCTGTTCAGTATCATGTGTTGTTTATCGTTTATCATCAGCTCTCAGACTTTTCCAGCCAGTGTGAGGAGTTAAAAGAGAAACTAAAAAATGAGAAAGATCGAAACACTGGTGAGTGAGAGTATTTTGTCAGCAGATTGTGTTCTTCTTTGATTGAATTGTTGCAAGGAAAAAAAATCAAAAATTGTCTGGATTTACCTCATACGACAGACTGTAGTCCCTGCATCACAATACAAATGGTTTATTATATTTTCACACTAAGGATTACACTAATTTGAATGTTACAGAGTGTGTTAAGCAGTTTACTTTTACTGGTTTCTCTCGCTTTTGATAAATGCAGCAAGGTATTTCTTCTTTGGTTGCAAATTGTGTGTCTGTCAGCCCTAAATTTCACTTTTGCAAGGGTTTTAGAGCCCCTGCTTTCTTAAAATGCCATCACCAACTGTGCTTATTCCATCATTAGGCTTTTAACTCTATTCTAAACACACAACCCATTATTTCAGACTCATACCACCAACGAGCCAGATATGTGGAACAGCTAGAGCTGGACCTTGCGGCAGCCAACAAGCACATCAGGTCATTGCGTGAGGAACTTCAGCAGCATCAGAGCTCAGTTTTTAAGTTGCAGGCTGACACCCTTGGGCAGTCGGTTTGTGACATTTCAGTTCTACATTGCCTTTTCATTTGCTTAGGCTCACCAGACTGCAGCATATATGTTCTTTGGATTTTACAAGAAGTAGACAGAGGCTGTTTTAAATGTTGGATCATTTTGCAAGTTCAGTCATTTGAGATTTGCGGAGGACAGCTTAAGTCTGGTTGCTGTGTGTTCTATTCTGTGGTATGTGTATACATGTATACCACACATACCAATTAGTGGTATAAAGAAGAGGATGACATGACGAGTTACTTCTGCTGAAGGAAAGAAGTATAATTTGTAATGTTATGACAGGTTTCGTACAGTATTGTTCAGTGCAATTTATTTGCTGTAGTATCTCAATATTTTCGTGCAGAATAGTCTTGACATAGGCAGTTTGTCTGGTAGTTTATATGATTTATATGAGTAAGACATTTATGTTCTTTGTATGTTCTAGGCTAAGTTTGGGTCCACAGTTGCACGACTTGAAGCTGAATTGAAAGAAGTGAGAGATCAGCACAAAAGAGAGACAGATTCACTACAGGAGAGACTATCCATAGCAAGTACAGAAAGTCGAGAAGCCAAAAATGAAGCCATTGAAAAGGAACAGGTGAAAGATTTCTTAGTTGCCTTTTTCTGCCAATTCTCATCCCTGTCAGCTCTCATGCCATGTTGAAGTTGTATACTTTTCTAATGCAGTTGTGAAAATATAGACTCTTATAATTAGATTTAATTTATTTCATTCAAATTTGTGAAATGGTTGATTTGAGCTGACTGTAGAATCAGAAATATAATACAATACAGGAAGTACAAAACATATCTGCAGTGATTGTAATTCTCCTCCTTTAAGTGGATTTAAAGTGGGGAAAAAATGAAGGTGGATGTCATGAGCATGTTTTGAAGCACTGCCGACCTTGCAAGAGTGTTTCACGCCCTTACATTCTGAAAGGCTAAAGGAGCTGACAGGTTTAAGGTTGTTTACTGGTGGTGGTGGAGATGGGAGTGTGTAGGCAGCAAAGGTCATACTGTGAAATAAAGGACAGAACACCATGAACTGAGAAAGCAATGATGAAGGTGCAATGTAAAATGCATTAACGGAAGTTATAATAAAGTTTAATAATGTCACAACTTCTTTAATATGTAAAAGAACAGTGGACAATCTCTACAATACTGAAACATTAAAGCACTTTAAGCACACCAGAGGCTGAGCATCAGAGCTCAATGAAAGTAAGAACATTTCAGTTTCAAAAATGGCTTTGCAAGTCAAAGTAGAATGGAATGAGACTGAACCAAAAGCTGATAGTCTCATCTAACAGTGCATAGAAGCATGGCAGAGAAAGTGCAAAAGTGTAGTTGACTTGAGGGGAAGTACTTTGAAGGGGAATTGTGTTTGGAACTGAAATAAATTGTGACATCATTCCTGTTACTTTTTAGACAGACCTTGTATGATGCAATTCAAGTGTTTTCTGTTTTCAGAATTAAATAGAGTTGTGAATTTATGAACTCAATCCTGAAATGCCAGGTTCAGTGGGGCCTGAAAATTTTGTGCTGACTAAGAAAACTTTTTCTCAGGGTTTATCTATTATTCTAGGAAAAGAACTGCAACAATCAAACCAAAATAAGTTCTCCATACAACTCCATAACAAGATTTATTTCTTTTATGGTGTCAGGATTAAATTAATAGAAATGGTGTGCACTGCGAATAACCTTTTTTTTTAAATTACTGCATTTTTCTTTTAGATTGTCACTGACCTGCGGCGGGAGGCCCTCCGCACACAGAGCACCATTGAGAGGCTGCAGGCTCAGCTTCTGTCACAGTCAAAGACACATGCTGAAATGGAGAATAGGAATACCACACTGGAGCATGAAATGACCAAGGTAACCTGATGTTTGTTTGTGCCTGAAGAAGAATCCTTCTGAAAAAGAAGATTCTGACATTTTAAGAGAAACTATATTAAGGTAAAGGGTCCAGTAGCCTAGAGGCCTTTGTGGTAGAAAAATTAATTATTTCATTATGTCTAGGGCATGGCCTTGTAAGGCTGAATATAATATTCTCTTTCATCTTCCCTGATAAGACAGGTATCTTAAGACTGAGTTTAATCCTCACCTTTATATTCCCTGATAAAAAGATATTGTAATGCTGAGTATAATCCTCACCTTTATATTCACTCATAAAAAGGTATTTTAAGGCTGAGTATAATCCTCACCGTTTTCTTCCCTGATAAGACAGTTTGGGGAGTTTGCCAAACAAGCAAGCTTCTGCTCCAAAGTCAGATGCATTAACCATCAGACTATATATATATAAATTTGTTTACCAAATACTTCTTCAAAAAGTTGTTTCAAGACCTGACCCAAACTATAGAGGCAGTAAATAACTGTGTTCATGTACATGTGCATAATTTTCAGGTATGGAGTCAGGTACGAATGTTGAGGGAGCACAATGCTGTTCTTGAGAACAAACTTAAAGTGGCTGAAGAGGAACTGGATAGGGTAAGATGTTCATAAAGAGGTGATGTAACTAAAACATGCAAACTTTTAAAGGACATTTGCCTTAGATTGTAAAAATATCATTTACTGAGTTTTTGTTTACAAGTGAAATATGAACCCCACCAGTATAACTGGGTAGTCCAGTGGCTCAGCCATAAAACCCTTGTCATTAAGATAGGGAAGATCAAGGATCAATGTGTTTGGATTTCTACTTTGACTTTCCTGAATGACATGACAGTAGGAGATAAAGGATTCCAACAGAATGAATTTCTTATTGTAAAAAAATCTTTCCTCAAGACATCACATGACATGACCTGGAGGCCTTCCTGACCTCCCCACTATTTTGGGTGGAGTGTTGATTGAAAGAAATGGACTAGCTTTACTTTTACTTCTATAGATGTCTGAGAGTTGTGGCTTACCTGACCAGTGGAGTGCCCTGCATGCCAGGCATGTGCTAGCTGACTGTCAGGGAAGCATTTTTCGATAATTAAAGAGCTATTGTAACACTTGATCTCCTATGATCATGTCATCTGGTAAGTCTTGAAGAAAGATAATTTACCTCCAGCATGTATAAATCCTCTCCTGATGCAGCACCTGGATTAGTTCACTGTGATAGCCATAGTTACTAAGTTGGCATATGGAATATCATTATCATGGGGTGAATAATGCATGCTAATTTCATCCATAACCAGAAATCTGTAACAATGAAGCACTTGGAGACTTCAGTTTCTGAAAAGGACTCAGCCTTTCAGAGATCTTTACGAGAATGGCAGAACCGAGCTGAAGTAGCCGAAAAACGGGTAACAGAAACTTTTAATCAATATATGTGGAAAACATACTTGTTAAATTTATCTGAAGTGAAGACTATACTTTAATTCCCACCATAGAAGTTATAGATAATTTATGTTCAGATGCTCTGGAGTGATGTCACATCCATCATTAAAATGTTTATTGTGTTCTTTCTTTGGGAGGGTTTTTTTCATTTATATTATCAATCTTCCTCTGTATGAATTCTGAGTTTTGATTTGTTTTTTTTATTTTGCTGCTTTAATCTGTTTATACATTTTTGCCTATATTTTCCATGATTCCTTGGTTCTAGAAGCATTCTTCTGATTCTGTGAGTTCTTTGGAATGAGCTATCCTGCATTAAAATGGTGTTAGCTATTTACTGCTTTTGCTGTGCTCATTTCATGCAAACCATTCGAGCATTAAAAATTTGGTGGCTTTATTGCATGCAGTTAAATTTTTAAAACCCTTCCATATCCATCCTTAGTTAATTGAGAATTGTAAAGGAAGACAAATTCAACCTCCCCACCCTCCTAACCCCTGACCAAAAAAAAAAAATTTACTCTTTTGAAGCTTCATACTCTGTTTTCTTTTTGGCTCTGTAAACAAAACAATTAATACCTTTATTTAATTTAGCTCACATAGAGTCATGAATTTTAAAGAAAACATGTTAAAACTTTTATCTTTCTTTTGTAATATTCGTTGTCAGTGAACATGTGTTATTAATGTTTAAAAAGAGTATGGTCTTTTGGAGGTTTTTATAGCTTAACCTCAGGTCACATGAATATCATTTACCCTTCATTCTAAAAGCTATCTCTTACACACACACATGATGGGCCAAGAGGAGGTATACAGTACTGATTGCTCTGACAGTTTGAAACCATACAGCTACTTTTTGGTCCATCTGATGCATGTGTATGTGTCTAAATAAATTTTATCTGAATTTTGCGCTTTCCATCTCCTGTACATCAGAATCTGTAACAAGTTTATCTTTGCTAGTTTTAAATATTACAGACCTACTTGTAGGTACTAATAAAAACATTAGACATAATTTACCTGGATGTTTGATGATTATTGTGTTGTTTTTGTTTTTTTAAGTGTTTGGCTTCATTCAATTACAGTATATGTTTATATGGTGAAAGTGTGTGAACAACTTTTTAACTTAATGATTGCTCTACAATAAATTTATTCTTTGATAAATGATAATTTGACAGGCTTTTCTGCTGATATGTTTTCATAATCTTAAAATGAGAAGGTTATTAATGTAACCCATAATATTTTCTGTGTGTGCGTGCATTTTGTGTGCATTTACAAGTGTGTATTCATATTGATATGAATATTTATTTATGTTTATTTGCAGAAAAGAGACATTACTTTTTTTCTGTTTTGAGATGGAGAGAAAGCAGAGAGAGAGAGAAAGGGAATAAAAATTTGAATGTGAAAGAGAGGGTGGTTGAATCACAGTTTATGTTTGTTTATTCACATGCACACATGTGTAATAATAGACAATAGATGTGTGATAATAGTAGATGTTCAGTTTTTAGAATTCTACCAGTGATAGTGTTTTCATTTGTTCATTTGTTCTTGTCATGTGGTATTTTAAAGACCTCTCTTCCTGCAGCAATATCTGATAGATATGTGTTCAAAGGCCATCATGGACTGTTCAGTTTTCTTGAATGTAGTGCTGTTTTCTGTCTAGTGTTCAGTAACTTAATTTGCATAAATTGTAATAATTTTTTTGTATCAACTGTTGGCCTTTTTTGTGTAAATCATGGGCACTTTATGGGCAGGCAAGACAATTGGAGCAAGAGGTCTCAGCAGTAAATGCCAAAGAGGTGACTGTAGAGAAGCAGCTTCAAAAGGTGGAGTTAAGTCAAGTAGAACTGCATGACAAGTCCAAACAACTTGCTAGCATTCGCAACCAGCTGGAGGGAGAAAAACTTCAGAGGTAGCCTTTGAGTCAAATCTTTCTTTTAAATAATATTGCATAAACAACACACTGTCTTAATTATGGAATAAATTATTTGCTTGCCATTTGTTTTAATATGTAATGGCTTTTTTCAGGACCTTGTTAGAACAAACAGTAGCAGAACTGAAACATCAAGTGTCACTTTTAAAGCAGCGCGAGAATAAGGCAGCATCAGAAAACAAAGAGTTGCAGCATACTATCATTGATCTCCAATCTCGCCTGAGCTGTTTACAAGATAACAGTGGCACTGCCTTCCAGACAGTAATGAGCATTTATAACTGTTATCTATATGTCAGTTGTAATATGTTTAATATTCTCAAGTCTTTTTGAACTTTTTTCGGAAGATGTAACTCTATAAGGGACTTTAAAAAAATTGTCTTCATTTTCTTTCCTTGTTTTGTTTTTGCTTTTGAGGGCGGTGAGTGCAGAATTAAACTTTATTGTCAGAATCAAATTAACTCATCATTATTTTTTCTCTTTTTGGTTGTTATTATTAACAGCAACAGCATCAAAAGATTGCAGAAGTTGGGCGACAGAACCTGATGGATCAGATCTCAGGCCTTCAGCATGAAGTCAAGTCCTTGAAATATGAACTCATGTCAAGTGGTGAGAGGCGTGACCTTGAGTTCCAGCATTATGAGGAACGCAAACAACGCACCAAGGCAAAACTCATGAAAGCGAGGTAAATTTTATGTGTTTATTTTTGTTTTGAAATATTTAATGTCTTAATACTACTTGTATCTATTCATTCACTGTCATCTGAGTGTCTGCTTATTTTCTTTTTGTCCACTGGCTGTCATTTTAAAAGATGATTACTTTCAGAATTTATCTTGCTCTTCTATAATAAACGTTCTTTAAATTTTCTTTACAAGAGAAACCTTTACATCTGAACGCTCCAAGTATCATGAGCATATGCAGCACATGGATGAGGACTTAGAGCATACCAGAGCTGCTTTGCGAAAGGAATTAGAGTGGAAAGAAAAGATGGACAAAAACTACAAACATTTGTTGCAGGAAAAGCGTGAGCTTATCACTCAGTAAGTGCCATCTACTTCATGGTATAACTGAAAAGCATATAAGATTCTCTCTAGAAAGTTCATTGCATGTATATTAGCATTTTCACAGTGTCATTTTCTAGGTTTCAGTTTATAATCTTTTAATGCTGCAGATAATGGTGTGATGGAGAGGAACAGGGAAATCGAAAAGCTGTAATCTGTTCAGCCACTGAGATTTAAGTCTCTTATTGTTTATATTGTTTTCTGTGTGGACATAAAATTTCCAGGCCTTTTTCTTTTAACTTGAAACTGTGTGGGAAAGCAGATAGCGAAGTGATAAGAACACTGGCGCCAGTTTCATATCCATGTGGTACATCAAACTTCCCCCAGTCAACCTGGCCAGTTGTAATGGGTACCTGACTCCGTAAGAGGGTTGAGGAAAGTAAGGCAGTGAGAGAGAGGAGATGGGCACTGCCCTAACCTAAACCTGGCCCCAAGGAAAGTAAGGTCTCTGACACCTCACTCCTTAATAACCTAAAACGATTAGAGGACGGCCTTTACCTTTACCTTTTTTGTGTTCATAGTTGTTGCCTCACTTTAGGAAACGTTGAATTTCTCTTGCTTTCCCTTGATGTTTTCTAGGATCAGCATATGTGTAGCATTGAATCCAAGACTATTTCAAAAGGCAAATTTTATTGATCCTCCACCACAGGCCTAGTTGCTCACAGATCCATCTCTTTGCACATTTTCCTTTTTTCTAACCAGACTAGTTCCATCGCTGTTTTCTATTTTTTTTAATCACTATATATTACTCAGTGATTAAATAACAAGCAGAGAATAAGGCTGTAGAGGAGGAGATTATTGAGAAAAAAGAGCAGAAGAGTGAGAGACAGAAAATGTTTTAGGTTATTTTTCTGTAAGGGATTTTGGGGTGTGGCTTTCGACAATAAAATATTTTGGTAAATTGGTAGGTGAATTCTGCAAAATACATGTCTCTATTTTCTTTGTGGATTATAAACATAAATACATTGTTTCAGCAAGCAGCAGTGGTATGTACATATAACTCTAGTCTCCTGCATGACATTTGTATGACAAATTAAATTTTATTTATACCTGATCCACAGTAACTTTTAAATGCATTTTCATCCTCATGCTAATGGAAATGGGTTTCAAGAAGAGGGTTTTCTTTATTCACCAGGCCCTTTATGCAGGAAGCCCCAATTCGACTATCATCACGATACTGCTTGAAAATTCTGATGTAGAGCCGTACCATATGATAGCTGTCGATTGGGGGCCCATTCATTTGAATTTTCACATGCCTATAGTCCAGTTGGGGCTTTCTGCATACGAGGCCTGATATTGTGCATGGAAAATTGTCTAACACTGCCAGTCCCACACTTTTGTAGGATGAGGGACCAACAAGCAACTGATAAAATTAGTTTTCAAGCTCTGTAACACTTCTGACTGATCAGTTCTATTACAGTTTCTATTATCTGTCACCTCAAGGTGTTGACGATGACAAACTTTATTAATCCCAGTGGGTAATTATACTCAGGATGTGTGCTCAGGTAAAAAAAATAAACAAAAAATAATCAGCAGGTTCTTTTTTATGTCATGGGTGGTGTTCTTTCTTAGCTGGGTTCCTGTATACACGTATAAAGATTAGAAGTAAAGTACAAACAGCGAATACACAATAGATGTTCCTCACTAGGTGTTTGATCAGATGGGAAAAGCTCAGAGAGTGTTGACCTGACAGACCTGCATGTGTCACTGTGTTGAATGCACTAAAATAGTTGAGAGCTTAAAACTGTTTGTCAGATCACAGAGAACATAAGACTGGAACACAAACTGAGCTTGAGGATAAAAACAAATCCATAATAATTTCTTTTCTGTTGATTTCTAGCGACTAAAATTAGATGAAAAATTTGTTGTGGGATTTGTGGCATGTGTTATTCTTCATTTTATTATCACTTTGATGTTTCTGTTATGAATTGATAAGTTTTATCGATTATTTATCTTTCACATTTGTTTTGCAAAACACTGAATAAATGGGTTCACACTAACAGCAGTAGTGTGAAGGTAATAAATGAGATTTGAGAATCAATCATTGTTAGTCAGTTAAATAAGTTATATTTAAGAGCCTAAGTCAGTTTGGTATATATAGAGTTTGTATATTGTTAGATGGGTGTTTCTTTCAGCTTCATATGTACCTTGCATTAACAGATGCTTCATAATTGCTTAGTATTTCTCACACACACCATAAGCAGTGATGTTTCGTGTAAATTTAGCATTTATATCTAAACAGTCTCATGATGTCTGGGTGCGTCCTCTATGGTCAGCTGTTCAGTCACTAGCTCCAGTTTAATTAGAGATGCTTTATTTTAAAAATGTTATAAACAGAGATATTTTTTTTAAAGTGACTGTATTTAAAATACTAACTCTGCGTGTTTCCTTTTCCTGCCTAATGTGTTCGACCCCATACTTGAGATGAGGCTGCTTTTCCAGGTATGTAATCCATTTTAGCTGATGCTAGTCAGAAACTGAGGAGGGAATGTTTAAATTTTTTTTGATTTATGCTTGTTGCATAGCATTACAATCTTGACCTGCTTTTTCAGTTATTTCACTTTATTTATTTTTATCCTTTTTGTGGGTGGGGAGGAGATGATACCAGTCTCTGTTGGCAAAATATGGAATTGCTTCCAGGAGAGATGCAGCATCTTGTCAGAAATACCAGAAGTAAAATGTTTGTTGCCTAGCTTGTGCCTCAAACACAACATCTTTTCTTTTGAAATGCACTTAGTGTTTGAAACCAAGACAGCTCCCCCAACATGATAAATGCATGGCGTAGTTAATGATCTTCATGCTGACTAATATTTTAAATTCTTAACTGGAATTAATAATTAGAGTAATTTTATGTATGACTAATCATAGTATAGTAGTATACTACCAATAGAGTTTGTGTGGCAAACCTGTTACAGTGATGTTTTTTTGAGGTGAATGTAGAAAGGCACACCATGTGTGACTACAGCTTATAAAGTGGGAGAATAAGAAGAGGCCAATGAACAAGCTCTGTAAAAATTGGGATTTAAGCACAGTTCTATATTTGATGACTACACAACATTATCATGCTTTTTAATATTTTTCATTGTGTAAAGTTGCAGAACTTGCATTATGCTATATATATATAAAACCAAAGGGCATGATCTTAGGATCATTACAACTTGCTCCAAATTTGCTAAACATACATTCAAATTGTCATAAACTGTGGATGACTACAAGGAAAAACTGGCATAACTACAAGCTAGTGTTCTACAAATAGTAGTAAATTGTAGAAAAAAGGCATGTTGTTATTATGACAATAACAAAGGAATGTGAGCATAATATGACCCATCATGGTAGCAATTAATGAGTCTTTTTAAGTATGAGGCATCATTAAAAACAAATGCCTGAATGAAAAACTTGAGTATAAAAGACCTTTAATAAGCTGAATTTCAGCATGTGACTTTTGGAAAATCCTTTATAACTTCTTTGTTTAAATAATAATAAAATAATACTAACTTGAAAAATGTTTTACAGTCATGCATATCTGCTACTGAATTCAAGCATGGGAGTGTTTCAGCTGTTTTCCTGATATCTTAAAGAAAGTAGAAGAATGGAGGAATTCCATTATTTTCTAGTCTTCAATGTTTTAACATGTAGAAATCTAGCAACAGTTACTAAATCCTGTGGGCAAGGTTTGAGTGAAGTTGGCATTACTTTGTTCTTCCCTGCATATAGAGAAGTATTTTTAGTTTGGCTCTAGTGCATGGCAAATGATTTTTTAGCCAGAAGCTTGTTTGACTGCAGTTTACTTAAAGGTTTATTGTGCTGTTTCCATCTTTGAGAGTTTGGTCTGCTAGTTTTAAGGTTGATGTCAGTATTTTCAATTGTTACTTGACTTGCACACTTGAAGCTGCACATTGTAAATGGTTGATTTTTAGGGAAATGATTACACATGGCAATTTATCTTTTCCTTGAGCTCCATCACCAAGAAAATTCAAAATGACACACTTATCAGTGAACATTTTAGAAATGTGAATTGGTTCTAGTTTAGCATGATGACAATAAATGGATCACTGGTAGACTTTGTTCAAATGTCTTTGCACATTCATCTAGATCTACTGTAATGTTAATGCATACAGTCTGAACTTTCACTGTCCAGCAGGAAAGAATGGATTCGATCAGGCAGTGGGAGGTGAGGGTACTTGTCCAGCCAAATGGAAGTAAAATGTAAAGAGTAACCATTTAGTGTGCTCCTCATTTCCTTTCTTCCGGATGAGCCATTCTTTCCTGCCATAAGCTAAAAATTCTGGTCTTTAAATATACTTTCCAAGCAGATTGCTTTGAGTGATTAATAACACCCGAACAGTGATTTGGGCTTGTTTCAGAATGACAGAACAGGAGGAGATTATCCGCGACAAGTCTCGCTCACTCTCCGTGGTCGAATCTCGCATCAGCTACTTGGAGAACGAGAACCGCCATTTGCAGAAACGAGTAGATTCTCTCACATCTCAGAAACAGACTTTAGATAAGCTTGTGAAAGACTTTCAGCAGAATAGAGATTTGGAGGTATTGTTACATAGATTAAACAACAGTATAATCTTTTCATTTTTATGAGATGGAAGATAGATATGGGTTAAATTTGTAGGTGATAAATGAGGAAAAAATGTAAAAAATCACTAGAGTTTTGATTAAAGTGGGTTTTTTTTTTTTTTTGGTCAAGTTCTTTCGAGGCTGTATATCATGCAAAGTAATTTTATGTAAATGTATTTGAGACTTTCTCTGTCGTCTACACGCACAATATCCACATATATTACGTGTGTGTGTTTGTGCGGTGTATAGCTATAGTCTCTTTCCCATCTTTCCTGAAGACATCTAGCTAAGTTGGAAAAATTTTACTATAAAGGAAAGAAAGTCAAAATGGTAAATAGTAAAAAATATTTAGGTTTCACAATGAGTACAAAACTGTCATTTGATTGAAATAGAATAAAAAAACTAGAAAAATTTACTGGCAGACCTAAGATCAAGGTGGTGGAAATTATGTTATTTTTGTGGAGCCTAGGAAATATGGAATATTCAATGTTTTTTAGTTCTTTGCTCAGATAGCCATTACTACTATATACATCTGAAATATACATCTGACATATTATAGTAATCTGTCCACTTATTTGTATGCCAACACTTCTTAAATGTGGGTTCTAAGACTCTGAATGTCATGGCCTATGGTGAACACAACTCTGTGACGTGGGCAAAGGCAAGAGGGGAAAAAAAAATTTTCAAAGGGTGAATTGTTGCAAGCAGGACTAGTACAATAAACTGAATGGCAGTGAAGCTAGGGCAAAAAGATAAATCGAAACAATAGATGTCAACAGTCAACTCTGTTATAGTCCTTAAGATTCTGATTGTTGAGTAAAAGGTTTTAGTTCACGTGAGGAACTGTTGTAATTACACAGTGTGCATAATTAATTGGAGGCCTTGCAACAATAAAGTTTGAGTCCTCTCCCTCAATCTCTCTCACACATTTCGATACAATTTTTTTAAAAAACTTCTACAGTATGGCCACAGCTTAAAAAGGATCAGATAAAAATTTGATAAGGCTAATGTTTAGGAGATGTCAGATATTGTGAGCACTTCAGTCTAACAACAATTTTTTAGGACTTTTACTTTTGATACATGCATTACATGTTTGTTCCAGTTTAGAGGGGTGGGAGAAGAAAAGAGGGAAGTCATTATAGGATATTCTGCTTCTTACATCTCAATAAATTAGGCATCTCTGTATTTACACTTCCAGTTCGAAGAGCGAATACAAAGCGGTGCCTCAGCCTATAGTGGTAGAGCAAGCAGTGGCCATGACAGCTCCGAGGATATCTCTTGGGAGCAGGAGCAGGCTGAAGATGGTAGTCTTCTCTTTCGACAAGGCTCATCTTTTTATGGTACTTCTGTCAACCAGCAAAGTCACAGATATGAGCAGAAAACATCTAACACAGCTGGTGCTAAGGTCAATGGAGAGCATTACCATCATTTCAGACACCGGCTGGGACAAGTTCATCGAGGCAACACCAATGCAATTGAGCTATGTAGCAATGAGTGGAATATAAGTGATAGTAGAGGTGTTGGCTATGATGAATTTGAAGCATAGTGCAGTGGCACAGTGGAGTAAGTGCTTTAATGGCCTTGTGGCAGCAAAGAAAATTGTGATCAGAGTTCGGCTTAATGTGAGAGTTTAGTTTGCATTGTCCATGATGGCTTAGTGTAGAAAGCATATATATTTTAATTTGTGATGTTCTTAACATTACAGAACAGAGCATGCAGCTAGTCTCATTTGGTTAATAGAAGTTTTTTGGGATATTTTGAGATATGGAAATAGGGTAGACTATGTTAATTTAGACAGTGAAGTAGGTTTTGTTTATGCCTGAATCATTCTTAATAGACTTCTCCATTTAAGAAGGCTAAATAGTTTCATTTCAATTTATTTACTTTTAATGCTTTGATGCTGGGCGGGTTGTATAAGCAGCCGAACCTGTATTTTTAAAAACCACTTTATAAAGTGAACAAGATTTTTGCATTATAATGTCCTATTGTTGCTTTTTATTTCAACCCCACCCTAACCATGACCACAGGAATGCTTTCAGTAAAGGGCTGCAAAAAAGTGATGCCTATTTCAAAAAGGTTATCAGAATATTGACAAGTGGCACATTGCTTTAGTTTGCAGAGCAGCTTTCTAGACGATAAACAGAACTGTTCATTTACTTACATTCCATATTGTGTATAAATATGTACTCATGATGTATTATATTTTGAGAATATTTTACCTCATTTCAAATGAGAGACCTCAGTATTGCAAAACCAACATATTTCTCATTTAATTGTTGGTTATCGCCCTTGAAGGATTACCTTTACCATTTGAAGACTATGTTGTCTGCTGTTGGTTTTTTTAATATCATTTCCGTCCATTGAAAATGTAATGCCGGCTAAAAAATTACAAATTTAAAAGTATATATTTATGGGTATTTATCATATTAGTCCTTGTGAAAAACTGCAGTTTCAGACCTGAAATCATCTTAATACAAATATTTTTTTTCAAATGTTATTTCAGAAAGTCCCTTGTGTAATAAATGTTTCTTACATATTATGTATACACTATACACCTCTCAAGATAAACACCACTGGATTACTTTCTTTAGCATAATTTGTTCATTGTCAAAGTCGTACTTTCATAAGGAGAATAAAGAATTTAAGTATTATACATAGTTTAACAGATGCAACATTCTGGTATAAAATTATTGATTTTCTCTTAGTAGAAACAGACCTATTTTGTTTTGGACGTTTCATTTGGGTCTGTGTACATGTTTAGCCACATTGGTTGTTTTTAATTATTATGCTAAGAGACAATGGGTATAGATACTGGTGTGCTAATGGGTGGGTGCAATTGTACTGTGGGACTGGCGACATCAAGAGCACACAGAAGTCAATCAAACCATGTTAACTCTTTCAGCTTTGAAATTCTTGGTCATCAGCTGAAAAAACTTTTTTTTTTTTTTTGACTATGCATGTTCAAGCAAACTGAACAGTTAAGGTAGCAATTTCTAAGAGAGCTGGTTCCAACACTGACTCAATCTAGAAGAAAAACACGGGAGAAGGTATTATTAATATTATTTTTCATTGTTTCGAGTATTGGAAGTGGTGAAAAATAATTTTTAACAACTTAGCGTAACTGTGATAATTAAGACATGCTGTCTCATTTTTATTCTGCCCTAATTCAGATAAGATTTCCAGCTTATGCATACCATATAGATATATTTACACACATATACACATTGTTAATTTGTGATCTTTACTCAAGCTCTTCAGAAATCAGCATGTCAGTACATCAGGATTGAGTTAAGCATATGTTCCTACCAATGTTTGTTCTCATTGGTCAGTACATGAGAGATAGGGAGAAGGGGTAAAGGGAAGGTTATTGTGGAGAGGAAAGAAGAGAGAATCATTAGCATTGTGTAAGAGTGCACTAAACTATGACACTCCTTACAATTGTTTCTTGCAATCATTATTGCTTTTCAACACAACAGCCTTTGGCTTTTTAATTTTATTGTGGACCTTTACCTTGTACAGTTACAAAATAATTAACCTTTTTGTTACAAGTTTAAGATCTTTTCAGATGTATCTTTGTGCTGGTAATTATCTTCAAAGAAAGAGCTAACAAACTCAAGCATTACCAACAAAACAATCAAAAGCAAGCAATGAACCAATATACAACAACGAATAAGAGAACAGATTGCATGTAGCAAGGTGAGAGATCTTTCTTGAAGTGCCTTATGCGTTACATATAGGATTTGTTACAGCTTGTTCACTGTGTATTCCTCTCCTTAGTTCAGTTGTCACATTTATTATTGTATTGATTTTTGTAATGACCGTAGATCATTAATCTAATGCTTATGCATGGTTGCAGTCAATCCATTTTGGAATTTGAGGTATTGGTCAGCAAAATTTTTTTTTTTTATTTCCTTTTAGATTTCTTCTTGTACTTCTTCATTTACTATCAATTACACATTCATTTTATGTATATATATGCTTTAATACATTAGAAAGAATCATTGTTTATTGAATGGAAAATTTATTAAAACATTCCAGGTTTGTGGGAAAAAATAAAAGGGATTTACTATATGAGAGACTATATACTCTCAGTTGTTTAACTGCTGATTAACTGGTATTTGGGTATTAATGGTATTATCTCAAATGTTTCCAGATTGTGATTGCAATAAATGTCATTTGTGGATCCTAGTTTACTCTGCAGGTTTCACACTTGAGCATTGGCACATTATAGTTAGTTTCAAAGATGTATATTTTGTACACCAAAGAGCTGTCCTGACTCTAAAGACATATTTTTCCTTATTTTAAGTTTTTGGTACTTGGCCATCCTGATGATTGTTGATATTTATAGAGGGATTCACCCCACCTCTTGGATTTTTGGGCTATGATATTTTTACCACATAAAAGTATACATGTACACTTGTTCATGTCATGCAACATGAAAGACTTGAAATCATCTCTGTATAACATGTATATAATAACTTTTCCATGTATATGTTCATTAACTACAGTTCCTGCTGCCGTTCATTTCTAAGTGGCTCACGAGGATTTTTATTATCTTTTATCAACTCTGTTTGAGTCTAGTGTGTACTGACAGTCATTTAATTAAGGATCTACCATATGTCAGTAAGATAAAATGTCACTGCTCACACCCTTTCAGTTTTATGTGAAGGATTTGATTAACCTTGGATAGGCTGATAAAGAGCTAGCTGGAGGACCATGATGTGCTCTGGGACTAGAAAGGTTAACAAATATTTTAATAAACTTATTTGCATATTTTGTTTCATAGGCTAAGTATTTTGAAGTATGGCTGTGCCATTTACAAGAGAAATAGACTAAAAATGTATAAAATGGTTATCAAACAACTGGATGCTTTATCTGCTGTGGGTGTTAAAGCTGCTGTCATTAAAACAGGTATGTAACTTTGTTGTCATGGCTCTGAGCTGTTCTCGTTGCAGGAGTGAATGGCATATCATTTTTAAACAAATGTGAGTTATTTAAATGCATAAAATTGTTTTTACTGACATAATTGCTAAAATTTGCTTAGTATACAATAAAACTAGCTTACCAAAACAGCTTAATATGACTTACCATGATGAAGGGCAAATGTGAAAAGCGAAAATATATAGTCCTGTGTCATTTCTTGAGAATAAAGCTGCTATCTATCTATCTATTCCTCTTCGTGCATCAGGTTGCACATAAGGCCTCAACCAGAGTCCGCCACCGATGTCGATCTGCTGAAACCCGCTCTAGGTGACCCCATGTCCAGCCCTTTCCTTTCATCTCCCTTTCCACTGTTCTTCTCCAAGTTTCCTTTGGGCGGCCTCGTTTTCTTCGGCCGTCTGGAGTCCATCGTAGGGCGACTCTGGAAAGGTCTGCTGTCTGCTGGCGGAGCACATGTCCAATCCATCGCCAACGCCTTCGTTGAACCTGCGTGGTGATGGACTCGGTTTCAGTTCTTCGGTGGAGTTCTTCGTTGCTGATGGTATTTGGCCAAAAGATGTTAAGTATGCGCCTGAGGCATCTGTTTTGGAAGACGTCAAGCTTGTTACTGATGGTTTTGGTCATCTTCCAGGATTCTGATCCGTAAAGGAGGGTGCTGATCACATTTGACTTGAAGATTCTCAGTTTGATCTTCTGGCTGATGTTTTTTGCCTTCCATGTGCTCCTGAGTGAGGCGAAGGCCTGGCTGGCTTTCGCCAGTCGGGCTCGAATCTCCACCTCCGCATCCCCGGTGTTTGACATTTTGGACCCAAGATAGGTGAAACTGTCAACTTCCTCAATCTCTTCTCCATTTAGTTTGATGCCGTCTTGGACTCTGGCGTTCACTCTCATACTTTTCGTTTTCTTTGTGCTGACCTTCAAGCCAAGGTTTCCAGCTGTTTCTGAGAAGGCCTTTGTTTTTTTCATGCATGTCTTGGTGGCGGTGTGACAGCAGGGCAATGTCATCAGCAAAGTCAAGTCTTCCAGCGTTGTTGCTGCTGTCATAGTCATGGTCCATCTGATCCCTCTCCTCTCACTGTCGGTGGAAGTCTTCATGATCCAGTCCATGGCCAGGATGAAGAGGAACGGCGACAGAATGCAGCCTGCTTACCCCGGTACTGACGTTGAAGGGGTCTGTGAGCTCTGTGTCACAGACAACCTGGGATTTGAAATCGCTGTACAGCATTGCAATGACCTGAACAAGTTTTGCAGGGACTCCGTAATGCCTCAGGATCTTCATAAGGACTCACGGTGGATGCTGTCAAAAGCCTTCTCCAGGTCGATGAAATTGATGTACAGCGGTGTGTTCCATTCGTTGCTCTGCTCCAGAATCTGTCGCAGAATGAAGATGTGTTCGGAGCAGGATCGCCAGGACGAAATCCTGCTTGCTGTGGTCGGAGGTCTTTCTCAAGAGTTGCCGTCAGTCTTGACAAAACAATCTTGCTGAAGACCTTGCTGGTGAGGGAAAGAAGTGTTATGCCCTCCAATTATTGCAGTCTCCAAGATCTCCTTTCTTGGGTAACTTGAAGATGAGCCTGTCTTCCAAAGCAACAGGGACTGCCCTGATTCCCAAACTTGCTTGAAGATTTCAGTCAGCTTGGGAGCTGTCACATTTATATCTGCTTTCAACATCTCTGCTGTTATTCCATCTGCCCCTGGTGCTTTGCCGCTCTTCATTGTCTTGACTGCTGCTGTCACTTTCTTCCAGGCTTGGTGGGTCTGTGCAGATGTCAAGGTCTATAGCTGCTGGCTGGATGTCTGCAAGCTGAGGGGGATCTGGTCTGTTCAAAACCGACTCAAAATGTTCCTTCCAGCGCTGTAGTTTTTCTGCCTCTCCCTCGATGACATTACCGTTCACGTCTTTCACTGGCACATCACTGTTCTTAAACCCGTTGTTTAGCTGCTTGTTTATCTTGTACAGTGTCTTCAGGTCATTTTTACTTGCTGCATTTTCTACTTCATCTGCCAGTTTCTCTATGTGGTCTCTTTTGTCGGTTCTTGCCATCCTCTTTACCTCTTTGTTTAGTTTTGCATATCTTTGTCTGAGTTGTTCCTTCAGGCGTTCAGATCTGGTGCTGTTGATTCTTTGTTTGGCTGACTTTCTCTCTTCTATCTTCTTCCATGTCTCTTCTCTGATCCACTGTTCTTTCTTTTTCCGTTGGAAGCCCAGTATTTTCTCTCCTGATTCCTGTAAGACTCGATTGAAGTCGTCTAAGGTCATCTCTTGTTGGTCTCCTAGTGCTTGGAACCTGTTCTTTACTTCCATAGCAAAGGCCCTTTCGATGACTGGATTTTCAGTTTGCCGGAGTCCACTCTCTGCTGACGTGCCTGTTTTCCTCGTGATCGACGTAGCTTCAGGGAAACTGTGGCTATCACAAGAGTGTGGTCACTGGCAACGTCTGCTCCTCTGTAGGCTCTAACATCTTGAAGTGAGCTCTCCATTTTCGGTTGATGATGACATGGTCTATCTGGTTCTTTGTGTCCCATCTGGTGATGTCCATGTTGCCTTGTGGATGTCTTTGTGTGGGAAGAGTGTGCCACCAATCAGTAGGTTGTTTTCTTCACAAAAGTCTGCCAGTCTCTCTCCATTGTCATTGATGGTTCCGATTCCATGTTTGCCCATGACATGCTCCCTGCAGGTGTTGTCACTTCCCACCTTGGCATTGAGATCGCCGATGATGAGCAACATGTCATGGGCTGGAACGCTTTCTGAGGCTGCTTGGAGCTGATCGTAAAAAGCATCCTTGTCTTCTGCCTCAGAGTCATTTGTTGGTGCATAGCAGGCTAGCACTGTCAGCTTGGTGTACTTTGAATGGAATCTTGCTCTCAAAAGCCTAGGTCCATAAGGCTTCCATTCCAGCAGTATGTTACAGAAACTAAAACCAGAGAATAAAGCTGCAGTTAATATAAAACATTGAATTTTACACATTTTTCTGTGGCAGTATTTCTATGTACACAATGGTCTTCTCTTTATCTTTGACTGTATATAGTTTACTTAAAATCTATGTGAAATGTAGTGTGTATTTTATGCAGCTGTTTTAAGTAGTTAGTCACCATTGCTTTCAGCTGCCTAAATAAATTACAGAATTTGTCCTTTGAAAAAGGGTGTCATCTCATGTTATTGATGGGATTGTTTCTCCTTCCTTTCTTCGTATGCTGTCTTCTACTTGTCTCAAACGCTGAAAGTATGTTCCTATATAAATCACACATTTATTATGGTTTTGCAGTTCCCTAATCTGTACAGTTAATATAGCTGACATCAGTACTTGATAACACTATTACTAAAATGGTCAACATTCACTGTATACTGCTTCAAATGAATACATTAACAGATATGTGGAAGCTGTTTTTCTCATTCTGCCGAGAGCAAATCTAAAGAACGTACAAGCACAAACTAATATCCCTATACACAACCATGGTTCAAGCGGGGAAAACCTTTTATCTGCATTCCTCGCCCCATCTGTAAAACTAAAGTGGGTGTGGCGATCATATCTGGACATAATGGTCACGTCAAAAATTAAGGGATTTATATGATCTTTGACGGCAATACTCTTCTGTGGTTAAAGTGCAGTAATGAAAATGAGCTGACAATAACGATCTTCTTTGCAACTTGTAGGCAGCAAGGGAGACAACCATAACAAAATATCGATTGTCTCCCTTAACTGTTGGACGTAGCATTAACTTTAAATTTTTTGTTACAATTTTTGTAACGTGCTTATGTAGATTTAATAAACAAACAAAATAATCAGAATAGCTGGGTGTTTCGAAGGTTAGTGCAGCTGCTCGACGCTAAAAAAAAGTAGTTCCCATTCTCGTTCGTACTATCACGGAAACAACCGAGACTGTCCTTGTTTACCAAGCACACTGTGGTGCACATGTAGATCCTAGAATGTCACAACAACGAGATGTCGACGGACAAAAGTTGTTCTATAGAAAAGAGTGAGTATAAATCATTATTTCATTGTTTCAGAAAACCTTTAGAATGACAGCATGGGTTCGATCAAGCAGCCAGTGGAAATCTAATCATACAGGATAGTCCTGTGATAAAGGATGTGCTGTTTGGAAATGAGTCCAACAGTACCACAAGCCCATCGAGTCATTAAAACCGTTATGGTACACTTCATTTCATTAGCTTTTGATAAAAATCATAGGTTGTTTATAATCGTTTTTATGACCTTTAAAACTAAGATTTTTGTATTATCCCAGTCCCCAAACCACCAACTTGCGCAACATACACAATCACTAGTACAGCCTGTAGCCTGCTCAGCCGACAAAAATTACATGAAATACTTTATCAGTATGCACATTCAGGTCTCAGATACGACTTCGGGCCGTATCCAAAATGGTCAATAAAAGTGCACAGGCTAGATACGTGGCAGTAGTCTTCGAGACAGTCTTGTTTGGTGCAATAACGGTGACAGACGCAACTGTAAGCCTCGATTTCTTCCATTGGTGTTTTCTTTTGCTAAGGACTTCCAATCTGCGAGAGTAGAATGCTGTACAATTATAGTTAACAATTTATATAGAGGAAACATTTCAATTTTTTTTAAAAGATTCATAGTTCAGTGAATAGTTAAATGTTAATCACAGTTTACTTTTTAAATAAAGGTTTTGCACTCTGTTCACTTAACACTTTCACAAGTGCATCACTGATTAAAGATACCATTTCAGCATTAGAATACAGATTATATCTTGTGGAAATGACAAGTTCATAAAAAAGACCTATTTCCACTCATTCCATGCCAACAGTTTCAGAAAAAATACTCAGCATTGGTTGGCAAAGGAAACAAATGCAAATAATTGACTCCTGTATAAAAGCAGCTGAAGTCAAATGTAAGATAGATCTTATCTACCAAAGGCATCCTGGCATAGAAAGGACTGACAGCTAATGTATAGGACACCAGAGAGCACAACAAGAGTCCCTACATGGTTTTATGGTAAAACTGAAGGATAATTGTTTGGCAGTTACTTCATGTTTTAATTTTCAGCATTTGTAGAAAACGTCGGGACTCATTTATAGAAGCAAATTTATATTGGGAGACTAGAAAAACTGCAAAAGCCCTTTCCTAGTATCAACCAATTCATTAAATGACAATGCACCCTTTTGTTTGTTTGTTCATTAATGTAATAATTACTTCCATTTATCTCTCTGAGGTGAAGAAATGTGTCACATCTTTATGTGCAATTGTCAAGCCATTTGTACTAGTATTTTAATCCAGCAGCATAGTCAGCATACTTTGACCGGCATCATTTGTTATTTGTATTCCTTTTTCTTTTTGTCAGAAATACGCTTCTGGTACTCATGTAGCATACAAATTATGTACTCAGGAATGAAGAGTTAATGATATTTACGTTTGTTTGTTTGTTTTGTGTTTTTTTGCAGATGAATCTATAAATGGTTGCCACGAGGCTCTAGACACAGCAGTAGTCAAGGTGTCAAAAGATAACGGCTTCACTCTTTTACACAGAGCTGCCAGAGACATTTTTAGAGATGATAACGATGAACACAAAGCAATAGCAGAGGTGAATACTAATTTGGGCTCAGGACAACACACTACATTTCTTTTTAAGAAAAACTAATTTTACTTAACATTACAAGTTGGACCTGCTAAATTTGTTTGCCAGTTTTGGTAAAGAACACAGAATGTTCAAAAAAAAATAAAAAACTATTCCTGAAGTTCCATGACAACACTTCAAGAATAACTATTTTTACTATTTTTGTCATGATGTTAACTGCAGTTATTTTGTCTATACAGCTGTCCAACCTACTTGAAGAAGAGTTCTACCTGAATGCTCGTTGTGACCGTGGATTCACGGCTGCCCAGTATGCAGCAGTCAGAGGTAACTGGGTCATTGTCAGGTGCTTGCTGGAGCATGATGCCTTTGTGGCGGAGCCAGATCCAGACGGGAAGTCGCTTCTGCATAGGCTGGCATCATGGGACAGATGGAAACTCATCGAAGAGGATGTAATCAGTTTAGCTAGCCTCATGCATTCAAGAGGCATCAATCTAAATGCTGAAGATAAGGAAAAGCAAACAGCCCTACAGATTGCTGCTCAACACCACAACTGGGGATTGGTTAAATGGCTTATCATCAAAGGTTGCAAAGTCCAGTGCTGTGATAAGTATGGTATGACCCTCTTCAATCACTTTGCTACTTCATCTGTGAGTTGCCATTTTGACAGTTTGGCTGAAATGGTTGCCCTCTTGGCCACAAAAGTTGATGTGAACAGTAAGGGGCAGTATGGTGACACCCCCCTTTGTGTTGCTGCTAGAATCTTAGACTGGAAAATGGTAAAGTGCTTGCTGGATGTAGGTGCTGATGCATCTTTGCATGATTCTGACAGCTTGTCCGTTCTGCATTATTTGGCACGTTGGCGGGGTCCAACCAGGCATTACAAATGCTTGAACAATGGGCATAATAGAATCTTGCCTGCTTACCTAAATTTTACACATGCACAAGTGTGTGCAAGTTTTCATGTTATTATCAGTGAAACCATAACTGCAGCTGTAGAGAATGGAGCTGATGTCAGTGCAGTGGGTCCCAGAGGAGAGACACCTCTTCAGGTGTCACTTCAGTACAAATCCCCTGTATTCTGGCATCTCTGGCACATAACCCAAGGCTCACGTTTCAACACCAGGAAGCCCGTGAAATCTTACTGCGTTTGCCAGAATTTCCCAGCGAGTTTATTAAAGTTGAAGTGCTTATGAGGCTAATGGAGAAGTTACACCAGCTTAGCACCATTGATGTTGCGGAAGATTTAAATAGCGTCATCTGTGGAGCTCTGATTATGCAGAACTGGACAGTAGCTAAGGTGCTCATTAAATATGGTGCAGATGTGTCCAGCCCAGATAAAATTAAAAGGCCATTGACCCATGCGTTGATTCTGGGGATGCTCAGAGAGTCTGCTGTAGGAGGCCGAGGATGGCTAGAAGTGCTGGATTTAATGCTGGCGCAAGGTGCCAACATAAATGCAGAAGACTTTCAAGGATGCACCATTGTTCACAAGCTTCTGCATGCACTGCATGAATTTGCAGATGAAGATGCTGTTGCCTTTGCTTTAGAAAGTCTCTTAGCAAGAGGTGCTGATCCCATGAGACTAGAGATGGGGAGGTGGACTCCCTTGAATATTTTACTGCAAACCCAGCTGCATGTCATAAACAGTGGCAAAGACCCTATAGCTTTACGTCTTGCCAACATTTTTTTGAAAGCAGGGGTGAGCACCTTTCAGTCACAGATATCACAGGCTTTTCTAGGCATTCCTAGATCAAGGCCCCGCTATTTCAAGTTCGACTCCTCATCGCCTGCTGAGACAGCTGTCAAAGCTCGTCATGCAAAACTACTGAAACTTCTTGTGGACTCGGGTGCAGCTTCTAACAGTGAACTTTGGCATCTGCATTCCAGTTATAGTGCCCAGCTTGCTATAGAGATAGAGAAAGACACAGCAGAAGTGTATGACATTCTTTGTAAGGCAGTGCGGGGCCCAAAGTCTCTCCTCTGCTTGTGTCGATTGCAAATTTCACATCTTATAGGCTGTGGTTCAGATCGCCAGCGTAAGATAAATGCTTTACCAGTTCCTGCACTTTTGAAAGAAATTATTCAGTTTCATGATGTCCTCAGTGATGTGACTAAATCCATGCCTCCCAACTAGTTCAAGTGCCAGTGTTCTCAGTATCTGGTTATGCTCAAAAACCAAGTGACCTTAGAGTCTACAACTGTATTGCATGGAGTAATTAATGAGTAATTTACATGATACTATGCTTTTTTTTGCAATTTTTTTTTTGCTGCTTTTTCTTATCTTTCTCATAAGAATAATAATAATGGCTATATTGATTTTATTGTTATCGCGTCACATTAAGCTAGATTGTAAATCATGAGCGGCAAGATTTTGCCTATTTTGTTTGGATTTTTTTTCATGAAGTCTGACATCATTTACATTAATCCAGATTGTGGCTTAGATATTTCAGGACATTGTTTATCATGCATTCATTTACATACAGTTCACAGTCATGCAGCTCATTGTTCTTGTTTACATGTTGTTATATATCAAAACTTTGTTGCAAAATTCTGCCTTTGAGAAAGCTGCTTTGGGTCTGGGTAAGGGCTTTGAGTGCCTGATCATGCCTAGAAGAGTTTTCTTTATAGAACACTTGTTTTAGATCATGTCTGTCATAGTCGGTGAGGGTGATGCTGAAAATATTTCTCAGGCCTTTGTTTATTGGAATGTGTTGTAAATGATTCATGCATTTGTATTTTGAGGTTCCTGAACAGAAATAAGAAACAGAAACAAGGACATCAAATAAGTGGTTTGGAAGTGTAAATCTTTCTGATGCATATGTGCTATGAATCTGTAGCACTATTTTGATGTAAACTAGTTTGTATTCAGGACAAGTAAATGTCATTTTTTAATCATTGACACAAGAATATGATTCTCAGGATATATTTTCAGTTAAAATTTTTGAATGTTTTAAAAGTGAATTATTTTATTAGTATATTTCACAATAATTCTACAGTGACATGGTGACAGTTTAATTTTTGAAAATGATGGTGTCAAAAAAATTTGTCAGGCATTTTTTTTGTTGTTTTTTTTTTAATTTGCTCAGACTGTAACAATAATAATTATATATGGTTTGATGTTTGCTTCTGGTGAAGAGGGTATTCCAACATATTTTTTAAAGTGTTATGGACAGTTCTGTTGGTTCTCTCTCTCTTACTCACACTCTCTAAACATGTCCCAGTATGTGGACAAAGCACAGCTCAAAATGTTTTAATATGTTATACCTTCTGATAACTGCATCACATTGTTCATATTTTTAGTTCTGATTATTCTTGTTTGCATGCTGTGGCCTTGTGTGATTTGTATCTTGTGCAAATCCACTTCTTCATCATCAGTGTAAACCCATTTAAAAGTCTAGATCATTGGCTTTCATAAGCATCCTGTACATTCTGGTAATTCAACATCTGCTTATTTATGGCAGAATTTCTTTTGGCAGCAGTGAAAGTCTGGTGTCTTGGATGCTTCTATGCTTACACATTTTTTTTTTTCTCAGACCCATTTGTCTTGGCTTTCTTTTTGTTTTAATTTGATCAGTCAGTCAGGATATGATTTTAAATATTGTTGCTTCTGAAACTTTGTCCAGTACAGGTTTTCAGTTTTTCCATTACTAAATGCTCGAGCAACGCAAAGGTCTCCCTATGCTCCACCACCTTCCCAAAACGCTCTTATGGAGTTTCTGTGTATGTATATACATTGTTCGTATAGTTATGTGGCTTGTTATAATATGTTGGATCCTAGTGACTTTATTGGCTTGCTATTTAGAACTGGGTCTTGTATTGGTGATCTCTAAAAGCATTTTTCACTTCATTAAGCCTTTTGTTTCTGATGGCAAACTTGCCTTGTTCAGCCTACCACCATCAGAAACCAAACCAATTTGTGGTTGATACATCTTAAAACAACCGATGAAATGCCGACATCTCTTTGGCATCTGGTGCTACCTTACTCACTACTGACATTCCAGGTCCCAAGCCTGATGGGTGCTTTCAAGAGATTTGCAATAGTCTGTGCCACAGGTTTCATTTTCAGAGGGGTGTCTTCCATAGAGAGTGGTACAGAGCAATGCTGCTAAAGCTTATGAAATAATCAGGTGAATGCTTTTGCAAGGTAAGCGTGATTTCTTATCTCATACTCTAATCCCCTGCTTCCTCCAGGCTTGGGAACCAAAGATAAACCTCACGGAGATGCCAATATGCAGAAATACTATATTTTTTATATATGCATGTATATATTTTTATGCCATATTGCAGCTGTTTGCTCCATCATCAGCCAGAGCATGCTTTTGACAATAGATCACAGCAGAAAACTTGCATGAAAATGAAGATTTTAGCTCAGCTGTTTCACATTTGCTTTGATCATATGTATGTGGAAGCTTTTGATCATGAATAGCATAAACTTTTGTAACTGGTAAAAAAGTTTTTGATGGAAAAGGGTGACTGTCTACTGTAACTTTCTGTTGTATTTCCTCTATCCCTTCTCTTCTCTTCCTCACAGTGTTACACTTCTCTGAAAATTTTGTTACAATTGTGAACCCCACAGATTTTGTTGTTTCAGAAAAACATTTCATTCTTTAAAGGAAAAACTGTTTATTGACATTTTTCAATCATTTTAGAAGTTTTCTTGTCAGAGTCAAAAGTTATATGAGGTTAAAATTCAGTTGTGTGCCTGATCTCAGTTGTAACATTCCCATTTGTACTGTTCACATACTGAATGCATGTACCATCCCTTTCAAGTAATGTTCGGTATGAGCATATTTCTGTCCTTGTGCATGAAAGATCTTTTCTTTGTGTATTTTAGAGGCATTAACATACACATTTTCTTTCTATTCTTAATAGTGTTTGAGGTGTGGCACATGTATCAGCTGTTTAAAGTGTGCAAATTTGTTAGTAGGATTCAACAGCTACTGCTGCAATGTCTTAATGCAAATCATATATGTACACACACATACACACATCTTTTAAATAGGCAGTGTAAGCTATATATTTGGCTTAATAAAGCAGATTTACTTGTGAATACTGTGCATTGTTAATGTTCAGGGCTGGTTGAAAAGTCTAATCTGCTTCTATTAAATGTCAGAGTTGCAGGTCACTTGTAGAGCACTGGAATAGTGGTAGTTGTGCCATTACTTTTTCCACCTGATTTGCAGGCCTGGCTTGCAGTTTGTGAGATGGTATGTGTGTGTGTGTTTGAGTCTTCGAGGAGGATGGGCAAGATGACTGAAATATCAAAATTCCTAGTGAACTGAACGATATGAGGGAACAGGCAAAATAAGTTTCTGGATGTCCATGCCACATAGATAATGGTTTGTGTGTGACAGCTTTAGGTGGTACTCTTGAGACTTCAGCCTGCTTTTCTCTCTTGAGACCGAAAATTATAGTTTCCCTCTCATTAACAAAGAGAACTGAATATGTTGAAACCCCTTACCCTCTCACGCTTGCCATTTCTCATCCCTTCTCTCTGGTCGCACTGCCTCCCACTTCATTTCCATCCCATTTTTTAGTTTGCAAACTAGTTGCGGTTCATATAATAAAAACTGCTGATTATTCCTAATATTTTATTAGCAGTCATTTTGAGAACTTTTAACAGTATAAGATGGTGATTTCAAGAACAATAAGAAGAAAAAATGTTGAGCCTTGGCCGATATATAACAGCACTGGGAATATAATTTGCTATCCGCTATAATTTTTATTCCTATAATAAAACTTGCATTCTCTGTTTTAAAAAATATTAATTCTTTCTCGAGAAATTCACATTTTGAGTTGATACTAATTAAAATACAAAATAGAACTTATGAAAAAAAATGATAGTACTATAACACCATTTCTTAAAAATTCTGCGAGTTCTTTTGATGAGCTAATAATGGTCTTCTATCTTATTTCATTTCTTCTACTTTATAATCTCAGTACACTTGGCCTCCTCACACCATCACCCAAAACTCCCTTTTACCTGTCAACTCCCAGTGCTTTCTGTTCATCGGCCTTGCTCGCGCATTTTAGGAGCATGGTTGTAAAACACTCTTGCTTAATCAGTAGAACTTGAAAACGTTTACATGCCCTGCTTTACTGCATCCATTTCATTTTCTTTAGATCATCGAGGCTGGTGAATAATCAGTTCAGGCTTCACAAGTATTGTGTTTTCCTTTAACAAAATTTAGAGCTAGTAACTGGGTAATTGATGATTTGAAAGCCGTCCAACAACAAGAATAACTTTATTATACAACAAAAAACACAAGAAGAAATGAGTCTAGAAAAATGCAACAGTGGGAGTCTACTATTATGTCCAGTAAAGTGCTCCCTCGCTGCAGGCAGCACACTTCAAAAATCAGAAAACACCCCACTTCGTAGTTTGGCTTCATTTTAAAAAAATAAGCTGCGGTCTAAACAAAAGGTTAGATGACTTAGCAATAAGACCAGCTGAATTGAAAATAGGTTTCTTCATCTCCGCAACCCCATGCACCAAAAACGAAAAAGCTGCCTCGAGTCCTTACATCAGAAGCTTTGTGCAGCTGCGAGAAAAATCGTGTCACAATTGTTCGACATATTAAGGGGAGATGACAGTGTCTTCCTAGTGTACACTAGAGTAGAGAGTTATTTCCCATCACTTATAGTTCGCATCGTGATCAATTTGTTCAAGCGGAGAGAGAAGAATCTGTGTTTGGTTTTGTTTTTTTCTCGCACCCTTCGGATGATCAAAGATACACTTTCACATTTTTTCAAATGCTATCACTTATTGTACTTTTTGTTTTGTTGAACAGTTAGGTTAACTGAATTTTTTTTTCTTGCATTTGTTTTCAGTGGTGAGATGTGCGAGTTTGATGTACTTTTCGAATCCCCCATGTAAACGCAAGTAATCGCCAAATACTAAATGCACGTTACATCAAAAAGTTTTGTTAGTCTTGTCTTCGTCTCTCATAACAGTTCTGTGCTTTTCTTATAGTTGTGTCACTAATAATTCAACTACTGTCGTTATCAGCATGACAATAAAATAAATAAATTAAAGATCACGTTGTTATTGTCACTGATTTTTTTTTGCAGTTTTTTTTTTAAAGCTTTGCTTAGTTTTCCTCTTTGGTTATACATCTTTATCAATAACTTTTGTTAATTATATAACTCGCAGAAGCCTAAACAAGAGTTGTTTCCCTTGGAACACAAAGCCTTTCTTTCCTCGGGTGCCGACGAGGTCAATGACCTAGTTTCTAAATGCGTCGCTGATTTCTCATTGGTTGATACTGTCTCACCACGGGTTTTCCTGGTGCAGAGGAAAGTGAGAAATATTTGAGTAGTACGCAGCCTTGCAGTTAATATCATTGGGGGTGGGGAGGAGGAATGGTCGCCACAGGTGGAGGATTTTTTTCTGTGTTAACAAAACTCACTATAGTTGTCACAACACAAACTGTTTAGTCTCCCTGCGAATAAAAATACCGCTAATTAGCTTTCAGCTCTCCTCGGTTCGATTGCAGCTTCGCTGATTGCAAAACGTGACTAACAGTTCGCTTGAACCAGAATATAGGTCGCTTCGCACGTGTCTTTGTTTGACGTCTCAAGGTCATGACGTCAGCACCTATAAGCTCCGCCCCCACTCGACGCAGTTCGTTGTGACCCACATTCCTCGTTCTGCCCTCTGCCTGGAATAAAATCAACTCGCTTTGCTACTAAACAAGTTATTGGACTCTTTTAATCTTAGCCAGCCACCGACACCTCTTTATCTCGGCGGTCTTGAATAATGGTGCAAGGCCTGCTCCCTGAGTCTCACTGGGTGGAAGTCGTTGAAGCGAAAAGTACGTAAGTTCATTCATAGTCCTTGTCGGGCCAGTCAAGGACAGAGGCTGGCCGAGGGAAGGGTCTGGGGGCACGCGTGCGCGCTGTGTACTGTGTGCATACAGTGCGCGGCCAACTGCTTGTGTTGATTCTCAACTTGTTCATTTGAGCTTTGTCGAGCCATCGAAAGGTGCTGCTAAACTGCTGGCAGTGCGCCTTTGTCTAGCAGAAGATCACAACAACGAAAAGTTTGCTTCCCCGAGTGCACTTTGTGGAAATAGTTTGGGCTAGATTCTACACGACGACTTTGTGGATAAAAAGGTAAGATTTTTTTTCTCTTTTTATCTCTCGCTAGATTTCCTGACCTTTTTTTCTGTAATGAAATTTTTATCAGTGGCAAGTTGTTTGTTCTGTTCTTTTCTGCGTACCGTTTGCACTAGTCACAGTTTTGTAGCCCACTGAACTACTAGCCTAGATACACTTTTGTCGATAGCGCTCATGAACAACTGCGGATTTCTTCGCTAAAGGATAATTTTACATATAACTGTTTTCTGAGTTTTCCATAATCACAGATCATACACCATTTGAGTCGGGTTCCGAGAGATCAAACCCAAAAAATATTTACCTGATGACAGTTAAGCTGTTTTAAAACGTTATTTCGCGTTCAGTTGGAACAGTCTTAGACACATTAAGTCACGCGCAGTCAAGTGGATAAGCAAACAGCCCCCTTCCCACTTCCTTTCTTCCAGAAAAATTGGTCTCCTGTGAAATCGTTGACGGATGGAGGCTAAATGGGTCTTTGACGTCAGCAGCCAGTGAGCGGCACAGGGAAGCGCGGTGCTTGTGACGCACCTACAGTCACGTCCCGTTAGTTGTTGAGCTGCGTGGGGTGTCGGTACCTACACGCATGCCCGTGCTGTCGCCCAACCACTGATGCAATCACATCAGGTGCGCTTGCTTCTACCCTCTGGTTCCAGTTCCGCTGATCCCTGATCTCAACATATGACTCACCATATTCCTGTGGGGCTTTTTTTTTTTTTTGGAAAACCATAGGTCGGGCCCTCAGGGTTCTCTCACGATAAGAACAGAATCTGATTAATGTGCATCTGTGTGTGAAATGGAATTTTGAAATAAAAATTTTATGAATAATATAACTAACTGAAGGAATTCGGTCATCTGTATTAAATATTTACTATACAACTAAAAGCGTTTAAGAAACTGTGATTAATGTTTGTCAATTCTAGAGTCGAACTTAGGGCTAATTTTTTTAATTATTTTTGTTCATTTCGTTTTCGTCGTTTTATTAATTTTGTTAAGATGTACTTGTAGGCAATGTGGGAGCAAAGACGAGGTTCTCATTTTTTTCCCCTTCTTAATCAGAGCTTAGGGATTTTCAAGTCTACACATCCAATAACCACGACATCGTTACCTGTTCACTGAACCTTAAATTAAAAAAAAAAAAAAAAAACATATATCACACGATTAGTTCATAACTGTTCAGATTTTGTGACCGCTGATTTTCTTTACAAACTGGGCTGGGTATTTTAGAGACGCACAAATAAACTGCGTAAATTTATTATCTCTTGTCTCGCAAAAGTTAGATATATCTTAATTTTTTTTTTTCATTTATTTATTTTGAGAACACACTTTTTCGTCAAAGACCGTGTGTGTGCCACCAGACCGTTCTCCCACACGCTCGACTGTATACTTATTTTCGCGCATACATGCATACGTAAGTAGATGAGGGCTGGGAGGAAACTCGGTCGGTGAGGCAAACTCTTTCTCGCGGAGCAAAAGCAGCCATACCTCCCTGGCCGCTGACGTTTGACGTAAGCAAAGCTGCCGCACGCACGCGGGGGTCACTCTACTGTACTACTAACCAATCACCTTCGGTCTTGCGACAGGCGTAGTCGAGCTCGCAACGGAAACGGTCGAACCGAGGGCGAATAAGGGCTGTGCACTTTAAGGCTGCGAACCGCCCCGCAACCAAGCGCCGTGCGTGTGTGCGTGTTGTTGGGTGGGGGTGGGGAGTAAGGTGTCGAGCGGGATCCGTGTGAGTGTGTGCGCGCTCCGCGCTCGGTGTGTGAACTGAAACTTTATTTTTAGCCTTGGGACCGCCGCGCACTTGCTGACGCAAATAAAGTGGTCAGGTCAGGAGGCTGCTTGCCATTCAGTCACCGAGCCTTGCCGCGAGCAGACGTAGCTACAATTCGCTGAGAGAAAAAGAGAGAGAGATAAAGTGGGATGTCCCCTGTGTCGTCACTTGGGTTCTGAGGAGTTTAATTGCTCAAGAGTAGACAGTTGAGGATTTAAAGTGAAAGTTTATCTTTTGTTTCCACTTGACCTCGTCTGTGTGGGATTTACACGAACCTTCACACGATTGACTTGTCATTTTTTTCTTACTGGATATATTACTTCTTGACTTATTTCTGGGCAGAGGCAGGTAAAAGCTGTTGTCAAACTTTTTTATTTCGAATTTTAATTATGATTATTTGTAAAAAGTGAAAATTTTTAATTACATGTTTTCTTGTATGTGTTTAACTTGTAATTTTTCACAGTCGCTTAGGCTGCAGTGATAGTAATTGAGATGTTTTATATTCTTTTGGCAGAGTCCTCTAACAGCAGCACAACTTTGATGGAGGTGCTGCACCGTAGTCAGCCAATCTTCGGTGCTCAGCCGGCCGCTATGTACCCGCCTACCCTCACCAGAATGTTCGATTCTCCTTCGGACGCTTACACCTGCTACTCCTTCGAGACGAGCGCCAGCTCGCGGAGCCCCAGCACCCCCTCCAGAACGCCATCGCCGGAACATTTGGGCAAAGCCATGTCTCCCATGGAGTCAGCATCCGTGATGGGAACCAGTCCCCATGGCACTACCTTGCAGTCCGTGCTACGAGGTGAGGTGCCGGCCGCCTACTCACATCTCCTCACGGGTCACCGAGGTCACGGGACCCCCCTCGTCAGCATCTCACCCGCCTCTTCTCCGCCGTGTTCGGAACTCGAACCCTCTCACTCGCCGTCCATCTTCGCCACGAACCCAACCACCGTGTTGTCCCCTCCCCCAGAAGACATGCAGACAGAGCCTATAGACCTGTCTTTCAAGAGGCCCTCCTCCACCTCTTCGGATGCATCCTTCTCGCGGTCGTCCCCAGCCTCCTTTCACCACACGTTTCCCCCGAGCCCCGCCGAAGACAGCCAAGGGCAGCAAAGCGAGTTCTCCTTGCTGAGGAATCTACTTAGCGTCAGAAAGCCTTGCTCCTCCCACACAACACCTGTGGCCTGCTCATCCTCCTCCTCATCATCTTCTTCCTCGTCATCGTCTTTATCATCGTCCTTGTCATCGTCCACGTGCGAGCGGATCTGCGATTCGCCGTGCTCGGACAGTGGCTCCACGGCCTCTTCCCCTGCCAGGCACCTGTGCGGCGCCACACGAGTAACATTGGCCAAGAAGAACATGTTCCCTGTCTCGGCCCGCGTGTCAGACTGGCTGGTCAAGGTCGTTCAGTTCGCCAAGTCCATCCCAGAGTTCCTGGCGCTGGACCACAATGACAAGGTGACCCTCATCCTGAACTCTTGGAGCCGACTGCTGCTGCTGTACATGGCTGAGAGCAATTTTCAGTTCGCCGTCACCCCCTTGCAGTCAGAGCCTGAACCCCCAGAGCTGGACGGGGGACCGTCTCCTGACGAACCCACCATGAAGTCGGTGGAGGGCGTGCAGACCTTTATCCGGAAGTGCCAGCACATGGGCGTGGAGAACAAGGAGTACGCCTTCCTACGCATGCTCGTCTTGTTCAATTCTGGTGAGTAGTCCGGAGACTTTAGTTCACGTGTGTGTGTGCGTCTGTGTCCACGTAACCCTTCGTGGATGTGTAATGTTTTGGATATTGGGAATATTTTCCTGTGGCATACATCTTGCCATTTTCATCCCTTTCATCATTTTATAATTTTTCCACGCTAAAAATGTAATTTTTAAGTGGTGGGATTGGAGGGTAGATGTAGGTCTTAGAATAGTGCTCCGTTACCTGTTTCTCAGTACAGCTGCTCAATTTCCTGTTTTACTTTGCGTTCACGATTGGCTAGACTGGAAGGAGCGCTGCTCAGGAACGAGAACTATGCGCGCCTTGCTATACGGGGTGCCTACAGGAGTGTAGCGTCCTGTGAAGAGCTGTGCTGAAGCCCTACTGACATAGTGGCCTGCCCTCCCGCCACACACCCGCCCCCCTCCTTTGGTTCTAGACTCGCAGTCTTGTAGAGCGTCTCCCGCACGCAGAGAGAGAGAGCGCGTGTCTGGAGTTATCGAACGTTCGCCGGTTGACTTGCTTGCGTCACAACTGGCGTGTTGCGGCGGCGCTAGCCGCACTGTGCGTGCCGCGCGATCTTTCATGGCTGGCCTTGAGCCCGCCGTGACCCCCGGCCATTTTCCCCATCTCCCTTCCTCCTTCCCATCCCATGTGTCGCCTTAGTGCACTAAGGTGCAGCGCCTAAGCTATTGTTAATTAAGCTTTGCATCGAGCGGCTCTCGAGGCTGAGGGTAGTGTAGTTTCCCTCTCCTTACTTTCGCCATCTTATCGGCTCGCCTCACTATGGCGTGAAACGACGGCTTTATGTTCCCCAACCTTGGACCTGATTTTCTCCTTCCCCACCTCCCTCTCTCTCCCCACGGTAAGTCGAGCCCTTGATTGTCTACACGGGGTGTGACGACCGGTGCCACCCTCGCAGGAGGATAAAAAGGTCAGGAAAGTCAAAAGGTCGCAGGGAGTGCTGGTGAGGGCTAAAGCGGTCAGTGCGCTGGACACAACAGAAGAATGATAACCGGAACAGATGGCCATTCTCTCCCTTTCTCCATCCATACCTCTCCTCCCTCCACCCACGTTTTTTACTGTTCCGCTACCCACCCACTTTCCACACCTGTTTTCCTTATCTGGTAACCATCTTCAGACGGTCATATCCGGTGAAAATTAAGGGAGGGAAGGAGAAAGGTGAGCGGTCAACCAAGGCCGTCGGCTGGTCAGTTTCGTGAAGCGAAATGTCGAGGGCACGTTGGTTTGGGGTATGCGGGGTAACGATGCAAAAACATTACCTGACTGACACGGACCTACGTGGAGGTCAGCCCGCCATCGCCTTACAGTTGCTGCAGCTGCAGTTGCAGAGAGGTCCGGTGCACAGCTATTAACTGCGCACTCCAGTGTGACATCTTCCGATGATAAACCTTCTAACCTTCGCCCTGTGGAAGTGAACGGCCGCCTACAGTGGACACAAAATTGACCGCTATCACCTAGTTCGACAATCGCAGGGGAGGAATGAGAAGGAAGAAAAAAGAATTACCTTTTCTTCATCTATCCATGGCCGGGAAGGGGAACCGAGTCAGGCTCAATATGTCTCTCCTCTGACACTCAGTGTCTTGTAGTGTTCCTCAGATGTGGAGAACGACGGAGAGAGATACAGAAATAGAGCGTGTGTGTAGAAGAGTGTTGTTGTGCAGTACGTGTGCATGTGTTCAACATTTATGCACTCTCTCTCTGTGCTGAATGTGTCATAGTTATTCCGATGTTATTTTTGGCACATCAAGGTTGATGCGTGGCTGCGTGCGAGGTCTGCAGCACGAGAGTTTGTAGAGTCGAGGCAGCGGGCACATAGTACAAACTCCTATAAGTCACACGTTTGACTGTTTGTTTGTTTGTTTTAGCCCATTATACCTGCACGCATTTTTTTTTTTACTTTTTATTTTTGGTCATGCCGTCGGCGAGTTAATCAGTCGGTGATGAACATTCTAGAAACGATCGGACGAGCAGAGTGATGCACTACTCACCCAGTCTCCAGTAAAATTCTTCAAAAGATGTCATAAATCGGATAGAAATACTTTGAATTCGTATTCGCCAAGAAGTTTAGAAAGACATTTTTCATTAGTCACGGCCCTGGGTCTAGTGGAAAGTTCTTGAAATAGTTCGTCGGAGCATGAGTGGAAACTGCTCAGCCTCCGCTGCAGACACCTTCCCCTCTCATGCTCCGAGGAAAAGTGTGTCAAGGCGGGTCGTTGGCGCGTGCCAGTCACCTGACCTGACCTACACAGCATCAGGCTCGTTTGCTATGCAAAGCTTTTGCGCATGTGCAGCGGCCTCTTGCCGGTGGCGATGGCTTTCATTGGCTATTACCTGGAAGGTACTGCTGATTAATATGCATATTACTTTTAGCGGTGATCGTAACACCAAACTTACGGAAGAACAAAGAGCTGTCAGCATTACAGGTTGGTGAAGCAGTGGGGGAGGGTGGTAGCCGGAGTGGTAGGAGAGATTGTCTTTTATTGTCATCTCCATTGGCAAGTTTTTTGATTCGATGAATCTGTTAACATAGAGGAGGGCCTCGGCTGCGCTAAGACAGGGATGGGTTGCGGAGAGAAACGCTTCGCTGACTAACCCCCCACACACACACACGACCAAGAAAAAAAAAAAGGTGGGGTGACCGGGCGGGGGATAACGGCTGAAGTCTGTACTTGACTCGCCTCGTGGCCCCCGCCGACCTAAGAGGGTCACTAACCTGGCAGTTTCTTTGTGCTGCCCCCTTATCCCACCTGACACTGAAGCACGAATACATCCCTCGGTATCCTTTACCGTTCGCCAGACGGAGTTGACTGACCGCTAGGGGGCGAAGAGCGCATAACTCTTCGACGCCGAAAGGTTATCCGTCTTCCTGTGCGTGCTGGGCTGATTGCTCGAAACGTTTGCGCGCGCTCTTTTGTGTGGATGTTGCCTTACTGGATGGATGGCTACATCTTGTTTGCACGGCTGTTAAAAAGTCGGCGAAACCTTCATCATGTTTTTTATCAAAGGAGATTTAATTTTTGTTTCTGCCAACACTGACATCGTCGGTGATTTAGGTCCCCACCCCCACCTTTCTATCAGGCGTGTCGGGAGAGAAGAAGACGGGGAGGAACAGAGAGGGACTGGCAGTCATTATAAGCCATTAGTCGCTATCCGAGTTTAACGAGAGCAGAGCTGGTTGTGGTCTTGGAGGTTACTGGAGGCCGGGGTTACTAAGGTCATTCACTTCAGGACAGGTCAAAGCACTAGAGATTCCTCCAGCTTTTCCCTCCACCACCTGCAGTGTCTCTCCCTCGTTGCCCCAGGGTTGGCGCGAGCAACAGGTCCGTAATAATAGCGCAATGGGTGGGGGGAGGGTGTGGAGAGAAACAGATAAACAGGATGGACAGCTCGCTTCACAAACAACAGGAGCATTCTGAGCCACGACTTCGTTCTTTAGACGCACCGGGCGGCCGGCCATGCGTCCCCTTGTTGACTGGGCGCCCCGGTAGCGCTCGACACCACGGAACTAAGCCCAAAGGGTTCGAGACCGGAAGTTTGTTCATCCCGCAACGCCCAATACCGTTCAAAGAGAGGGAGAGAGAGAGAAAAAAAAAAAATCCTCTGTATAGAGAGATAATATGACTACATTGAGATAGTGTTCATGATGATCAGTCCTCATCGACATCTTATGCTTCCGGCATCCCCCATCTGTTTTCTTGACCGCATCTCTACATCATCCGCCGCCGTATTTCCCTATTTTCCCTTCCTTCCATTTTTCCCGGTCAGGAAGTTCGATGCTGGGGTAACAGGAGGAGGCTGGGACACTGCAAAAGCAGTTGAATTGCTGGCGTGTCAGTGGACAGAATTTTTTTAATTGGCTTTGCTTCACAAAACGTTCAGCGTAAAGAGAGTACTGTCCCTTGAAAAAAAGGGGGGATGGGACGTTTTCCGGTGTTTGGCAAATTTTTATGGCCAGTGTTCCACTGCTTTTGTTTTCGTTTTTAGCAAAGTTGCCACGAAGCAAACAACATGATTTTCCTCAGTGTGCGTCAATGTTGACGCAGGTCTGTCACCTGGTGTACAATACGCAGGAGCAGGCGGTCCGCCAGAGAGCACTCGGTACTGGCGTAATGATGGGACTCGCTGTTTGTGGTGGTGGTCGTCGTCGCCCATAGTGGGTTAAAGTGACAGTAAAAAAAAAAAACTCGTGTTTCTGTCGCATCTGGCCTCGGGCACAATGCCAGGCTTGAGTGCGATCGCTTTTCACTGACTGCCGCGGACAACGGTAAACAGCCTCCCTGTGCCCTCCTGACAGTCTTGGACACCAAGTACACAGTTTTGTTTTGCTCCGCTGCAGGGGTTGGGGACTTGTTTTCATCGTGCACCCACGTGTCTGACCGGAAGTAACCTTAGATGGACTCAATGGTTTTTTTTTTTTACTGGTTACCTGTACTTCTGTTTTGCTTAGCTAGCTTCATCTCATTTTCATTCTTTGTTTTATTTGTCTTTTCCTTGTGTGCAACAATGAAGACAACTCATTATCTTTGTTCTGTTTTGTTGTGCGTGCAGGGTACGTGGGCCTGAACCGCCCTGACGTAGTGGACAGCCTCAACTCTGTCGTGCAGCAGCTGTTGCAGCAGCACGTTCGCGTGTCCCGCCCTGATGACGTCATGCACTACTCCCGCCTGCTGATGTGTCTACCGTCGCTGTACGGCATCAGTTCCAAGATGGTTGAACGCCTCTTCTGCCGCCACATCAACCGCAACACCGACATGGAGGTTTTGCTCAAGGAGCTCTTGCAGAATCTCTAGTCATCGCTTTTGTCAAAGCGTGGAAAAAAACACACCGAACGTCCAGAAATAACAGACAGTGTGCCCTCAGGCCGTGATTGACTGCCCTTACAGAGTGGACACTGGTGGCGTTGCTGAGCTGAGGGGTGAGACCTCGCGAGAGGTTGCGAGAATTGCTGGCAACGAACCATAAAACTGACAAGAGATGACCCGATGTTCAGGGTAACTTGCCCACGGATCTCATCTGCATCGACTGCATTGCACAGAATCACGATTTCATTTCTGACAAAGGATACAATGGTTTATATATGTATATAAAACTATGAAGACACATGGAGCAGTTTTTTTCTTTGGACAAATCCGAGTCATAATAATTTCTGCAAGAGGGAAGAAGCTCCCCTTCCCTCTTGTTCGTGGACAGACTGAATGTGAATATGCATCACTTCCTGTAGCAAAATGGATGACGAACATGTATGAATGTACGTGCCAGACTATTGTTGCTCTGTAAGGACTGACTTGCCAGTGTATGGCATCGCTACATGACACTAACTCGTGAATCATGCACCACACACTTCCGGCACCTCCCAGCTTTTTTCAAAAAAATATGGAACAGTCGAACAGCTAGTAGATAATGTTTAAGTAAAATTTTGTACCCTGTGTGTGGGCAACAATTTTAGTGATGAAACAACCGACTGTGTTGAAGAACCCAAACTACTTTCCTGTATCCCCCTCAAAAAAATATATACACCCACGTGACATTCCCAGCCGAAAGGAATTTGTTTTTACTCTTATTTCCAACTTTGAATTGGTTTGGCTACTTTAACTTTTAATGTACAAGTCGAGATTCAGACAGGTCTGCTGAGAAACATCAGATGTTCTGATGCAGACGACGGTGATCACGTCCCGTCCGGCCTGTCTGGTTTGACGCTCAGTAGGTTTTAGAGAAAAAAGTAGATGACCTGTCAGTTTGATGCGTGTCGCTGTAATCACAGATTAGTAGGACCGTTACCGACCCCTGGGTCGTGCACTTGACCAGTCTGACAGGGGCTGGTGTGGCTGGAGGGGGAAGTGGGGAGGGCAAAGGTTAGCAGGATACAGAAGAGTTTGATCCGGAAAGAGTGATTAGTGTTGAGTGTGTTTTGCTTGTGACAGTTGCTGGTCCAAGTTGCCTTTCAGTGGAGGGTACACGAGGGCGGCACTCACCATCTGAGATTCTTGCGATGGGCGAGAGAAAACATGCCAAGTGCTTTATGTGTGCGTTTGAGAGGGGAGGATCGATAGGGGGAACAAACTTAAGATACGTAGTTGAGTGCCGGTGAGACCCCTGCCACGGTTGTAATTTAAGACGTGCGACTAGGCACCAACAAGCTAGCATTTTTTGAGTAGCATGTTATAAAATCATTTAAAAAATCGGAGGGGCAGGTAGCATATACACGTATCCCGCACCATCTCCCCCACCTTTCTGTTTATACAGACCTTCCGCTTAAATCTTTTGAGCCGTCGCATGTATTTATTGTTTTGCCACTTAAACCATGCAGTCGTCAAGAGGATGTGTGTGTGTGGCCAAGGTGGAGGGCTGCGAGAGTTGCCTGCCCATTATCACCAAGTCTCGCCCACTTCCCGCACGCTCCACGAGCGCGAACTGTCTTGTGTATATATAGTCTGTCATCTCATAATATGCATTTATTTATTATTTATTTATTTTTCAAAAACCATGTAAATCTAGCGGACCAAACTCCGATGTGGGTGTTGTTCATGCAGACTTTCTCGTCGCTGTGTACAGGGGCTTTGGGGTGTAGAGGACAGTGGGGGGTAAAGCAATGCCAGCTGCACCAGCTGTTGTGAAGATAAAGAGGAAAGAGAGTAGAAATACAATGATGAGCAAAGCACTTACAAGCGGCCGTCGTGTGTAATATGTAAACATCGAACGAAGATGTGGGATTCGTAAGTCTTTTAAAACAAATTGTGGGGTGGGGCAGGCAAAGGGGATAAGTGTAAATCCAAACCAGCTGATGCGCTGACCTCCATTGGTGTGCCAGCTGCAGACATGTAAGAGCCTCTTGCCTCCAGCGTCACTTCCTGGTTGGCCTGCGAAATTTCAAAACGATAAAGAAGAAAATCGAACTGCTTTGCCGTCCGGACCACCCTTTAGCTTCCTTAGAAAATATATACATCCCTTCCGGACCACCACCCTAAATAATAAAAAAAATCCCCATCGCTTATTTAAAAACTGATTCTGCTGGCTCAGTGACGTCACGTAAAAACTACCCACGTGCCCCTCACGCACACACATACCGACATGCAAGCGTGCGCAAACGCAGGTGTATTCTCATTTTTATGACATATTTGGACGTTCTCAACGTTTGATACTGACAGCAACTTGCCGTTAAAAAAAAAGAGAGAAGAAAACGGCGAGCTGGTATTGCAGTATAAACAATAGTGTTGCTTTAGTATTCAGAGCGAAAGTGTGTCTGCGCGCGTGTGGCCTCACAAAGTACATACGATTGTTCTCAAACTCCACTTCAAAACTGCCACCATTATTATAATCTATGGCTTTCAACATTCGAAGCATATTGTGATGATCATAACTACAAATTATGCATCAAAATTTATCAGAGTACTTGTATGCACATCTAGACAACCTAACTTATTTCAGTTTTTTGGTTTTGTTTTGTTCCTTTGGTATGTGGTGGTCGAATGTTGCTGATGCTATCGTCGCGGAAGTTGAAATAATATTCATACTGTTGGACGTGAGAAATGAAATGAATAGCATGTTCATCGAGTTTACTTATTTTCAATATTTCTTTTGCTCTCAACCTGGAGGAGTTCTGTTGTGAAAAGATCTGTCAGAAGAACGGCTTGCTGTGGTCGAGCCTCACTCGGGGCCGACTTTGCTTTCAAGCACTGGAAGATGCTAGATGTCACGTGACCAGCAGACACTTTATATACATATTGTGTGCATATATGCAGTGTTTGTGTGCCCGAGCGCTGCGTGTCAGATCTAAGTGTTTCGTAGACAACTAAGCAGGAATAATTTATTGGTGAATAAATTAATTAAATGTGAAATGAGCATTTACTTGTATTTTCACTTGTCGTGTGTGTATGTGTGTGTATGCGCGATGTGATGTAGGCTGGTGTGTGCCGTGCAAGCAAGCTTTTTCATTTCTTACTAGTCACCATGCACATGACACAACATGTCGACTGCATATCTACGTGAAAAGAAAACAAAAACACAAGTATATAAAAAGCAGTTTCGAACACGACCCTATGACAACTGCTCTCCAGCCGCAAAGTTCGGTCAAGGGCATCCGCACCCCACCCATCAGCCACTTCGATGGACAGCTGCGGCAAGAGGCGGTGGTGGTGGTGGTGATGAGAGGCACTCGTAAACAAAGTACACACGACTACTATCGAAATAGTAAGCGGCTGCACCAGGGTTGTCCATGGGACATATTTTTCTATCCCGTCCCATCCCGTCCCATGGCAATTTATGCCTGTCCCATCCCGTCCCATCCCACGGGACGTTTCCCATGGGATTCCCATGGTATTAACAATCCTATGGACAACACTGAAAACCACTTTTCGGCTTTTGTTCTATAATTCCTGCTACTTCACATACAATAGATGATTCAGAGGAAAGATTTAAATCCTTGATGAATGAAATAACAGTAAATTTATTTTGCAATATCAAGTATCGACTACCATGGGAAATACAAATGTGTGCTGTCCCATCCCATCCCGTCCCATGGGACGTTTCCCATGGGATTCCCATTCCTATGGACAACACTGGGCTGTACAGTTGCATAGCTGCATCCTGACAACTATCTACGTTACACATATAACTATATGTAACATTTCTACAACCCTAAATTTGCACCTATGGACTAAAGTCTGTAGTTGTACTATGCCTTCAGAAAAGTTCGGGGGAGGGGGAGTCTGGGAACCAAAAGACAACGTAGAAACAACAGCTCTCGAAGATCGAAGTCTGACATGGTCCCGGGAACGCCAAAGGAAAAAAAAAGTTTAAGTACTACGCTAATAGCATCTCTACCACAGTAGCATCCACACTTTCTTCTTTCTTTTTTTTTTTTTTTTTTTTTTTGTGCAAACGACGCAAATAACAAATCACTGTTGTTGCTAGCGCCGACTCCTAATCGACATGCGCGTGGGCGGATGACTGCACGCGGAGTTCGCCTCGGCTAGCGACATCCGAAAATTTCTCGACAAATAGTAAATATATTTACCACGGGCTGGTGAGGGCGGGAGATTTTTCCCACAAACAGTAAATAGCGAATATATTTAGTTTACGGTGAAATCTCTTTGGGCGTGGAGTGAGCTGCTCTTGCTGCCCTTGTTTTGCGCCGCTGATTTGTGGAGGAGGCCGCCAAGCCATCAACCTTTCCAGTGTCCGGCTAAGCAGGTGATACCTGCCCCTGGTCTTCTGAGTCAGACTTGAGGGCAGGGCATGTTGCAGGTGTGTTTTTGTCTTCCTCGATTTCTTTTAAAACTAAAAATATTAATGAATAAAAATTAATGTACGTGAGTAAAGAAAGAAAAAGAAACAAAGAGTAAAGATTCATGACTGGATTCTCAATGGCTATTGTCCTTCCCCTTTCGAAAAAGTCCTGCATGATTGGTGTTAAGGGTGAATTTACCGGTACTGTAGGTCGATGCATCAGATAAAAATTTGCCGCAGCTGCTTTGCGGAAAAGGCCATTCCCAGTAAATGCTGAGATAATCGTCTTTCTTAAGGCTGAAAATTCCGAGAATTTGAGTGAAACAGCCGGTCTGGCATCTGCCGAAAAATCAGGATCAGACACCGCTGGCTCGTTTTGCAACGAAGCCTTCAGACTTCGAAACCAGTTGTGGCTGGCGAGGGAGTGAATGACTGGGATGAAGAGAGTGCTCTCTGGGTGCAATGCGTAGTTGGCACCGTGCTTTCCAGACTTAGTTAATGGAAAAACAGAAAAAAAAAACAAACAAACAAAAGTCACCATCCTGTTACTGTTGAGGTGCTTGGTAAGGACTTCACAGAAAGCGGATACGTGTACCCGCTGACGTCAGGGAAAGGGATCAGCTACGGAAAGACATGTGACCTGGGATCGTCGCATGCACAGACCAACTCCAAGATGGCGCTGCCGAGCCGGATGTTGGCCTTGCCACTTCCGTCGTCTTTGTGGAAATTGCGATGGAGCAAGAGTAGACGCCCTTGGTTCTCTGATGTCGTATTCACCAGCACACACACACATACACGCGCGCTTGCATCTTTAAACCCAGGCGCGTCCACAATACGTGCATACACATATTAACACAAACGCCCCTGTTAGCAATATTAGAGATAATATAATACGACTAAAAACAATTGTCCTTAAAAACATCAGAGTATAAACGGTTCCTACTCCTAAAACATTTGCGTCACAAAAACATGGCCCCCGGCTATGGACAACGGAAATAATAAGTACTGTCAGACCAGCAGGAGTGTCACTAACCTTTGTTTGTGCATCAAGCGACCCTAAAGCGGTGTTCAGTGGTGAGTCTCATAGTGACGGATTATTTTATAATTATTACTATTTTTACCAGCAAGATGTACTGCGAACGTTGTAAACACCATCTGTGTCTGCGTGGATCTTCTGCAGTTGTTACAGTTGCTGTCTTACATTTAGGGCACCACGTTGTTTGTTTGTTTTAAACGAAAAACCTTCACTAGGCGGTCTCCAAAACAGAAAAAAAAGCGAGAAACCGTCAACGCACACTGTTTGTTTTTCTGTGGAAAAAAAAGGTGGGGTACTTCACGTGTGGGTGCCCACTACCCGTACCAGTCCCCGTTCGTGGGCTTGAGAGAATGCAAACAGGAACTGCACACGCAGAGGGTCAGGCTTGAAAAACAAAAACAGCTTCGTATCGCCACGTGGAATGCACGCGCACGCGGGAGCGCGTAGCGGCGCCGCATCGAAATAAAAGCCGTGAAAAACATCAACCGCCAGATGCATGCTGGTAATTTTTTTTTTTTTTTACTGCGCACACCAGCGGAAATAACTTGACTGATGCGACCTTGGGAGCTCTGGGAATCGGTATTGTTCTGTCCTTTTGGTGGGGAGGGGCGAGGAGAAGATGTAAAAAGGATAGGATGCTGTAGGGGCTGGTGGGGGAGAAAAATCTCAGCCACGGGAGGCTGGGAAGTGATGAAGATGACGACGATAATAAGGACATATTTTTCACGCAGCTATGAGGACAGGCAACCCCACCCCTATCCCCCGCTGTCACCCTGTGCATGCCGGACGTGCAGCTGCCTGGCTCCATCCTTCATCTTCCTCAAGCAGCAGACGCAAGGAAATGCGCATTCGTGACTATCACGTGACGTGTGCGTGTCGCTTGTTGTCCGCCGCGACAAGCCCCACAGCCGACGTGTTGTTGTTATTTACCGCCGGCAAAGATGCGCTGGCATCATGTAATCCGGATCGTCACCTCAGGAAGGCGTTAGCTGGCTGGCGTTATGTAATCCTCGACCAGACTGTCGGGACTAGCTGTCACTTCCCGTTGAAGTCGATGACCTTCAGTGCACCACATCCTTCGATCACTCGATGGCTTAGTCACCTTAGTGTGTTCCTGTCGCACCGAGGGACTTCAACTGGGCGTAGTTTGAAAGCGCAGTGACGTCACCAGACGCCATCTTGGCAGACCACAAATGTGATGAGGATGCTAATTGAATGTGATGATGGCTGTTCCGTTACGTATGCTGAATTTCTTCCTCCTAAAATTCGTTCGATCCCCTGCTGAAACACCACCTTGCCGTGGTCAGTGGGGTTGCATGTCTCGATGATCCTTAGAACTAGCTCCTGGCAGTCTCACTCATGTCGGACAGACCAAGGGGTAGAGATCAGACTAAGAGTGGTCCATTGATCTTCCAGGTTGCAGGGGTTGGGCAACGGACTAATTGCCGCGAAGAGAACTAAGTAAATTCGTTTGAAATATACGTAAGGGACATCGTGATGGCGAATTCATCGCAAATTAGCTGCTGCACTCTGCGTCAACTACCAAAATGGTTGGCTGTGTTACGAAATTGAGTATTTTTAGTTTGACGAGGCCTTGGCGGAAGTGGCGATGTCAAGGCCAGGGCGTACTGCGTCTTAATTTTTTAATATTTTTATTTTATTTTGCATTTTTAGCATTTTAGAAGGGATCTATAAAAAGCTGGGGTAGACCTAGGTGGTCGTTATTCGATTTTTCTGAGTTGTTAGTAGTACTCTGTGTGAGTTGTTAGTAGCACTCTGTGTGAGTTGGAAATAAGAGGATGCGAGTAGCCTGTGTGGCAGTCCGCTGATTATGTGGTTATAACGTTGAGTTGTTGAACATTGAAATAATACTGAGAAATATTACAGTGTGAGCCGCTGTATACGTGTTCTATCTTGTGTTCAACGGATGACTGAAGTGACTTTGTACAGGAAAGTGTGACACCGCAGATTTTCAGATCTTTAAACGAGCCAAGTTACCGCTACAGTCGTAACATCTGGGGGCCTGTCCGGGGATCTGCACCGTCATCGTTTCCGTTGCAAAGAAGCTGCTGTATAAAGGACAAGAGAACTGTGAGTGAATCTTTTTGAGTTGAGTGTACAGCCATGGAAGTCACGAAGGAGCTAGTGAAGTTAGGCAAAGAATTAGGCCTGGAGAGAGAAGAGTTAAAAGAGTTTGTAGAACAGAAGGAGAGGGAAAGAGAGCAGAAAGAAAGAGAACAAAGAGAGAGGGAGAGAGAAGAAAGAGCTGCAGAGCGAGAATTACGGAAATTACAACTTGAACACGAAGAGAGAGAAAGACAACGCGTGCATGAATTAGAGATGGCGCGTCTGAGGCCAGCAGTCACCATGTCGGAGGTGTCTGTGAAGTGTGAGAGGCCAAAGTTGCCGAAATTTGTTGACGGTAAAGACAGTATGGACAGTTATTTACAACGGTTCGAGCGCCATGCTGAGCTGTCTAGTTGGCCACGAAGTGAGTGGGCGGTGTCGCTCAGTGCGTTACTGTCGGGGCATGCACTGGACATTTATTCACGCATGCCGACACAAGCAGTTCAAGACTATTATCAGTTGAAGCAAGCGCTGTTGAGTGGATATGACTTCACGGAGAACGGCTTTAGGCGACGTTTCCGTGCAAGTAAACCAGAGAAAGGGGAGAGCCCCGAGCAGTTTACAGAAAGGTTAAGAGCATACCTTTATAGATGGATTGAGGCAGCGGGGCAAAAAGACGGACTTCGACGGTCTGTTGTATTATAGTACTGAAAGAGCAGTTTCATCGAAGCCTGCCCCAAAGACTTGCAGTCTTCTTACAGCAGCAAGAAGACCAAAAGCCTGAAAGCATTTGTCCAATGCTGCGACAAGATACCTGCAGTCGCAAGGCAGAGAGTTCACCGCCAGATTAAGAGGCTCCCTGTCTGCAGCCGACACGGCCCAGTACACCACATCTGCCCAGCGCAGCCAAGGTTACGATCGGCATCAAGGCAACGAGCTGCGTGTTATTCCTGCGGTGGAAAGGGTCACAAGCCATGGCGTGCCCAAGCAACTCGATGAGACATTCAACCAGCCGCCAAACATTGGAGGGAAACACACGACGGACTCCGCAACCGTCGAATCGTCGTCCTGTGATGTCATCAAACGTAGCCATTTGTGAGGGAGATAGCCAAGGGCCAAGCTATGAAGGCCGACGACAACACACGATCGCTACCGACAGCACGACCCAGAACGAGCGGCACACTCCAGTGGTAGACTGCGCGTTTACCATGAGAACGACCGGCGACATTGGTAATATGCCGGTGTCACGCGGACAGGTGGGGGGTAACAACGTCACCGTGCTGAGGGACACTGGGTGTTCTGGAGTCGTCATCCGGAAAGACCTTGTGTTAGAAGGCCAGTTCACGGGTAACAGCTCGAGGCTTAGATGCTGCCACGGGCATACTCAGGATGTGCCGACTGCTGATGTTGAAATATCGTCGCCGTATTTCAGTGGTCAGGTGAATGCAGTATGCCTCGATAACCCGCCATATGATCTGATCATCGGCAACATTGAAGGCGCTAGAGCCGCTGATGACCCCGACCCAGAGTGGGAACACACATGTGCTGTAATGACTAGAGCACAGGCGGCCCAAGAAAAAGTAAAAACCCAAGCTTTAGCTGTCATACCGAACGTGAGAATGCCTGACATTGATAAAGAAGAACTCATTCGGATGCAGCGAGATGACCCGACACTGGATCAGTGTCGCAAGCAGGTCGCCAAGTACACAGAAGATGACGAAAAGATCAGGTTTGAGGAGAAAGGAGGGGTGTTGTACCGCATATTCCGCCAGCGAAACTTCCATAATGGCAGCCGGTCCGCCAAGTGCTAGTCCCAGCTCCCTTACGGCGGTCAGTGATGACGTCGCACATTCATCCATCATGGGTGGTCATTTAGGTGTCAGGAAGACTTTGGACAAAGTCACTGCAGCTTTTACTGGCCTGGCATCTCCGGGGATGTAACCCGCTTTTGCCAGTTCTTGCGATGCCTGTCAGAAAACGGTGCATAAAGGCAAGGTGGCTAAAGTACCTTTACAGAAGAGCCGCTGATTGATGTGCCTTTTAAGCGGGTAGCGGTAGACCTCATAGGTGAGATTAAGCCCGCCAGCGAGTCAGGACATAGGTATATCCTGACGCTAGTTGACTACGCAACCAGGTACCCAGAAGCGGTCCCTCTGAAGAAGATTGATACTGAGACCGTCGCTGAAGCCTTGATTGGAATATTCAGCCGCCTTGGAGTGCCAGAAGAAATACTTAGCGATTTGGGACCGCAGTTTGTGTCTGAATGCATGAAAGAGGTCTCCAGGCTCCTCAGCATTCGCCAGATTACCACCACCCCATACCACCCCGATGTGTAATGGACTTGTCGAGAGATTCAACGGTACCCTTAAGGCCATGCTAAGAAAACTGTGCCGACCAGCCTAGACAGTGGGACCGATACGTCAACGCACTGCTTTCGCTTATCGGGAGGTCACCCAAGAGGCTACGGGTTTTTCACCTTTTGAACTGTTTATTTGGACGAACCATACGAGTCCCATGCACATTTTGAAGGAGCTATGGACCAAGGAGGTCAACGAACCCGAAATTCGGACACAGCTATCAGTATGTATTCGAGCTGCGGGAAAGGTTGGAAGAAACCTTACAGCTAGCGATGACTGAACTAGAGAAGGCTCAAGGAAAGGCCAAGCATTTCTATGATCGGAAGACGAAGAACAGAACGTTCAAGCCTGGCGACAGAGTCCTAGTGTTACTACCTTCAGACCACAATAAACTGATTATGCAATGGAAAGGTCCGTTTACAGTGCGAGACGTCAAGGGCCTGAACGACTATGTCGTGTTTATAAAAAGAAAAGAGAAGGTGTTGCACGCCAATCTGCTCAAGCGGTACGTAGAGAGAGATCCAGATAGAGCGGCTGAAAACATTACCGATATAGCAATCGCTTCGATTGCTAATGGGCCGCCAAGCTTGAGCAATTCGCATCATGTCAAGTGGCCACCATCACGAGCGATGAAGATGGGTGTGTCGAGGACGGGGGTGAGGACCTCCTCGAACTGGGAGACATACACCATGGTGAGTCGGTGGACAACCTGGTTTACCGGCTCAATCTGTCCAGCCAACAACGCGGCAGAGCTTACCAAGAACTAGTGAGACAACATAGCTGTATCTTTACGGGAACGTACCAGGTGAAAAACTAACCTCATCCAGCACGAGATACGATTAACGTCAGACGTGCCGGTCAGATGTAAGCCTTACCCCGATACCATATGCTACCAGGGAGTCTTGAAGAAGGATATCGAGGAAATGCTGCGTTTGGGAATTATTCGGGAGTCCAAGTCACCCTACGCGTCGCCAGATGTACCGGTATGAAAAGAAAGATGGAAGCAAACAGGGTGTGCGTCGACTTCAGAAACTTAAAAACTTACCCACTTGACCCAGACCCATGCCGACGCCGCTGATCTGTTCCGACAGCTGAGCGGTGACAGATTCTTTACGAAAATCGATTTGAGCAAGGGTTATTGGCAAGTGACCATACCCGAAGAGGACATCCAGAAAACAAGCGTTTTTACACCCGATGGTGTTATACGAATTTTTGAGGAATGCCGTTTGAATGAAAGATTCAGGTGCAACATTGAGGAGAGTTTAAAGAAGATATTAGACGACTTGGAGGTATCGTGCACTACTCCGACGATTATACTGGTTCACACTCAGACTTGGGAAGATCATCTCCGCGTGATCCGCGTTGCTGCTTGATCGCATCGTCGAGAACAACCTGACTGCCAGGCCTAGTAAGTGTATACTCGGCACTGATGACGTAGACTTCATAGGGCATCGTCTTAAGAAGGGAGTGAAAGGAGTCACGAGGACAATGTCAAGAAGGTGAGAGATGCACCAAGGCACAAAATAAGAAGCAGTTACGTTCTTTCCTTGGCCTGGCATCCTTTTATCGGAGTACATGCCTCACTTCGCAGCCGTGACGGCACCTCTCACGACCTTCTAAAGAAAGGACAGCCAAACTCACTCGAGTGGTGAAGCGCAAGAGCGAGCATTTGTTACCGTCAAAACATTCCTGACCAGTGACCCGTGCTGCAGCTCCCAGATCCTTTCTAAGATGTACGTTTTAAGCACAGATGCATCAGATACAGGGATTGGGCGGTTCTGATGCAGGAACACGAAGGAAAGTTATTCCCTGTCTGCTACGCAAGCAGAAAGCTGAATGGGGCTGAGAGAGAGATACTCCACTATCGAAAAGGAGTGTTTTACCATCGTATGGCGGTGAGGGAAACTTCCGGTTATACCTAGAAGGAGTTAGGTTTACATACGGAAGACCACAACCCTCTCACCTATTTGAACACTGCACGATTTGAGAACAATAGGGTGATGAGGTAGGACCCTGTTTTTGCAGAACTTTGACGTGCATTTTGACTCTGTAAAGGGATCGGACAACGTTGGTGCTGATTTCTTGAGCCGGGTTGCTCAAAGAACTGAACTGAGCTGAATATAACTACAATCCGATGAAGGATACTGTGATTAGCAATTACATGTGAAGTTTTGTTAAGTAGCTTTATTGTTAAGAGACTGGTTAGTTTTGATGTGAGGAGAGATCATGCATTAATTTGGTTTTTGTTGGAAGATGATGATACCTTAAAATGTTTGTTTTATTTCGTATGTTTGTAGAAGAAAGTCCTGCGGAGTTTCTTCTTGAAGTGGGAGGTATGTTACGAAATTGAGTATTTTTAGTTTGACGAGGCCTTGGCGGAAGTGGCGATGTCAAGGCCAGGGCGTACTGCGTCTTAATTTTTTAATATTTTTATTTTATTTTGCATTTTTAGCATTTTTAGAAGGGATCTATAAAAAGCTGGGTAGACCTAGGTGTCGTTATTCGATTTTTCTGAGTTGTAGTAAGTACTCTGTGTGAGTTGTTAGTAGCACTCTGTGTGAGTTGGAAATAAGAGGATGCGAGTAGCCTGTGTGGCAGTCCGCTGATTATTGTGTTATAACGTTGAGTTGTTGAACATTGAAATAATACTGAAATATTACAGTGTGAGCCGCTGTATACGTGTTCTATCTTGTGTTCAACGGATGACTGAAGTGACTTTGTACAGGAAAGTGTGACACCGCAGATTTTCAGATCTTTAAACGAGCCAAGTTACCGCTACAGTCGTAACAGGCTGTGCTGCCTCGGCTACAACATACTACTTCATCTCGCTAGACACAAACATTATATTTATATTAACTCCTGTATAGAATGAGGAAGAGGTACCACTTCCTATTTATCCGCTGGAAAATTCAATAATCCGCAGAAAGGACAGTTGAGACCTTAGTGGGCTAGGACGCCCTTTGAGTAAGACCTTTGGCGTGCACATGGCGTGCTCTAGACACAGTGGACCACCTCCATTCATTACTGCCTTACGCTACTAAGCTATCGAGCTGCGCCTTTTTTTACGAATCCTTAATTACTAATAAGTAAACAAATCCTTTAAAAATTAAAGAAATCTTTTCCCGACTGTTTGGAGGTGAACGTGACAGTAGTGTGTGGTCTGCATGCTTTGGTTCCACGTTTCATGTTGATGGAGGCAATGTCCTGCTGCGGGACTGAAGAGAGTGGTTTGACATGCAATCGGGCCCAGCAAAACAATCCCTCCGTCCTCTCGATCGCTTCAATGTTGATGAATGGGGCACACTTGGCAAGACGGAGTCTCCCGAAGGTCAGCAAGTTCACGTGCTGGGGTCACACACGCAACAAGATGGAGTGGTGGCGGAGAGAAGACACAGAGTTCACAACATTGTCGTGGGAGGGAAGAGCTGCTTGAATTCTTTTGATTTGTGCCGCTGGACACAGAAAACAGATAAAACAGCACAAATAGAGACCCAGGACGCAAACACAACAAAACAGCAATGAAGGACTTACGTGGATTCATAATACCGGGTAGGAGGAACATGTCATCAATGGATGACGACAACAGAGATGACAAATGACAACAACAGTGTTATTGTATGCATACACTATACATTATGACCATACACTATATACTTCACACCAGACACTATATACACATAGACTCGACACACACCGTACAATATACACCACATACCAAACACCATACGCATACACTATACACTGTATACCATACATCATACAGCATACACCAGACACTACACATCTACTATTCACCACATACTGTAGATAACACAATATATATATATCGTACAATATACCCATTACACGTCATACTATTCACCATTGTACACCAGACATTATACATCATATACACTATTCCCTACATACTATATACCATACATCGCCTAAAGCGCATGCGCAGTCCTGTACCGCACACAGGTGAGAGTATAAATACGTATGTGTATGACCAGTGAGAGCTAGGACATTGATAACGATGTCTGTGTGAATGCGTGCACAGGTGTGTATGTTGTTTGTTTGTATTTTTTTTTCATGCGTACGTTTGTGTGAACGTGCTTGTACATGATTAATGTGCGTTGTCTAACATGTAGCAGGACACTAGGTGCGTGTGTGTGCGCGTGCGGACGTGTTAACGATCCAGGAACGGGTCTCCACCAGTCCCGAGCGCCTGACGGACAGGTGAGGCGGGGGAAGCAAGCTGGTGGAGGACGAGATGTGGCGTGCACTGGGTGGACCTTCTCCCGCTGCCATAACTGTCGGCGCGAACCTCTTGCCGTCGGGATCGGATTACAGTCTTCGAGGCCAGCGACTGAGGTCAGCGGGCAAAGAATGCCATTTGTCTCTCGGACGGCCTTTGTGGCCATCGACTGACACGCCAGTTTGCTTTGGGTTGCTTGAAGTGGGAGGGCGGCGATGGGTCTGGGTGCCCATGGGGCTTGAAAGGCGTTGACCGAGAGGTTTCATCTAACGTGGGCCCTTTGACTAATTCGTTCGTTAGTGCGTTCTTGACCTTCAGCATTTTGCGCGCGTGCATGTGTGTGTGTCCGAGAGAGATGATGTACACTTCTCGCCTTTTCTCTCCATATCCCACCAATTCGCTGAGGTCAAGCTCAACAATCATTCATCCCATCGACCACCTGCTACTTCCCCATAGATTCTGAGGATCTGTCGCTGTCAACCCATATTTCAACCCGCCGTCCTTTAAAAGACACCCGATTGGTTCCTACCCCTGAACTTTGAACCGACTGTCCTCTCAGATTAACTCAACCTTGACCTTATTGCCATCCCCTAAATGAGGCACTGACTCTCATGACCTACTCTTGTTTGCATCCTAACACTAACATTCTTTCTCTCGAAACTCTCTTTTTCAGTTTTGAGCGATTTACACATCTTGTTCACACATACCTCATTTCAGTCAATACTATAATAAATCTTTTTGACATTGACATAATAATAATAATAAGGGACTTAACAAAGCACATTTCCTTGCTTATAAGCTCAATACACTTTACAAAATACAGACATAAAATTCATGTAACGATTATACAGACACAGACCAAACCATGTTAGCAAACAAATGGACAGAAACACATCAACAGGCGTATATACATCAGAGACTCACTTTTCTCCAAAACAGCTTTAATTGAGGGCGGTACCCATCTCTAATGCTCACAGCCTTACCTTCCCCAATACTCTGTGGTGTGAGATAACCAATCATCAACTGGGTCAACTGCAGAAAACTTGCTGCGCCAAACGGGTATCGAACGACGGGCATCTAGTTTTGGACTCCATTCAGTGCTCTATTTGCTTTTTCTTTTTTTTGCATTCTGTTTTGTTAGCCTTATCTATTTCTATGTGCGTTCTACCTGTCATCAGAGATGATGTAAAAGGCCATGGGAATTAGATAACACTCGCTGTTATGCTTCGGATGATGTAAATGGTTGTGCCTCTTCCCAATGAAAGAAAGAGTTAACATGCAGAAATAAATCTGTAACACTTGCTTGCTTGTGTAAATGCTTCTGAGCTTTCACGGAAAGGGTTGATGTGCTGGCGTAAGCCGATCGTCTGGTCTCGAGCGGTTTAACGAGATTCTCTTCACCTGGCAAGGTCACGTGTGAACGTGCCTCAGCAAAACATCAAGGTCGCAGGTAACTCGACCCACGTGCGCACATACCAGACTCGAACCCAGCAGCTCTACAAGCCAGCACACGCAGGCAAGGACAGCCACCCACCCAACCACATCGCACCTACCCACACACAAACACACTTGCACACACACAAACTCACATAAAGGATAGGGTAGCATCAGTTTGCACTACTGAACAACCTAAATCCAACACCAAGGTAGCCTCTACCCCGAGCTTTGCCACCCACGACGCAAAATGCAAAATTTCTGAAGCGATGCATCTACCTTTGTGTGGAAGAACCATGGTTAACTGTTCATGTTTCGTGCATTCATTCATTGGTTCATTTTGCCTTTTTATTTTCTTTTTACTTTTTTTTCTTATTTTCTTTCTTCGTTTATGGACAAAATGAGATAGAATTGTTGAGAGATATCTTCAAGTGCAGATGTTGAAAGATGTGTAATCCATTAAATCCCTTTAATCTTTTACAAAATCAATGTCTTCATTTATCAAAGTAGAAACTTCACTTTTTCCTTCTTTGTTTATCCTAATGTTCGGGATTTGAAAATCCTATTAGTTGTGTGTGTGCGTGTTTCTGGGTGGGGGAGGGGCTGAGAGGGGATAATAGCTCCCTTGTTTAACAGACACTGTAAGTAGAAAAAGTCACTTCCATATCCGCTGAATAGCTGATATTTTTTTTTTTTTTAAGTGTGGAGAAAAATCAGTCTGTGGAAAGAAGCGTCTTGCGTCGACGGTGATGCCAGCTCGTTCCCGTTCACAACGGTCTTCATGTCCTCTCTCTTTCTCTCCTAGCGACTGCATCCGGTGTGAAAAGCCAGACTTTCATTTCCTTCTGGATTCCAGGTGATCCCACCATCCATCTCAGTGGAAATATTAAGACTTTGTGCGTGACTTGAATGGTGTGTGTGTATACAGGGCTGACTTGCCGTGATATACCTTTAGTTGCTAGCTCGGCATAAAACACCAATTCCTCCCCTACCCTTGTGGGTGAGTGTGTGTGCGTGCGTGTTCGCTTTTTCGCGTCAGACTTTACCTGCGCTCTTTCATGTACCAAAAACCATTTCATCAACCATTTTAGGTATCACTCGATTGTCCTTCACCTTAAGCCCCCGAAATGATCGCTTTTGTTCCATTACGATCACATTTACAACAAGCGCGGCTCCACCAAGGCCAGTCACAGGTGGACAGTGAGGCGTAACGTCTGCTGACCCTTGCACCACCATTCTGGCTCAGGCTGCTGTGACGTCGCTGGACCACCGAACCACGCGAAACATCGAATGACTTGCAGACCTTGACGGGTACTGACATGTGACATCATATACTTATCTACTGAAGGGAAACAGCAGAGCGAATGACGTAGTAAACCGTAGTAAACCGGCACTTGACATTCGATAACCTGCCTGCCAGTTCGTGATGAACCTATATGTTCACTGAAGCGTGCCGTGAGGGCTTTTGTGATTTGACAGCAAAGACCGACAGCTTCCCAACGTACGTGTGCCGTGTACGTTTTTAACGCCTATATACGAATTACACAAACGTGAAATTGAGCTCAGAAGCTGGTATGTTAACAAATGTCGAATGCAAAAGCACGTTGCCTCATAAACAACATTTGTAGTGGGCCGTATAACACTCTTGTCACGTGGCACCGCTCTCCTGCGCTGAAGCCGGATTTTGCGCCTGGTGAAAAAGCAAAATCAAACAGCACACACACCAAAAAATAAATAAATAATAATAAAAATAAATAAACAAAATATTAAAAAAATCCTTGCATATGGATATTTCGTAAAACTCCGTAAGACGTTGCAAATTACAGGGTATATATGTTTTCCATTATCTGTTGGTATCTATTAAAAAAAGTATGGAGTTTTTTGTAAAGAAAATGTAGCCTGTCATTGGTTACAAAAATGTATGTGAATTTCAAAGTTTTGTGACCTAAGCACACGTTGGCTGATTATGACGTCAGTCAGGCCAACAGCCAATGCGGGAGCCGCAACGGTAGTCTAATGAGACAGCCGCCCAATCAGCAAGCCCGCTTGGCCTTGCAGGAAGGGAAGTAATTAACCTCTTTCCAAAACTCGAGTGAGAATCCCGATATAGCAACAGATCTCGCAAAGGGACTAAAATGATTTTGTTTGTTTTGTTTGTTTGTTTGTTTTTTGTTTGTTTTTTTGTTGTTGTTTTTATAATTGCTTTTGCGCGATTTCGCATCTTTTAAGAAATGAAATCTCTGGTTTGAAAATAATGTTGTGGTCAACATTTCAGAAAACGTCCCGCACAAATCAGTCGATTTTGTTCAATGCCATGCTCGCTATTCCCCGTTCATGGGCTCGCCTTCATGCTTGCTGGTGTGCACATTCGTGAACGTGTCGAGTTACTCGAACTTCCTTGAACCAAGGGCAACGAGCGATGTGAAATGCACGTGGGCGCACTTAACTGGGCAAGAATGCGGATGGAAGATTATCTGACTGTAAGAATGGGTTTCCTTAGAATGTCAGTAGCATGAAGGGCATAGCCATAAAACAAACAGCTAAAGCAAGAGTTAATTGGAATCCAATTTTTATTTTTCAAAAAATTAACTTCAAGCTTCCTCCCTGGCCTACCTCCCTTCCAATAAGATCATGGAACATAATTGTCTTCATGAATTTATCCGCGCTGGTCGCGAACTGGCAGAAGCCGTGAGGGGCGTTGTAAGAAATGGTATGGCCATTTAGCAGCAAACCTTAATGATTTTAGCAAAGGACAAACGACAAACTCTTACCCCCCGCTCCGACTGGCGTGGCAGCGCCACAGCCGTGCACACGAAAGGAAGGGAGGTAAGGCGGTACTGGTGTAGATGTCCGTCAGACGCACCCCTTGACTAGTAAAGCTACGTCTCCTGCATCCCTCTCCCCCCACACATCCCCATCCCCCACACATCCCCATCCACCACTCACCTCATGTTACCTCTCCCCACCCATCTGATCCACACGCACGTGCGCATACTCGCGTGTCCCCCTCACAGACACCAACAGAGTGAACCTGACAGGATGTGCAAAATGGACGAAGCAGAGTTTGCCGTTGCTCGCCCCTCTCACTCTCTATTGGGGGTGATGTGGGAAAGACAGGAGGCGTGCAAAGTTTTATATCACGTGCCTCACCGTCTTTATGATACAAAGAATCAAATTCTATTTGTTAATCAACCCAATGCAGAAAATTTGATGGAAAGTTTCTACCGGAAATGAAGAGAGAAAGAAAGATGGACTCGTTGATAAATGTGTTCTAAAGCTATTTCCTCCCTAGAAATAGTGATAATGTTACAATAAAAAATTAAGACAATATATAATGACTGCCCAAGGAATTAAGAACACGGATATACATATTTAATTTAACTAATTATTAAAATCAGTCTATACGGCGGGTATCTATTTTCCCTCTTTGTGCATCAGGTTGCACATTAAGGCCTCAACCAGAGTCCGCCACCGATGTTCGATCGGCTGAAACACGCTCTAGGTGACCCCATGTCCAGCCCTTTCCTTTCATCTCCCTTTCCACTGTTTTCCTCCAAGTTTCCTTTGGGCGGCCGTCATTTTCCTTCCGGGCCGTCTGGAGTCCATCGTATGGCGACTCTGGGAAGGTCTGCCTCCTGTCTGCTGCGCGGAGCAATGTCCCAATCCATCAGCCTCGCCAACGCCTTCGTGAACCTGCGTGGTATGGACTCGTTGTTTCACTTCTTGGTGGAGTTCTTCGTTGGTGATGGTGTTTGGCCAAAAGATGTTAAGTATGCGCCTGAGGCATCTGTTTTGGAAGACGTCGAAGCTTGTTACTGATGGTTTGGTCATCATTTCCAAGATTGCTGATCCGTAAAGGAGGGTGTCTTGATCAATGTTTGACTTGAAGATCTCAGGCTTGATCTTCTGCGCGGCTGATGTTTTTTTGCCTTCCATGTGCTCCTGAGTGAGGCAAAGGCCTGACTGGCTTTTCGCCAGTCGGGCTCGAATCTCTCACTCTCCGCATCCCAGGCTGTTTGACATTTTGGGACCCAGTTAGGTGAAGAACTGTCAACTTGCCTCAAATCTCTTCTCCATTTAGTTTGATGCTGTCTTGGACTCTGGCGTTCACTCTCATACTGATTAGTTGTTTTTGTGCTGACCTTCAAGCCAAGGTTTCCAGCTGTTTCTGAGAAGGCCTTTGTTTTTTCCTGCATTGTCTTGGTGGCGGTTGGACAGCAGAGCAATAGGTCATCTAGCAAAAAAGTCCAAGTCTTCCAGTGCTGTTGTTGCTGTCCCAATAGTCATGGTCCATCTGAGCCCTCTCCTCTCGCTGTCGCACCCCGTGGAAATCACGTCTTATGATCCTATCCATGTGCCAGGAGGAGAAGAGGCATAACGGCGACAGAATGCAGCCCCTGCTTTCACCCCCGGCCCCGTACCTACCGTGGTACTGACGCTTGAAGGGGTCTGTGAGCTCGTATGTCCACAGACATCACCCCTGGGATGTTGGAAATCGCTGGATACAGCATCCAAAGCAATGACCTGAACAAGTTTTTGCAGGGACTCCGTAATGCCCTCAGGATCTTCCATAAGGACTCGCGGTGGGATGCTGTCAAAAGCCGAGTTAATTCTTCCAGCGCCGGTCATGAATTGATGTCCACCAACAAGCGTGTGTTCCATTCATTGCTCTGCTCCAGAATCTGTCGCAGAATGGGTTAGGGTTAGGGTTATACCAACAGTGATATTTCTAACTTTAAATTCAAATTCTTTACGATGCGTTCCCTTGTTGATGCCAACAGTCATCATCATCATCATCATCATCATCATCATCATCAAACTCTTCGTGTGAACTTTATTTATAAAGTATGAATTTCTGTAAGATTCAGAAAATGTTTCACAACTGAATCCAAAATGAAAGGACGAGGAAGACACAACAAAATACTCGTCTGCCTGTGATGTTGTCTTCCTCATGCTAGTGGTCTGATTGTGTCACGAAACTTAGCCGCCATTCATGGTCGTGCAGCGATTTCTAGCGATTAATAGTAAATATGAAGGCGAAAAAGTGGAGTCGGTTGGAAAATCTTCGTTGTTAACACTTCAGCGCGCTTCGTCCTTGATATTTTCCATGATGACAAAAACACCTAGTTTCATCAAAAATGAATGTATATTCTAACAATGGAAGTGTTTCTTCACCATGTGTTAAATGCTACTGATTCTTTATTCACGTGACATCATGACCTTGCAGATAAACCTGTTCGACCCCGATACTACTGCGTTTTAGCAAAAAGATAAAGGTCGTCCCCTTGACATTTTTTTTGTTTTAGGATCGTTGAGGGGATGAGTTTTAGCGACCTCACTTTTGTTGTGAGGGGAAGGGAGGTTCAGCCCAGTGAGGATGGTGCCCGTCTCCTCTTCCTCCTTACCTTCCCCAAGTCGTTATGGATGGCCGAGGTGGTTAGAGCATTGGCAGCCGAACCTAGAGAAGCACTGCGTTCCATTCTCGAAACTTTCCCCAGTCAACCCAGGTGTCGGGAACAGGTGCCTGATATTTTAGGAATCTAGGCTAAAAACATTTTAAATAGTGTCTGTCTACAATGTAAATCATCGGCAGCTGCCTTCACCTCCCAACAAGCTTTTCTTTCTTACGGACTTTTTCATCCCCATTTTTCACCCAGGACTGCGAATCTGAATGTTAGGTGTGTTAGAAAGTGAGGTCAAAAGGGAGCAGGTCAGCCCAAGGTGTCGACAAATACCTGAAAAGAAATGAACCTAATGTTCTATATAAACTCCAAAAGGACTTATGTGAGAGGTCTAACTGCTATACTACACGTGCATGTAAGAAGGTCTTTATACTTAGTTAAATATACTCCATCAAGTCTTATTCTAGCTAGTTTGAGTAAATGGTATCTATTTTTTTAAGGAAAAGTAAGATTTTACTAGGATGGTCAGAATTAACAATCTTCCATAGTTCTTTACCTTTCACTTTGTTTTTTCTAATGCCACCTTATTTTTGATTTCTTGCTTTATGCTCATTCTTCTTCGGCTGGATGTAGAATAGTAAATGTCTTAAGTAGTTAGCGTTAGTATGTATAGTATTATTGCTTTATTTGTACAGTACTAGCTACTTTATCAGCCACTTCATTTCTTTATTTCGGGGTAATGCGACGGAATCAAAGGAACCCAACTGTCCTTTTTATTATATTACCATGTCTGTCTATTAGTGATTATTTATTTTAAGCACCTGGGAGTTGTTGACATGATTAGTCTGATTTCATTACAATGGTTATTAGTCCGTTTCTGTCATCCCCATTGCAGTTTTTTACTGTCTGAACGAGCTTGTATGGAAAGTCCAGGTAAGCTGTCGAAGAGATTCTTTTATCCCATGCAGGTGGACAGTAGAGTACAACGTCCAGTCGTTTGTGTTCTCGGGTCACTAGATTATCCAGTATATAATAGAGTTTGTAGTGTGCTTTAGTTTATGGAAGGAGCCTTGTGTCTGAAATGTTCTTTCTTTGCTGTATCCGATCTATGAGGTCTCCAAAACCTCTCTGCTGGTTGTGGAAGTGCCCCTCGAGCACCACTATCGTGTGGGGAAGTTGTTGTCATGCGTTCTGCCTGCCTCGCTATCGAAGTCTATTGTCACACTCAGAGTCGCTAAATCCACAAACAAATAAGGCACCAATGTTCAGCTCCGGCGTGGTTAAGGCCATGCCTCAATATAAACCGAACCTGTTCCACCGACTTTAAACGTTGGTGAACCTATACATCCCAATGTTGACAAGTCTGTGTGAACAACAGAGTGAAACCCGCGTCACAAGCCAGACTGCTGGCCAATCCACGTCCCTGGGAGGTGGGCAGAGCACAGGACAGATGCTGCCATCAGCCCGTGACCGCGGCAGTGTGTGCGTGACTTTCGTGACACAGCAGGTCACGCTTTGTTGGTCTGTGTACCTTATAACTGTTTCGACAGCGCTGTTGTTAGTAGAAGTTGACAATACTCGTTGATTTAATAACAATTCATTACAGTACACCTATTAAAACCAGAATGTTTCATTAACAATTATCGTAGTGTTTCCTCAAGCAATCAATTAAAGCCATTAGAAGGATCACGTAGGCGGTCAATTTACCTGAGTTCAGGCACGCCTCAGTTCTCAACCTAATCATCAGATAACACATGATTGCAGCATCTGGCTCTGTACGACTTTGATGTCGCTCTTTGCGTCTTTCTCCCAGCGCAGTCAAACCAGTGATAAATCATCAAACAACAAATGAGCAACACCTTAAATAATAATTCGCCTTTCCCAAACAAATCAGGATCCAAAAGTGAAGCATGCTCTACCTGTGTGTGTGTTGAGTTTAAAGTCGGTTTTCAGTATAAAAGTTTTGTTGATGTCAAAGTTGCATGATTGTAATGCGTTCCTTAAGGCACTGTTAATTATAGGAGGAGTTTCATGTCTGCACTAGGCCACACACTAAAGAGTTTTCGAGAGTTCTTTCGAACACCAGAGGCTTTTCGTCGACCGCGGCCGGGCCCCCTTTTCACTTGTAGGCCTGGAAGCCACACTAACGATGGATCGTGCAACGCCCACCAAACAGGGACCATTACAGGCAAACCACTCCATGCCTGTCACCTCGAGTCACAACTCCCCCCGAAGCTTGCCTTGAACACGGTGCTCAATTTCGAGCCGGGCCGCTGACCTCGGAGGTGCTGACAAGACGCAAGAGAGGTCGGAAAGGGTCAGCGGCCACTATCGATCAGCCCTCCGTGTCCCGAGACGAAAATGGCCGCGCAAGGAAATGCTGTCGCAACTTACGGTGTCAAGCCCGTCAATGCTTGAGGGCCTGTAGATGTGAGATCAACTACCAATCCAGTCCACGCGCCCGACAACGACGCATGCTTCATTCACAATTTTTTAAATTAACCAATATATCGACAGAACTTTGTCAGAAATTTAATTTAAAAGTTCCTGATGCCGAAGGTTTTCTTATTTGCTCTCGATCAGGAAGACTTCTTCTTACCCTAATTTGATCACCACGTCGTCACTAGTCCCCTTCAACACGACAACTAATCGAAAACTTGATTATTTCCGGCTACTATTATATTAGCCTTAGTTTATTCCTTGTTACTGCCTCGAGGAGCAAAGGCCCGCGATTTCCGTATTCTAAGTGGTTTTTGCTGCCACCAGCACACAGATGCTGTCTGGGATCCGCCCGAGGGATTTCAAGTGATTTACACCTTCCACTATCTCACAAAAAATAAACCTAATCCGCTGTTTAATCTCTTATTCTGTGTACGGCGCTCCCGTGCGTTTTGGCCAGTGTTGATGGCTGTTTGTACCGACCCATAGAGACCGGGAACAAAAAAAAAAAACAAAACAAAAAGAAAAAAAGACATCGAACACAAAAAAATATGTATGTGGAGATCGGTACCACGTTTTAGGCACTTTCATGTTCACCCACAGACCAACCGAAAAAAGTTACGCAATCAGAACCAAAACGTAGTCAAAGGAAAATGAATTACAACTACAAGAAATTATAAGTATATGTCCGCGATCTGTGGCAAGATGACAGGAACATAAGGCACGACGAGAGAGCACGACCCTCAGCGAACAATAACAGTAAGAGTTTAAAAAAAACGAGAGAACAGTGAACAAAATGTAAAATAAAATGCTGCACTCGGATAGCGACATCTAGCGTCGGGGCTGCCGCGCTGTACGAAGGACCCGGTGAATAACCCAGAACATCGGTTGTCCTCTTCGACCAGCAGGACCTCGGCTCCTTGACGCTAAAGCTCCACGCCTGTGTGCGAGAGAACCTCTCCAGTTCTTCCACAGTTCCTTGATCACGTCTGCCAACCCATGCCCCTCATATACCGATGCACATCTCCAATGCCCAGGTACTTCAGATAGCCACAACCCCCCCAGCACCCAGCGTCTTTGCCTCCCGGCCGCACTACATAACGTCGCGCCTCCACCAGCCGCATTCCGCTCTGTCGTTCAGTGTCTTTCGACCAATCACCTGTCGGTGCCGGTCCCGCTGGATTGTGCAATCCATCCATACCAGCGACCTCAGATTGGCTGGTGCTGCGCCTAGTGAACCGCTGAACGCTGTACCAAATCCAAGCCCCCCCTGCCGACAGCGTTCGTTTGCGGGGTGCAGCCTCGGGCCTTCGGCCTCGCCAGAAGCCAAACTGCCACGTCAGCTTGGCCGGTCCACCATGACCGCAGTCCGATCATCTACCTTTTGACCAGCCCCAGATCCGTCACAATCAATAAGGCGCAGTCTCAGCGACGCAATCACTGCCCGTAACAAAATCGAGCTCGAATAAATAAATCACGATAGCTGCCGACCAAAAGAAGCGTCTGCTAATATGGACTCACACTTAACTAGAGATGATCTGTTGATTTCCTTAAGTGGCGTGATGTATGTGGTATGTCACACATGTGACACTACAGAATTAATACCCATCACTCGCTGCTAGCCATACATCGTTACATACTAAATTACTCTACTCTCTACCTTCGTGTCATCAGAAACAAAGGCCCCCAACACCAAAAATCGCCTGTCCATTTGCCTCTCCGCGACCGTCGCAAGGACTCCCACATGAACTCCTCGCACTCCTCGATACCAACCCTCCACACACCGCCAGTCTACCATCCTCGCTGTACCCTCGGTGGTTTTACCCCTACGCCCACCGTGAAATGCAAGAAAGCCACCTTGTGCCGGCAGCGGCGCCGATTCGTCGTCCTAACAGCGGTGAAAATCCAGTTTCACCCTCAAGCCTTGTCCCCTCAATCAAATCTCGGATTGACTGTATCGGCTGAGGCAGCGCCTAACCCATGCGCTTCGTTACCGTCAACCAAATGCCGACCTGCGGCAGCCCGCCATGCGCGGGCCACTGATAAGCGAGATGCTAGGAGCGACACCAGCCTACCCGAGCGATCCGCCTAGCGGAACCACAAATGCAGGCGACGCGCCCACTTCGGACCGCGATGCGGTAGAAGGAGGAGAGAGGCCCTCGCGAGACGGCGAAGAACGCACCGCACAAA